>NW_006399761.1:26415588-26457575 GCF_000299155.1 Elephantulus edwardii | reverse complement strand
AGAGCAGGGTTTAGGGCTGTTGTACACAGGGTTGCTATGAGTCGCAACGGCTAGATGGCACTTAACAACAAACAACAACAGTTTGACTTTGCAATGTAGATAGGTGGGAATATGCAAACATGGCTTGTTAGCCCAACCACAAGGGGATTAGCTCTCTCACCATTCCACGAGGGGATTGGCCACTCTCAACAATCTACAAGGGAATTGGCTAGTCTTGCTAATAAATTGAACAGCCCTAGCTAAAGAATTAGATCTTCCTCCACCAGTGAAGAAGAAAGAGACTTCCCCAGCACCAGCAGTGAAGAGACCTCACCTCGAGGAAAAGAGCACCAGTGGCCGAACTGGAGACCTGGCGTGAGATGGGACCATTCGAACCGGAGCGAAGAGCCATTGCCTGAGTTTGTTGGACAACTGGGAGTGGGGAGGCCATAATTTGCAGGTCTGAGAAAATGATAACACTGGCTAAGACTCAGGGAGGGGAGAGGGGGGAAGTATTGGCAGGATTGAGGCTTTCTTTGTAAGATTAGCTTAAAGCCATGCAGCTCAAGGCTGAGGTGTTTGGGAGCACATTTCAGGAGCAGTCCTGACTGCATTCTGCTACTAACCTGGATTGTAGCCTCTAACTTCCCTAACATGGTTCTGTGTGGTCTGTGAGGCATTGTATTAAATTTCGGTCCCAGCAAAGCAGTAAGATTGGTGTTAAGATGAATAGAAAGATGAGTATGGAGGAGGGGAGGACATGTCTGACCTTATGGGAATTAGTTTTGTGTTATTTATGTATTGATGTTGTGGACAAGGACAGTTCCCCTTTGTGAATTAGGAAAGGTCAGATATGCCTGTCTCCATGGGGCTTTTGCTCTTTTTACACTGTTGTTGTTACTTTTTACACTAGGTGTGCCTATAATAGGGGGCTTCTTTAAGGAGTCTGGGTTACTGCTACCCACCCAGAAAGAGAAGAGTATGGGAGTTTTTTATTCCTTTTTTCTGGCTCATGACAGCCCATGTATATCAGAAGACAGTGCTCCACAGGGTGTTCAATGGCTGGTATTTGGAAGTAGATTATCAGCTCTTTCCTCCAAGGCACCCTCCATGGACTCAGACCCCCAGCTTCAGTTAGCAGTCAAGCATGTCAACTGTTTGCCCTGTTAAATGCATGCCCCTCCTCCTTGGGAGGACTGAAGCTCTTCAGAGATCTTGAGATTTGGGACAGTGTTTGACCTTGAAAGCAAGAGCAACAGTATTCATGCCTCATAGAAAGAATTCCTTCACGGCATAAGCCCTAGAGTTGGCTGGACCATCAACAGCAGCTGGTGAGCTGCAGCTTTTATCAACAAGAGAACTGAAGCCCGGATCAGAAGGGGGAAAGCTCACTCAAGGTCAGGGCTAAGTCCTGTCAGAGCCCGAAGCTGAACTCAGGAGCCCTGATTTCCGCTGCACTGATTTCCTGCTGAGGAAGTGCATCAATGTTGTAGGGGATTTTAAATTCTTAATTGAGCCCAGGTTTGGTTTGGTTTGGTTTGTTGGGCTTTTTAAAAGCACAGCTATTTTCTCTGACATTCAGGCTGTCCAGAACCCTCCCACACAAGCTTACTGGAAACCTGTGGGCTCAGCCAGGCTTTTGATCCAAGTCAGAGGATGGTACATAGTAGCCAAATAGGGCAGGGTACCCTTCCAGAGGGAAACTGGAAGCCAGTGCCAACAGGAAAGTCAGAGAGTCTGGAAAGAAGATCAAGAGTCTAACCAGGGAGTCCAGCCTGGGTGGACTTCCAGGGGCGCAGAGGCTGGGTGAGGACAGGATGGGAAGCCAGAAGTCAGGAGACAGGGTAAAATGGAATCACAGGGAATGTGCTGGAAACAGAATGCAGGGAATGCTAGTCATGCTGTCTTCTAAATAAAGGGCTTCTCAGATTGTGCAGTGCACAGTTCACACAACGGTACAGCCATGCCCAAGAATGAGCAAGTGGTGTGTATCAAAAACTCTTGCTCTGAATGAGTGTTTGTGGTTCATCCACGTCGATTAATGGCTAAGTGCTGGAGGGATACTTCAATCATGAAGGCAGCGCAGACACAGGACCTATAGACTCTCAGACATTACTAGTGGGATGCAAATGATGTGCTTCCTGGAGAAAAGTTTGTGGCTTTTCCTCAAATGTTAAAGATAGTATGTTGAGTGAACTAACTCAGTCCCACAAGGACAAACATTGTGTAAAACCATTATCGTAGAACAAGTATGAGGATCAAGGGGGGAGAAGGCGGAAGCAGGGGGGGGATTAATCATGGGGTTGTACAATTTGATGGGGGGTGAGGGAAATTGGAAGAATCTGGTGTGAAAAAACAATGTATTAGAATTTTATAAATAAACTAGTATTAAAAAAGTTTCAAAAACATAAACATTAAAAATAGTTAAACATCGAGTTATCTTATGACTCAACATAAACTGAGTCAACCTGTACATTCCTTGGTAAATACTGGGAAGAATTTAAAACATGTCCATGTATATGGGTGAAAAGAAGGCCATTCTAAAAGGAATGGACAATTAGAAACCATGTGCTTGACAATTAATAGCCAAGAGAAACTGGGGGGAGGAGAAGGAGGAAATAATAATTGTAAATAAAAGTTCATAATTTTAAAATTGAAAAAATAAAATAAAATACAAAATGAATTCTTTTAAAGATGGCGAAAATAAAATTGAAAAAGAAAAAAATATACTCATGACCTTGCTGCGCCTCCCACCCCCCCAGCTGCGATTCTCGCGCCCCTAGCACCCAGAGACGCTGCGCTGCGTCTGGGCCGAGCGGACATGCGCAGAGCGATGGTGGTCAGGCTTGGGCTGGCGCTGCTGCTCCCCGTGCTGCTCCGCCCCACGCAGATTTATTCAAATAATACAACTGCCGTGCCACAATCGAGTCATTCCTCCAGTATACCTCGGTTACCACACAGTCACCCACCACCACGACCCAGGGAAGTGGCGGTCCCCTGCGGTGCACAGCCAGTCTCCTTGTGGTCTCACTCTCCCTTCTTCACCTCTACTGTTAAAAAAACTCAGGCCAAGAAATGCTTCATTTCCCCATCTTCTCAACTCAATCCAAATGGCGCCTAGAAATGCAGTGTGACGAGAAAAACCAGATCTCCATCGAATTGACTGATTCCACACCTTATCTTATTGACCCAGAAAATGTTGAGAATCTCTGATTTCGCTGATTTGGAGAACATGTGAAGAGCTTGACAAGATGATGAATGCCAGGATCGTGTGCGGTGGAGTTTCCTTACCAGATGAAGAGTAACAACGTCCACAAGTCTGGAGAGATTTCCTTAAATGAGGCCTAGTACGGACACTTACAGCAACTTTAAAAAAATAAAGAATAGTTTTATCTAGAAATAGATATATATATATTGCAGAAACATCATAGCATCATTATTCATAATAGCCAAAAAGGTAGAAACAATGAGTGAATAGATAATACTCAAATGCAGTGCAGTCTTATAGGGAAATATTAGCCAGTTATGAATAGATGAAAGTATTTATCCCACTACAAGTTGGCAGAAGTTCAAAATCACATGCTGAGTGGCAAAAGCCAGACACAACAGGTCCCATGCTATAAGACTCCTTTCATATGATGGTTTCATCCTTAGGGAGTTGTGCCACTATTCCAATGGTGACACTTTTTTTTTTTCAAAGGTTACAATTTTTTAATAAAAGCCTGGCTTTCAAGGCCATGTTCCCTTCTTCTTGTTGTTATGTGCCCTCAACGTGCCTGCAACTCCTAGCATGTACAGCCCTAAACCCTGTTCTATCCTGTGCCCATCTTATTGTCTCTGGTACACAAACCTACCTCCAATACCCCAGTCACTGAATCAATCCATCTCATCGAGGGCCTTCCTCTCTTGCGCTGTCCTCCACCCTCCGAAGCATGATGTCCTTCTCCAAGCACTGACTGGTCCCACCTTGCAACATGGTCCCCTATGAACCTAGATAACAACTGTCTGCAGAAACTCGGAGTGACTTCTCCAGCTCGGGGCAGGAGCAGTAACTGCTTGCAGTTTGAGCTCACCACTGCGAGGAAGGAGAAAAATGCGCGCGTCTTCCCGCGCTGTTCACAGCCTTGGACACCCCGCGGAGGGTCAGCTACGAGCGGGTTCTGGTACCAGAGCTAAGAGTGGGGAGTTCTTTTTCAGTAATACAGGTAGATTTAGTCAATCCACTGAGGAAGAAAGTTAGCTTGGGGAGGAGGAGAGCGATTACTTAATGGGTACAGGTGGTTTTCCTGCAATGATGAAAAAGATTTTCAATTAGACAGAGGTAGGAGTCGTACAACACTGTAAATCCACTTAAACGTCACTTGAAAATAGTTAATTTTGTGTTACTTAAATTTTACCGCAATAATTTGTAAAATATGTGTGCTCTCGTACTAATTTGCTCGTTTGTAGGGTGACACTAATCAGAAAATTTAAATGCATGATTATCGGAGCTTTTTACATTGTAAGTATGGTGTTAATATCTTAAACGTGAGATTAGCCTGAGAAAGAACCTTTAGGAAAGTATTTTTAAGATGAGAAACAACTGCTTTCTGTGCTGAAAACCCACGTCCTCTCTGGACTCCAGGCTGACACCAGACACGGACCTGGGTGGGTTGGAGAGGTGGCAAGCGTTGAGAGGGGGGAGGGGATGGTCAGTGGGAGGAGCTGTGCACGAGGGGCGTGGAGGGGCATCAGTGGCGGGGTGGTGTGGGTCGGTTGGGAGACATACCTTGGTGGGGGGTGCATGTGTCAATGGTCATGCATTGTCGGGAGAGGCCATGCGTAGGGGATTGTGGGGACCCTTGCTTGGGGAGGAGGACAGTCCGTCGGGGGACATACATCAGAATGGGGGGTTAACATCAGTGGCGGTGCATGCATCAGTGGGGGGCCGTGGGAGGGGTGGCAGCGTGCTTGCGTTGTAGAAGGCCATGCTCCCTAGGAAGCTACCACTCCTGCTCCCAGTTGATTAAGTCATTCTTTGCCTTTCAGCAGACAATTGAAGGCACACAGTTCAAATCATCCACCAGCTTCTCCTTCCCTGAGATTAACTGCCTCTGAAAACCGCCAGAGGGTCAGCTATGGAACGGTTCCGACTGGACGATACACAACAACAGCATAAAGGGAAAAGCGGCCTTGAAAACCAGATTTCATTCAGGAAGAAATTTGCTAAATTACAAGTCAAGGGGAGCTCTTGAAATCACAGCACAGATTTTCACTGGTAGCCGTAACGTGAGGGGATATGAGATTTCAGATGAGGATATAGTGGTGGTGGAGGTAGAAACGGGTGAGGGCAAAACCAGGGATGAACCTGGAGAGAGAGAGAGACCACCCTCCCCAGCCTAGATGGGAATACAATGCTACTCAGGGAATAATATTCTTTTTTAAAAAAAATTAATGTATCCTTTTTTTAGGGCATATTATTTCCTTTTCATTTTTTCCACATTCATTCATTGCTGCACATTTTCCTCCCTACCCACCTCTCCCTCCCAGTTCGTTTTTCTCTTTGAAAACAAAAATTCTTTCATTATTATACAATTCCCCCAGACCACAGTCCACTTTACTATGCATTTCTTTTTCAGTAATCTTGTCATGAAAGTAATACTCAATCCTATACTCTTTTTAAACAGTTCTCTCCGTCATCTGTTTCAAGGCAGTATACATTATCTATTCCCTCTTCTCTTAAGTTCTCCCTACCCCGATGTCAGTCCCATTTTATAACAGTGGTATTATGTAGTATTTTTCCGTTTGTAACTGAGATATTTCACTCAGCATAATGTCCTCCAAGGTCATCCATTTTGTATAATATTTCATGAGCTCTTTGTTTTTTTTAAAGTGCAGTATAGTATTCCATTGTGTGACTATTGAGAAATTGCCTGAGACCACCAGGCTAGAATGGCAAATGCAAACCCCTCAGAAGAGGCTGCATGTGTTCAGGTGCAAGAACAGTCCGGGAACCACAGCTAAGGGAGAGTGGTCCAGTGTCAGCAGTATTGCTGCCATGCCAAGGGCTCGAAAATGCTGAGAGGGTCATAGAAGGGGTTCAGTGTATGGCAGTTGTTACAGATTGAATCGTGTACCCCCAAAAGATGCTGAATTCCTAACCTCTGTACCTGAAAACAGGACCTTGTTTGGAAATGTGGTTTGCTGATGTTGCCAGTTAAGTCAAACGATGTCATATTAGAGTAGGGTAGGTCCTAACCCTAAAAGCTTCTGTAAGAAGAGCAACGGCCCCATGGGGACAGCCATGGCTGACCCTTACCAACTTCATAAGGATGAACTGTCCCCGTCAACAACACCAGCAATACAAAGCCAATTCCCACGAGCTCAGACACGTCCCCCACGCTCCTGCACCTCTTTCTTCTCATCCCAAGACCAATCTTACTGCTTTGTTGGGTTCAGAATCCAAAACAATAGCTCACAGAGCACACAGAACCATAGTGGGGGAGTCAAAAGGTTATTAATAATCTAGGTTAGTAGCAGAACACAGTCAGGACAGCTCCCGAAATGCGCTCACAGGCACCTCAGCCATGAGCCCTGCAGCGTACTCAGACAGTCCCGGATTCACAGTCAGCAGTTGCAGAGGGCAGAGCAAGCACGAAAATGATTACTAACTCTTCTATTCACTGGCCGTTGAGTCTGGAGACTCATAGCAGACCCTCAGCAGTTTCAGAAGTGGTAAATCACACAGGAAGAGATTGCCCATCTTGCTTCCATGGAGTAGATGGTGGATCTGAACCACCGGAGTGATGCCACCTTTATGTCAGCAACACAACTCCGTGTGTGCCACACCAACAGAGCCTCCCCAGAAAGACGAATGAAGGAACGCCTTTACTTAAGTCAGTCAGTGTCCCCATATTATAGCTTGCACTGTATTCCTCCAAAGTACATTTTCTAAATCTTAACACCCCATAATTAAGGAGCCCTGGTGGCACAGTGGTTAAGTGCTTGGCTGTAAACTGAAAGCCCAGCTATCAATTGTGTCTGAAGGAAGATGTAGCCGTCTGCTTCTGTGATGTATGCAGCGTCACTGCTTGTCAATATCATGTAAGTCAAAAGGGCAATGGGTTTGTGTAAAAAGAGCAAGAGTAACCTGGGGGTGGTCATACCTGACGTCTACTAATGCACCATCAACAGTGTCCATAATGTACAACAACGAAAGATTTTTTTTTTTTTCAAAGAGCAAAACAAAGTGCAGTGGGCAGGGAGGGAAATGTGCAACAACGAATGAATGGAAATCCAAGTTCTCTATAAACTTTCATTAAAATCTCAATTAAAATTTAAAAAAATATCTGTAACACAAAACCAATTCTCATGAGGTCAGATATGACCCCCACACTCCTGTACCTCTTTCTACTAATTCCACACCAATCTGACTGCTTTACTGGCTCCCAAATCTGTTGCAATAGCTTACAGACCACATAGAAGCACATTCACGGTTATGAAGTTTATTAGGAAAGTCAAAAAGTTATAACTCAGGTGGACAGCAGGTTACAATCATTCAGTCAAAACAGCTTCCAAAATGTACTTGCAGGGAACTCAGCCTTCAGCCACATGTTATACGGCCAGTATTACAAAGCTCTTGTTGTTGTTGTTGTTGTTGTTGTTGTTGTTGTTGTTGTTGTTGTTGTGTACCGTCAAGTTGGAACCCACCCATAGCTGACCCTCCGGCTGCTTTTCAGAGGCACAGGGGGGGGATTGCCAATCCTTCTCTGAAGGAGCAGCTTGGGACTGCAGCACAGCTTCTTGCCACTAGACCACCAGAGCTCAGTCTTGCCAACTACGACTCTCCTATGCTAGTCCTCCAATAAGCTTGGACAAAGGCTTTTAGCTCTGCTCGCAGGTCAGGTCTCTGGTTCTCTGCTGCCACTGCTGCTCCTGTAGCCCCCGTGTGAATGGCACAGGAGTCTGTGGTCCCACAGGATGCACACTGTTTGCTTGGCTGCTTCTTTGTTAGTGGTGAGAGTCCCCAAACTGCTGAATCTGCTCCATTTGGTGGTGAGAGTAGCCAATCTTCTTGTAGATGGATAGACTAGCACTTCCTATTCGCATATTCCCACCCACCCATGTGGCAAAGTCATAAACCATAAACCCATAACATCACAGTTTGGTTTGAGGTTTTTGTTCTTGTGGTTAGAATCCCAATTGGAGATGGGTTTACTTCTTATGTTAAAGAAGCAGTATTAGTGTAAGTCTTAAAATAATCTCTTTTGAGATTGTTGTTATTAGGTGCTGTCAAGTCACTTGTGACATATGTACAGCGTCCCTGAAACCTGCTCTATCCTGTGCCAACTTTACTGTCTCTGATACACCTGCCCCCATTACCCCAGTCGCTGTATCAATCCATCTTATCAATGGTCTTCCTCTCTTTCTCCATTGCTCCACCCTTCCAAGCATGACGTCCCTGTCCAAGGACGGGTCCCTCCTTGCAACATATAAAAACAAATTAAGCAAACAAAAAAATAGTGAAGGTAGAGGCCATGCCATGTGAACCAAAAGACAGGAGATCCTTCCCCCAGGATTAATCAAGAGGAGAAGCTTCTTCCTGGAGTTGGTACCTTGACTCTGGACTTTTGGCCTCCTGCATGGTGAGAAAATTAATTTCTGTTTGTTAAAGCCACCCACTGAGCTATTTCTGTTACAGCAGCACTAGATAATTATGACAATCCTTTTCCAAAATATAGCATGCCATAGTCACCTCCCTAGTCTGTCTCAACACCCTGTGGGTGAGGAGAACCTTATGATTTAAGGTCTGAATCAGAACACTATGAAAAAGAAACCCAGCACTCAATAATTACACCACCACGGTGGCTGGCAAAGTGTGGGCTACACGCCAAACCCAGCTCTGCCTGCCATGAACACAGTCACACTCATTCACTTCCATACTATCTGTGGTGCTTTTCATGCTTGAATGGCAGAGTTGAGTAACTGTGGCAGAGTAATCATGCCTTCTAGGGAGCTCTGGTGGCTTAGTGGTGACGAGTTGTGCTGCCAATCCAAAGGTGAGTAGTTCAAATCCACCAGTTGCTTTGCAGGGGAAAAGATGGGCAGTCTTCTCCGGTGTGATTTACTGCCTCTGAAAACTTGAAGGGTGAGCCATAATTCAGTCCTGACTCGAGGTCACATAGCAACAACAAATATCGTTGTTCTTGCTGTTGTCGTTATATGCATCGAGTCCCCTGCGACTCATAGCAACCAACTGCCCTAAACTCTGCTCTATCCTGTGCCAATCTTATTGTCCCTGACACACCTACCTCCATTACCCTAGACACTGAATTAATCCATCTCATCGAGGTTCTTCCTCTCCTGAGCTATCCCTCCACCCTCCCAAACATGGCATTCCTCTCCAAGGATTGGTCCCTCCTTACAACATCTCCAAAATATGTCAGGTGAAACTTCAGAATCCTTACCTCCAAGGAGCAGCCTGGTCTCACCCTCTCTAGGTCAAACCTGTTTTTTCTCCTAGCAGTCTATGGTATATTCAGTACTCTTCTCCAGCACCACAGCTCAGAGGTATCAATTCTCTCTCTTCTCTAGTCATTGTCCAGCTCTCATGCATAGCAAGTAATTGCAAAGACTATGGCCTGGATCAGCCTCACCTTAATCTCCAGACTGACGTTGTTGCTCTTCAGTACTCTGGAGATGTACCTGACAGCAGACTTTTCCCAATACAATTCATCTTTTAATGTCCTGACTTCTGATATCAAGAGTGTTGATTGTGGAGCCAAGCAAACTAAAGCTCTTAACAATCTCAATCTCTTCACCATCTACAACAACAATAGCAACAAAAAAAACATGGCTTCAAAAGCTCATTGCTGCTGAATTGGAACTAACTTGTAGCCAATTGTCCAGAAGTTTTTCTAAAGCTGTAAATCTCACAGAAGGCGACTGTCCATCTTTCTCCTATGGGCCTCCTGGTAGATTTGAACCGCCAGGGGGCGCCATCTTTGTGTTAGCTGCACAGCTCTCTACACACTACGCCACCAGAGCTCCCCTAATATGGCTTAGAAGCGGCAGATTGACCTTAGCTGGTTTCCTCACTGTTTTCAGGAGCTCTGGTGGCCTAGTGGGTAAGGCGCTGTACTGTTAACCCAAAGGCAGGTGGTTGGAATCCACCAGCTGCTTCTCAAGAGAAAGATGGCAATCTTCTTCTGTGAGATTTACAGCTTCTGAAAACCTGCTGGAGGGTCAGCTATGAGTCAGTGCTCAGTGGCACATAACAACAGCGTCATTGTGTTTAAATTATCTTCAGACAAGACGGAGTCCCTAGGGGGTACCAATGATCAGTGGTCAATGAGATGTGCCTCAGAAGAAAGGCCTGCCAACCTTCTTCCCAAACCATCACACCCACCAAAAACTATGGGGCCATAGTTCTAGTCTGCTACACATGAGGCCAGGCTGATTTTCCTGGGGTGAAACTGATTTGACAATGTATCCCCTTAGTGACATTCCCCAATGCAGACAGCTCCTGCTGCATCTCCTGGTTCCCTGGCACATCTCTGGTCCTGCTCCCTAGAAGCAGATCCTGAAAAGGCAACGTCCCACAAGCTAGGAACAGGACAGGAGATGTGGTGTAAGTAATTGAAGATGAATTTGGGTGGAATCTAACCTCTGTCTAGTCCCACAGGCTCCAGCACTTTGAATGTGGCCTTCTTTGGAAATGGCATCTTCGCAGCACAATGTCACCTGAGACCTCAAGATCAGATCACCCTGGATTTAGAGTGCACCCTGCTATTCATTGAATTGTGTCCTGCCCCAAAAGCAGGTGTTGACACCCTTGCCCCTAGATTACTGTGAATGTAACCCTGTTCGGAATAAAAGTTTTTATTTTCTTATGTTAATGCACATACTGCAGTGCGGTGGTGTTCTGAACTCTTCTGATGGTGTCTTTTAAAAAAAGGATAGAGATAAAGATGCAGACACACATACACACAGATCACAGGAGAAACTTAGAAGTCAAGGATGGCCTGGGACTACAACAATGAGAAAGCTCCCCCAGATCCAGTACCTTGGCTTGGATCTCTTGCTTCTAAAACCATAGGATATTAGACTTCTGTTCTTTATAGCTGCCAAACTGTGGGATTCTTTTTCTTTTTTTTTCTTTTTTTCTTTGTTTTATTTTGTTATGGCAGCCCTAATAAACTAAGACAAGCTCGAAATCCATTAACTGGTGTCCTGGCATGACCTAGAGAGACACGCAGGGAAGAAGGCCTTGTGGGGCCAGATACAGACACTGAGGCCATACAGCTGTGTGTCAAGGGTTCCCAGAGCCACCAGAGGCCAGGAGAGAGGCGTGAGACAGGGCCCCCTCAGACCCTCCAATGGGGACCAAGCCTGCCCATCTGGCTTTTGGACTTGTGCCCTGAAGAACTGTGAGGGGATGAATCTTTTGTCGTTTTCCAGCATCCAGCTTTCAGTACCTTGTTAAAGCAGCCCCAGGAGAGGAGACGCAGCTGGTTAAGTGTAGTTGTTGTGTTGTTGTTAAGTGTCATCAAGTCGTAGGCCACTCATAGAGACCCTATGAACAAAAGTCCTCGACACTTGCATGCGTGACTTTCATCCTTGCTCCAGGTTCATAAGGTTTCCAGAGGCAAGCTATTATGGAAGTGGATGCCACACTCCTGCTTTCAAGCTTGTTTTAACCAGGGAGCCCCATCATGAGTAACCATTCTCGTATTTGACACATCAGTGTCACGGTGTTCATCTTCACAGCAAACACAAGTTACCTCTGTATGGCAAGTGGACACACCAGGGTTATACGACCTAGAAGAAATGTTTCATCAAAAACAATTAAAGGCAGGCCTTAGGGCCGTGGATTAGAGTCACCCACCTTAGGCTTGGTAGTATCACTTTCAGTCCACTGGGCCAGCTGGTCTCTCTCTGTGTTGTTAAAATGTCGTCGAGTCGTAGGAGACTCATAGCGACCCTATGAATGAAAGTCCTTGGCCCTTGCGTGACTTTCATCCTTTCTCTAGATTCATAGGGTTTCTGGAGGCAAGCTATTTACAGAAATGGATGCCACTCCTGCTTCCAATAACTGTAGTTGGTTAACAGAAATTCCACATGCTGCCAACAAAAACCAAAAGAGAAATGAAAGAGAGGGGGGGAAAAAAGATGTATCTTCTTATCAAGAAGAACTGTTTATTGCAGTTGTTGTTCAGAGTATAGCACATGCTCTAAGTTGCTACTTCTTTTTCTAAAATTTTTTATTTTATTTTATTAATTTTTTATGTGTGCGTACCATCAAATCAGATCTGACTGGTACAGGAGGAGATTGCCCCTCATTTTCCAGCAGAGCATCTGGTGGATTTGAACCACATACCTCTGGGATTGCAGTGCAGCTTCTTGCCAGAAGGCCACCAGAGCTCCATTAAGTTGCTACTTCTTACTATGAGCTGTCATGTGGAGTAGAACTCATAGCGCCCCGATAAACACCCTGTGGAGTAGCCTCCTCTAGCTACATGTCCAAGGTATGTGAGATGAAGCTTTCCTATCCTTGCACTCTCGCTGCACTTTTTTCAAGACATTTTTGTTGTTCTTTTGGCAGTCCTTGAGATAGTCAGTACTCTTCTCCAACACCACAGCTCAAAGGCATCAGTTCTTCTTCCGTCATCCTTCTTCATTGTCCAGCTCTCTGATGCATAGCAGGTGATTGAGAAGACATGTTCTGAATCAGGTGCACCCTAGTCTTCAAAATGACATCATTGCTCTCCAGCATTTTGGAGCGGCCCCTGTCAGCAGACTTTCCCAAATCACTACTGCTTTACCCAAAATCTGCTGCTATTCATAAGACTTTTAACTGGTCACTGATTTCACAAGTGGGTGGCTCACATGTTTCTTGTCTGTCTTAGTCTGGAAGGTGTTCCTGCTTGTATGTGAAACACGGGTGGCAGCTTCATAGCACCACGCAAAGAATCACAGTGGTAATGACAAAGAGACAACCCAGTGGAGGGTCACAGAAAAGAAAGATGATCAATGTAGTGGGTTGACAGCATGCCTCCAATGACGCCCCCACGCCCAGCAGTGACTGTGAGGCTGAGGCAGGACCCAGCAGAGCTTTGCTCAGCTGCACACAGGGTCACGGCAAACTGGTATGAACTCAACAGCACCCAACAACACTCCTGAAAAACGTCCACGAGACGACATCGAGTCACTGCACCGGGTGGTACCAACGCTAGAGATGCCTCCTATAAACTCCTCCCCTCGGAAGATGAGTTCAGGAGGATGACAAAGAGAAGGAGCTCGAGAGAAGGAGCTCCTGGCTCTTCCTGTTCACCAGTCTATACCCAGGGTGTGAGGGAGCGGTAACCCAAAGGCTGCACTTCTTTGCATCCACCAGCAGCTTCCTGGATAATGCACAGCCTTGGAAATCTACCAGTCTACTCTGAATAGACGGCAATGAGTGAGGTGAGTCTATTGACCTGCTATCTGAAAGAATGGCAGTTTGAGTGCACCTGCAGGAGAAAGATCCCCGGTATCTGCCCAAAACAACCTGCACCTTCTGGAACCTGGGGAGGGTCTGCACATTGAGTTTGCTGTTGGGCTTTTAAAGCCACAGAGCTGTGGCATGGTGCTTAGGCGCTGGGCAGTTGAACAACACGTTAGCAGTTCCAGTATCAGGTGACTCAGTCAGCAAGATGAACTTGAGCTTCCTCACTGATCAGCCGTGTACACTTTTACACGAGCTGCACTGTGATGTGGTGACAAATGTGCAGCTATTCATTCATTGCAGGGTTTGCCTTGTTTATGGCGTAATTCACCCAGAAATGATGCAAACTCTCCCAGGCCTCTCCTCGGGGGGAGAAGGCTTGGTGCTCTGCTCCTATAATAATTACGGTCTGGAAAACACTCTGGGGCAGCTCTGCTCTGACACTTGAGAGGCACAACTGAGTCACGGGGACTTGATGTCACAGAAAACAGCCATCTACAAAGCAGATCTGGGCCAGATGATGATGACAATGACAGTGATGGTGATGATGATGAGGTGATAATTTACAGCAAACACTCATGATGTGCCAGACATTACTCTCTAAAGCATCATCAGTGCGTGACGTGGATGCTGGCATTGCGACCCAAAGCTAAGAAAGCTTGTGTGCTTTGCCTGAGGATTCTCAACTGGCATTGAAACCTAGATACGACTGGCTTCCCAGTGGGGTTAACAGACCACCTGGCTAGGGAGATTCACAATTCCTCCATTCAGACCCATCCAGGACCTGCCTGGGGAGCCTTATGGTTCTGGAACCAAAAGGTCTGCGGAGGGATTCCTGTCTGTATTCTCAGTCACAGCCCCAAACACACTCCTTCTTCCCACTCCTCCTGCCCACCCAGCTCACAGCTCCCCTTTCTGCATGGTGCCCTCGCCCAGCTGGTCCCCTAGGCCACCGACAGTCACCCACTTCCCCCAGTGCCTCCCAGACTCCCTCCATTAGCCGGTTCCCACCCTCCCTTGGATTCTGAGGGTGGAAGTCAGATTTAGGAAGATATTGTCAATCTGTCTTCCCAAGAGTGGCTGGTGGATTCACATTGCATGTTAACAGCTCCTCTGCATTCCGGACTTTCTGCTTTTCCAGTGAGGAGCCCGGACGACTCCCACCCTCCCCAGACACCAGCCGTGAAGGCAGGAGAGGCATGCTCCCTGAGCCCACTGAGCATTTCCAAAGCATTGAGCCTTGGCGCCGCCAAGCCTCGCCTCCTATGTCACTCCCAGCTTCCTCTATAGCAGGCCAGGCCTCCTTCCTGGCCACGCCCTCACTGAAAACCTTGCCATCTGCCATTACCTTAGGAGATTTCAACACCCAACACCCCAGGCTTGAAGTTCCTCAACCACAAGGACTTTGACCTCCACTTGCGCCCACACCCAAGGCCTCACCCTTGAGCCACTCCACCCACAACTTGTAAACTATGGTGTGGCACCCTGTGACCTCTCTCTTGTGTCCACACCCCCACCAGCCCTGTCCCCTGACCTTTCTCCTGCACGAGCTGGACAAGTGCAGGAATTCTTTCCCCTTCATCCCTGGATTCCATTCTTACCTGGAGTTTGATCCCCACAGTCCCCACTCGGTCCTCTATCTTTACCTTTGTGTCTCCAAGGCCCTTTCCCATCAACATTCAAACTCAGCCAAGTCTCGTCTTGGGCTTGGCTTCTTTCTTCGTCTAGATGGACGGACACACACACACACACACACACACACACACATACACACACACATGACCTGGGGAGCAAGGGACCAGGGGTGTGAGATAAAAACTGAAGAATTGTAATTTTTATTTTATAAACTTTGTTGTCAAAACAAATGACAACAGCCAACAAGTGGCTCTCAAGCCAGCTCGGATTCACGGCGGTCACAGTGTGTCTGAGAGAACATGCTCCACAGGCTCAGGGCCTCACTTTTCACAGGGTGTCACCAGGCCTCTCGTCCTAGGCGCACCACTGGCCGACTCACCTCCACCCCCTCCCATAGCAATCGGAGGACTTCAATAAATGGGCCACCGCATGTTACAAAGAGCATTTCCTATTTTCACCATATGCGTGGGTTCCTTTCATTTAGAATAGTAACAAATCAACAAAAGGGCAATGCTTTAACTACCAACCCTCCTCTATTTAGGAAAAGCCCTCCGTCAATCTCCGTCAACGGTCCTGTCACTTCACAACACAGTTTCCTTCTGTGTACTTGTCTTGTTTGCTCTCTGCCTTCACTTCTGGACACCCACTTGCTACACACACACACACACACACACACACACACACACACACACTTTGGGTTTTCTCCCATCATTAAAAGGGGCAGCACGAGTCTCCAAACTGGTTTGTCTCCTGTAAACCATCCGAGTTGTGGGCGAATGATGAAGCGAATGCCCATCATTTTAATTATCTAAGCATTCCAGTTATTCAACTAATCCTCCCCCCACAGTGACTTCCAAGCCATTTTGCAAGAGTTCAGCAAAATACAGCTCTGTCTCAAACTGTATTTTTAAAAAATTTATCATTCTGTGTGTACCATCAAATTGGATCCTACTGGTACAGAAGGAGATTGCCCCTTCTTTTCCAGCAGAGCATCTGGTGGATTTGTACTGCCTACCTCTAGGATTGCAGTGCAGCCTTTTGCCACTAGGCCACCAGAAGTCCCTTCAAACTATATTTTGCAGATCCCATCTCTTGGGGCTGTTTCTGTAAAATAGGATTTGCCCAGAACCCATGTGCTTCGGCGTGCGCTCTCCACAAGAGGGAGCCCGCGGGCTCTGGAGCCTCTGTCTCCGCTCCTCGCTCCCCAGCTCTTAGGAGCACAGAACATGTACGAGAGGAGCCGCTCATCTGAAAGGTTTAAGAGGGGAACACTCATTCTTTAAAAGTCACCTGTCAAAAGCAAGGAAAACGGTCTTCATGCCGTTCATAGCACCATGTGATACTGTACACGTCGTTCACAGGGTGGCTGTGAATCATCGAGGGCTCCTGACAACAATGCTTATTGATTCTTTTTCTTACATTGTAACAATTAAATGATCATTGATAAATTAGGGTTTCAGATGGGATGGGGAGCGTTCAGGGTGGTATGGCCATAGACAATAAATCGGTATTTCCATGTTCGTGTCGCCGTCCACAGTGGGCTTTTTCAAAGGCTGCAAACTGTGTGTGAGGTGGAGCGAATTCCCCCTTACTGCCTGTGTGCCCTGGAGGCAGGACCAGCTCATGGCTGACCCTCCAGTGGGTTTTCAGAGGCTGTAAATCACTCAGGAGGAGGTGCAAAACCTCACCTTTTAGGGCTTTGACTCATAAAGCCTTCCATGAACCTAACGTCTGAACTCACTGGCCACCAAATCTATTCCCACTCACAGAATGTCTTGTAACAGCATATAATTGTGGCCCCACAGGGTTTCCTAGATGGAAATCTTTTTCTTTTTAAACAAAATTTTGTGTTAATTGTGATTTTAACAAATGTTCACAGAGAAGTTAGATTTTCATTCATTTTTTGTTGCACATTTTACCCTCCTCCCCAAGTTCACTTTTTTTTCCATTTATTTTTTCATTGTTGTGCAATTACCTTCCTTCTTCCTTCCCACAGTCCTCTTTGCAATGCTGTACCTCTTATTCTGGGTTGTTGTACCTATGATGCCTTGTCATATATTCCTTTTAAACAGCTCTTTTCTTCGTCTGTTCCAATATTCACTCTTATCCTATTCTCCTCTCAATCCCCCATGTCAGACCCATGTTTACTGCTATGTTATTTACAATAGAAAAGAGATGGAAGCAACCCAAGTGCCCATCAACAAACAGACAAACTATGGTGTGTTCATACAATGGAGTACCACTCAGAACTGAAGAACAATGAACTCATAAAAAATATTATACAACATGAGAGGCCCTGGAGGACATCACACTGAGTGAAATATCTCAGTCACAAAAGAACAAATACTGCATCGCATCACTATAATAAAGTAGACTGAAATCTTTATAGGAGCAAAGCATGAGGCCTTTCTCCAGAATAGAAAGGGTTCAAACCACCAACATTTTGGTTGAGTGTTTAACCACTATGCCACCAAACTTCCTTATGTAAAGTGTTGTTGTCGTTGTGTGCCTTCAACTTGGAACTGACTGATCGCTGACACTCCAGTGGGTTTTCAGAGGATAAAATCATATAGGAAGAAACTATTTCTCTTTCTCCAGTGGAGCAACTGGTGGGTTCGAACCATGTCTTTGGTTTGGCAATGCAATTCCTTGCCACTAGTCCAGTATTTGGACATATAAACGGTAAACGAACTCTCATTTTGTGTTAGATCATGCTTCTTAATGCCACAGTGTGAATACTTTGAGTGCTAGTTTAAGAAGATTACATACACATCCTAAATGGTTTTAAGTCAAGGAATTGCATAGACTAGTAATTGATACATTTGAATTATGTAGTAGACAAAGACTGATCCCAACATAAGGAGCTACCATCAGCTGATGTGTTTGAAATCACAGAAGCCATGGAAGCTTCACATATAAGTTATTAGATGGAGGGCTGGTGAAAGGGAGATAGATGTGAAGGGAGGGGGTTGAAGTGGATGGATATCCTGTGGGATGGTGAAGCAGGAAATAAGTGCGTAAAGGTGCATGTGAGAAAGGCAGGGACAACACTGACACTAAAGTTAACTCCGCAATAAGGGATATACCTTTAACTTGCTGGTCTGTCTAATACTTCTCTAAATCTGAACATTTACATTGAGACAGACTAGGAAGAAGGATTGGCCATCCACTTCTGAAATAGCAGGCCTCTGAAAACCCTATGTACAACAACAGATTTGTCCTAGAGAGGGTTAAACCAGGTGGCTCCTTGAAGGCAAGGATTCTGAGGCTCCGTCTAACTTACTTTGGACATGTTGTGAGGAGAGACCGGTCCTTAGAGAGGGACATCATGCTTGGGAGGGTGGAGGGACGGCGCAGGAGAGGAAGGCCCTCTATGAGGTGGATTGATTCAGTGACTGGGATAATTGGGATGGGAGTGTCAGAGACAGTGCGATTGGCATAGGACAGAGCGGAGTTTAGGGCTGTTGTACATAGGGTCACTATGAGTCGCAGGCGACTCGACGGTACATAACAACAACAACAGTAGACAAAGAATATGTAATATACCATGGACTGCCAGAAGAATGGGGGAAAGTCTGTTTTAGAAACAGGACCAGAACGTTCCTTACAAACTAAAGAGAAGACACTTCATCTCACTTTGAAAATGTTATCAGGGGCTAAACCTGAGAGAACAACATCATGCTTGGTAAAGCTGAGAGATAAGTCGAGGAAGATCTTTGTATAAATGGACTGACACAGTGGCTCCAACAATGAAATCAAAACAGCAAAAATTCTCAGGACGACACAGGAATATGCAAGATTTCAGCTCTCTGCTCCTCGTCGATCCAGATTACCCTCTCTCCTTGTGCAGCCTCAGCTGCATCCCAGAGAATGCCAGAGTAAATTAATTCGGCCGCATTGGGCACCTGGTCACTAGGGCTGCTTTTAACTCTAGCAAAGTGGATGTTGTCGCCATCAGTGATCCCTTCATTGACCTCAACTACACGGTGCGTATGTTCCAATATGATGCCACCCATGGCAAGTTCAACAGCACTGTCAAGGCTGAGCATGGGAAGCTGGTCATCAACGGGAAAGCCATCACTATCTTCCAGGAGCGAGATCCCGCCAAAATTAAGTGGGGTGATGCTGGTGCTGAGTATGTTGTGGAATCCGCTGGTGTCTTCACAACCTTGGAGAAGGCTGGGGCTCACTTGAAGGGTGGTGCCAAATGGGTAATCATCTCTGTTCCTTCTGCTGATGTCCCCATGTTTGTGATGGGTGTGAACCATGAAAAGTATGACAAATCTCTCAAGATTGTCAGCAATGCCTCCTGCACCACCAACTGCTTGGCTCCCCTGGCCAAGGTCATCCATGACAACTTCTGCATTGTAGAGGGACTCATGACCACAGTCCATGCCATCACTGCCACCCGGAAGACTGTGGATGGCCCCTCTGGAAAGCTGTGGTGTGATGGCCATGGAACTGCCCAAAACATCATCCCTGCATCTACTGGCCAAGGCCGTGGGCAAGGTTATCCCTGAACTCAATGGGAAACTTACCGTCATGGCTTTCCGTATCCCCACTCCCAATGTGTCAGTTGTGGACCTGACCTGTTGTCTGGAGAAAGCTGCAAAAGATGATGACATCAATAAAGTAGTAAAGCAGGCATCAGAAGGGGCCCTCAAAGGCATCCTGGAATACACTAAAGACCAGGTTGTCTCCTGTGACTTTAATAGTGGCATCAACTCTTCCACCTTTGATGATGGGGCAGGTATTGCTCTGAACAACCACTTTGTCAAACTCATTTCCTGGAATGACAATGAATTTGGCTACAGCAACCAGGCGGGCAACCAGGTGGTTCACATGGCCTTCAAAGAATAAGAGCCCCTTGGACCACCAGCCCCAGCAATAGCACTAAACTGGAAGAGAGACCCTCAGCTGCTGGGGAGTCCTTGCCCGAACTCGATCCCTGCCCCACACATTGAGGTTGTCACATCCTTGAAACAGTTTCCATCCAATCCCACTGAGAAAGAGGAAGGGCTTGGAGAGCCCATCTTGTCATGTACCATCAATAAAGTACATTGTACTCAGCAAAAAAAAAAAAAAGAATATGCAAGATTTCATTCTGTTGCTCTTAGAGTTACTGTGAGTCTGACCCAACACAACAGTGCCACAACTCAACTACAAGAGTGGATTCATTTGGTAGCAGCATGCTAGATGACCTAGAAAGGGTCACTGGGGACCAGGTGGGCAGTTGCTGAACAATGATACCAGGAAGGCATCACTGAGTGGAGGAAGTGGTAAGGATAAGGTATAGGTAGCAAAGGAGAGGAGGTAAGAAAACACATGTCTGATTGTGAAGACATTGACAAGATGCAACTTCTGATGGAAGACATGACAGCAAACAGGAACCAGAAGGAAGAGAGAAGGAGCGGGAATGGCAGGGAAAAGCAATGTGCTTTGAACTCACCTATGCCAAGAAATTCAGAAGAGAGAAAACTGGTCAACTGACTGGAAGAGATCCATATTTATTTCCATTCCAAAAAAAGGTGATCCAGTAGGATGTGGGGATTATCAAACAGTATCATTACTATCACACACAAGTAAAATCTTATCAAAGATTATTCAGAAACAACGGAAATAGACCATTGGTATGAAATTGCCAAAAATTCAAGCTGAATAGATGTTGGCTGAAAGAAGAGAATACCAGAGAGATGTTTTCTTGTGTTTTGTTGACTATACAAAGGTATTTGACTGTGTGGATCATCACAAATTATCGCTAACATTAAGAAGGGTTATAATCCCAGAACACTTTATCATGATCATATGAAATTGCTACATAGATAAGGAAGCACTTGTCTAAATGGAACCATAGGACACTGCATGGTTTAAAACCAGAAAAGTATACATAAGAGTGATATCCTGGTGCAACCACTGTGGAAGGTGGTATGGCACTTTCTCAAAAAGTTGCAAATAGAGATGCCATTTGACCCAGCAATCCCACTACTGAGAATATACCCCAAAGAGATCATAACTGACTTCCAGGCATGTATGTGCACACCCATGTTTATTGCCGCTTTGTTCATAATAGCAAGGAGTTGGAAACAACCCAAGTGCCCATCAACAAACAAATGGATAGAGAAGCTGTGATATATTCACACAATGGAATACTATGCTACATTGAAAAACAAGGAACTCATGCAATATTATTCAAAATGGGTGAGCCTGGAGAACATTATGCTGAGTGAAGTATCTCAGTCACAAAAGGACAAATACTGCATGATGCCACTGTTGTAAAACAGGACTGACCTCGGGACTGGGGGGGAGACTGAGAAACATAGGTTCAATAATGTATGCTGCATTGAAACAGATGAGGGAGAAAACTTTTTTAAAGGGGTATGTGATTAGGTATTTTTGTCATGACAGGAGTCTAGAGCAAAGGCTACATGGTGGAGTGGACCTGCGAGAGGGTTAGTAAAACAATGAAAGAGTTTTTCTTTTACTTTTCAAAGAGTGTAGTGTTCTGAGGAAGAGGGTTGAAAGGAGAGAAATGTGCAACAATGAATGAATGGAAATCCAAAGTCTCTAAATTTTTACTGAAATTAATAAATTTAAATGAAAAAAAAATTAAGTTAGAGTAAGGAAGGCAATGGATTTATAACTGCTCGTGCTAATAACACTATATCATGGCATGGAGAAGGAATAGTGGAACTGTATCCACATTTACAATATTCTTCTTACCAAAACCATTTATGGAAAATGGGAATTTCATTGGAATATGTATCTCTGGATTGGAAATTATCATATTGATAATATTTCTAGCCTTAAACTTAAAAGATTATATTATTCAAAATTATTTGTCATATATTTGTTCAAATTTTCCCCTCTTTTAACAATTGGGATGTAGAGAGAAGAGAAAAGACCAGAGAGTGGCCAAAACTATTGGGGCAGCTATTGCTGCCAGTTTAGGGCCTGTGTCAGGAAAAGGAAGTCCTACTCATAAACAATGCCAAAGGTAATGAAGGAGGTCAGAATTGCTTCCACTGTGGAAAGCTGGGCCACTTCAGTAGAGAGTATCACAGACGAGAGCCACAGATAGGCAAGGGAATAGAGAGGAAGCTCCCACTCACTGGCTTTAAGTGTGGATCTGAAGGACACTTGGCCAATGGTGGCCCACGTCAGGTCCTTGTGGCTGACAGGACTGACAGGCCCCAGCTCCCAGCTGGAAACAAAGGGGAACATTTCAACGATTCAGATCCTCCCAGAAGAGCTGTGTGTAAGCATTAACATTACTGGTAAGTATATTCATTTTTTCCTGGACAAAAGAGCCTATTATTTGGTCCTAAAAGCTTTCTGAGGTACCAACTCTTCTCACTATTTCTTAGTTGTTGGAATTGATGGAAAACCTCATAAGCAGTTCATTACTTCACCTCTGCCTTGCATGTGGACTTCCGAGCTGTAAAACAACCCAGTGGTAGATGGAATTTGGTCCAGGACTTAAAAACAATAAATGACACGGTTGAGCTTCTACATCTTGTGGTTCCTAACCTTTATACTATAATAGACAAAGTGCTAGTCAATAGGCCTTTTATTTTAAGAACTACCTTCCCTCTGTAACTTGATTTGTGCCACTGTTAGAACCTCTACTTGGCATATTTATTGCTTTTAATTTTTGACTCATGTACTTTTAACTTGTTAGTTAAATTTGTGTCTTCTAGGCTACGACAGTTCCATGGTGCATCTTCAAGGATATGAAGATGTATGGCTAAGCACAATTGATAACAGTGCATCTAAATTCCAAAATCGATCTCCACAATAGTCTACGTGTTTCCTATTGCCCTGAAACCTGCAGTGTCCCTTTTCAGCAGGAATACCCTGTCCCCTTTTCCTTATGAATCAGGGTGAAATCTCTCTCAGGGAGGAGTGATAGGGAATGGCAAAGGACATACTGACAAAGGAGATTAATCAGAACTGGCTTTGACAAGCACTATGGCAATGGGACAACTAAAACAGACTTTCAAGGAACATTCAACGTGAATCTTTCTGATCATATGGAAATTTTTGAAAGTATTTCTTTGAGTTTATTATGTTTATTATGTTTAATTTGTTTGTTTGTGTATAAAGTATGTTCATCTAGATGATAACATAATTATGATAAAAACAAAAGGGGGGAAATATGGGAAGCCAATACTAAATATTTGTAATAAACTGAATGCTATTTAAAAAAAAAAAACAACCCTAATCCCCATTGGAAAAAAAAAAGGAGTGATATCCCTTCCATGCCTACTAAATCTTGTACATTGAAAAATTTGTATGTTGAACAAATAATTCCAGAAGCTAGAATATGAAGAATGTGGCATTATGATTTTAGGAAGATTCATCAACAACCTGCATTATGTCAATGACACAACCTTGCTTACAGACTATGAAGAATAGGTGAAGTACTTATTGCAGAAGGCTAAATAAAGACTACAACCTTCAACAGGGATTATACCTCAGTATCAAGAAAGCAAAAATCCTAACCAACAGGCAACAGTGGACCAACAGGCAACACTGTGATAAATAGAGGGGGAAAAATTTCATCGATTTCATTTTGCTTGTATCCACCAGCAACACTCATGGTAGTTAACAGTCAAGAAATCAAAAGATATGTTGGATTGGGGAAGCCACTGTGAAGGACCTCTCCCAAGGTCTAGTAAGTAAGACTGTCAGTTTAAAGATGAGATGTGCTTGATTCAAACCATGGAATTTTCAATTGCTTTGTATGAGTCTAAAAGTTGGACAAGGAATAAACATAATAGAGGAAGAATCAATGTCTTTGAGTTGTGAGGATAGGGAAGAATACTAAATACCCTATGGACTGGCAAAAGAACTAACAAGTCGTCTTGTAGGAAATCCAATCAGGGCACTCCTTGAAGGCAAGGATGGTGAAACCATCTTGCATACTCTGCATGTTTTCAGGAGGGCCAGTCCCAGACATCATTCTGGAAAAGAGGGTCAGAGTAAGAGGACAAAATCCTCAACAAGATAAACACAGTGACTGTAACAGTTGGCCCAAGCATGTCAGAAGTTGTCGGGATGGCACAGGATACGGCAAGGCTCAGATCCATCATTCACAGGGTCGCTATGAGTTGTGGTCAATTTATTGACACATGACAACACCAAACAACTCCTTCTGGAAAAAATCCTTCCTATTCCATGGGGCTCTTGAGATTCAAAGTGCAATCAAAGGTTGCTAGACTAACTAAAATATGAATGACTCAGATGAACTTACTCCTCCAAAGCGTCCCCTCTGGGTGACCCTGAGGGTGGATGTGGAGCTTTTCTGAAGAATCTCTAAGATCTGCCATGAATGATCATTACTGAGCAAGATTTTCACATGCCAGAGACCACCTCAGTTCCAAAGTCACCTTTCCCATTGACATAGGGAACTGCAGGTATAAGAAACCAGGAGGGCCTTATAATTCATTGGTCAAGTCCTATCCTAAAATAGGTCCCATCTGGAAGTTTTCCTTGACAACCCTCCAAATGTGTGTAGCCACTTTTGCTGCCATTGCAGCAAGGCAGCTAACACTGTGAGGGTCTAAGACATCTTTCTCTGAGGCTTTCTGCCTAAGAAAATAGAGATGTTCCTGGCTAATCAGTCCTGTTCTGTTGTGTCAGAGGAGAGCTACTTACACAAGCTTCTCCTGCTGGTCTCAGTCATGTCTTAGCTTCTCACTTAGCTCAGCACTGGGACTGGGACACAGAGAATGATCCCTAAAGGCCAGATGATTATTTTATATAAAATGCAAAAAAAGTAGTTCACTGGAAGATGAGAATGTGCATGTACGACTCCTGTCTTCTGGAGTGCACTCACAACAGAGCTTCTCAAGAGCAGGACTAGATAGACTAGATAGACAATGTGGCCCAGATCATTCTGCGTGGTGGGACAGGTCTTCTTGGTATTGTAGGATGTTTAACAGCAGCCCTGGCCTCCATTCAACGGATTCCAGGAGCATCTGCTCTCCAAGTGTGGCAACCAAAAATATCTCCCAGCATGGCCAAATATTCCCTTGAAGGGCAACGTCTCCTTTGAGAATCACTGGGTTACGGCTTTGTCATTTCCCTGGTCCATCCACAAGCCACCCAGAGACCTGCTTTCTAGAATTTCTCTACTTCGTTTCCATGAAAACGAAGCTTCCTGGAATTTGTCCCCACAGAATCTAATTCTGTTTTGTAAAGTTCTGATTAACAGGATGAGCAAATCCAAGGTAACCTCTCAATGAAGTTGATACCAGTGGTTCCCTCATCCACACTTACATCCACAGTTCAATGTCTGTCACCGGAACATCTCAGTCGGAGTCACTTGGAGGCAAACTTGTGGGATAAATACACTTGAGCTTCATCTTGAAGGTGTCAGCTCAAACCCACCTGTCAAAAACATACAGAACCTGGCAATGCAGTCCACATCACTTCTGAAAGACTACCTAATTCCCCCCAACCCCCCACAACCATGACCAAGAAGCAAGGACTTAAAATGGTGATGATTTCAAGCTACACTCAAGCATGGCTCTGAACCTCACTTTGCAGATTCTGTGCACCCACTGCCCACCTCCTCACTCAAGGGACATTCTGGAGACCAATGTAGGTCTCACAGGTCAGGCTTTTCACTACAAAGCCCTGATTTTCAGGTGGTTCCCATTGCCATCTGGGGACTGGGCCATTAAGCATGAATGGCTGAATCTTTCTTCTAAATGTCAGAGGGAATGGATGGGGGACAAGGGCTTCCTGGTCTGCTGCAGAAATGCCAGCGAGGAAGCCAGGACAGGGTTCTACGGAGCGTGTTCTGTTTTTCTCCTCTTGCCCAAGTTGGCTGTGACATGAAGACACTCCTTGGACCTAATGAGTCAGCTCAGCCCAACAACTCTAATTCAGCACTTATTCACAAATTATAATTTTAGTACAATAGGGCACAGCTTTAAATAAGAGTTATGAGAAACCCACCCACCTGTGACACGCCAGCAGGCTGTTCATCTCTCAAATTTGGGTGGACATTCTATTAGTCACAGAGAAGCATCTGGGCCCAGCTCACTGGTCCCCCCCCCCACTTTTTCTTTTTCTTTTTTTTTTTTAATCTCTAGACACTTTACCTAACACACACTGAGTCAGAGTAAGTGGGCTCAGCAATTAAACTCCTTGTGGAGGCTGCCGCGAGAAGCCTTTAGCAGATTTGGAAATAAATATTCTTCCATTGCAAATCAAATGCCCATTGTTAAAACCTGAATGTAAAATGCATGAAAACAAGATCAAGCTGAAATCTTACAGCACAATCTCCTTCTCCTTCAACAGAAAGTCACTCCAGTCCCTTACAAGGAAAAGTGGAGTTACAGACAGTCCCTGGATTCTCAAAATTCAAATTACAGACTGCTCCTACTTGCTTTTTAATGTAATGTAAATTTGCCCTCACTTCTAAAAGATTGAACCAAGCTCTTCATCACAATCACTTTCATTTGCTGCTCAGGCAGCTTGCAAATCAATAAAAAGGCTTCAAGCCTTTTCCTGCACCTACAGTACTTGTCTGTCTGTTTGCTGTAGTAGGGTAACTTTGGGTTGCTTGGATGCTGGCGGCTATGCTACCAGTGTTTCAAATGCTGGAAGGGTAGCCCAAAGTGGGTAGGTTTCATCAAAGCTTCCCTGGAAAAGCTTTCTGAAGACAGACTAGGAAACAGGAATGGTAATTCAGTTAGGAAATAACAGACCTCTGAAAAGCATATGAACAATAGGGGAACAGAGCCCAGATGACACAGGAAAGGTTTCAGATCTATTGCTCATAGGGTCACTATGAGTCATACTCAACTCAACGGCACCTAACAGAGACAACAGCAACTTTGAAAAAAAAAATTAAGAGCTGTATGCACTTGGTCTAACTTACTTACAAATTCTTAAAGATACAATTAGGAATGGAACTTGTTCACAATCCAGAGACTGTCTGTGTTTGGTTTGGGTTTTTTAATCAGCAAAGTTGTTGTTGTTGTTGATGGTCATCAAGTCGAGCACAACTCATAGCGACTCTATGAACAAAAGACCTGAAACCTTTCTATAACTATCAGTGTTTCTCAAAGTTTATAGAGTTTTCAGAGGCATGTGATTTAGGAAGTAGATGCCACTCCTGCTTCCCAACCTATCTTAAACTGGGAGCTCCACAAAACACTGTCCACCATAGGTAACCATAATGGCAAAGTTAAGGAAAGTAAATTCTTATTTTGTTAATTTAGAAATTTTTTTAAATTATTCATTCATGCATGCACACTTTCCTTCCGGCCCCCAATTCCCCTTCTAAAGACTATTAACCATCATACATATGGTTTCTAATGGTCCATTCGTTTCAGAACATCCCTCCTTTCACTCATTCCAGTGCAGTGTTCATTATTTACGTCCGCATTTTGCAGTCAGGTTATCTCTAGACCACAAGGGAAGGGAGATGCTGTCAAAGCAGGTGTCTTTCCTGCTTCCCAGTAAATCAGTTTCCATCAGAAACCTTGTTCAACCAAGAAATGCCACCAGATAACATCCCACCCCATTTTGGGGGGGGTATTAAAACAAAGCAGTGAGTCAGGCAATCTGAATACACAAGATTCTCAATCTTAAAATCTCTTCCCTCTCCTAGAACTCGAGCCGTAGGGCACTGCTGGGTTCTGGATGAGCCCAAGAGGCAAGATCCTCGGCAGCGTCTTCTCCCAGTCCAGGACTTCAAACCCGCTCATTCCTTCCAAATACTGCTGAGAATTTGCATTTCCACCCCAGAAATAATGACTCAGAATCCACATTTAAACAAAATCCTTAGTAAGAATCACCGAAGGATCTTGTTAAAACATAGTTTCTGGTTCCAAATCAGATCCCAGCCCAAAGTGAAAGAGGAAAAGCTTCCACTGGTAGCCCCTCTGCCTTGGAGGCAAAGTTGTGCCAGGGATGCTGCTTTGAGATGGTGGTGGTGGTGGTCTTGGTGTTGTTGGTGGTGGTGGTGTGTACCATCAAGTGGGAACTGGCCCAGAGCTGCCGCTTCAGCAGATTTTCAAAGGCAGTAAATCACACGAGAGGAGATTGTCCATCGTTCTCACGTGGAACAGCTGATGGATTTGACCCGCCGGCTTCTGCGCTGGCACCATGAAGCCACCAGAGTGCCATCGTTTTTCTCTCTAAGTCTGTTTTGAGTTGGGCCTCCCGACTCTGTGACTGGCTTAAACCAGAGTTGTTTAGATGGCTGTTTAATCAGATCAAGACTTGTCTTGTATTTACATGAGGTTCAATGAATAGCTGTCTATTTTAGAGTTCCTGCATTACAGGCAGTACCTCCCACCCCAGCAGCTGAAGCATCTGCAGCCTGGGACCCACGGAGGAACACGAGTGCATTGGTGCACGTACATGCACCCTTCACAGGCCGCCTTCACAGCCCGGCACTGCTGTGTGTGGACAGTACAAGCAAGAGCCTTCACGAAGCCAGGTCACTTCACTTGCCACTCTCAGCTGAGGATCTCTCCTTTATTCACCGGGACATCCAACGTCACATGGCAGGCAGATAGTGGAACCCGCCTAGTTCTGACCATTCCAGCTCGCAGTACTGCACCATTTTCATCCCTCCCTCAAACCCAAAAAAATCTCACTGCCACTGAGTAGAAACCAACTCATAGCTGACCCTTCAGCAGATTTTCAGAGGCTATAAATCACACGAGAGGAGATTACCCATCCTTTCCCCTAAAGAGCATCTAGTGGATTCAAACTGCCTCCCTTTGGACTGGCAGCCTAACTCTCTACCCACTAGGCTACCAGAGCTCCCTAAGGAGATAGAAGTGCTATAATGTTCTAAGATCTCCAACTTGGATGACTCCTCTCTAATGGATTGTAACATTTTTAAGGTCATACTTCTTTTGAGAAGCTGGTGAAAGTTAACGACTCCTTCCTTAGAAAAATTTACTTTCACAGATAATTGGCCATGCCATTTCAGAGGATTTTGAGAACCCCACTGACCACTAAAAACCTCTAGACATTGAACTTGAAAGCAAGAGGGCACTGTTGCCCATGAGTCTCACACCTGCCCAGTTTTAGGTAGTCTCAGTTGAGTCATATCTTGTTGTTGTTGCTGTTATGTACCGTCGAGTCATTTGTGACTCATAGCGACCCTATGTACAACAGCCCTAAACCCTGCTCTATCCTGTGCCAATCGCCCTGCCTCTGACACACCCATCCCGATTACCCCAGTCACTGAATCAATCCATCTCATAGAGGGTCTTCCCCTCCTGCGCCGTCCCTCCACCCTCCCAAGCATGATGTCCCTCTCCAAGGACCTGTCCCTCCTTGCAACACGCCCAAGGTATGTCAGATGAAGCCCCAGAATCCTTGCCTCCAAGAAGTTGCTTGGTTTAATCCTCTCCAGGATGAATCTGTTTGCTTTCTTGGCAGTCCATGGTGCATTCAGTACTCTTCTCCAGCACCACAGCTCAAAGGCGTCAATTCTCCTTCTATCCTCCCTAGTTATTGTCCCACTCTCTGATGCATAACAAGTGATTGCAAAAACCATGGCCTATCAGGTGCACCTTAGTCTCCAGAAAGACACCATTGCTCTTGAGTACTTTAGAGAGGTCCCTAACCACAGACTTTCCCATCACAATATGCGTTTTGATTTCCTGGCTGCTGGTGCCAAGAGTGTTGACTGTGGAGCCGAACAAACTGAAGCTGTGAACAATCTCAATCTCTTTGCCATCCATCCTGATGCTACCAATTGGTCCAGTGGTGAGAATCTTTGTCTTCTTAACATTGAGCCTCAGTCCATACTTAGGTTGGGATAAAACAGAGACGTTGTAGTCTGGTGTGTGGCTGGACTTTCTGACTCATGCACATCCACATGCGTGCCACAGGCGGTAACTCTCAACGGCTATGTTTTCTTGAGTGGTTACTAGGAACCAGGCTCCGAGCAGCGCTCCAAATACTTCACTGTCTAGTCTTTGCAGCAGATCTGTCAAGGTCTCCCTTTAACAGGGGAGTACACCAGGCTCAGAAGAAAAGCCACCTTCCACACGCAGAGCTGCCTAGGGTGAATGCTGAGTCCTTGGAGCCCAGGTAATTGAAGAAGACGGTCAATAGCTGAGCTGATGGCTTTCTCTACACCAAGACTCTTTCCTCCCATCCAGCCCCCTCCTGAGAATTTGCATTTTCACTCAGATTCATTGAATCAGAATCTGAAGTTTAACAAAATCCCCAAGGGGGGCTTCTTCTAGATCCAACTTAAGTGGGATCTTGTTAAAATGTAGATTCTGATTCTGTGTATACAGGTGGTTGTTGTGTACCATTGAGTCGGAGCTATGGGTTTTCACAGGCAGTTTATCACACAAATTGCACAAAGGAGATCATCCCTCTTTCTTCTGCAGAGCAGCTGGTGTGTTAGAACCATGTGCCTTTGGGATTGCAGTGCAGCTTCTTACCAGTAAGCCACCAGAGCTTCCTCCTTCTACCTGGGGTGGTGGTGGTGGTGGTGGCGGCGGCGGCAGTTAGTCAAGTCGAGTACATCTCTTGGCATACTCTATGAATAGCACACCTAAACCTCGTCCTATCCTGTGCCGTCTTCACACATCCTGAGTCCTGACACACTAGATCCCATGGACTGAGGCTCAATGTCCAGAAGACAAAAATTCTCACCACTGGACCAATCGGTAGCATCAGGCTGGATGGTGAAGAGATTGAGATTGCTCACAGCTTCAGTTTGCTTGGCTCCACGGTCAACACTCTTGGCACCAGCAGCCAGGAAATAAAAAAACATATTGCGATGGGAAAGTCTGCTGTTAGGGACCTCTCTAAAGTACTCAAGAGCAAAGGTGTCTCTCTGGAGACTAAGGTGCGCCTGATACAGGCCATGGTTTTTGCAATCACTTGTTATGCATCAGAGAGTTGGACAATGACTAGGGAGGATAGAAGGAGAATTGACGCCTTTGAGCTGTGGTGCTGGAGAAGAGTACTGAATGTACCATGGACTGCCAAGAAAACAAATAGATTCATCCTAGAGAGGGTTCAACCAGGCTGCTCCTTGGAGGCAAGGATTCTGGGGCTTCGCCTGACATAATTTGGACATGTTGTAAGGAGAGACAGGTCTTTGGAGAGGGACATCATGCTGGGCAGAGCGGAGGGACAGTGCAGGAGGGGAAGACCCTCTATGAGGTGGATTGATTCGGTGACTGGGGTAATCGGGATGGATGTGTCGGAGACAGTGTGATTGGCACAGGATAGAGCAGGGTTTAGGGCTGTTGTACGTAGGGTCGCTATGAGTCGCAAACGACTCGATGGCACCTAACAACAACAACAATGAGCAGATGGTGGTTGGCAGAGAGAGCATGGTGCTGTGTGTGCGGTGTTGTGGCAGCTTTTGGATGTGACGGACTACTCTGCCTCCAGGAGCCAGGCAAGCCAGGCTTGGCCTAGGGTTTAAGGCAGCAGGGGGCTTAAACCCAAAAGAGGAAGAGGGGAGAGAAGGTGGCCAGGTTCTACCAGGTTTGCTCCGCCCAGGGCTGCTATGACTTGGTTGCCAGAGAGAGCATGGTGATGTGTGGCAGGGGTGTTGTGGCAGCTTTTGGACGCAGCTTTTTTTAGCTTGCCTCCGGAAAACCTATGAACCTGGAGAGAGGATGAAAGGCACCCAAGCGTCGAGGACTCTCCTTCATAGGGTCGCTATGAGTCGCCGCGACTTGACGGCACTTAACAACAACAACATGAGGAGATGGGTTGACACAGTGATTACAACAATGGGCTCATTTGAGCAAGTGTGGAAATGGCAAAGGACTGTGTACCTGAATGATAGTATAAATCAATAATAATTTTTTTAAGTAACTTATAAACAAAAATGGCAACAAAACCCCAAACAAAATACCATGAACCCAAAAGTAAAAGTAGCAACAGTCTTGTTGGTAGTGTAATATCTGATAATATCTCACTGAACATTCTGGAAAGCAGATCTTTTTAGAAAATATTGATGAGATTTTCAATTAGCACAAACGTAACAGGAAGCAAGCACAAAATGGGAATAAAACAAACTTGCATATACTTTAGCCCAGTAACTCACTCATACAAGCTTATCCTATAAAAATTATTATGGATCTCAGCAAAGACTTGTCTACCAGATTATTTATCAGTCTTCATTGTTTATGAGTCAAAAACTGAAAGCAATATCCATTTCCAGTAGTACAGCATTACTTAAAAATATTATCATACAAAAAAAAATCATCATGCATGCATAGCCTTCAATTTCATGCTACTATTTAAAATATTGGGTAAAGGACTCTTTAATGATCCAGAAAATGGTTCACAATGTATTAATACATTTTTAAACAGTTTACAAAAGATAATGTCTACGTTAAAGAGATATATGCATTCACACAGCACGCTCATACAATCTTAGACAAAAGACTAGATGAACTTATACCAAAATAGTAATCCATTCAGACTAAAGGCCAGAAGAACAAGGACCAAAATAGTAACTTTAACAAATTTTCTGCATGGTATAATTATTCATGACTTTTCCCTTTGTTTCTATTTCCTAAAGTATTTATAATAAACACATATAATGTTTGTAATTAAAAATATTGTCTTTATTTTAGTATATTACATTTATTTTTAACATACTGAAAATAGCTTAATGCCACAGAAATAAAATAAAATAGTCCTTTTTGTATAAAAATAATAGATGTGACAATTAAAAATTCAAGTACTAAAGTGCATTAAGAATAACTTAAAAGCTTTTCATTTCCCTAATTCCTCCAAATCAAATTTCTCAGAGACAATCACAAATAGCATTGCTATTATAGCAGTGCAGATTTTTTTTTCTATTTACTGTAAAAAGTAATTTGAAATTTTTTTTCCATTTGAACTGTAGTAGGATTAGGGTAGGAGTCATCAACGTTTTCTGTAAAAGTCCAGGAATCGCATCTCAACTTTGTGGCCAGACTCTTAAAACTATTTAACACTGCCATTCTAACATAAAAGTAGGCATAAGCAACGCTTTAAAAAAATGTTGTTCTTGTTGTGTACTGTCGAGTCAAAACCTACCCGTAGCTGACTCTTCAACGGGTTTGTTTTGTTTATTTGTTTGTTTTTCATGTCAGATGGGCAATGTGCTTTTGTCATAATGAGGTTTAAAAGGTGGCACATGCCATACAGAAGTATGAACTCCCAGTCATCATGCTTATGAACCGGAAAAGGATCAAGGCAGGAAATCACACAGGAGCAGATTGCCCATCCTTCTCCCGTGAGCAAATGGTGGCTTCGAACTGCACAGCTTCTCACCACTAGGCCAGCAGAGTGTCCTCAAAACAAATCAGTGCGGCCATTTTCCAATAAAACTTGATTTCTAAAAATAAGCCAAAAACCAGATTTGGCTCACAGGCCATAATTTATTAGCACCTAAACTTGAGTGAACAAATAAGCAAGAAAAATGCCAATTTATTGTATTTCTTAGTCAAAGAACACAACTTGTTTGGCTCCCACTTCATGTCAACATCAGCTGCAGTTCAAATTTCTGTTACTATGCTGACATGTAAGGAGTTCCAGCATAGTGTATGATGTGTTGGGCTGTCAACTAAAAGGCTGGCAGTTTAAACGTACCAGTCACTCCATGAGGAAACAATCACTAGTCTCTTTCCATTAAAATTTACTTCCTCACATTCACCTGGTGGAATACTACAAAACACTCAAGAGCAACTGTTTTGAAAAAATACTACATAACTTGGGAGAGACTGGAGAGTATTAGGCTGAGTGAACTAATTTAGTCTTATAAGGACAAATACTGCGTAACCATTGTTATAAAAATAGGTAACTAGGAAAACATGTATAGGAATTCAAGGGGTAAGTAGTGGGAGCAGAGGGATGAGAATTGGCAAGGGGGAAATCATAGGGTCACACAATTTGGTAGGTGGAAAGAAAATGGGAAAGATCCAGCAGGTACCTTAAAAGATGAGGTAATGTGCTTCAATGATTCAGATCCTCCCAGAAGAGCCATGGGTGAGCATTAACATTACCGGTAAGAATATTCATTTCCTCCTGGCCTATTATTTGGTCCTAAAAGCTTTCTGAGGTCCCAACTCTTCTCACTATTTCTTAGTTGTTGGAATTGACAGAAAACCTCATAAGCAGTTCCTTACTTCACCTCTGCCTTGCTTGCAGACTTCTGAGCTGTAAAACAACCCAGTGGTAGATGGAATTTGGTCCAGGACTTAAGAACAATAAATGACATAGTTGAGCCTCTACATCTTGTGGTTCCTAACTTTTACACTATAATAGACAAAGTGCTAGTCAATAAGCCTTTTATTCTAAGAACTACCTTTGCTCTGTAACTTGATTTGTGCCACTGTTAGAACCTCTACTTGGCATATTTATTGCTTTTAATTTTTGACTCATGTACCTTTAACTTGTTAGTTAAATTTGTGTCTTCCAGGCTACAACAGTTCCATGATGCATCTTCAAGGATATGAACATGTATGGCTAAGCACAATTGATAACAGCGCATCTAAATTCCAAAATCAATCTCCACAATAGTCTACATGTTTCCTATTGCCAAAGGGACCCTTTAGAGTAGTGAGAGATGATCTTCACCCTGAAACCTACAGCATCCCTTTTCAGCAGGAAGTAGCTAAGAGAATATGCCATCCCCTTTTCCTTATGACTCAGGGTGAAATCTCTCTCAGGGAGGAGTGATAGGGAATGGCAAGGGACACACTGACAAAGGAGATTAATCAGAACTGGTCTTGACAAGCACTATGGCAATGGAACAATTAAAACAGACTTTCAAGGAACAGTTAACCTGAATCCTTCTGATCATATGGAGATTTTTTTAAGTATTTCTTTGAGTTTATTATGTTTGTGCATAAAAGATGCTCATCTAGATGATAACATTATTATGATAAAAAAGGGGGGAATATGGAAGCCAATACTAAATATTTGGAATAAACTGAATGTTATTTAAATTAAAAAAAATATGGGGTAATGGTGGGCATAGTTCAATGATGATTAATATTATAAAATACAATGTATGGGTCCTCTGATGGCCTAGTGGCAAGAAGATGTGCTGTAATCTGAAAAGCACAGAGTTTCGGTTCACCAGCTGCTCCATGGAAGAAAAGTGAGCAATCTTCCCTCCTGTGATTAAATGACTCTGAAAACTCTCTGGAAGGAGGGAGCTCTGGTGGCCTAGTGGCAAGCTGCACTACAATCCCTGAGGTACACAGTTTGAATCCATCAGATCTGATTTGACAGTGCACACAAAAAAATAATAGAATAAAATAAAAAAAACCTCGAGATCAAAGATGGCGGTGGAGGCAGAGACAACGTGGTGAGCTGTGGGAGCAGTGGACCACTTGGAACAGGGCCACTATGGCCTTCTACAGACTTCTGTTTATTGATAACTGAACAGTTAAACAGTTGGTGACTGGTCTTCAGTGAGGATTGAGGCTCAACAACAGGAATTCAAGTATTCTCAAGGAAGAATGGGTGAGTACCGCAGCTCCCAACCCCCTCCCGCAGAGCCCACACTGCTCCGCACCGCAGCCGCAGCTCCATGAAGCTCCCATAGCCGGAACCTATGGAATCCCTTGCCCAGGATGGAGAGTGGGCACCGGGCCTCCACAGGACTGGTGCAGGGGAGCCGCCACACTGCAACAAAGTGGACTGGTTCTGGGGAGAATTCTTGGAGCCAAGATGGCGGCGGCAGGGGAAGCAGGCGGCCACTGGCCTCCTGCGTGCAAGATGAAGCACGACCGCCAGCCGTCTGTGTGGGAGATGACGCGCGGGAGATGGCTTGCACCCGCCGGCCACCCACGTGAAAGATGGCACTCGCTCTGCGGCCACCCGTGCAGGGAGATGTCACAGGCCCGCTGGTCACCCGCGCTGGGGGATGGTGTGCACCTGCCTGCTGCCCGCCCATGAGATGACGCACGCCTGCCAGCCGCCTGTGTGGGAGCTGACACTCGAGAGATGGCTCGCGCCCGCCAACCACCCATACCGAAGATGGCACTTACCCAGTGGCCGTCGACACAGGGAGATGGCGCAAGCCCGCCTGCTGCCCATGCTGGGGGATGGTGGGCAACCACTGGCTGCCTGTTCACAAGATGACGTGCACCCGTGGAGAGATGACACGCACCCACCAAGAGATGACACGCACCTGCTGGTTGCCCGCACACGAGATGACATGAGCCCACCGGCTGCCCGCACTGGTGGATGGTGCCCTCCAGCTGCCTGTGCACGAGGTGATAAGTGCCTGCTGGCCACCCACACCGAAGATGATATACAGGAGATGGCGGGCACCCACCCCCACCAGCTGCCCGTGCACGAGATGATACACGCCTGCTGGCCACCCACATGGGAGATGACATGGGAGATGGTGAGCGCCCACCAGTCGCCCGCACTGGGGGGTGGTGAGCGCCTGCACGGAAGATAGGGCACACACCCCACCACCCATGGGGGGGACGTGCGCCCTGCTGCCTACAGGTTTGGGTTTCCTTGGAAAACCAGAGATGATCACCTATACAATGGATGTTGAAAGTCACTGTGAGTTGTCTACTTGATGACACTTAACAGTGGCAGCATGTCCAAGAGGACCGACATACTAAATGCACCACATATTTTGATCTGTTGAATGCTTCTGCCAAAAGCTGTTTAGACCTGGGGGGAGCCTGTTCACAAGTCTCAGGTTCCCTTTGCCATTTATAAAGGGGGAGGGCAGTGACACCTACTTCAAATTATAGTATGACCACTTATGGGGGGAAGTGGTGGTGCTGGAATTGGAAATGCTGTCCCTGGCCACACAGTCCTCGGTCAGGTGAGGGGACCAGATTGGGGTGGAGGCAATTAGAGGGGGAGTGTACCAGCCAGCCTATTGGGGGTGTTGCCCTGCTCGGGATGGGCTGTCTTCGGCCCTCAGCTCGTGGCAAGCCGTCACAGCCCTCTGCCCGGGGCAGGCTGTCTTCGGCCCTCGGCGAGCCGTCATGGCCCTCAGGGTGAGCTCCTCAGTCCCCAGATTGTGCCATCTGACCCCTGGATAGGAAAAAAAATGCCTAGGGTATCCAGAGAATTTTATCTAGGCTACTTTCTGCCACCCTCTCCCCCAGTAAACCTGAAAGCAACACCCCCAAAACCCCTCTATTTGTAACTCACAGGTTTGTTCTCTCTAGGTTTGCTCCCTTTCCTATAGGTAACCTTACCACTGAGTTTTACTTCATACCTGACCCCGAACCCAGTGCCAGTGACAAAAAGGAAATACAACTGCCAGCTAAAGAAGCAAAGGAGGATGGAGCCTCTGGGTTCAAGCAGTCATCCCCACTGGATCCACCTGGGAAAACACTTTGCAGTCCAGAGGGGAGCAAATGACAGGAAAATATCTTCTAACAGAACAAGAAGGCAAGCAGCCTTAACCCAAAACCACCAGTAAGGTGATAAAGCATCCTCCCTTTCCCCGTTCACATCAACACCCCTGTTCAGCATGAAGAAGCTAGAGAGTCAACATCCAGTTCCCAAATCAATGAGACAGTTGATTTAATTACCACTGGAAAATGCTTTTCATTTTCCTGTAACATCTGGTCCCCACTGGATCCTTTTCATTTCCTTCACCTGCTCCCCCCACCAACCAAATTGTGCAGCTCTGCAGCTGCATCCCTGCCCATCTTCACCCTTCTGCTCCCAACCCTCACCTCCTTGTACCCCAAATATGTTTTTTTCCCAGTAAAAAATTTTTTTAAACCCTCTGGAAGGTCAGCTATGGGTCAGTTCTGACTCAATGGTATACAATAACAAAAACATGGTTGATTAAAGCATCTTTTAAAAGAAAAACAAACAAAACCACAATGTATGGCAATGAATGTATGAAACAAGATGTTAATGAAGAAAAGTATGAAATACAATGAATATGAATTTTGTATGCAAACTAATATAAAATAAAATCTTTTTAAAAAATTTACACCCTCAGGAACCCCATGGAGGGTTCCCATCAGTCAGAACTGAATCAACAGCTCTGAATTTGGGGTTCAATTGTCCTGTATTACTTCTTCCTCAACTTGGGATCCTCATAACAACAATTACTGCCTCCGCTATTCCTGCCAGGTTCACCCACTTTGACAATACTCATTAAAAACCTACTGTGTCTTAGTCACTGTTGGTGGGAGTGTAAAATGGTGCAACCACTAAGGAAGACAGTAGTGAGCTTTCTCAAAAAGTTGCAAATAGAAATACCATTTGACCCAGCAATTCCTCTACTGGGAATTTACCCTAAAGAAACCAGAACTGACACCCAAGCAGACATATGCACATCCATGTTTATTGCTGCTTTGTTCACAATAGCAAAGAGTTGGGAAAATGTATACTTTATTCAGTATTAACAGGTTTGAACATTCTTTTTTTTTTTAATTGAGAAAAAGCCCAAGTGCCCATCAAATACAAATGGCTAGAGAAGTTGTGGAATATTCACACAATGGAATACTATGCAGCACTGAAACACAAAGAACTCATGAAATAGTATATAAAATGGGTGACCATGGAGGACACCTGAGTGAAATATCTCAGTCCCAAAAAAACAAATACTGTATAATGCCACTATTATAGGACAGGACTGATATGGGGATTGAGGGAAAACTAAGAAAATAGGGGATAAATAATATGCATGGCATTGAAACAGACGAGGGAGAGAACTGTAGAAAAGGAACATATGATTAGGTATTATTGACATGACAAGAGTCCAGAATAAGAGCTGCATAGTAAAGGGGGAGGAGGGGTGGCGATGACTGTATAACAATGAAAGAACTTTTTATCCAAAGAAAAAAGTGAACTGGGCCAGGGGGGTGGGTGTCAAGGAGGAATATGTGTAACAATGAATGAATGGAAATTTTTTTTAAAAAGGAATATGCAAGCCTGTTAATACTAAATAAAGTACATATTTTCTAAAAAATAGAAAAAGAACCTACTGTGTACATGACAAGGAACCCTGGTGTCCAGGGATCAGATTGCTAATCTAAAGGTCAACAGTTCAAGGCCACCAGCAGATCTCAGAAGATAGATGGACAGGGTCCTCCCATAAAGCTTTCCAACCTCAGAAGCCCAAAGTAATATCTCTGTGAGTTGCAACCAACTCAAAGCCAGTGAATATGGGCATCCAGTGTTGTTGTTTGTTGTTGTTGTTATATGCCATCGAGTCGACTACAATTCAAAGTGACCCTATGGATGATAGCAACTCAAAGCGACCCTGTGGATGATAGCACTGAATCCTGTCCTATCCTGAGGTAATAGATCTCACTATCTCCAATACACTTACCTATCCAAGCATAATGTCCTTCTTCAAAGACTGACCTTTCCTGGCAACATACCCAAAGCGTGTGAGCCGGAGCCGCAAAATCCTTGCCTCCAAGGAGCAATTTGGTTTCACTCCCTCCAGGACAGACATGTTGTTCTCTTTGTGGCCCATGATATGTTCAATACTCTTCTCCAGCACCACAACTCAAAAGTATCAACTCTTCTGTCATTTTTGGTTATTGTCCAGCTCTCAAATGCATAGCCATCAGCTGAGAAAACCATGACCTGAATCAGGCACATCTTAGTTTCTAGACTGATGTCTTTGTTCTTTAACACTCTGGAGAGGTTCCTGACTGCAGATTTTCCTAGTGCAGTTTGTCTTTTTTATTTCCTGACTGCTAGTGCAAAAAGTGTTGATTGTGTTTAGCACAATGTCCAACATATATTGATCACTAAATTGGAGATGGATGCATAAACCATAAGCAAAGAAGGAATCTGTCTTCAGGTGGTGTGGTTTGGTCCCGGAAAAGGCATTGACACATAGAAGGTGCTCAGTAAACAGGAGTCCCCTCGGCATTTATAGATCTCAAACTCTCTGGAAGGAAATGTTAGGACCACAGCTGTGTTTCAAGCACATGCTCCTCCAAGTCTCTATGTGACTTTAAATCACTTGCATTTCATATGAAAACACAGGTTCTGATTTAGAAGGTTGGCAACAGAGCCCAAGATTCTATTACAAGGTTCCAAGGCAAGCATTGCTTCTGCTCCAAGTTGTTGTTGTTGTTGTTGTGCATTCTTGCAGTGAAACCTCCTCATAGCTAATCCTCCAGCTGGCTTGCAGAGGCAGTAAGCTGCACAAGAAGAAATTGCCTATCTTTCTCCTGCAGAGAAGTTGGAAGATTCAAACTTTGTACCTTTGGATTGGCAGTGCAATTCCTTACCACTAAGCCACCAGAGCTGCTTTCTGGTCCAAGTAGGAAGGATCAAAGTAGAGACAATTGCAAAGCAGTGAGGAATTGGGAAAGACATAGTTCTCCAGAAGCGCAGATGGAGTGGCCACTGTTCCTTGGGAAACTTAATGACATTGAGTCACTTACATCCACAAGATCGAGGTGGCTGATTATATAGTTTAGACCTTCTGCATCTTTGTTGAGTTTCTTCTGGGTTGAACTATCCTTTGGTGATAGTGGTGTGTTGAAATCTCCTACCACTACTGTGATGATACCTATTTCTCTTTGCAATTCTCTTAACCGTTGTTTTATGTATTTTGCAGGTCTATCATTTGGTGCATAAATGTTGACCGAAGTTATGTCTTCTTGATCTATATAAGCAAGCAAAGATAAACTGGATAATATTGATAATCCTACTTTCAATCATATTTAACACTTGATTGCATAGTCCTGCAAAACTACTTTTATGCATCTGGTTATATCTCTTTTTAGATTTTTATACAGTGAAGATAAATATTTTGTGTAAGGGGGAAAATACACTTTTTATCTTAAACTGGTCTTTGAGAAGTACTTCCAAATCTCACTCTTAAAAAAAATCACTTACTTCAAGATAACCACAGAACTCCATGATGGTCGTTTTTGTCCCAGGATTAGGGCCTCGGCTTTACAGATCTAAGGACACGTTTCAGGTTTGTGTTTTGTTCGGGGGTTTGTTGGTTTGGGTTTTTGGTTGTTTGGGCTTATTTTGTTTTGTTTCAGTCTTCTTGGCAAAACTAGAATGTTGTGGCTATAGGTTTGCTGAAGGGTCCTGTTGAGACCTAAAATAGAAGCAAGAGCTGAGAATATGAACTAGGAATCTGTACTAAGCTCTTATCCATATGCACAAAAAAGATGGCCAATCTCCTCCAGTGTGATTTAGAGCCTCTGAAAAGCTGTGGAAAGGTCAGCTGTGAGTCTGTCCAGCTCAGTGGTGCACAACCGCAACTTAACTGTGTGAGGGTCTTCTGTCTGCAACTTCCACATCAGGTTGTCCAATATTGCCAACTATGAATCTCAAAGGACAGAGAAAACTCTGGAAGCTGCAGTCCAGTATTGCCACCTGGGGTCTGTTCTGCAGCAGAAAGCTGACCCAGGATCCTGATCTAGGAGGACAAGTCTCCGAGGGTCGGGGGACACAGGTGCTCCCTGAGGATGGAGAAGAGCAGAACAGTGCCAGATTCCCAGAGGACTGGATGGAACCGGAAAACCAGAAACCTCATCACCAGGCTGCTCAGCTGAGTGGCCACCCGCAGGAGACCTGGCCTGAAGGGGACGGACACCCACAACAGACCTGGGAGACAGTTTCCAGATGCACGTATTGGTGAGGAGGCAGTGACACGCTTCGCCTGGGCCCCATCCAGTCTGCACGCGGTAATTCCTGCTGGCAGCCGGGTGGGGCCCTCACTGGCAGAGATTAAGGATGCAGAAGCCAAACTGACATCATTACTCCTCAATAAGTTGGAGAGGTCGCTAACTGCAGATTTTCCCAGTGCAGTGTGTCTCCTTATTTTCTGACTGATAGTATCAAGAGTGTGGACTCAAATAAGACCAAACTGTTGACAATTTCAATCTCTTCGCCAACTATCATGATGTTGTCTATCGGTTCAGTGATAAGAATCTTTGTTTTTCTGACATTGAGATGCAATCCA
>NW_006399761.1:26397906-26414713 GCF_000299155.1 Elephantulus edwardii | reverse complement strand
TCATCTATTTTATCTTCTCCTGGTTGTAAATTTTTCAGAATACTTGGAAGACTCTTTATGTTGTGGACTAGGACTACTAAAGTTCTTCCAAGCTTTTCTTGAATGAAGTTTATAGTCCTTGGTTTTAGTCCTAGGGCCATGATCCACCTTGAGTTGGTTTTTGTATATGGAGTGAGGTGGGGATCTTGGGGAGGAGGGGGAAGAGTGCTGGTGGATGGAGTCCAAGATGACCCCAGTCCAGGTGGCTCCATGACCTTTCCAGTCTGGCAGTGAGTCCCCTGGGGTTGGTGTGACAATCACCAGACAGTTCCAAGTTTTCTGTTTGGTTTTTTCCAATTAAATTATATTTCATTATTTCTAATAGCACCTTAACAGAGAATTGCCAGAAAAAGCTGGGTTTAGAAGAGGCCATGACAACTAGGGACAGCATAGCCAATGTCAGATGGGTCCTGGCAGAAAGCAGAGAGTACCAGAAGGATGTCTACTTGTGTTTTATTGACTATGCAAAAGCATTTGACTGTGTGGATCACAAGAAATTGTGGCTAACCTTGAGAAGACTGGGAATTCCACAACATCTGATGGTGCTCGTGTGAAAACTGCACTTGGACAAGGAAGCAGTCCTCAAAACAGAACAAGGAAACACTGCGTGGGTCAACATCAGGAAAGGAGTGCATGAGTGATGCGTCCTGTCTCCATATCTTTTCAATCTGTAAGCAGACAGATCATTCAGGAGGTTGGAGTTTATGAGGAGGAATGTGACGTCAGGATGGGAGGAAGTCTCATAAACAACTTGCGTTATGCAGCTGACACAACCTTGCTCACTGAAACTGAGAAGGACCTGAAGCGCTTGCTGCCCCAGGTAAAGGACTGTAGTCTTCAATATGGACTGAAGCTCAAAAGCAAGAAGACAAAGATTCTCACAACTGGGCCAATTGGCAGCACCATGGTAGATGGAGAAGAGATTAAGATTATTAACAATTCCAGTTTGCTTGGCTCTATAATCAACACTCTTGGCACCAACAGTGAGGGAAGAAAAATAAATTGCATTGAGAAAGTCTGCTGTCGAGGACCTCTCCAAAGTGCTAAAGAGTAATGATGTTAATTTAGAGATTAAGGTGCACTCAATTCAGGCCATGATCTTTACAATTACTTGCTATGTATCTGAGAGGTGGACAATGTCTAAGGATCACGGAAGGCTTATTGATGCCTTCGAGTTGTGGTGCTAGAGAAGAATCTGGAATATACCATGCACTGCCAAGATAACGAATAGATCTGTTCTGGAGAGGGTAAAACCAAGTTGCCCTCTGGAGGCAAGAATTTTGAAGCTCTTTCTCACATACTTTGGGCATGTTGCCAGGAAGGACCAGTCCTAGACATAATGTTTGGAAGAACAGAGGGACAGTGCAAGAGAGGAAGCCCCCAGATGATACGACTTGATACAGGAGCTGGCGTCATGGGGATAGGTGTGTCAGAGACTGAAGCTGGCTCAGGATAGGGCAGGATTCAGAGCTGTAACCATAACATAATTCTTTATGTCTCGAATATTAGCTATTCCTCCCAGCTCTGGGTCACTCAATACCTCATCTGCATAAGTCACTAATAAATGACAAGTGAGGTACAAATGGAGATTTGTACACCAATGTTCAAAGCAGCATTATTCACCATCGCAAGAACATGGAAACAGCCCAAATGTCCAAAAACAAATTAATGGAATACTATGCAGCACGCAGGAGCAATGATTTTGTAAATTATTACCTAACTTGGAAGGGACTAGAGAACATTATACTGAGTTAACTCACTCAGTCCCACAAGAATGAATATTGTTTAAAACCATTAGCGTAGAATGAGTTTAAGGATCCATGGGGCGGGGGTGGGGGTAGCAGGGGGATGAGGATGTGCAGGGGGCGGGGGGATTAATCATGGGGTTCTATAATTTGATGGGTGGGGGGGTGAGGAAAATTGGAAGAATCTGTTCTCAAAATCAATGTATTCACATTTTGTCAATAAACTAGTATTTTTTAAAAAAAACACATTGACTATGACGTAAAATGTAAGTCAGAATTTTAATATAAACTGTGTTGTTGGGTGCTGTCGAGTTGGCTAGGACTCTGAGGGACCCTGTGAAGAACAGATCTGAACCTCACGCGATCGGGCAACCTCACGGCCTCGGTCATGGCCATGCCTACGGTGGTGGTCACCACGGGAATCCATCTCACTGAGGGCCTTCCTCTCTGTGATCGAGCCTCCATCCCTCGTGATGTCACACTGCAGGGACTGGTTCCTCTTGAAAATATGCCCAAAGTAAGTGAGACGAAGTGTCCCCTTCCTTTCCTACAGGAAGCATCTGGTTGTCCTTCGTCCATGATAGATGTGTTTGTTCTTTTGACAATCTGCGGTATACTCCATACTCTTCGCCAACACTGCCCAATTTACTAACAAGTTGTAGAACTACCTCTGTCAATGTATTTTTACTTATTCCTTTTATGGAAGGATAAAGAAAATATTTTTTTTAAGTATGTCTAATCAAGTGCGTCAGAGGCCTCTCCAGAGTACTGAAAAGCAATGATGTCAGTCTAGAGACTAAGGTGCACCCAAATCCAGGCCATGGTCTTCACAATTACTTACTATGCTTCAGAGAGCTGGACAGTGACTAAGGATGACAGAAAAAGAATTGACGCCTTCAAACTGTGATGCTAGAGAGAAGTCTTGAACATACAATGAACCGTCAAAAAAACAAGTAGGTCTGTCTTGAAGAGGGGGAAACCAAGATTCTCCTTAGAGGCTAGAATTTTGAAGCTCTGTCTCACATTCTTTGGGCACGAGACCAGGAGAGACTGATCCTTGGAGAAGGACATCATGCTTGGAAGGGTGGAAGGACAGTACAGGAAAGGAAGACCCCAGATGAGATGGATTGATGCAGTATCTGTATCAGTGGGGGTTGGTGTGTAGGAATTCATGAGACTGATTGAGGACAGGGAAGGGTTCAGAGCTGTTGTACACAGGGTCACTGTGGGTCACAGGCAACTCTATAGCACATAACAACAACCACCACAATAAAATATGAATCCCATATCACAAAATTGTAACTTGATCCATTAATGAGAAAAGTATCACTGGGAATTTTGTAGTAAAAGAACAGCGAGTTATAACAAAACCGTGAAACTATTTCCTGTCTATTTCCGGTCGATTCCAACTAGTGGGAACCAATGTGTTACAGGATAGAAATGCCCCAAAGACTTTATATAGATGATAGAGATAGAGATAGAGATAGAGATAGAGAGATAGAGAGATAGAGAGATATATATACACACATATATATTTATTTCTATTTCTATTTTTCAAGATTTTTATAGATATTTATATATAGATAATTTTTATATATTTTCTATATCTTAATTATATATCATATCTTTATTATATATCATATCTTTATTATGTAGCATATATTTTATATACCATATATTAATTATATATCAAGCTTAATTCTATATAATATATTAATTATAGATCATGTATTATCATATATTCTTATATATTTATTATATATTATATCTATAGTTATGTTGACTATTTGTGTTGTGATTTTGATGAGAGTTTCCAGAAGGAGTGGGTTTTCATTCACTCACTGATGCACGTTTTCTCCCCCCTTCTCCTGCCTCCCATTCACTATGTAATGCACTTCTTGTTCCAGATTGCTAATGGTCATGCATATAACGCCTAATCATACATTCCTTTCAGACAGTTCTTCCCTCATCTGTTCCACTACAATGTTTATTATCTATGCACATCTTTCTTGTTCTCTCCCTCCCCCATGTCAGTCCTTTATTTTATAACAGTGGTGTTATGCAGTGTTTGTCCTGTGGCTGAGGTATTTCACTCAGCATGTCTTCCAGTCTCATCAGTGTTGTGTAGTGTTTTACAAATTTATTGTTTCTCAATGCTGTGTAATAGTCCATTGTGTGAATGTACCACACCTTTTCTATCCATTCATTTGTTGATGGGTAGTTTATTTTCTCCCATCCTTCACTACTGTGAATAACACAGCAATAAACACGGATGTGCATACCATCTATTTGCATCACTACTCTGATTTCTTTAGGGTATATTCCTAGTGGTGGGATAGCTTGGTCAAAAGGTATTTCTTTTTTTAAATTTTTTATTTTATTAATTTTAATGAACAATTACAGAGATTTTGAATGTACACTCATTCATTGTTGCACTTTTCTCCATGCCCATCCCTCCACTCCAGTTCACTCTTCTCTTTAAAAAGAGAAATTCCTTCATTGGTATACAATCCCCTCATCCCACCCCCACCCCCGCCCCTGCTCCCCGCCCCAAGTACACTCCACCATGCAACCTTCATCCTGGGCTCTTGTGATAACCATAACACCCTATCATATATCGCTTTTAATCTGTTCCCTCCTTCATCTGTTTTAATATAGTATACATGATTTGTCCAGTTTTTCTCAGTCTTACCCCAAGCCTGATGTCAGTCCCATTCTACAACAGTGGCACTACGCAGTGTTTGTCCTTTTTGACTGAGATATTTCACTCAGCATAATGTCCTCCAGGGTCACCATTTTGAATAATATTGCATGAGTTTCTTGTTTTTCAATGCAGCGTAGTATTCCATTGTGTGAATATACCACAGTGTCTCTTATCCATTCGTTTGTTGATGGGCACTTAGGTTGTTTCCAACTCTGTGCTATTGTGAACAAAGCCACAATAAATATGGGTGTGCATTCAAAAGGTATTTTTGCTTGCAATCTATTGAGAAAGTGTCAGGCTTTCCACAGTTGTACCATCCACAGACTTTCCTTCACCTACTTTTTTCCCAAAGAGCTACTGGTAGGTTTGAAGCACCAACCTTTGGGTAATGCAAGCCACACGCATCACCTAGAGTTGTTGTTGTTGAGGATGATGGCTGTTGAGTCGAGCACGACTCATAGTGACCCTATGAACAAAAGGCCTGAAGCCTTTCTATGACTATTTTCATTTCCCAAAGTTCATAGAGTTTCCAGAGACACATTGTTTAGGAAGTGGATGCTTTAAAAGGAAGCCCACTGCCATCCAGCAAAGTCCACCTCACAGTGACCTTCTTCTGGATTTCAGAGACTATAAATATTTACAGCAGGAGGTTGTTCCATTTTCTCTCAAGGAGCAGCTGATGGATTTGAACTGCTGACCTTCTGAAAGGATCACTTAGGCTATGCGCAGTGAATGGGAATAGGCTCAAATCTACATGCACACAGGTACAACACACTGTGGGTGAACTGTGATGGAGATCAAAGTCAAGACTATTGAAATATAGAAAGAGCAGCTCATCAGAGAGATGCAGAAGTTCCAAGAGTGAGTGGCCAACTAAATGAAGACAATTGACACTTTCTAACTAAGATTCAAAGGTTTGTGGCCTTCAACAAGTGACCATTCGTACCAGAAATCAGTGCATTCCTAAGACGACATTTAATTCCCTGCTGACATCTAATTACTCATCTAATGGGGTTTGGGCAACCATTAGGATTCCTCAACTCTATGAAGCTCTCCAGATGGAAAGGAAGATGTGAATTCATCATTTTTGCCCCTCAAACATAGCCCTCTGGTTTGGTTTTGGGTCCGTCTCCCCCACCCCCACCCCACGCCCCCGCCAATATCCAAAGCACTTTATTGCAGATCTGGGAAGGCAGACAGAATTCTTCTCAAAAACTGCCTCCCCATCTGGGAGTGATCATTAGTTTTTTAGACTTGGCTTAGACAAAACATAGCCCTGTTGACTGGGGTCTTTGAAAGTCTGTATCTAGATTTCAAATCCACTAGTTGCTCAGTGGGGGAGGAGATGGGAAATCTCCCATGTAATTTATTACCTTTGGAAAAACCACTGGAGGGTCAGCTGTGAGTCCATTTTGATTCAACAGCACACAGGTTTAGGTCTGACCCCATCAAGTTGGAACTCAGATCAAATATTTTCATGATTACTTGATACGTTTTTTTGCCACTCAGCCGTATACATGACTTTCTGGTTAAATATCCGGCACTTAAATATGAGCACCGGCTTTCTCCAGGTTCTGAAACAGTGCTCAAACTCACATGGGCTGTTACCACAGAGGAAGCCGAACAGGACGAAGAGCTTGGCTGCCTGCTGACATGCACCCACGCATCCTCCTCAGGAGGGACCCAGCCCTCTTGCTTCCAAAGCAAACAATAGGGAACAGGGAAAACTTGAGGGGTTGAGAGACAGAATGGCATGGTAATTACAAGGCTGAATTTTGGATTCTGAGAGATCTAAGGCTCTGTTTTGCCATTTATTAGCTACATGCCCTCGGACTGTCTAAGCTCTCCCAGCTTCTATTTGTAAAATGAGGATAGAGTTAATGTGAAGCTTAAGTAAAACAAACTGTTTCACACAGCACATCAGAAATATGACATAAGGGTACAAGATCATGGGAAAGTAGGTACAGTTTGACAAGCTTCTCTCTCCCCAACAGCGGGTGTAGCCAGAAGGCTATGAATTAGACAGTGTTTGGGGTGTTGTTGTTTTTTTTTCAAATGTGTGGAGCATAATCACTCTAAGAACTTTTTTTAAAAATTACAACCCAGATCCACACAAATATAGACCTAAAAAGAAACTTTACAAAGTAATCATTTACTCCATGCACATAGGGCACACTGCAATATTTGATATTTTCTGTTAGCTTATGGGGTGTTATTTACTTGTATACTTTTGAGTGTCTTTAGACCTACAGAAAAGTTGAAAGAATAGTATATAAGCAGGGTGGGGTTTTTTTCACTCAGAGGGCTAGTTTTAGTCTGGATGAGCCTTTGCAGCAAGGGGTCACTTCGTGCATTATGGGATGTTTGGCAGCACCCCTGATGTCTCCCTCGCCGGTGTCAACAACATTCTCTCACATCCAATTGTGACAATGTGAAATGCCTTTACACCTTGTCACGTGCCCTCTGGAGCCACAACCCCCTCCCATTGAGACCTAGCAATAGAAATATTTTATCACATTTTACTGTCTCTTCTCTCAGTACACAGAAGTACACACACACAGAAAGACATTCTTTTGGTTGAACTATTAGAAAGTAAATTACAACCATCATATGTGACACCCTCCCGGCATATAAAGCCCTTCTCCTTTTTCTTCTGTGGTGTTTGGAATTCGCTGGCAAGAAGCTTTGCTGCAATCTCTAAAGCGCGTGGTTTGAGGTTGCTCGGTGGAAGAAGGATAGGCAACCTCCTTCTGTGTGATTGCCTCTGAAAACCCACCGGAGGGTCAGTTACGACTGGAGGGCAAACAGCAAAAAGGAGCTCTGGTGGCCTAGTGGCAAGAAGCTGCACTGCAATCCTGAAGGCACATGGTTCTAGGTCACCAGCTGCTCTGAAGGAGAAGGATGGACGACCTCCTCCTGTGTGATTAACTGCCTCTGAAAACCTACTGGAGGGTCAGCTCAATTCCGACTCAACGATTTCATGGTCCACCTTGAACTTCGTCTTTGTTCCCTACAACAGATGGTTATCTTTAAAGAACAGGAGCTCATCTTCTCAGAGTTTTGAATGCTGGAAGGTCAAGTCGTGCCACGGTCTTCCTCATCAGGAACCCTGGATATTCCCTGACTCCATGGCAGTTCTCACATGGGCCACATCCTTTCTCGTCAGGAACCCTGGATATTCCCTGACTCCATGGCAGTTCTCACATGGGCCACGGTCTTCCTCGTCAGGAACCCTGGATATTCCCTGACTCCATGGCCGTTCTCACATGGACTCTGCCTTCTCCCACTGGCACAGCTCTTGTGTCTACGCTGCTTGTTTTGTTACAGAGAAAAGACTCCCTTTAGAGCCCACCCTGCTCAGGTCAGGGAGAGCTGGTGGCCTCGAGGCAAGGAGTTGTGCTGCCGGCACATGGTTCAAATCCACCAGCTGCTCTGCAATCTCCTTTCATGCATTTACAGGCTCTGAAAAGCTTCGAGCGAGTCAGCTGTGAGCCGGATCTGACTCGATGGCACATAAGATCAGCAGCTACTCGGGTCCTATCTAATTCACATAGCAAAGAAAGCTTCGCTTCCAAACAGGACTTCGTCCACAGGTACAGGAGTTGGGATTCCAAGACATATTTTGCAGGGACATCATTCAATCTGTAACAAGGGTCACAACCTGCAATTTGCAGATCAGAGAAAGATTGTAGAAGTAAGCAAGACCAGCTGTCACAGAAAATCTTTACAACTCAGAGCAGAAAATTCCTCTTTCCTCCCACGAAAGGTGTGCAGGAAGCCACAGACACAGGCACGGATTTACAGGCGTTTTACCACCACTCCCTCTTGCTTTTCCCCTTGGGCTCCTTCCACCAGGCAAAACACACCCCCACAGCAGTGCCAGCAGCAGACAAGGCCGCCAGCCCCTCCCGTGCAGGGGACCTGGGAGCTGTCCCAGGCGCCAGCGGGCACGGAGCTGTGTGCGCTCCGGCCTGTCTGCCCAGGGCTGGCAGGGCCTGTGGAGCTGGGTGCACAGCGGCCTGACCACATCACAGGCCCGGCTCAAGGCTCGGCAGGCCGCCCACTCCTTCCCTGTTTGCTCAGCTCCTTTCCTTTACCTGCACTGGCTCCAGGAAAGTGGTTACAGTTGGTCCAGAAAGTGCCAAGGGGCGAGTTCTGAGGACATGAAAGCGTGTGAGTCACTGGCTGTCTTTGATTCTCCTGACCTTATAAATCTGGCCTTTGAATCTAACACCGCGATCCAAACAGCAAAGAAACTTGAGTATGAAGACGACCACATAGAGGGGGAGCGCTCTGCCCCCAGAAGCCCTGTGTCATCCTTCAGGAAGTCTGGAAAGATCACTAAGGGTGACAGTCAAAAGACGGCTTCTCCAGTATGCCCAAAAAGGCTGTGCCTCGTATCCAGGCAAAAAGGCCATCTCTGTTTTTGCTTTTACATTTGGTTCTCTTAAAAAGACTTCAGCACTGTTTATGGCAGACCTCCTGCGAAGTGCAGGGCCTCCGGCTTGAAGATGGTCAGACAAGAAGGTAGACCAACTCAGTCAAGAGACAGAACTGACTAAAACCTGAAGAACCAACTGTAGCCTGAAGAACCAAGTACAGTGAGAAGAACTGATTACAGCCTGAAGAACTGACTTCAGTGGGAAAAACCAACAACAGCCTGAAGAACTGACTTCAGCCTATGGTCAAGGAGAGGCCTCCACTGGATCTGACTGCTAGGAATGAAAAGCAGTTGATGTGACAAGAGCACACAGAAGAATCCCAAACACAGACCCCACATCCTCAAGACAGCAGTGTTGGAGACAGGAACTACCTGAGAGAGAAGAAGGTACACAGGGAGACATTTGGTGATGAGGTCACAAAGGAAACACAGGAGCTCAGAAATACGCCCAGCAAGTCCACACAATGGCTCGTAAGACCGTCCCAACACGTGGCAAGGTAGCCAGCAGCTGTGAACGGTAGGGCCACAAACGCTCATTTGTTACAGGAGGTTTTGACCTCCACTGCGCCCTCCTGTATCCTAAATGATCTTGTTTCTTTCCTGCATTGCTGCGATCTTCCCCACTCATTTATCCAGACTGTGAGAGCCTCTTCTCTTTTGTTCACCATTGTATCGCCACTTCTAGGAACAATGCCCTGAAGATAATAAGCACTATCTGAATAGTGAGTGAGTAAATATGCTCTCTCCACAGTCATAACAGGGAAATTCCGACTAGCCCCACTTAGCCAAAGAATAAGGGAAAGCACAAAGGCAGCCACTCGTTCATTTGACTCAATGTCAGTCTGGTGACTAAGGTCCAGGCCATGGTCGTTGCAATTACTTGCTATGCATCAGAAAGCTGGACAATGACTAAGGATGATGAAAGGAGAAGTGATGCCTTTGGGCTGTGGTGCTGGAGAAGAGTATTGACTATACCATAGACTGCTAGGAGAACAAACAGGTTCATGTCAGAGAGGGTAAGACCAGGCTGCCCCTTGGAGGCAAGGATTCTGAAGCTTCGTCTGACACACTTTGGATATGTTGCAAGGGAAGACCAGTCCTTAGAGAGGGATATCATGCTTGGGAGGGTAGAGGGACAGCGCAGGAGGGGAAGAACCTCAATAAGATGGATTGATTCAGTGACTGGAGTAATGGGGTAGGTGTGTCAGAGACAATGAGATTGGCACAAGATAGAGCAGAGTTCAGGGCTGTTGTACACAGGGTTGCTATGAGTTACGGTGACTCAAGGGCACATAACAACAACAACAATTTATGGTAAGCCTGGGCCTCAAAGTCAGAACTCCTGACTCTACTTCCTTAAAATCGCGGGAGATGAAAACCACCCACAGCACATATTTTATCCCCTGGGGACCTGCCTTTTGACAAGACTCGCAGACTCTGCCTTTACATTCAGAAATTTAAAATCAACAGGATGCTTTCTCAAACAATAGCCCTTAAAAGCGCTCCCAGAGTGAGGCAATGGCTAAGCCCAGAGTAATTCAATCTCTCTCTTCAGGATCTCATGCAGCCCTCCCCCACCCTTCCCACAGAAATGGGTACTTTAGTATACCAGCCTGCTGAAGAATAGACACCCCTCCAGAAATGGGCATCTGTGTTGCTAACATTTTCCTCCATTTCAGGAGGGCTGAGTTGGCTCACACGGGATGAAATCTTTGAGATGCGTGCCTAGTTTTAAGAGACCCAGAGGGTCTTTGTTTGAGACTTAAAGTCACAAGTAGTTTAGCCAGATCTGGTCCAGGACATAGTGCTCTTTCAGGGTGAACTATGTAGATGTGCATTTGTTATTTGTTGTTGTTGTTGGCTGCTGTCAAGTTGAGCACAACTCAGCAATCCTATGAAAAAAAAAAACCCTGAATCCTGTCTATAACTATATAACTACCATCGTTTCTCTATGTTCATAGAGTCTACAGAGGCATGTTGTTTAGGAAGCGGATGCCACTCCTGCTTCCAAAGGTGTGCATTTAAGGGAGGAAAAAGCAAGGGGAGGGGGTGGAATGGAGATTCCAAAGAGAGGGAGAAATCTCTCCTCTGCTCCTTCTGATGAGCACATGGGAGAAGAGGCATTCAGGGACTCAAGTGCCTTCCCAGAAGCTCTCCCACTGTTGGCACCCCTGGCCACTCTCCAGCCTCCCCAGATCCAGGTGGGACTTCTGGTGTATCCCACTCCCCCTGCTTTAGAAGCACCAAGGATTAAGCTGGCATAGTACTACAGAAATCAAGTCCCAGTTATCACAAGGGTGTTCTACAAAAGCAAGCTAAGGACAGAATGAAATCCTGCTCCACGCCTCACACGTTCTTCGCTTGGAGAAAGACATGCTTTGAAAGGTGGAGGGTCGGCGAAGGAGAGGAAGACCCTCGACAACATGGATCCACAATGTGACTGCGGCAACGGGCTCAGGTTTATCAGGGATGATGAGGATGGCACACGATAGGGCAAGGTTCAGAGCTGTTGTTCATCGGGTCACTGTAACAATCATGCCTCAAAATCCCTAAGATGTGACCTACACACACATGGGCACACACACATATGCACACTTTACTCCCCTTTGCTTCACTCCTGCCACCACCAGCCAGAGACTCCCACACTGGACAGCGAGATGAAGAAATGCAGTATCTGTTCCTTAGAGCAATAGATACTGGCTGGTGTATCACACACAATATTTTGTTTCTAAACTAGCTTGCAAAAGAATAGCCCCTTTTGAGTAAATCAAGTAATCATACATAAATCAACCTTTCTCTTTTCATTAAATCAAACTATTTCCCAACTCATCATTCCAAATAATTTCAACATAAAAATGTACATGACTTTCTATTCTCCAAAATCACACTGACTATATAGACTTTAGGCCAAGAATCAAATGTTGCTGTTGTTATGTGCTGTCAAGTCGCTTGTGACTCATAGCGACCCTATGTACAACAGCCCTAAACTCTGTTCTGTCCTGTGCCAATCACTCTGTCTCTGACACTCCCATCCTGATTACTCCAGTCACTGAATCAATCCACCTATGAGGACCTTCCCCTCCTGAGCTGTCCTTCCACCCTCCCAAGCATGATGTCCGTCTCCAAAGACCAGTCTCTCCTTACAACATGACCAAAGTATGTCAGACAAAGCCTCCTTGCCTCCAAGGAGCAGCCCGGTTTAACCCTCTCAAGGATGAATCTGTTTGTTTTCCATGGCACCTTCAGCACTCTTCTCCAACACCAAAGCTCAAAAGCATCAATTCTCCTTCTATCCTCCTTGGTCATTGTCCAGCTCTCTGATTCATAACAAGTGACTGCAAAGACCATGGCCTGTACCAGACACACCTTTGTCTCCAGAGACACACCATTGCTCTTGAGTACTTTAGAGAGGTCCCTAACAGCAGACTTTCCCATGGGAATATGTCTTTTAATTTCCTGGCTGCTGGTGCCAAGAGTGTTGACTATGGAGCCAAGCAAACTAAAGCTGTGAACAATCTCAATTTCTTCACCATTCATCCTGATGCTGCCAATTGATTCCATAGGTCCATGTACCTATGGAATCAAATACATTTTTAAAAATCACAGATTAAGTCGGCAGCTGTAGGTAGAGGGCCGCTGGCACCTAAGGCAAGAAGATGGTGGGTGCAAAAAAGATGAAAAAGTCCCTGGAGTTGATCAACTCTAGGCTTCAACTTGTTATGAGAAGTGGGAAATACGTGCTGGGGTACAAGCAGACTCTGAAGGTGATCACGCGAAGAAAAGCCAAGTTGGCCACCCTCGCCAACAACTGCCCAGCCTTGAGGAAATCTGAAACCAAGTCCTACGCCATGTTGGCCAAAACTGCTGTCCATCGCTACAGTGGCAATAATACTGAACTGGGCACAACATGCGGAAAGTACTGTGGAGTCTGCACATTGGCTATCAATGATCCAGGCGATTCTGACATCATTAGAAGCATGCCAGAACAGACTGGTGAAAAAGAAATCATGTGACATTTTTCTTCAATAAAATTGGCCAGAGTTTGTTTGGAAATTTTTTTAAAAATGACAGATAATACCACAATTCCAAATTAAGTTGAAAAGTCAAAGGCAAATGCTTTAACTTTTAGCTCAAGGTGGAATAGACTTAAAAGGGCAAAAAAAGAAGACTTCATATGATTATACCCCAACATCAAGAAAACAAAAATCTTCACCCCTGGACCAACTGGCAAGCAAAATAAGATTGAAGAAAAGATTGAAGTTTTCAATTCTTTCATTTTAGTTGGCTCCACAAATCAACATCCATGGTTGCAACAGTTGAGAAATCAAAAAGTATGTTGCATTGGGAAAATTTGTCAAGGACTTCTCCAAAGTGTTAAAGAGCAAGGATGTCATTTTAAAGACTAAGGTGCTCCTGATTCAAGGCATGATATTTTTAATTGCTTCTTATGCATCTGTAAGTTGGACAGTGAATAAGGAAGGGTGAAGAATTCATGCCTCTGAATTGTGGTGTTGGCAAATAATAATGAATATTCCAAGGACTATCAAAAGTACAAACAAATCAGTGTTACAGGAAGTGCAATCAACTAAATGCTTCTTAGTGACAAAGACAGTGTAACTTCATCTCATATAATTTGGCCATGTGATCAGGAGGCACCAGTCCATGGAAAAAGACATCATGCTAGCAAAGGCAGTGGGTCAGTTAAAGAGAGAAAGATCCCCAACAAAACGGATTGACACAGTGACTACGACAATGGCCTTGAGTATGGTCCAAATTCTGACGACAGCTCAGGCAGGATAGGGCAAGGTTCAGATCTGTAATCCACAGGGTTGCTGTCAGTTGTAGTAAACTTGACAGCACCTAAAAGCAACAAAAAGCCTGAGGCAGAACACAAATGCATTAAGTTATGAAAAAAAAGCATAATCCCTTATAAGCCAAAATCACATCAGTCTGAACGATGCACAGTCTCTGTGTACCAGCTACACGAAATGCCAAAGCATCACCTATTCCACTTTGTTTCCCATGATTCAGCCACATCACAAAACCCAGATATTCAATCTTCATGTGATCGAGAAGATGGCTTGATGAACAGGTCATCAGAACAAAGGAGCTTCCATGAATGAAAAGTTAAATGTCACAGCAGAATATTATGGAAAACTGAATGGTAACAAACTGGATGACCTAAGTAAATGAGCATGTTCTCAAAAACACAAACTTGCCCAAACTTCATCAAGAAGATGTGCAAAGTCTCAACAGACCTATAAAAAGCGAAGACATCAAATCAGTGATCAAAATTCTCATGGATCAGATAACTTCAAAATCAATACCTTTTCTTCCCCCAAGTCAATACCTTTTTAAACTCTTCCAGAATACAGAAGAGGTTATACTCCCTAATTTATCCTATGAAGCAAACAACACCTTGTTACCCAAACCAGAAAAAGACACTACCAAAAAGAAAACTATAAATTACAAATATTACAAATATCCTTAACAAATTGAATCTATGCACCATGACCAGGTAAGATTTATTCTAGGAATGTAGGGCTGTTCAACATTGTTTTTGTTACGAGCCATCAAGTCATCTATCTGTGACTCATATAAACCCTGTGTACAACAGCTCTGAAGCCTGCCCTGTCCTGGGCCAGTCTCAGAGTCCAACACACCTATCCCCATTATCCTAGTTACTGTATTAATCCATCTCGTCCAGGGTCTTTCTCTCCTGTGCTCACCTGACCCTCCACCCTTCCAAGCATGATGTCCTTCTCTAAGGACCAGTCTCTCCTGGCCACATGCCCAAAGTATGTGAGATGAAGCCTCAAAATCCTTGCCACCAAGGAGCAGCTTGATTTCACCTTCTCTTAGACAGACCTGTTAGTTCTCTTGGCAGTACATGGTATGTTCAATACTTTTTTCTCCAGCACAATTCAAAGGCATCAAATCTTTGTCTTTCATCCTTGGCCATTGTCTACCTCTCTGCTGCAGAGCACCTAATTGTGAAGATCATGGCCTGAATCAAGTGCACGTTAGTCTCTAGGCTGGCATCCTTGCTCTTTGGCATTCTGGAGAGATCCCTGAGAGCAGGTTTTCCTAATGCAATTCATCTTCCAACTTCCTGTCTGCTGGTAGACATTCAAATATCCATCTAACACATGGATATGTGCTCAGGGGAGTTAACCTTTGTTAGTATCCTCAAAAAGCTAAAATAAAACTCCTAAACGACCCATAAATTCCATTTATAAGTAGATATTCAAAAGACATGAAAGCAGAGACTCAGAGATATGTATACCAATGTTCATTTAGAGCAGTTTTCACAAGTCAAAAGGTGGAAGCAGACCAAATGTCCATCAACAGATGACTGGATAAACAAAATATGGTATAGACATAGAATAGAATTCTTCCTCAGCCTGTGTGAGACATGAATTCCTGACATATGTTACCGCATGGATGAAGCTCAAAGACATTATGCTGAGCAGAATAAGTCAATCACAAAAGGTCAAATACTGTATATCCTCACTTATACAAAAAGGCAAGCAAGGCTGCCATTGCCCCAGCTCTAACTCACGGTGACCGTGCATCAGGCCTTATCATGGGAGGAGACTGCCCTTCCTTGTCCCCTATGGAGCTATGGTTGGATTTGAACTACCAAAGATGCTTGGCCACTGGATTAACAGTACAGCTTAAGGCAGACTAGCCAGATGGTAACCAGGAGAAGGAGAGACAGGGCAATGGGAGTCAAGAGTGATGAGAAAATCACATTCAATAAGGATAGAATCACACAGCTATTATAATTACTGTCACCTCACCATCACTGAGTTGGAACTAATCTTGCAGGAGGTTTTCGGGGGCTAGAAATCACACAAGAAGCAATTATATATCATTCTTCTGAGCCGATGGTGGATTTGAACTGCCCAAGAAGCATCACCTTTGGGTGAACAGTGCATCTCTCCGTGAACCCACCATGTGGGAGTCGTTGCTATGTGCCATCATATTGGAACTGGTGCAGAGTTGAGCCTTCAGTGGGTTTTCAGAGGCAGTAAATCTCACAGAAGCAGATTGCCAATCTTTCTCCCACAGAGCAGCTTGTGGATTCGAACTGCATGCCTTTGGATTAGCAGTACCACTCCTTCCCCACTAGGCCATCACGTTGTTGTTGTTGTTGTTGTTGTTGTTGCTGTGTACTGTAGAGTTGGAACCAACTCATATCCAACCCTCCAGCAGGTTTTCAGAGACAATGAATCGTGCGGGAGGAGACTGCCCTCTTTCTCCTGTGGGGCAGCTGGTGGATTCAAACCAGGTACCCCTAGGTTAGCAGCACAACTCCTTACTACCGAGCCACCAGAGCTCCCACACCCCCTGGAAGAAGTGGAACTGGCAATAGTTATACAGTAAATATAATTACAACCATGACAGAAAAAACAGCTACTAAGGCCAATTGTGTACAACCAAATGTCTTAAGGGATTAAGCGTTTTGGTTAGGAGGTTTATTGTCATGGCTTATCCCAATTAACTTCCTTCATATTCTATTTAGTACTTCTGTCTTACCTCCTACTTTGTAAGGTAATGCCTGCATCTTAAAGGTTTGTAAACAGCCAATCAAGACACAGTCATTGGTCTCTCGTCATCTGGAACAACATAATCAAGAATAGGATGAAGGAACAATGATTTTAAAAATCACTACCTAAAAACAACTATGAGATATCATCTCACCCCAGTAAGAATAGCAAAATATAACAGAACAGCAAGCAATAAATGCTGGCAAGGATGTGAAGAAACTGGAACTCTTATTCACTGTTGGTGGGAATGTAAGATGGTGCAACCATTGTGGAAGGCAGTGTGGCGCTTTCTCAAAAAATTGCAAATAGAGATACCATTTGACCC
>NW_006399761.1:26394575-26396378 GCF_000299155.1 Elephantulus edwardii | reverse complement strand
AGACCAGAAGAACTCGATGATACAAGCTACTATTACTAAACATTCTGACCAAAGATTTGATAAAAGATTTCTGACCCAAAGCAGGGGGAAGAGGCACAGAATTTCAAATTCTCATGGACTCTAGACTTTCTGGAGTCATGGAAATTGGATGAACCTTTGAAACTATTTCCCTGGGATAAAGCAAGATTATCCCTAAAGTTTTCTTAAGACCATAGTTAGGCTTAAATAGTCAAAAATGTCTGCCTTGACAATTAAGCTCTTTTTAAAAGTGCATTAGATCTAACTAACAGCAACAATTGGAAATACAAACTAGGCAACTTAGGGGGCAATGAGTTTACACTAATGATGGAGGAACAATTTAGGAAAGGAGGTGCACAACTCAGAGAATGTAATCAGTGCCACCAGACTGAACATTAGAAACTGCTGAATTTATAGAGGTTTTGCAGTGCGTTTTCTCCACAGCAGCAGAAGATATGAAATTTAAAGGGGAAAATACTAAATATCGCCAACCTGATAAAAGCCTGGCGTGACTAGCTTTACCTCTTTGCTACGGTGGTAAAATACAGGATTTTTTATTTGCTAATCCGGGCAAATCAAACTCTAAGTGTATTTTTTTCCAAAGAGCTTCCCGACTAAATCAAGCCTGGAAGCAGGAGCGGCATCCACTTCCAAAATGGCTTGCCTCCGGAAACTCTATGTACGAACAGTGCTCCGGCTGTTCGTTCATAGGGTCGCTATGAGTCGTCTACGACTCGACGGCATTAAACAACAACAACAACAACAGCTCAGATTCTTGTTTTGTGTGTACATGGTCTTATTGAGTACTTTGGGGACCAAGCTGAAGTCCAATTTATGCCATTGAATTAAGAAATAAATCCATCTCTTGGGCTAAGAGCCTGCTTATCTCAATATTTGTAGTGTTGCTGCTGTGTATGCACCATAACGTTGGAACCAACTCATAGCTGACACTCTAGTGTGTTTTCAGAGGGTGTAAATTGCATAGGAGGAGATTGTTCATCTTTCTGCCAGGAAGCAGCTGGTGGATTTGAACTGCTTCCCTTTGAACAGGCAGCTCAGTGCCTTACCCGCTAGGCCACCAGGGCTAGAAAGTAGCTTTGTTTTTCCTTCTCTTACCTGTCAACTGTAGCTTCCACAGAGATTGTTTTTTTTTCTTTAACGAAATTCTTCATTATTAATTAACATACAGCCCTGGCTACCCCTAATGACACGCAAAGCAACTGCAATTTAAATAAAATAGAAGCTAATTCCTCTTTTGAAAATAAGCTATGGCTGATGTGGTAACATCATCCATTTGTGACTCAGGCTCTTCGTATTTTGTTTCTTTATCAATCATGGTCATATCTCTAATCTGCAGGGTTTAAGATGTCTTGAGATAATTCTGCTAACAGCAGAAGAGCGATGGGGAGGTTGAGCACACGCCCCTTCCTTTGAGGGCTCCTGTCAGCTGCTGATGGCACAGGCCTCCACTCTTGCCTATCCCACGCCGGGTAGAATGAAATTCTGCCCCATTGGACACCACTCCCAAGATCAGCTGCAGACTGGAGAACATAATTGCCAGAATTTTCATCGACTGATTTCACTGGGTGATTACCAGGCCTTTCTTCCTAAGTCCATTTAGCCTGAAATTTCTGCTGAAATCTGTTCAGAAACACAGCAGCACAAAAGCCTCAATGAGAGATGGATGGTGGGTCTCATGGCATACCTTGTCTAGGATCTGAATCTACAACAAGGAAGATGAGAATTCCACCATGGAATCTTTGTCCCTTTAAAAACACATTGGTT
>NW_006399761.1:26386281-26393474 GCF_000299155.1 Elephantulus edwardii | reverse complement strand
CAATGAAGGAGTTTGTCTTTTGCTTTTCAAGGAGAGGAGCAAACTGGGGGTGGGAGTGGGGTGGGTGGGGAGAAAAGTGCAACAATGAATGAATGGAATTCCAAAATCTCTGTAGATGTTCATGGAAATCAATAACAATAATAATAATAATTTTTTTTAAAACCACAACGCATTGGTTAGTTTTATATGTCAACATGTAGTGCTGAATTTTTTGGCCACTAATTGTAGATGCTGCTGTGAAGTTACTTTGTAATGTGATCCACATTTATAACCAGGGCATTTTAAGTAAACAGATTGTTTTCCATGATGTGGCTGGGCCTCATCCAATACATTCAAATCCTTACACATAATACTTGGTGTTTCCAGAAAGTGAATTCTGCCAACCCTGTAGCATAGATCTCTCAGAATGTTTCCAACATGCTACCTGGTCTACAGATTTCTGACTCAAGATCATCAGAGTTTCCAGCCTATTGCATGACCTTTGGATCTATTTCTCTGGAAAGCTCTGACTAAATCCAGAAGGCATGGTCTGGAAGTTGCATACATCACTTCTGTTCATCCCATCGACAGAACTTATTTTCGATCCCTGTACCTTGTACAAGTAGTCTTTTACTCATCAGCCAAATGCTTAACTGAAAATTCTGTTGCTTTTAGTTGTGAGATGCCATCGTGTCGACTATGACTCACAGCGACCCTCTGAGTGACAGAGACCTTGTCATAGTCATGATCTCTGTCCTGCTCAAGCCAGTTGTGGCAGTCACTGTGACAATCCATCTCATTGAAGGTCCTCCTCTCTTTTGCTGAACTGTTCCCAGCATGGTGTCTTTCTCCAAGGACTGGTTCCTTCTGAAAACATGCCCGAAATAAGTGAGACAGCGTTTCACCATCCTTGCCTCTCTGGAGCACTCTGGCTGTTCTTCCTTCAAGACAGAAAATTCTATTGCTATGCAAAAACGAGGGAAGAAATTAGGTCTCTGCATAGCTACCATTATTTCACCTTCTTCTATTTCCTTGTTTTCCTGTTAAATTCGGCAATTTTAAAGTAGCTCCATTGCACCTTCATAAGTACGATTACCATCTCATTGCTTTCAAGTCAGAACCAACTCTCCTAGCCAGGCCCCCAGTGTGTCTTCAAGAGTTTGTATCACATGGACGGACACTTCCCATCATCTTCTCCATAGAGTCAAAGCACCAGAGTAAAAAAAAAAAAAAAAAAAGAACTATGAGTTCCTTCCTTTGGGGAGCTCTGGTGGCCTAGTGGCAAGGAGCTGCAACTACAATCCACAGGCACATGGTTCTAATCCACCAGATGCTCTGCCGGAAAAAGGAGGAACAATCTTCTCCTGTACCAGTCAGATCTGATTTGACGGTACACACACACAAAAATAAAAATTAAAAAAAAATTTAAAAAGCACCAGAGTGGCCGCCATTGAGTTAGCAGCACAGTCGTATGGACCGCACCACCAGAGCCTGGTCCATAGGGTTAGATTAGAAAGATGGTGCATTATTAGAGAGAAAGATGCCACATCGATTCAAATACACTAGTACATCAAAACGCAACATGTACATGATACCGTTCTAAAGTTCAGGACTAGCAGCCTCCATCCTTCAATACGTGGAGATAGGGGACACGTTTGCTTGACAAACGGCGTCATTTGAGTAAGACAAGCATGGTAAATAGGACTGGAAGGGAAGTTTAGGGTTCCACTGGGGAAGGCCTTAGAAAAGATAGACTGATGAGAGATATTTATGTATATAAATGGTATTTATCTATAACTGGATATGTATAAACACATAGCTTTAACTGTTTAAGACAAAGCTTTTATAAAATTTTTGTTCCTGAATGAGGGTCAGTTCTAAATCCAGTTGTGCTGAACCAGCACCTACACCTTGATTGCCTACTAATGGAGAAAGTCAACTGATTACTATATTTCCTTTTGGTCTGTTTTCAACTGAAAGGGAACTCTCTGAGCTATTGAGAAATAAATAAAATGAAAATGAGCTATAATTACATAGAGTTGCAACCATAACTATAGGGTTGGTCGGTATAAATTGTGCAATATTTTATTGATTAACCCACCATATGAAACCTATTTTTTATTTCAAATTCTTCCACCTCCACTGGTTACCCTTATTCCCAATGGATAAGAGAGGATTTATTTGCAACATTCAGATAAAAGTCTAATTAATATTTTGTTACCTTTTAGCAGGGAGGTGAAGATATTCATAGTCTACAGCTTTAATATTAATTCCAACTCCTTTTTCTTGCCTATAACTTAATAATGAGCTCAATTCTCTTCATTGCATCATAAAGGAATAAATAGGCCACATTTCAAAGTATGGGATGCAGAAGTAGTAAAGTATTTGTTCAGTTTAAGGAAATTGAATTCCTAAATTTTATTTCCTGGACCCCACTGGATTCCACTGGCATGAGACAGTCTTTTTCAAAAAAAAGAAATAAAATAAAAATTATTTAGTCCTCCCCATTGTAAAATCAGCCAATGAAAAATGTTAACCAAAGGACAGGGAAGCTAGCTCTAGCAGAGAGAAGGTGAAGGACTAAAAGAAAGCAAGTCAATAGATGAAATTTCCCTTAAAAATTCCAATTCCATGCCCTCTATGCTAGCACAGAGGTCATCCTCTCTCCCACACTAGCTCCTAAAACATGTTTATCTCCTACAATTCAAACTGAGAAGCCCTTTTTAAAAATTTCCCCTCCATGAAAGAACACATGCACCTGGAGTTGGTCGACAAAAAGGATATTTTACCCAATAATTGTCTTATGCAGTATTTGTCCTTACAAGACTGAGTTAGTTCACTAAGCATCATGCTCTCAGGTCTCTCTCAAGTTATGAAGTAATTTTCAAAACCATTGCTCCTGAGTGCTGAATAATGTTCCATTGTGTAAATGTACCATGACTTCCCAATTCATCCCATTGTAATTGGACATTTGGACTGTTACCATGATCTTGCTACGGTGAATAATGCTGCTGTGAACACTGGTGTACGGATCTCTGCTTGTTTCTCAGTTCTACTTTCCCTGGGGTATATTCCTAGAAGTGGAATAGCTGAATCATACAGAGTTTCTATGTTCCACTTCTTGAGGAAACAGAGGAAACACCACACTGTCTTCCAGAATGGTTGTATTATTTTACATTCCCACCAACAGTGTATGAGAATTCCCGCTTCACCACGTCTTCTCTGACATTTATTGCTTACTGATCTGCTAAACTTTGCCACTGTTACTGGAGTGAGACTATTATTGTAAAAATAGAAGGATAACTAGTAAAACATGTATACGGGCCCACAGGGTGCAAGAGATGGGAGCGAAGGGATGAGGCTGGGTATGGACAAGGTTACACAGGGTTACACAGACTGGCGGGTGGAGGAAGGGGGTAAAGGAAATGGAAAGAATCCAGCAGGGACCTGAAAAGATTGGGTAATGGTCCAAAGGTGATTGATTGTATAAAACAATGCATGGGAATGATTGTATAAAATACGATAAGAAAATTTAAAAAAACAAAACAAATTGAAAAAGAATCACTTGATGGGCTAGTCAGCCCATATTTGGGGAAGCTGCAGACTAGAAAGGCCCTAGAGGCCCGAGGAGGGAATGTCCACCCCCAGGGAAAGACCAAGTCTAAGCCAGGGATTCTTGGCCAGAGAAACCTCAGAGTGCTGGGAGAGAAAACAAACAAAAATCACCTTCTTCTTTCTCCCTCCTCTGACCTGGAGTTAAAAAGTGGGAGAGAATATAGCGGAAGTGCCTTCTCTTCTGTCTCTTTGATTCAGGCCACAGGAGAGAGATGACATTGCACACTTTGTGCCACCACTGTGTCCCTGGGCCTACCACCTCCACGGGTCCACCTGTAGCACCGTGGCTGTGCCCTGGAACCTACCATCTCCACGGGTCCACCTGTAGCACCGTAGCTGTGTCCCTGGGACCTACCACCTCCACAGGTCCACCTGTAGCATGGTGGCTATGTCCCTGGGCCTACCAGCTCCATAGGTCCACCTTAACACTGTGGCTGTGTCCCTGGGCCTACCACCACCAAGGGTCCACCTGTAGCACCGTGGCTGTGCCCTGGGACCTACCACCTCCACAGGTTTACCTGTAGCATGGTGGCTATGGCTCCAAGGCCTATCACCTTCAGGAGTCCACCTGTAGCACAGTGGCTATGGCCCCAGGAAGTCCACCTGTGGCAAGTGTGGCTGTGGCCCTCGGGCCTACTACCTCCATGAGATCACCTATAGCACAGTGGCTGTGGCTCCAAGGCCTACCACCTCCAAGGGTCCACCTGTGGTGAGTGTGGCCACTCTGCCAAGCTCAAGAGAAAGTACAATGGGAGTGCCAAGGCTAAAAGATGAAATGTTCCAGGTACTGGGCATATGAGACCTTTTAAGAGCATACCGCAGACTCAGGCATGGATTCCACGAAGGAACAATACCCACACCAAGAGGGCTGTTGTCGCAGCATCTGGCTCCTCTTAAGAATTCAATGTTCAGTTCAGCAATAAGTGTTCTGGTATTAAAAAAAGAGAGGGAGCAGGGAGGGGATCACCAGTGTTTTACAGATCTTTAGACATCTATATATACAGTTGTTGTTGTTGTTGTTGAAGTGCTGTCGAGTCGCAGGCAACTAATGGCGACCCTATGAAGGAGAGAGTCCTCGACGCTTGGGTGTCTTTCATCCTCTCTCCAGGTTCATAGGGTTTTCGGAGGCAAGCTATTATGGAAGCGGATGCCACTCCTCCTTCCAAGATATATATATATATATGTGTATATGTATATATAAAGTATATATACAGTACACTATATTTATTTCTATCTTTTCTTTTTATCCAAATAAAAATACATTACAAATAAACTGAGCAAATCAACTTGTTTGTCATGTAGTAATATGTCCTTAAATTAACAATGAGATTTTGGTGAAAAGGTTTCTTTAAGATTGTACCTATTCAGATTTCTCCAATTTTTATACATTTAAGACTCCTTATTGTTTGAGGGGATTTTTTTTTCACATTGTCTATAATTTTGCAAAATTGCTTGAATAATAATGTGTGGTGCTTCTGCTAGAGCTGAGGATGGTGGGGAAGCCCACAGCCATGAGCGAAGACAGAGCTCCCCCACCTCCATCAAGCTTACCACTACACAGAGGAGAAGGACCTGAAGCAATAAACATACACGCAACCAAATCTTAACAGTCTCCCATTGGTCTTCACCTCCACACCCATCTGAATCTGCCTTATTATCAACATGTCGTGACCATGTGGTACTTCCGGGGGAGACAGTGCCTCATGCAGGCAGGCCAGAGGGCAGGGAAAGGTGTGCTGAGGGTGAGTTAGCAGTTGTGCCACAGCCCTGTCCCCTCAACCTTAACATCGCAGGACAGGGGCCCCACTTTCAACTGCCAAACTGCATCTTTTTGCAAAAGAGTCCTTCTAGCCAGATAATTAAGTAATTAGCACTCTCCTCCTAGCAGCAGCCCTTAGCCAATGACGGGGCAGGAAATAGCGTATAAACACTCCAGCTATCTCCTTCATTAGCATGTGTGGGAAGTACGCTTCTTTCTACACAGGCTCTACCGTTCTTAAGTGAGGGGAAGCTCCCACTACACTTGCTGGTAACTTGTTGGATAAGGCTCGTTCCTGGCTGCCTCCTCTTGTCTTACCATCTCACTTCCCCACTCTCCTAGGGTCCTTTTCTGAAATTACCTCCTAAATAATTCACCTGCACTCCAAGCCTTCCTTCAGGGTCTGCCTTCTCAGCCATTTCCACGAGCCTGCCTAATGCATGCTCCTTTATGAAATGAATCATTCATTGAGTAGTAGTTACTGGGCCTCAACTGTTTTCATTTTTATCCTTTCATTTGCCATTTCCTCACAGAAATAAAAATAGTCTCTTATACATAAAGAACTGTTGTTGGGGTTGTTTTTTTAAAAAAAATAAAATACAAAACTCTCAAGGGGTTTCAATAACATGATCTTATTCTTCTGAGATACCCTGTCATGAAATTTGCCATCACAACCAAATAAAATCCCTCTGTCCCCACTAACACCTGATTTGTGTCCTTCTGTCTCCTGCTGACTGTGGCACAGCTCCTCATGTGAGGGGGAGAAGTTTGGGAAATGCATGAGAAAGGCCGCGGGGTCTCTTCTTTCCAACAGGAAAGGGACACATGAGTTTAACAATTTTTACACAGCCTAGAAGCAGCTCCACTTGTCGTGAAGACCATGTGGAACCAGTGCCCCTTCTTCATTCCCCTTGTACTATGAAGCTCTAATTGCATTTCTAGTCTCCTTTTCTGTCAAGGGGCATCTTCCAAGCAGGCATCAAAGTTCTTAGCTGCTCCGTATAGGATGGTTTACAAGGGCTTGAGAAAATACAACCCACTGAATCAAAACCAGAGAATTTTGGAAAGATGTGAACATCACAGAACAGCTATGGGAAAAGCAAGAACACAGCTGGGCTGTGAGAACCACAGGGACGAGGGTCTCAGCACTGAGATGAGCTCTGCTCTGCCCTTTGCTCTGGTGGCTCTGAGAACAGGCTTCACAGCTCTCTCTCCTTAAAGGCTGGTTACTACATCACACAGACCATGGTTCTCCAGCACATACGAGGAATGGTGCTCAGCTTTAAGGGCCCCTGAGCTGGGAAGTGGAGGAAAGCATTGGAGAATGGCAAATGGGCAAGAATCAACAAATCAACGACGAGGGAAAACCGTGTCTCCCACCTTACATGTCTGCTTCCCCCACAAACATGGGAGGCGCTGGCTGTTGTACACACCTCTAAAATGAGACAAAATCTCAAGTTCCTGCTCTAGAATCAAGTAGGTAAAACCCCTTAGGGGTTCATTTGGAATATATCCACATCACAGTCAATTGGTTTTCTACAGACACAAATTCAAACTCACTACAGTGGGGTCGATTCCAGCTGCTAGCAACATACCGCTGTTTCTAAAGCAGCAAATCACATGGGAGGACATTGTCCATCTTTCTCCCATGGAATTGCTGGTGCCTTGAGCTATGCTGCCCCTGGGTTAGCAGCATAACTTGCTACAGACTATACTACCTGAGTTCCCCTTCCTATACACGAACAGTGAGACACCCGAAAGGGAAATTAAGGAAGCAATTGCATTTACACTTGTTCACCTCATCTCTCTCCTCTCCTCTCCTCTCCTCTCCTCTCCTCTC
>NW_006399761.1:26384469-26386073 GCF_000299155.1 Elephantulus edwardii | reverse complement strand
CACAAGCAGCTGAAGAGCGAGCCAGCCCCCACCCTATGATTCCCCACTCCATGATTTTTTGAAGATTGCCTTTGTCATGGTTTGCTTTTAGGGGTTCAAGGTTTATTTGTCAGTTTATTGTATCAAGTGAGTAATTTGCCTGTTGTTGCTTGTTTTACAGCTTATATCTGTATATGCTTGCTTGTTCATTTTTTTTCCTTATACTTACAGCATTTCTCTGTTAGCTTCTGTACTGGGGTGAACTGCAAGTTGCTGTGATGCTATAAACTATGTCTCTGGTGTTTTGCTTGTCAACAGCATTACCTATAGTGGATAGGCCTTGGCAGAGCTGTCAGATTAAGACAGACTAGGAAACAGGATTGGTCATCCACTTCCGAAATAAGTTGTTGTTGTTGTTGAGCTGACCCTCCGGTGGGTTTTTAGAGGCTGTTAATCGCACAGGAGGAGATTGGCCATCCTCCCACAGAGCAGCTGGTGGCCTCAAACCGCTAGCCTTCGGGATTGCAGCACAGTTTCTTGCCACTAGGCCACCAGAGAATAAAGATATACTCTTAGATATAGTGCTAGAGTTAAGTAACCTAGTTTAGAAATTACTTAAAAATGAGGAAAAACAATTGCAATCATTCATTAATAATTTGCATGTGGAATGTGTCTGTATGAATCCATGAATATTGGAAGTTGTCAAAAAGAAAATGGAGCGAAACAAGGTCAGCATTCTAGGTATTAGTGACCTCAGAGGGACTGGTATTGACCACTACTAATCGAGCAATTACGCATTCCATTATTCTGGGAATGAAAAATTAAGGAAGAATGGTGGTTTATTTATAGTCCAAAAAACCATCTAAAGACCTATACTGCGATACAATGCTGTGAGTGATAGGGTACTATCCATACACATACAAAGAAAACCTGTAACACAACCATTATTAAAATATACGCTCCAACAGCCAATGCCAAAAGAGAGGAATTCTGCTGTTTGCAGAATGAAAGTGACCGAACATATAATCAAGATGCATTAATAATAATCGGCAACTGAAACACAAACGCTGGAAAGGAAGAAGAGGGACAGTGGTCCAAAATTACAGGCTTGGTGACAGAAATGAACTTGGAGAATGAATGATTGAATGTTGTACCATCTGTGATTGATTCACTGCAGTTACCTTTTCCTTTTCTTTTTTTTTTCCATTATTTTTTGTGTGTACCATCAAATCAGATCTGACAGGTACAGGAGGAGATTGTTCCTCCTTCTCCAGCAGAGCATCTGGTGGATTCGAACCGTGTACCTCTGGGATTGCAGTGCATCTTCTTGCCACTAGGCCACCAGAGCTCGCCAGTTACCTTCTTCAAAACACATAAATGGTAACTATACACATGGTCCTCACCAGAGGAATTAAAATGACTACATTTTTGGCAAGAATGGTTGAAGAAGCTCATTGTTGACATTCCAGTCACTCTGTCAACCTGTTTTGGGTCTTCTCTTTAGCTGACCCTCCACCTTTCCGAGCATGATGTCCTTTTCCAAGGATTGGCCCCTTCCTAACAGTATACCCAAAGTATGCGAGACAAAGCTTCAGTATCATTGCCTCCAAGGAACACCCTGAATA
>NW_006399761.1:26377017-26382469 GCF_000299155.1 Elephantulus edwardii | reverse complement strand
GGAGGATCTAAGTCATTGAAGCGTGAAAAAGTTTTTGATGCACACATGGATTTAGTCTTTAGAAGGTCCCACGCATCAATTTTATCCTCGATAGAGTGTGCTTTTCTGGTTGTATTAGGCAGTCTCTAAACCTTGAACTCACGCTTCTAAGCTTGATCACATTTTGTCTCTTATGAACGTTATGGTCTGGGCTTTACTCACAGGTCTCTGATCCACCTTGAGTTGATTTGTGTATTCAGTGTGAGATGTGGATCCCGTTTCAGCTTTCTGCAAGTGAAAGTCCAGTTTTGACAGCTGCATTTGTTGAAGAGGTTATTTCCACATTTGATAGCTTTAATTTCCTTCTCGAATCAGATGACTATAGATAGTTGGGTCTATTTCTGGGTTCTCAATTCTGTTCCATTGGTCTGTGTGTCGGTCATTGTACCAGTACCATACTATTTTGGTTACTAATACTGTGTAGTTTTGAGGTTAAGGAGTGCTATTCCTTATTTTTGTTTCTTAGAAGTGTTTTGCTTACTTGGAGTCTCTTGTCTCTCCAAATAAATTTTATAATTTCCCTTTCAATTTCCTTGAAAAATAAATTTGGTATCTGGATTGGGATTGCATTGAACATGTAGATTGGTTTTGGAAGGATTGTCATTTTCACCATATTGAGTCTTCCCAACCATGAACATTTTCCTTTTCTTTAGATCTTTTATTGTGTCTTGCAGAAATGCTCTGTAGTTTTCTTTGTACAGGTCTTTTGTATATCTAGTTGAGTTCACTCCCAAGTATCTCAATTTGTGGTTGGCTGTTGTAAGTGGTATTGCTTTTTTATTTCTTTCTCTGAATTCTCTTCATTACTGTAGAAGAATCCTATTGATTTTTTGGATATTGATCTTATATCCTGCCACTCTATTAAATTTATCTATTTACTCTAAAAGTTTTTTGGTTGAGTCTTTGGGGTTTTCTGTGTACACTGTCATATTATCTGCATATAGCGACAGTTAGAGGGAAATAACACAGTTGAAAAATCACCACAGGATATGAACAGACACTTTGCCAAAGACATTCAGATGGCAAACAAACACATGAAGAAATGTTCAAAATACTTAGCTCTAAGAGAGATTCAAATAAAAATAACTATGAGATATCATCTCACTCCAGTAAGAATAGCTAAATTTAATAGAACAGTAAACAGCAAATGCTGGCAAGGTTGTGGAGAAACGGGAACCCTTTATTCACTGTTGGTGGGAGTGTAAAATGGTGTAACCACTATGGAAGGCAGTGTGGTGGTTTCTCAAAAAGTTGCAATAAGAAATATCATTTGGCCCAGCAATTCCACTACTGGGAATATACCCCAAAGAGACCATATCTGCCACCCAAGCAGATATATGCACATCCATGTTTATAACAGCTTTGTTCACAATAGCAAAGAGTTGGCAACACCCTAAATGCCCATCAACAAACGAGTGGATAGAGAATCCGTGATATATTCACACAGTGTAATACTGCGCTGGATTGAAAAACAAGGAACTCATTAAATATTATTCAAAATGTATGACCCTGGAGCACATTATGCTGAGTGAAATGTCACAGTCACAGAAGGACAACTATTGCATAGGGTCACTGTTGTAAAACAGGATTGGCATCAGGGTTGAGGGGAGACTGAGAGGGAATAAATAATGTGTACTGCATTGAAACAGATGAGGGGAAGAACTGTTTAAAAGGGATGTGTTATTAGGTATTATTGTCCTGACAGGAGTCCAGAATGAAAGCTGCATAGTGGAAAAGACTTAGAGGGAGAGATTTTATAACAATGAAAGAGTTTTTCTTTTCTTTTTCAAAGAGAAGAGGAAATTGGGGTAGGAGTGGGCAGGGAGTAAAGTGCAACAATGAATGAATGGCAATCCAAAGTCTCTGTAAACTTTCATTAAAATTAATTTTAAAAATAATTTTTTTTAAAAAGTGTTTAACCATTTCTTTGCCTATCTGGATGCCTTGTATTTTCTTCTCTTGTCATATTGCCCTAGCAAGCACTTCCAATAGAATATTGTAAAGAAGTGGCAACAGTGGGCATCTTTGTCTGGTCCCTATTTGCAAGGAAAATGTCTTTTGTCTTTCTCCATTGAGAATGATGTTGGCTCTTGGTTTTGTGTATATACTTTTCACCATGTTGAGAAAATTCCCTTCTATTACAATTTTGCTGACTGTCTTTATCAGGAGGGGTTGTTGGATTTTGTCAAATGCATTTTCTGCATCAATTGCTCAGATCATACAGTTCTTGTTATTTACTTTGTTGATATGGTGAATGATGTTGATTGTTTTTCTTAAGTTGAACGATCCTTGCATAATGTCTTGTAAGGTTTCACATGAGCAAAGTTCTTTTGAGATTCCCATTGTTATCATTGTCAGTCATAATTTGTTATGAGCTGCATGGTCAAAAGCTTCATAGTCAATAAAACATAAATAGACATTATTCTGGTATTCTCTGTCTTCAGCCAAGATCCATCCAACATCAGCAGTGATATCCCTTGTGCCCTGAATTCTTCTGAATCTAGCCAGAATTTCTGACAGCTCTCTGTTCTGACCATTTTGAATAATCTTAATTTATTTGCGTGTGATATCCATAATCTTGTTCATTAATTTTCACATTCTGTTGAATCACGTTTTTCAAGAATGTGAATAAATATGGATCTCTTCCAATCGGTTAGCCAGGTAGCTGTCCTCCAAAGTGTTAGCCTAGCTTCATGGGTACATCTAGGACTGAATCTGCTTGTTGAAACAGTCATGCTGACGGGAAACAGCTGCAGACACCATTAATAATGTATGAAGTATGAATCTAGGAAAATGGGAAGTTGTCAAAATGAAATGGAACACATGAAGATTGACATTCAGGCATTAGGGAGTTGGTGTTGGCTACTTTAAGTCAGACAATCATATGATCTAGTATGCATGGAATGAAAAATTGTGGAAGAATAGTGTTACATTCATAGTCCAAAAGATCATTTCAAAATCCATCCTGACGTACAGTGCTTTGAATGACAGGACACTTTCCATACCCATACAAGGCAAATCTGTTAATTCAGTTATTCTTCCAGCTTATGATGTACCAACAACTGAAGTCAAAGATGAGGAAATTGAGGATTTCTGTCAATTTCAGCAGTCAGAACTTGACAGAACATGCAGTCATGATTTATTAATAATAACTGGCAACTGGAATGTGAAAGTTGGAAGCAAAGAATCAGAATTAGTAGTCAGAAATTAAGGATTTATAGTGACAGAAAGGAGGTTGGAGATATAACAATTGAATTTTGTACAATCAGTGATTTATTAACTGCAAATTCCTTCTTTAAAACTCACAAGCGGTGACTGTACACATGGACCTCACCTGATGGGCTACAACACAGGGTTATGACTGACCAAGGTGGAAACAGCAACCTGTGTAAGGCACTATTTTGTGTACATTTTTACCAAAACCTCAATAAAACATTTACTTAAGGAAAGGTTAAATGACCCTTATGGATAGCTTCAGCCAATCAGACAACCTTCTAGACAAGTGACTGGATTTAGAGATCAAATGTCCAGTGCTTCCTACAGACTTAGCAATGCTCCACTTGTTCATGCAAATGTGGAGAGTGACTGGAATACCTTAGTCTGTCCACGCTTCTTAAAGATCTTCAGTTTCTCCAAACTGAGGGTCCACATTCATTATACTTTCACCAATGAAACCCCTTCCTGACATTTACTGTGCTAACTGGCAAACCAGAGGTTACAGAGCAAGATAAGAACCTTGCTATCAAGGGAACTCTGGTAGCCTAGTGGCAAGAAGCTGCGCTGCAATCCTGAAGGCGCAAGGTTTGAATCCACCAGATGCTCCTCTGGAGAGGGAGGGGCAATCTCCATACCCTGCACTGTGTCTTCTTGCCACTTTAGTACTGACACTTAAATAATTCAAACTTTATATCCCCTGCCTAGGAACTCTTTGAAAGCAAGTATTGGGAATATGTCCTTCCTCCTTGCAAACTCTACTTAAAAACAGGTAAGCTGTCAAAATCACCCAGAGGTGCTTACACAAAGGTGTTTCGAAGACAGACTTAGAAATCTGCTTCTAAAGGTTCTAAAGGGACAGAGCGGTGGAGCAGTTCTGCTCCACACACATGGAGACCTCCAAGCAATGGGGCTGGCTTCCCACTTAGAAAGTGAAGCTCTGGGCTAGTGGTAAGCAAAACCCTTACTCCATTTCTGTTCTTTGACACAATTAGGTACTGTCTGATTTTTAAGCCATCTGTGTAAGGAGAGTGCAGTTGAAATCAGATCACAGCTTTCTGGGGAGCCTGTTGGTGGCAATGCTGGTGGCACCACTGCAGTCACCTTCCACTGACAGAGGTCTTATCTACAGCCATCGCCCAATCCTGTGCCATCCTCACTACCTCTGCTGGGCTCAAACCTATCCTGTGTCAAATTGTCTGACTCAAAGTCTTCCTTTTACCCCTGAGGCTTGGCTGTGCCAAATACAACGTCTTTCTCCACAGACCTGGCACCTCCAGACATCATGCCCCTGGTATACCAACCCTTGCCATTCTTGCTGCTTCTTCCACTCTGACTGCACTTCAGACTTGTTTGTTCTTTTTTGTTGGTGTTTTTATCGTTTGTTTGTTTGTTTTCACATGATTTGGTTAATATGCTTCCACAGCAACATACTTCAAAGGCTTCCATGCTTTGATCTTCCTTACTCACTTTGATGAGTAACCAGCCTTAGGTCAAGTACACCATAGGCTATCCTGTTCATTAGCACTTGACAATGGTCCTAATATAGAAGGAAGACTCATTCTTACAACTATTTTCATTTAGACACTAATCACTAAAGGCAGGGATGAAGAAACAAAAGTATTACCAACTTCAGCAGGTTTGAAATGGATCAAACATGCAATAAAGATGCATTTACTGGAAGCAGGAGTGGCATCTACTTAAACAGCATGCCTCTGGAAACATGAACTTTGAGAAACGACGATAGTTATAGAAAGGCTTCAGGCCTTTTGTTCATAGAGTTGCTATGGGTCATGCTTGACTCAGTGACAATCAACAACAACTGATATAATAACTGGTAATTAGCATGCAAAACAGCTATTGGTGGTTGGAAAATATGGCCTTGTTGATAGAAATGAAACCCTAGAGTGAATGACAGATTTTATACAACCAACCACTCATTCACTGCAAACATTTGGGAACCTGCAGTGCAATGCAATGAGTTGTCACTGAGTCAGAACTGACTGGTGGTTGACCTCTAGCAGGTTTTCAGAGGCAGTAAATCGCACAGGAAGAGAGTGTCCATCTTTCTCCTACGGAGCAGCTAGTGCATTCAAACCACCTGCCTTTGAGTTGGCAACTCAACTCCTCACCCACTAGACCACCAGGGCTCTCCAAGTGAAGAACCTGGTGGTGGTGGTGGCGGTGGTGGCGGTGGTGG
>NW_006399761.1:26348484-26376842 GCF_000299155.1 Elephantulus edwardii | reverse complement strand
GGTGATGGTGATGTGATGGTGGTGGCGGTGGTGGCAGCGGTGGTGGCGGTGATGGTGATGGTGGTGGCGGTGGTGGTGGTGGTGGTGGTATGTGCCACTGAGTTGACAATGACTCAGGACACTACGAGGAACAGACCTGAACCTTGCCCGCCCTGTGCCACCCTCATCCTCTCTGACACACTTGAGCTCATTGCTATCATCACTGTGCCAGTCCATCTTGTTGAGGGTCTTTCTCTCTTTCACTGACTCTTCTTTCATGCTGGTTTTCTTTCTGAAGATTAGCTCTAACAACATGCCCAAAGTATGTGAGATGAAGTGTCACCTTCTTTGCCCCTTTGTACAATCTCTAAGACATGTATGTGAAGCTTCTTGAACTATTTCCTCAGCATACAGACTAAACAGGTATTAAGAAAGGTTATAGCCCTAATGTGTGTGCATCTTTCTTGATTTGAAACCATGTACTGTTCTCTTGCTCTGTTCAGACAGCAGCTTCTTGGTTTAGAATTTTATCTTGGTCTTGGTATAGGTTTTGTATGAGCACAATTAAGAGTTCTGGGTTCCTCATTCTTCTCAATATTAGCTGTAATTTGTCATGATCCCCATAGTTAAATGTCTTTGCATGGCCAGGAAAAAAAAAGATCAACCACACGTAAATATCTTTTGGGTTTTCGGTTTTTTACAAGTAAACATCTTTCTGGAATTCTCTGCTTTCAGAAATCCACCTGACATCATCAATTACATCTTTCATGCCACAGACTCTTCTAAATCCTGCTTGAATTTCTGACAGTTCTCTGAAGAAGCTAGGGAGGAGTAATCTGCCCTTGTAGGCTGCACAGAAAGCCAGAGAGCTTGCCTGGGCATGTCGTTGGTGATTCCACTAGTAATAGCTCCTACATGACTTACTTAGATAGGGAGAGGAATACCTAGAAACAATCCAGTAAACTTTTCATCTCAAGTAGGCAAGTACCTCGGTCATGGTCTTTTACTCTCATAGTTCTTCTGGCAGCCTGCTCCAAACTTCATAAAGATATGCTCATGAATCAGCAGAATACCTTTGCATCCAGGAATGACTTGTAGTTCTTTGTCCTGTTTATATCTTAATAAAAGATCCCTATAGAACGTTCTCTCCTCTGACCCTTGAGCTACAACATAGACCAAATCAAAGGGAAGAGATACTGAAGTATGATAAACAGATGATTTCAAAAGGCAGCTCAAGACAAAGCAAAGTATTATAACAAAATGTGCAAAAGACAAGAGTCAGAAAATCAAACAAAATAAAAACATTTCACATCTCTCAAGTAAAAAGAATTGGGGGAAAAAACCAACAACAAGCAAATTCAAGGCTCTAGTCACAATACTGAAGGATACTATAGACACAATATTTAATGATGAAGAAAACATCAAAAGAAGATATAAGGAATACACAAAGTCACCCTGGCAAAAAGAAAAGGTTGACATCACGCACTTTTAGAGAGTAACAAGTGATCCAGAATCCACAGTAATGAAAGAAAAGATTCAAGCTGCACTAAAGGCATTAATAACCTTTTCATTCTGTATGCAGAACAGATTATCCAGGAGGCTGGGATCTATGAGAAATGTGGCGTCAGGATTGGTGAAAGATCTATTAACAATCTGCATTATGCAGATGACACAACCCTGAAACTGAGGAGGACCTGAAGCGCTTGCTGCAGAGGGTCAAGGACTGTAGCCTTCAATATAGATTGAGGCTCAATATCAAAGATTCTCACCACTGGACCAATTAACAGCATCAGGATGTATGAAGAGATTGAGATTGTTAACAACTTTAGTTTGCTTGGCTCCATAGTCAACATTCTTGGCACCAGAAGCTAGGAAATTAAAAGACGTATTGTGATGGGGAAAGTCTGCTGTTAGGGACCTCTCCAAAGTACTGAAGAGCAATTATGTCACTCTGGAGACTAAGGTGTGTCTGATATAGGCCATGGTCTTTGCAATTACTTGTTATGCATCAGAGTGTTGGACAATGACTAGGGAGGATAGAAGGAGAATTGATACCTTTGAGCTGTGTTGGAGAAGAGTATTGAGTGTACCATGGTCTGCTAAGAAAACAAACAGGTTTGTCCTGGAGAGGGTTAAACCAGGCTACTCCTTGGAGGCAAGGATTCTGGGGCTTCGTCTGACATACTTTAGACATGTTGTAAGGAGAGACAGGTCTTTGGAGAGAGACATCATGCTTGGTAGAGAGACAGCACAGGAGGGGAAGACCCTCTATGAGGTGGATTGATTCAGTGACTGGGGTAATTGGGATGGGTGTGTCAGAGGCAATGCGATTGGCACAGGACAGAGCAGAGTTTAGAGCTGTTGTACATAGGGTCACTATGAATTGTAAGCGACTCAACAGCACATAACAACAAGGAATTGCTGGAATACCAATTGAGTTGTTTCAGCAAACAAATGTAGCTCTGGATGTGCTCACTAGTCTATGCCAAGAAAATTTGGAGATGGTCCTGGCCAACTGACTGAAGGAGATCCAACTATATCTGTCCATATTCCTCAAAAAAGAGTGATCCAATAGAATGTGGAAAATATTTAATATAATTACTATCACATGCAAATAAAACCTTGTTGATGGTTATTCAAAAACACCTAGAACAGTACATCAACAAGGAACTGTCAGAAATTCAAACTGGTTCAGAAGAAGTTATGGCACAAGGGGTATCAATGCTGCTGTCATATGAATCTTAGCTGAAAGCACAGTACTAGAAAGATGTTTACTAGGGTTTTTATTGACTGTGAAAAAGCATTTGACTGTTTGGATCATAGAAAATTATGGTTAACATTGAGGGTGGGAATCTTAGACCATTTAGCTGTGCTCATGTGTAAACTATCAGCAGACTAAGAAGCAAATTGTCTGAAAAGATTAAAGGATTACTGTATAATACAGTTTATAATCAGAATAAGTGCATGTCAGAGCTGTATTCTTTTTCTTTTTGTTTTCTTAATTTTATTTTATTTTACTATTTTGTGTGTGTACCATCAAGTCAGATCCGACAGGCACAAGAGATTGCCCCTCCTTCTCCAGCAGAGCGTCTGGTGGATTTGAACCACATGCCTCTGGGATTGCAGTGCAGCTTCTTACCACTAGGCCTCCAGAGCTCCCCTGTATTCTTTTTCTATACCTTTTCAAGCTGTATGTTGAGAAAATAATTGTCAAATTGGACTCTATGAAGAAGAATGTGCCATCAGGATTGCAGGAAGACTCAACAGCAATCTGCGTAATGCAGATGACACAACCCTGCTTACAGAAAGTGACGGTGACTCGAAACACTTGTAACAGAAGATCAAAGAGTACAGCCTTCAAGATTATTACATCCCAACATTAGTAAAGCAAATATCTCACCATTGAACCAACATCATCCTGAGAGATGGATAAAAGACTGAAGTTGTTTAACATTTAACTTCACTTGGATCCACCATCTACATCCATGGCAGGAACAGTTATGAAATCAAAAGACAGCGAGCTCTGGTGGGCTAAGTGGCAAGAAGCTGCACTGCAATCCCAGAGGTGTGCAGTTCAAATCCACCACATGCTCAGCTGGGGAAGAAGAAACAATCTCTTCCTGTACCAGTCAGATCTGATTTGACGGTACACACACAAAAGTAATAAAATTTTTGAAAATTGTAAAAAAGAAATAAAAAGACATGTTGCATGGAGAAAAATCTGCTGACAAGGACCTCTCCAAAGTGCTAAAGAGCAAGGATGTCAGATTAAAGGCTAAGGTACACCTGATCCAAGCCATGATTATTTTTTTAATTACTTCCTATGTATCTGAAAGTTGGACAATGAATAAGAATGACAAAAGAAGAATTAATGTCTTTGAATTGGATGTTAGAGAAGAATACTGAACATCCCATGGCCTGCCAAAAGAATAAACAAATCTGAAAGAAAAAAAAAAAAGAATAAACAAGTCTCTCTTGGAGGAAGTGCAACCGAGACAGTGATTCTTAGAGAAAAAGACAGTAAAACTCTTTCTCATACACTTCCAGGAGGGAGCAGACCTTGGAAAAGGGCATCTTCATAGGAAGGGTAGAGGGTCAGTGATGGAGAAGATGACCCTCAAAGAGATGGGCTGCTACGGTGATGGTAAGAAAGAGCTGGAGCGTAGTGGTGGTCTTGAGGATGGTCAGGATAGGACAATGTACGGGTCCATTGTTCACAGGCTTGCTGGAAGTCATGGATGCCTCAACGAACCTAACAACAATAACACTTCATGCTTATATGATATGTTTACATGGTTCGCATTTTTAATAAAAATCCAGTTATTAAGCAACTTGAAAAGTTAGATAGGAAGTTGAAGGGGCAGTGAATTTAATATGCGTGGTGGAACATTAACTCTAAAAAGGAGGACAAGACTGACACAACTCAAAAAATGTCATCAATGTCCCTGAATCGTATTTGGAGAAATTGTCCAATTGGCTTGTGCTTTACTGTGAAGATTTTCAACAAAATAAATCAATTATTAACAAGGAGAAAAGATAAAGTCATAAATCTGACACTATGTCTTCCTTTAACAACAACAAAATGTAGAATTGTTAAGCAAAAAAGAAATTAAATATATTGGCTTACACCATTTCAAATTGATTCCTGCATGGCTTCTGACCTTCCAACCATCCTTCCTTTGGAAGTGTAGACACTTAGCCCTGGGCTACATCTTGGCTTCCAGATCAGTTTTAGGGAGAGGTTTTGGGGGCTGGTGGGTTTTTTTAAACAGATCCAAAAATAAGGAGATGATGAGGTCTGTGAAAAAGCTAAGTCACTCTGTGTAAATAAACCTGGGGAATTTCTGGATGTGAAAAATAATTGCCAGAGGCTAATTAACAGTCTAAAATTAGTCTGATTAGCCCATAGAAGCACGGCTCCTCCAGGTCACTGTTGTTGTTGTTGTTGTTGTTGTTGTTGTTGTTGTTGTTGTTGTTATATGCCATTGAGTCACTGGTGAGTCATAGTGATCTAATGTACAATAGTTCTGAACTCTGCCCTATCCTGAGCCAGTCTCATTGACTCCCACACCCAATCCCATTGCCCTAATCACCAAGTCAATCTATCTCATCCAGGGTCTTCCTCTCTTGTGCTGTCCCTCGACCTTCCAAACATAATGTACTTCTCCAAGGATTGGTCCTTTCTGGCCATGTCCCCAAAGTATGTAAGATGGAGCTTTAAATCCTTGCCTCCAGAGAGCTACTTGGTTTCATCCTCTGCGGGACAGGCCTATTTATTTTCCTGGTGGTCCATGTTATGTATGTTCAGTACTCTTCTCCAGCACCACAACTCAAAGGCATCAATTCTTCTGTCATCCTTAGTCATTGTCCAGCTCTCTGATGCATAGCAAGTAATTGTGAAGATCATAACCTGTATCAGATGCATCTTATTCTAAAAACTGACTTCACTGTTCTTTAGCTCTTTGGAGAGGTCTCTAATAGCAGACTTCCTCAATGCAATTCGTCTTTTGATTTCTTGACTGCTGGTGCCAAGAGGGTTGATTGTGGAACCAAATAAGCTGAAATTGTTAACAACCTCAATCTCTTCCCCGGCTATCATGGTGCTTCCAATTGACCCAGCGGTGAGAATCTTTGTCTTCTTAATGTTAAGCTTCAATCCATATTGAAGACTACAATCTTTGATCTTCTGCAGCAAATGCTTCAGGTTCTCCTCGGTTTTGGCAAGCAAGGTTGTATCATCTGCATAACCCAGGTTGTTGATGAGTCTTACTCAATCCTGATGCCACAGTCCTCCTCATAAAGTCCAGCCTCCCAAATGTTCTGCACACAAGCTGGAAGAAGTCACTAAATTGCTATTTCAAGGAAGGTCTACTCTCTCATCCTCCTCACATCCCAGCCACCATCCAGGTTCTTTCCTACCAGCAGTTCCATGGGAGAAAGATGGGCAAGCCACTCCTATGGTGACACACAGCCTCAGAAACCCAATGGAAGGATCATTAACTGGAACCAACTCCATGACAGTGAGTCTCAATGTTGAGTGTTTCTCTTTGCCCAGTGTCTTACCACCTGCTAGTAATGGTGCTCCACTTATCCTTAGCACAAGAGCTCTTAACTATATTGGGCGTATGTATTTGCCATTACACTAACACGATACTACCACCAACCTACACGGAGTGCCTATGACCAAGCATTGGACAGTCCGCGGATGCTATTCCAGTAGCTGGATAGCTGTCTATCAACCAACTGGAATCACTAAGACTCACAGTGATATTTATGTTGGAAGAACTGGATGGAGATTCTCTTCTGAACTTGAAGCAAATGATGAGAGCCTATTTCTGGTACCAGAGAGAAGCCACATCAGAGGAGAACAGGCCTGAGAGACAAGAAGGGGCCACATCTAATGGTCTGAGCACTCGTATACAGCTGAGACTAAAGCAAGGTCTTCCCAGGGACTGGTCAATTACTTCAAAACAAAACCAAAAAATAACTCATTGCTATCGAGTCAGAACCCACTCATGACTGACCCTCTATTAGGTTTCAGAGGCTGTAAATCACACAGCACAAGGTTATTCATCTCTCTATCGTGTCGATGCACTATGCATTTAAGCCAGAAGAGATGTTGATTCCCTTCTATCGTTGACCAGAAGGAGCTCTCGCGGTGTTGTCTATAGGAAGCTGCACTGCTAACCCAAAGGCCTGGCGGCTTGAATTCACCTGTAGTTACATGGGAGAAAAGGGTGCAGTCTACTGCCGTGTGATTTACAGCCTCCGAAACCTAGTACAGGGTCATGAGTTGGTTCTGACCAATGAATAAGGATGACAGAAGAAGAGTCGATGCCTTTGAGCTCTGGTGTTGAAGAAGAGTACTGAATATCCCGTGGCCTGTCAAAAGAACAAACAGATACATCTTGAAGAAGGTATATGGCCAGAATGCTGTTTGGAGGCAAAGATGATGAAGCTTCATCTCACTTATTTTGGGGATGTTGCTGTGAGGAGTTAGTCTTTAGAGAATGTTATCATGTTCGGAAAAGTGGAGGGTCGAAGAAGGAAAGGAGAATCCTCAACCAGGTAAGTTGACACCATGACTGCAGTGACGGGCTCAAGAGAATCAGAGATGGTGATGAAGGCACAGGACAGGACAGAATTCAGATCCGTTGTTCACAGGGTCTGAGTTATACTTGACTCAACAGCACCTAACAACAAACAACTACTGGCTTAAATCAGTTGGAGGAAGGTTATCAAATATCTGAAAAACAAAATACCATCTACTGTGGAATCATAACGCCTGCATTTAATCACATGGACAGGGCAATTCACTTAACATCCCTATGCCTCAGTTCCTCTCTCTAATAAATGGGATAGTAACAGCACCAACTTCCTAAGAGTGACGTGAGTCTGAAATGAATGGATAGAAAGTGCTGTAACATTTCATGGCCCTTAGAAAACAGATTGATATTCATTCTTTTCCTACTAACATCATGATAAGAATCATTATTACTATCATCACCTCATAGGTTTATAGAGGTCAGGAGAAGATAGTCAATGAGCTGTGGTGAAATCAAACTTTGGTTGGAACAAAAGAGTATGGTTCACTCTCTTGGAAAGAAAGAGGCTTAAATGTCATCTAGCCCAGTCTAAGGTCCGATTCAGCCTTAGCGTCTTTTCTGTGAGCTTGATGAGTCTGGAAGAGCAAGGTCATGCATGTGGGCTATGTATTAATAAGGGTCAGATCTCTGCTAAGTCCCTGATGATAGCTCTCTGAATGAGAATAAGAACTCTGGATCAAGTTATGTAATCATATTTCACTAACTAATTAAAGCAGGCCTCATTAACAAAATGAGATTTGAGTATGACTTCAAGGTGGCCTTCTGGAAGAATAGTGGCATCTGAATAAACAAGGGGGAGGTGGTGCAGGCAGAAAGGTAAATGGAGCAGTCACGTGGATGCCGAAGGAACCAGGGTCAGGTCTTGGTGGGGGTTTTTTAACTCTGAGTGAAACTTGAAGCCAAAGCGGAGACATCTGACTTCTTTTTGAAGACTCATTCCAGCTCATAATAATAGTGGCAGCAAGGAGACAAGACAGGAAGCTGCCATATTTGTCCAGGTGGAAAAAAAGGAAAAAAGAAAAAAAAAACAAAACACTCCTGTCTCCACACGCTCACTTTATTCTCTCATACACTTTCTTCTGATGCAGGAATTGTATCTGCTCTCATGTCCTTGAAGTTCAGACCAGTGAGTAAAAAGCTCCTTCCCTTTCTTCAAATGCTAAAATTAAATAAATAACCTACCTCATAAAAATGTAAAACTTTTGTTAATCAAGAGCCTTTAGGAAAGATGTGAAAAAGACACGCTGTCTGGGAGAATGTTGTTGTTGTTGTTGTTGTTATGTGCCATCAAGTCGCTTGCAACTCATAGTGACCCTATGTACAATAGCCCTAAACCCTGCACTATCCTGTGCCCAATCACACTGCCTCTGACACACCCATCCCGATTACCCCAGTCACAGAATCAATCCACCTCATAGAGGGTCTTCCCCTCCTGCGCTGTCCTTCCACCCTTCCAAGCATGATGTCCTTCTCCAAGGACCTGTCCCTCCTTACAACATGTCCAAAGTATGTCAGACAAAGCCCCAGAATCCTTGCCTCCAAGGAGTAGCCTGGTTTAACTCTCTCTAGGATGAGTCTGTTTGTTTTCTTGGCAGTCTATGGTACACTCAATAGTCTTCTCCAGCACCACAGCTCAAATAGCTTCAGAAATATTTTATCATAATCTAGTAACCTAAATATTCATAAAACATTACCAACTTAAAAACCAAAAAGACTAATTGGCTAATCATAAAATGAGCAAAGGGCTTGAATAAGCATTTCCCCAAAGACGTACAGACAGCTAACAAATGTATGAAGAAATGCCGCAATCCTTACCCAGTGCTATTGCTGGGTGTTGTTGGGTGTTGTTGAGTGGGTTGCTGCATATAATGGTCCTATCGACAACAGAATGAAACAGCACCCATCCCTGCATCATCCTAAGAACTCCTATTAAACATGTGCTGAAGGAGTTCTGGGGCCTAGTGGTAAGAAACTGTACTGTAATCCTGAAGGCACAAGGTTCGAATCCACGAGCTGCTGCACAGGAGGACGAGCAGTCTCTGAAAATCCACTGGCGATTCAGTTATGGGTCAGTGCTGACTCAATGGCAAACAACAACGATTATGTTTGTGAGTCCATGTTCACAGCCAGTGTCAACCCATCTTGTCAAGAATCTTCCTCCTTTTCCCTGTAAAAAGAGATGTCTTCTCGGATTGGCATTAGCAGCAATGATCGAAACAAATAAGTAAGCAAATAACAGATGCTGATGAGGATGTGAGGAAGTTGGAAACTTCATCATATGAAATCAGATCTCAAATTTTCCAATCAGCTAGTGGCATCCACTTCCTAAACAATATGCCTCCAGAAACTCCATGAACTCTGATAAATGTTGATAGTTATAGAGGGGCTTCAGGCCGTTTGTTCATAGGGTCACTATGAGTCATCCTCGACTTGATAGCAATCAACAAAAACAACAAGACCCCAAGTAGCTGAATTCCACTTGGCAGAATCTCCACCACTTTCTACATGAACTGTACTACTGAGATTCCTTGTTCCCCATGAAAAACTGAATTTTCAATCTCTATTTTAAGAGTATTTTCTAGACACTCTTGTGTTGTTGTTGTTATATGCCATCAAGTCACTTGCGCCTCATAGTGACCCTACGTGTAAGAGCTCTGAAACCTGCTTTATCCTGTGCCAACTTTACTCCAACACACTTACCCTCATTAGCCCATCACTGTATCAATCCATCTCATCGATGATCTCTCTGTCTTTCTCCATTCCTCCACCCTTCCAAGCATGATGTCCCTCTCCAATGACTGTTCCCTCCTTGTAACATGCCCATAGTATATCAGATGAAGCCTCATAATCCTTGCCTCCAAGGAGCAGGCTGGCTTCACCTTCTCTAGAACAAGCCTGTTTGTTCTCCTGGCAGTCAATGGTATATTCAACACTCTTCTCCAGCACCACAGCTCAAAGGCATCAATTCTCTTTCTATCATCCCTAGTCATTGTCCAGCTCTCTGACACATAGCAAGCAATTGAGAAGATTATGGCCTGAACTAGGCACACTTTAGTCTCCAAACTGACATCGTTGCTCTTCGGTACTATGGAGAAGTCCCTGACAGATTTTGCCAATGCGATTCATCTCTTGATTTCTTGGCTGCTGGTACCAAGAGGGTTGATTGTGGAGCCAAGCAAACTTAAGCTGTACAAAGCAAAATCCAAAATAGTTTTCTAGAGCTAAGAATGATGAAAACAACCTCAAGCCATGGAAATAGAAAACTTACTATGCAAAAAACAGAGAAATTCTAAACGGTGTTAATATGGTTGGACAAGTGTTAAGCTGGCCTGTGTGTTAATTTGGACTCATCTATCATAAGTGGAACCTTTGGTCTTGACAAAGCCCAAGTTAAATTCCAAGGCCTTCGAAGACATTAGAATTATTAGTTTCTACCCAAAAGAGGGGGGAAAGGTAAAGTTAATAAATGTTGTTAAGTGGCAATGAAGGAGATCTGGTGGCACAGCTGAGCTGCCAACCTAAAGGTCAGGCACTCTGTGTTTGAAAGATAAGAAATTTATGTTAAAATCTACAGCCTCGGAAACCGGACGAAGTTCAGCATGCGTGGGAATTCACTTCCAGAAACAGCGTCGAATTGGCATCTGGAGTGAGACAGGACATCCGGAACTGGATAGAGGCTCTCCATGAGTGGGAACTCACTTCCGGAAACCTGACATAAGCTCAGCATGAGTGGGAATTGACTTCACTTGACAGGAGTGATTTGGGGTTTGGGAGATATGGCCTATGTCTGACATTCTGAACTATAACTGCAACAGTCCTAGTCTGAATACATCATAATCACAAATTGGACTTGACCCCAACTACAAGCCAGAAGTTGAACAAAACCACACTAATCTGTGAAATTGAGCCCTGAATTGAATTTTTTCCCCATAAGTATGGACTCCCAAATAAACAATTCCGGTGGAAACAAATAAAACCTTACCAAATTAATATGAAGAAAAATGGAAGTGATATTTTCTAAAACTATGGGACCAGAACATTAGGCCATTAACTGAACCAAATCTAATAGTTTTTTTCTGTTTGCATTGCTTCTGATAAATACCTCTGAAGTCCTTCCGATTGCGGTTCTGGTTAGTTTTTGTGTCAAAACCTCAGGAAATAGTTCAAGTAATTATTAACTTTTTTAGAGTCTGCCAGACACTGCTACTTGCCCAGCAAATACCCAGTCCATCATATATCTTTAGCAAAATCCATCTATCTTCAAGAAAACAAAGCACTCAGCTTAAAGTCCTTGGAACTACGTGTGGACACATGTCTGTGTTTCAAACAATGAGATTTAAGTGGAAATTCCAAGAATTTATATCATGGATCTGTTCTATGTTCTTCCATCCTGGAATTTAAAGAATTGCTACATTGCAAGTTTTTAGAAAACAAAAGATGGGAATCAGTACTGAGGATGACAGAATGAAAACACAGGAGATAGGAATTGCATGACATTCCAAAGTTCCCATCCTAGCTCCAGAATTCTTTTATCTGAGAGATAAACCTTTAACCTTTCTTTTGAAGAGTTTCTATTACAGATTGTCCAACCTTATCCTAACTGATAAACAGAGCACACTTCCGTTTGTACCAGAGAACTCAGCACAACTGAGTCCTATTCCACAAGTATTGCATTTCAGATCATGACCTATACCTTGGTCTTGTGAAATAACTAAAAAAGGAAATTTGGCTGGGTACTTGGGTCCCAGACTCAGCCTTACTTTTAACTAGTTAAGTATTTGAACCTTAAGAAGTTGTTTCATTTCTCTGAGCTTCAATTTCTTCATCTGTAATATGATGAATTTGGGCTAAATTTACCAAAGATCAGTTCTGACTCTTGCATTGTATGATTCAGCTGGTTTCCATTGGGAAAAAAAATCAGCCATTTCCTCACTATCCGCAGAATCTTGTCTCATTCTCAGACTCTGACATCCAGCAAATATGACTCTAACTGACTTTTTCAAGTCACATCTGGTTAGACCAAAGCTGGACCATCGGACTCTCCCTTCTGGCACTTGAAATTGTAATACTGAGAGACTGAATCAGTTATCTAGTGCTGGGAACTAAAACTAAAAGGGCATGTGGAAGGGGGTCAGAATGGGTCTCTTGGCAAGCCAGAACCACGTGGGAAGGTCTAGGACGGCAGACACAAGGTGAGGAAGCTGTGATAGTGCCTGCAAAATGGAACAGGAAGATGCAAAGGAAAGAAAGATGAAAAGCCACACTGTCCCCCTGATGAGGCAGATCCAGTCCTTAGCTGGGTTTTCATTTGGTCCATATTATATTCGCTTGTTATGCATCAGAGAGCTGGACAATGACTAGGGAAGATAGAAGAATTGACGCCTTTGAGCTGTGGTGCTGGAGAAAAGTATTGAATGCACCCTGGACTGCCAAGAAAACAAACAGATTCATCCGGGAGAGGGTTAAACCAGGCTACTCCTTGGAGGCAAGGATTCCGGGGCTTCGTCTGACATACTTTGGACATGTTGTAAGGAGAGACAGGTCCTTGGAGAGGGACATCGTGCTTGCTAGGGTAGAGGGACAGCATAGGAGGGGAAGACCCTCTATGAGGTGGACTGAGTCAGTGACTGGGGTAATCGGGATGGGTGTGTCAGAGGCAGTGCGATTGGCACAGGATAGAGCAGGGTTTAGGGCTGTTGTACATAGGGTTGCTATGAGTTGCAAACGACTTGACGGCACATAACAACAACAAAAACAGCATATTATATTATTTTTTTTCTTTTAAATTTAGATTAGTTGTCAAAACTTTTAATTGAGAATATTTTCCATAGAATTCTGGATTCCATCTTATCTGTGTTAATGAAAGATCTGACAACATCAGGCCTTTTTTTCTTCCTTATCTACAAGGAGCTGGGTTAGCATTTTCTAACAAGAAGAGGTATGGCTGTCCCAGTTCTTCCCAGTTTTCATTTCTTTCTTTTCTCTGGGACCCTGGTAAGGAGTTCTGGTGGCACCACATCCAAATAACAGAGCTTCATGAGAAAATGGCAGGCTCAATCATTGTTGTCTAGTTGAAGTGTTCCCTGAGTAAACCAGTTTAACTCTAGCACAAGTAAGGAGGAAAGCCAAGGAGTAACACCAGTGACATCTCAGACTCCTCAAAGGCTCAGCTACTTCTGGAAGTGAAAGGGTAAGTAAATGAGAGCTAAAACAGATATTCTTGTCAAAATTGGATTTCCAAAAACAGTTGTAAGACACTTCCACCTTGGAAAACATTGAATAGCAAGTTTTTCTTCCTACCACCACTGGGGAAATCTGCAGTTAGAGACTTCTCCAGGTTATTGAAGAGTAATGATGTTGGTTTGAGGACTAAGGTGTGTCTAATTCAAGCCATGTCTTTCTAATTACTTGCTGGGCATCTGAGAGCTGGACAATGAATAAAGATTATAGAAGAAGAATTAACGCCTTTGAGCTGTTGGAGAAGAGCACTGAACATCCCATGGATGGCCAAAAGAACAAACAAATATGTCTTGGAGAGGGTGCAGCTGGAGTGCTCTTTGGAGGCAACAGCAGTGAGACTTCACTTCACATACTTTGGCCATCTTGCTAGGAGGGGCTATTCTTTGGAAAAGGACATGATACTGAGAAGGGTGGAGGGTCAATGAAGGAGAGGAAGACCCTCAACCAGGTGGATTGACACGGTGACTGTCACAATGGGCTCTTACGTGTTGGGAAGTGTGAAGATGGCTCAGGATAGAGCAGTGTTCAGATCTTTTATCTCTCGGGTCACTATGAGTTGTACTTGATTCAATGGCATCTAACAACAACAATCAACAACTGAGGGAGCTGTGTGGCTTAGTGTTAAGGACTCATGGTTCAAATCACCAGCTGCTCTGCTGGAGAAAGATGTAAATTTGATTTACTCTCATGAGATTTATTGTCTCTAAAAACCCATTGGGAGGGGGAACCTCCGGGAGAGTCAGTTATGAGTCGGTTCAAACTCGAAAATAGACAACAACAAAACCATTAGAACAGACAAAATATGTGAGGAAAGGTGCTCAAGATGCATCTCTGAGAGAGGAAACAAACAAGGTGAGCTTCACAGCTTCCCCAGATCACTGTCTTCAGGGAGTTTTCTGATCATCCAGGAGGGAGAAGGAGGTCTAGATAGAACTAAGTAGACTCTCTGAGTTAAGCAGAAGCAGTGAGGCTCTTTGCTCTTTGATTGCCAGATGGCCCTCTCCTCTCATACAGCCTCAGCTGCAGCCCTGAGACACCATGGTGAAGATTGTAGTAAATGGATTTGGCCTCATTGGATGTGTGGTCACCAGGGCTGCTTTTTTTTTTTTTTACGGACATTGTTGCCATCAATAACCTTTTTTATTAACCTCAACTACATGATCTATAAGTTCCAGTATGTTTCCACCCACAGCAAGTTCAATGGTATTGTCAAGACTGAGAATGTGAAGCTTGTCATCAGTGCATAATCCATCACTATCTTATAGGAGCAAGATTCGCCAACATGAGGTCGGGTGATGCTGGCACTGAGTATGTTGTGGAGTCCCCTGGTGTCTTCACAATCATGGATAAGGCTGGAGCTAACTGGAAAGGTGGCACAAATGGGTAATCATCTCTGCTCCTTCTGCCCATGCCCCCATATTTATGATGGGCATGAATCATGAGAAATATGACAACTTTCTCAAGATGGTCAGCAATGCCAACTGTACCACCAATTAGTTATCCCCTTGGTCAAGGTATCCATGACAACTTTGGCATCACAGAGAGACTCGTGACCACAGTCCGTGCCTTCATTGCCACCCTGAATGCGGATGCCTCCTCTGGAAAGCTGAGCTGTGACGGTCATGGAGCTGCCCAGAATATCATCCCTGCATCTACTGGCACTGCCAAGGCTGTAGGAGGTCATCCCTGAGCTGAATAGAAAACTCACTGGCATGGCTTTCCATGTCCCCATCCCCAATGTGTCAGTCATGGATCTGGAGGAAGTTGTCAAACACGATGACATCAAGAAAGTAGTAAAACTGTGTAAAGGATGTTCTGGGATACACTGAGTATCAGGTTGTCTCCTGTGACTTTAACAGTGACACCCACTCTTCTACCTTTGATGTTGGGGCCAGCATTGCTCTGAATGACCACTTTATCAAACTCATTTCACTGGAAAAGAGAGAGGGCAGGGGGAGAAATCCCTAGACCAAACATTGCTCTACATAGCAAAACTGAAAATCAACACCAGGAAGGACTAAAGTGAGTTAAGTGCATCCTTTTATTCAAAGCACTAGAATGCTTCTAGAATGTAAAACCGTACAACATTAACAAGTTAAAATTCACAATGACTGGTATCTTCAAGTAAAAAATCACAGAGCATATAAAAAGGAAAATCAGCCCCCCCCCAAAAAAAAAGAAGAGAAAAATATTATTAAAACCAAGCCATAAGTATGACCACATGCTGTTGTTGGGTGCCATCAAGTCGGACCTGACCCACAGCTGACATCCCAGCAGGTTTCCAGAGGCGGTTAAAGGGAGGAGACTGCCCATCTTTCTCCTGCAGAGCCGCTGGTGGATTCAGACCTTGTGCCTTCAGACTTATAGTGCAGATTCTTACCACTAGGCCACCAGGAGCTCCCTTACAACCATGTAATGGGATATTATTTGGCAATTAAAAGGAATCAAATGAACCTTGAAAGCATTGTTTTTGTTATTGTTGATTGCCGAGTTGAACACAACTCATAGCAACCCTATGAACAAAACACCTAAAGTCTTTCTAGAACCATCGTCGTTTCTCCAAGTCCAGAGGCATGTGGTTTAGGAAGTAGATGTCACTTCTGCTTTCAAACCTGTCTTAAACTGGGAGCTTCACCAAACACTGTTCACTATGGGCAGCTGTTATGGCATTTGACCCCCAGTGGCACAAGGTTCAGCATCACAGCAAACCCAGATTACCTCAGTGCAGCAAACTGACAGAGGAGTGCAGTTCAACTTAGAAGAATGTTCCTCCAAAATAAAATAACACTAGACCCTCAGGCCCAACCGACTTTTAAATACAAGGGACCAAGTTCAAAGTACTTAACATCCCAAGAACTTACTTATTATAGTAAGCTGATTAATAGCCTCCCACATAGTGAAATGAAGTTAAAGTATCAGAGAAATGAAGGTTACTACAACAATGATATCAGTTTAAAGATTAAGGTGCCCCTGATTCAAGCCATGGTCTTTCCAGTAACCTGCTATGTAGCTAGACAATGAATAAGGATGACAGAAGAATTTATGCTTTTGAGTTCTGGTGTTAGAGAAGAGCATTGAACCTCAAAGAAACCATAATTGCCACCCAAGCAGATATAGGCACAGCCATGTTTATCATGGCTTTGTTCACAATAGCAAAAACAACCTAAGTGTCCATCAACTAACGAATGGATAGAGAAGCTGTGATATATTCACACAATGGAATATTATGCTGCATTGAAAAACAAGGAACTCGTAGAGTATTATTCAAAATGGGTGACTCTGGAGGACAATATGCTGAGTGAAATATCTCAGTCACAAAAGGACAAATGCTGCATAGCACCACTGTTGTAAAATGGGACTGACATTGGGGTTGGCAGGAGAATGAGAAAGATGGGATAAATAGTGTATACTGTAATGAAACAGATGAAGGAGAAAGTGTTTAAAAGGGATATATGATTGTTGTAGACCGAGGGTAAAGTATTTTTATAATTATTAATAATGAGACAGACTACCAGGAATGATATAGAACAGAGAGTGTGAAAAACAGGGGGCCAACAGTTCCCATGACTGAAGGCCCCAAACCATGCTTCTCTGAGTATTTATTTAGAATCATAAGGAAGGTAAACAAAGCAAAATCATAAGGAATTAAAAAACAAAAACAAAGGATAATGGTGAAGTCTTTTACAGATAAGGCCAAGTTCCTCTTTATGCTAGTCTCAGGAGGGAGGGATTTAGTTGATACAAACTAAGAACAATGTTGACTCTTAGGGAACACCTTAGTGCCACAAGGTGACCTTCAGTTTGCATTAAGCCTCCCTCATTTCCTGATATAGTATTTGGTCTACTATTAGTAAATTTGATATTCGGCTTTCCTCATATGATTATGCATTACTGTCATGACAGGAGTCTAGATCAAAGGCTGCATAGTGGACTGGACTTGGGGGAAGGGATTGTATAACAGTGAAAGAATTTTTCTTTTACTTTTCAAAGAGAAGAACAAACTGGGGGGGGAGGGGTGGGCAGGGAGAAAAGTGCAACAGTGAATGAATGGAAATCCAAAGTCTCTGTAGTTTTTCATTAAAATTAATAATAATAAAAAATGTAATACTGATGTTAATGCTCACAAAGTAATTTCATGAAATAAACATTTTTATATTGTTAAAAAAAATAAAATAAATAAATACAAGGGACCTCCATGTGAAGAAAAGGCCCGGAGCCGTTCTATAACTATCATAGTTTCTCCAAGTTCATAGAGTTTCCAGAAGCATGTGGTTTTAGGAAGTGGATGTCACTCCTGCTTCCAACCCTGATTCAATCTGGGAGCTCCACCAGACACTGCCCACGATGGGTAGACATTATAGTGTTTGACACACTTATGGCTCTATGCTAAGTAAAAATTTCCATCACAAAAAGACCAAATATAACATTATTTCATTTCTAAGAAGTGTCTCAAATAGGCAAATCCATATTTAAAAAGGAAAACCATAGCCCTATGTTCTATGGACCCCTCACTGGGCCAATTGGAAGCATCAGGATGGATGGTGAAGAGATAGAGATTGTTCACAGCTTTAGTTTGCTTGACTCTACAGACAACACTCTTGGCACCAGTAACCAGGAAATTAAAAGGCACATTGCCAAGGACACACTGACAAAGGAGATTAATCAGAACTGGCTTTGACAAGCACTGTGTCAATTGGACAATTAAAACAGACTTACAAGGGGGGGAGGAGAAGAACAAACTGGGGAGGAGGGTAGAGAAAATAGTGCAACAATGAATGAATGAAAACCCAAAATCTCTGTAAATGTTCATTAAAATTTAGTTTTTTAAAAAAAGGCATTTTGCCATGGGAAAATCTGCTGTTAGGGACCTCTCCAAAGTACTGAAGAGCAGTGGTGTCTCTCTGGAGACTAAGGTGCATCTGATACAGACCATGGTCTTTGTAATCACTTGTTATGCATCAGAGAGTTGGACAATGACCAAGGAGGACAGAAGGAGAATTGATGCCTTTGAGCTGTGGTGCTGGAGAAGAGTATTGCGAGTACCATGGACTGCTAGGAAAACAAACAGATTTGTCCTGGAAAGGGTTAAACCGGGTGGCTCCTTGGAGGCAAAGATTCTGAGGCTCCATCTAACATACTTTGGACATGTTGTGAGGAGAGACCGGTCCTTAGAGAGGGACATCATGCTTGGGAGGGTGGAGGGACAGCATAGGAGGGGAAGGCCCTCTATGAGGTGGATTGATTCAGTGACTGGGGTAATCGGGATGAGAGTGTCAGAGACAGTGCAATTGGCACAGGACAGAGCAGAGTTTAGGGCTGTTGTACATAGGGTCGCTATGAGTTGCAAGCGACTCGATGGCACATAACAACAACAACAGTCCTATGTTTGCCTTGGAATGCTAGGGGCACAGTCCTTAGAGGCTGGTGATATTGATCCAAAGGCTAAGCTTGTCCGGCAGTTCGAATCCACCAGCTGCTCTGTGAGAGAAAGATGAGCAATCTCCTCCTTTGCAATTTTCAGTCTTGGCAATACAGCCTGACTGTGGAGTCAGCTGTGAGTCACGACCAGCTCAATGTCAAGGACAGAGAACATGTGGGGCTGCCTAGAGCTAAGGGGAAAGGAAAATTAGGAGTGACTACCCATGAGTGAGGAATTGCTTGAAAAGTTCTAAATATGTTCTGAAATTAGACAGTAGGAAAGGCCATAGCACTTTGTAGGTATACTGAGACCTCCTGAATTTATTGTGTCCTTAAAGGTGTAAACTTTATTCTATGTGTTAGCACATTATTTAATTATTAAGATATTATTGTTATGTATTACCAAAACTATTCTTAAAGCCAAAGAGGTATAAAATAGAATGTATTAAATGATTAAGTTAGTAGTCAAGCACATTAAACATATAAATAATTGCCTCAGGCTGGATTCTCTAAAGAAGCAAAATAAGTGAACTTATATACGTAGAGAAAGAGAAAGATTTCTCTCAAGGAAATGGCTCATGCACTTTTAGAAGCAGGCAAGTCCCAAGTGTGCGGGTCAGACACCAGGCTAGATAACTCCTTATGACTCACGGAGCTGCAGGGGCTGATGAACCCATGATCCACAAGCTGAAGCCTAAAGACGTCAGATGACGATGAGTCACATGCAGGTTCCAGATCAAGAAAAAAGTTAAGAAAGCTCTGCTAGATGCACATCCAGTTTTCAATGCCGCCCCCACTGTCTTTCAACTGTGTCTACTCAGAGCCAATCTCGTCAGGGAGGTGATGACATTATAGCACATCTCGGCTGCCAGACCAGAGAATCATGGGTAGCCAAAGAAAAGAAAAGAGCACATGCTGTAGGATTCCATTTAAATGACATTTTAGAAAATACAAACAGGTCTATTTGTTCTGTTACTTGTCATCTAATTAATTCCAACTCCTGAAAACCTCAAATGCACAAAATAGAACTGCCCCATGGGGTTTCCAAGTCTGACCTTTCAGAAGCAGACCACCAGACAGACCTGTCTTCCAAGGCACCTCTGGATGCATTCGAACCACCAACCTTTCATCTAGTAGTCCAAAGCTTAACCCTGTGTGCAATGCAGGAGCTCCAACTAATTAATAGAAGAGTAATAGGTTTATTGTCTTAAATGTGCTGATGATTTAAAAAATTTATCAAATTGTACATTTTCACAAAGTGCTATTTATTTTACACTGTTTATGCCTCAATAAATCTGTATTGGGGGGAATAAGAAGTAGTTTGATTCTTAGCTTTCTTCTCCGTCTTTTTGCAACTAGACAATAGCCCTTGGACAATCCCGCCAACAGATTCAAGGCTTATTCTTTGCCGGTTGTCTTCACCAAAAGAAACCAAGCCCAGCTGATGGTCTGGTGATTATGACAAAAATTAGGTAACAACGTGAAAATCTACACAGCGAATCTGAGGCTCAGTCATTTAACACTCAGAACTAGGCAGCCAGGCCTACACAGTCAGGAAGAAAATGGAAGACTCTGTTCTGAGGAATGTGTGTGTGTGTGTGTGTGTGTGTGTGTGTGTGTGTGTTCAAATCAGATCTGACTGGTACAGGAGAAGATTGCCCCTCCTTCTCCAGCAGAGCATCTGGTAGATTCGAACCACATACCACTGGGGTTGCAGTGCAGCTTCTTGCCACTAGGCTGCCAGAGCTCCCCTGTTCTGAGGAATCTTATTGAACAACAAAAAAAAAACCAACACTTCTTCATTCTGATACAAAGGGATTCCTCAGAGAACAGCACAGCCAGATAATACAAGTGAACAGCACAGCCATACTCAGGAGATCAGAGCTGAGCAGACAACAGACTAGAATTTAATTATTGTGAGAGCATGTAGGGATGGGAAAGGTGTTAGTTAATACTAGAGGGCAGAACACATTGTCGGAAGAGAGATAGAGTCACACTCCCTCTGGAGAAATCATTAGAAAAGACCCCAAACAGAGAAATCAAGAAGGCACAATGATACGTATTGTTAGGATATGAAAGTAAATATCTGAAGGACCACTTAAAAGAATTGAAACTGGTTGAAAAGCTCTTGGAAAGGAGCAATGAGGAGGGAGCAGAGAAGAGCTGATGCAGCAAGTCTAGAAGAATTCTGTAGGGCTTTAAATTGTGAGCCTGTGCAACTTTTAGAAGGACTAAACACAAAATAATAGTAAGTGAATTGTTGTTGTTATGTGCCATCGAGTCGCTTGCAACTCATAGTGACCCTATGTACAAGAGCCCTAAACACGGTTCTATCCTGTGCCAACCTCGCCATCTCAAACACACTCATTCCACTCACAGAATCGATCCATCTCATCAAGGGTCTTCCTCTCCTGCGCCATCACTCCGCTCTCCCAAACATGATGTCCCTCTCCAAGGACCAGTCCCTCCTTGCAACATGCCCAAAGTATGTCAGACCAAGCTTCAGAATCCTTGACTCCAAGGAGCATTCTGGCTTCACCATCTCCAGGACAAACCTGTTTGTTCTCCTAGCAGGCCATGGTATATTCAACACGCTTCTCCAGCACCACAGCTCAAAAACATCAATTCTCTTTCTATCATCCCTATTCACGGTCCAACTCTCTGATGTATAGCATGTAATTGCAAAGACCATAGCCTGGATCAGGCACACCTTAGTCTCCAGCCTGACGTCGTTGCTCCTCAGTATTCTTGAGAGATCCTTCACAGCTAACTTTCCCAATGCAATTCGTCTCCTGATTTCCTGGATGCTGTTAGCAAGAGTGTTGACTGTGGAACCAAGTAAACTAAAACTGTTAACTATCTCAATCTCTTCACCATCCAAACTGATGCTGCCAATTGGCCCAGTGATGAGAATCTTTGTTTTCTTGATGTTGAGTTTTAATCCATATTGAAGACTGCAGTCCTTGACCTTCTGCAGCAAGCGCTTCAGGTCCTCCTCAATTTAAGCAAGCAGGGTTGTGTCATCCACATAACGCAGGTTGTTGATGATTCTTCCACCAATCCTAATGCCACATTTGTCCTCATACAGCCCAGCGTCTCGGATGATCTGTTCTGCATACAGATTGAAAAGGTATGGAGACAAAATACATCCTTGAAGGACCTCCTTCCTGATTTTGAGCCAGTCAGTGTCTCCTTGCTCTGTTCTGACGACTGCCTCTTGGTCCAAGTATAGGTTTCGCATTAGCACTATCACATATTCTGGGATTCCCATTCTTCTCAGGGTCAGCCACAGCTTGTTGTGATCCACACAGTCAAAAGCCTTTGCATAGTCAATGAAGCACAGATAGACATTCTTCTGGTATTCTTTGCTTTCTGCCAAGATCCATCTTACATTAGCTATAATATCCCTAGTACCACGACCTCTTCTAAATCCAGCCTGCACATCTGGCAGTTCTCTGTTGACATATTGTTCCAAACATTTTTTGATAATTTTCAGCAAAATCTTGCTTGCATGTGATATCAATGATATTGTTCGATAATTTCCACACTCTGTTGGGTCACCTTTCTTTGGAATGGGAACAAATATCGATCTTTTCCAGTCAGTTGGCCAGCTGGCTGTCCTCCAGATTTTCTGGCATAACTTAGTGAGCACATCCAGGGCAGTGTCTGTTTGTTGAAATAAATCAATTGTTGTTTTTGTTGTTGTTATGTGCCATGAAGTCATTAGTGATAAATAAAGCTGTTGAAATGTCTGTGGCAAGATGAGCCCATGTTCCTGTTTGACAGAGACATCCCAGTTTTTCACTTTCATCCAAAGTGTCCTAGTTTGGACCATGAATAGATCACTTTACTGATGGGAAACTTTATCATGAAGGAATCACACAGATGTCACCTTAGCACACTGATTAAGTTAAACACTGTCTCAGCCTCAAAATATGTATCCTCCGTGTGTGATGGAGCAAGAAACACACAGTATCCCGTGGGAAATAGCCTCACAGAAGATTAAGAAAGCAGGAATTTAAATGTGATCACATTTGTAGGTATGAAAATTAATTTTCTTTTAAATAAATTTTTTATTTTATACTGCTTTACTTATAAAGTTCAGACACATTGTTTCCCACACCAGATCTTCCTCATTTCCTTTACCCACCCTTCCCTCTACCCATCAAATCGTATGATCCTTTGATTACGCCCCTGCCCACATCACCTCTCTGCTCCTATGCTCCCCACCTCAGATCCTCACACTCACTCTACAATAATGGTCTTATACACTATTTGTCCTTGTGGGACTGATTTAGTTCACTCAACATAATGCTCTCCAGTCCCTCTCAAGTTAGGTCATGATTTACAAAATCATTGCTCCTGCATGCTGTGTGAATCCTCCTATGTGCATGTATCATAATTTCTCAATCCATTCAATTGTGGCTGGACATGTGGGCTGTTTCCTTGTTCTTGCGATGGTGAATAATGCTGCTATGGACATTGGTGTACAAGTCTCCGTTTATGCCTCAGTTCTCATTTCTCGGAGTATATTGCAAGCCATGGAATAGTTGGGTCATAAAGAGTTTCTATGTTCAGCTTTCTGATGAAATGTCAAACTGCCTTCCAGAATGGTTATGCCATTTTATAATCCCACCAACAATAAGAGTTCCTATTACACCACCTCCCCTCTAACATTTATTACTTACTGACCTGTTAAACTTTGCCACTGCCGATTTTGATTTGCATCTCTCTTGTCGCCAATGATTATAAGCATTTCTTCTTGTGTCTATTATTGGCCACCTGAATATCTTCCTCTGTGAAAATTCTCTCCATGTTGTAAAGATTAATTTTATGTGTCACGTTGGTGAGGTCAAGGTTCCCAGTTGTTCAGGTAGCCACTAGTTGGGTTGTGGTTATGAAGCAATCACTGGAACGAACCAGTCGTTCTTAGTTTGAGCAGATTACCTTGCATTCATAATATAATGAATCAGTCAGCTGAGGGCCTTGAAAACCAAAAAGACATTTCTTGTGTCGTGGTCTGTTACAAGACTGTAAGTAGAACATACTTGCTACAACTTTCACTCAGTCTTCCTGGCTCCTGAACTATGGAGTCTGGACTGAGCAACCCCTTACACTGTGTAACCTATTATCTTGAAGTAAATCTATTGCTCTGTACCTATTGTGTTGTTACTGGTTGTCCTTGAATCAAGAGCCAGTTCTAACAGCTCCATAGAACCTTCAAAGTTGTGAACTGTCAATAGCAGATCACCAGGTCTGTTTCCCAAGGCATCTATGAGTGGGTCCAAACCATCAACCTTTTGGTTTAATAGTCCATCCATTAATCATCTGCAGTGAGGTGATGCTCTATCACTGGGCCCCTTTCCTTAGGAACCAGTACCAATTGACAGGAAATGGCGATGTGGAAATCTGTAAAGGGTACCAGGAGGATATAATCAGTCAACTTCAAAATGTGGGAAATTCTAAAAGACAGATGACCCATACATATTCTTCAACAAACATATGGTCTAGGGAAGGGTGAGGGGAAGAACTCTTACAGCTTCTAGAAAATACATACTAACAACATGTAATGTGTGGTTCTTCTTTAGATGATGATTTAAACAAACTTGAGAGACATTTTTTTGACACAGGAAGAAACAAATGAGTATGGACTGGGTATTGCGAGTTTAAGAAATTATAGCTAATTTGGTGAGTGTGATTTTTTTGTTTTCTTTTTAGTTTCACATTAGAAGATGTGACATCTATCTGGTTGCACGGAAAAGGGAAAAGGTGGGAAGAGAAAAACCAAAGGCATTAGAGCTTTGAGGATTTGGAAATGGGTGACGAAGACCTGGCAATCCTTACGCTGTTTCCACTCGTTTGTGTTAGGTCTGAAGGAGCCCTGCTCAGCTTCTAATGATAAGGTTGGCGGTTTGAACTTGCCAACCACAGAGTTTGCCTCTGTTAAAAGCATGCAGCTCATTCACCATCACAAGAACATGGAAACAGCCAAATGTCCAACCACAAACGAATGGATTGAGAAACTATGGTACATTCACACAATGGAATACTATGCAGCACACAGGAATAATGATTTTGTAAATTATTACCTAACTTGGGAGGGACTGGAGAGCATTATGCTGAGTGAACTAACTCAGTCCTACAAGGACAAATACTGTACAAAACCATTATTGTAGAATGAGTGTAAGGATTCAACGTGAGGGGGGAGGGTAGAAATAAAGGGGCGAGGATGGGGGATTGGGTGTTAATCACAGGGGTGCACAATTTGATTGGTGGGTGTAATGAAGGAAATGAGAAGGATCTTTTGCGGAAAACAATGTATTCAAACTTTGTAAATAAATCAGAGTAATATAAAAAAAATGTCTTTAAATGTGCAGCTTCAGTAACCCGTTGTTATTGTTGTGTACCATCAAGTCAGAACCAGCTCACAGCTGACCCTCCAGTGGGTTCTCAGAGGCAATAAATTTCATAAGAAGAGAATGCCTATCATCCTCCCAAGAAGCAGCTGAATGATTCAAACTGTGGGCCTTTGGGTTGGCAGTGCAGTTCCTTACCACTAGGCCAACTAGGCCACCAAAGCTCCAGTGTCATTGTTAGGTGTCTTCAAGTCAACAACTCAAAGTGACCCCATAAGCAACACATCTGAAACCTGCCCTATCCTGTGCCGTCTTCATCATCTCTGCCACACTTGAGCCCATTGTTACAGTCACTGTCACTCCATCTCCTTCTCCTCCTTTGCTGGACATCAATGTATGTGAGATGAAGTTTCACCATCCTTCCCTCTGAGGACTACCCAGGCTGCACTCCTCAAGACATGGAAGCCCATGGGGTATTTAGTATTCTTCTCCAGCATCACAAGTCAAAAGAAGGCATGGATTCTTCTCCTTTCACCTTTATTCACTGTCCAACTCTCAGATGCATAGCAAGTAATTTAAAAAAATCATGACTTGGATCAAGTGAATCTTAGTCTTTAAACTGACATGCTTGTTCTGCAGGACTTTGGAGAGGTCCCTAACAGCAGATTTTCCCAATGCAACACGTCTTTTGATTTCCTAAATGCCAGTACCAAGGTTGTTGATTGTGGATCCAAGTAAGATGAAATCATTGACTATCTATCTTTTCTCCAACATGTGGCAGCTGTTGTCTCCCGTTGAGCCAGAACAGACCCATAGCTGAACCTCCAGAGTTTTTAGAAGCAGCTAATCACCCGGGAAGAGATTGTCCATCTTTGTCCTGTGGAGCAGCTGGTCGATTTGAACCACATGCCTTCAGGATTGCAGTGCAGCTTCTTACCACTAGGCCACCACAGCTCCCTTTTCTCCTCCAACAGTCCAATAGGACTGTTCTATTCTGGTCTTTGAGTTAGAACCCACTTGGTGGCAGTGGGAGTGGGTACAGGTTTGAAAGTTAATAAAGTGTTAATAAAGCCTTATTAATGATAATAATGTTAACCTTATTGTTAAAGTTAATAAAGTGTTAATAAACCATTGATGAGAAGCAAAGACTTAGGAGTCCAGACTTGGGAATTTTATTTCTTTTTTTCTCTTCCGTTTTTGTACACCAGTGTTCTTAGCGACATTATTCACCATCGCAAGAACCTGGAAACAGCCCAAATGTCGAACCACAAATTAATGGGTTGAGAAATGATGGTACATTCACACAATGGGATACTACGCACCACGCAGGAGCAATAACTTTGTAAATTATTACCTAACCTGGGAGGGAATGGAGAGCATTATGCTGAGTGAACTAACTCAGTCCCACAAGGATAAATATTGTCTAAAGCCATTATTGTATAGGATCCAAGAGGGGTGGGAGAGGGTGGAAGTAGAGGGATGTGGATGTGCAGGGCGAGGGGGGATTAATCATCGGGTTGTACAATTTGATGGGTGGAGTGATGAGAGAAATTGAGAGAATTTGTCCTTGAAAACAATGTATTCAAAGTTTGTAAATAAATTAGTAGGGGAAAAAAATTCTTTTCTAAAATAACAACAGGGAATTTTCTTTCTGACTCTGCCACCAACCAGGCTCTTAACTTAAGGCTGTTATTGTTCAGGCTGGAGAGGCAAGACTTCTGCTTAAAGTGATTCTCTGACAACTGGCTTCAAGGAGCAAGATCAACGGCGCTGGAACATTCCAGATTAGAAAGAGCCTGCCTGCCGAACAGGCTTGCGTCAAACTCCTTTCTAGCGGCTGTGGCTGCAACTTGAGTAACTTGTCAGGAAAGTGTGAATTACAAGTCAGTATTACAAAAGTGTTTATTTTCAGCCTTTCCAAAAAACAGTGAGAAGGAAGGAAGGAAGCATGCATAATAAAACAGCCGGGCATCTGAGGCAAAAAGTCACTTTGCCTTTTGCTCCCCTTAACTGGGTCTCAGGTCCCCAGCTTCGCACAAGTTGGCGTGGGAAGGAAGATCCAAGAGGAGGGGGCACCGCTTGCAGGTGGGGAGTGGAGGGAGGGAAAGCTCAGTGCAGAGGGAAGAACTCAAGTCCTGTCCTCCTGGCTCCCACGGAGCCCTCAGCCCCGCTGCAGTGAGCTGACTTGCAATTAGAATCAGATCACACAATGCCATGAAAAAAACCCCTCTCATTACAAAAGAGATACCCTTGAAAACAGCATCAAAAAGAGCTAAGCCATCACTTCGCAGAATCCAGAAGGCTTTCCTGCTGCCACCATGAAAAGAGACAGGAGAGATGAAGGGGGGGAGGGGGCTCACGCCCACCCCTGCCCTCCACACCTTCCCTCACTCCCTCTCCTGAGCCTTGGCTGAACCCAGGCCCCCTATTACAGGGGCTCCCAACGGTCTTCTGGCCTCAGGGGTGACCTTCGGTAAATGCAAACCCACCCAAACTATTCATTCTCCTCTTTGAGAGTTTTCAGGAGGTTTTTACAAGTCCCAGTGGCTATGGGAAGAGATCCAGCACACAGGGCCTGAAAGCAAGCAAGGGCTGCTGATTCTAGAATCGTGTGAAATCACAGGAGCTGCAAAGCTCTGCTGACAAAGCCTACAGCCTATGCTTCTGTGTAAGGCCCGCACCCCAGGCCCGGGGACAGGACTCTTGCAAGGCTCCCGGCTGTCAACTGCCCCTCCTCCACACCAAGCTCAGCTCTCTCCAGGCTTCTCTGGTCACCGAACAGCAGGTTCCTATCGGCAGGAAGTGCTATGTGAAGTGTGGGTGCACACAGGGCATCCCAGAGCATGTGGGGGGAGATGAACCAATTCTAGTCACTAAGCAGTTGCCGTGTCCTAGAGAAGCAAAGGCCCAGAGGAGGGATGAAAATCTTCCAGGGCAGAAGCAGACCATGTGGGGCCTGGAAACAAGTCTATGGGCCTGAGATGGCGCCCCCTAAGTGTTTCATTATACGAGTAATACCCGAATAAATTCTCCTGGGGTAAAAGGAATGATTTCGTTCACACCAGCCTGCTCCAAGCCATACCCACAGCTGTCGAGTGTGCCTCACCCCTGACTCTCGAGGAACCCCATCACGTTTTCGAGGCTGTAAATGTTTACAGAAGACTGCCCATCTCTCTCTCTCAGACTTGCTGGTATCTACCCTGTAGTCAAAACAAAGTCATCACTGACCTTCCAGGGGGTTTTCAGAGGCTGTAAAAAC
>NW_006399761.1:26343543-26347213 GCF_000299155.1 Elephantulus edwardii | reverse complement strand
TTCTATCCTCCCTAGTCATTGTCCAGCTCTCTGATGCATAACAAGCGATTGCAAAGACCATGGCCTGTATCAGGTGCACCTTAGTGTCCAGAGTTACACCATTGCTCCTCAGTACTTTGGAGAGAGATCTGACATCAGACTCTCCCAATGCAATTAATCTTTAAATTTCCTGGCTGCTGGTGCCAAGAATGTTGATTATGGATCCAAATAAACTAAAGATATTAACAATCTCAATCTCTTAATCATCTATCATGATGCTGCCTATCTATCCACTGGTAGAATCTTTGTCTACTTGATATTGAGCTTCAATCCATATTGAAAGTTGCAGTCCTTGACCCTCTGCTGCAAGCGCTTCAGGTCCTCCTCACTTTCAGCAAGCAGGGTTGTATCATCTGCATAAAGCAGATTGTTGATGATTCTTCCTCCAATCCTGATGCCACATTTCTCCTCAGAGAGCCCAGCCTCCTGGATAATCTCTTCTGCATATAGATTGAAAAGATAGGGAGATGGGATAAATCCCTGATGTAAAATCTCCCCAACTTTGAACCATGCAGTGTTTCCTTGCTCTGTTCTAAGAACTGCCTCCTGGTCCAAGCATAGGTTTCGCATAAGCACAACCAAGTGTTCTGGGATTCCCATTCTTCTTAGAGATAGATCAGTTAGTGAGTTAGAATTGCCTGACACACGACCACTATTTCGCCAGGCTTCTTTCATTCAGACTAAGTCACTGCACTTGATAATCCATTAAACTGATTACTGTGGTGTTGAAACCAACCCACAGCTCCACTGGGTTTTCAAGGCTGTAAATCTCACAGATGTTCCCTTGGAGCAGCTGGTGGATTTGAACCACCAGAGAGGCACAACACTGCTCTCTCAGGACTAAGCCATGAGAACGCCCTCTGTATTTGTGAGGATGCTATAAAATTATGCCAGGCAAACAGTGGTTTGGGTAACAAAGGCACTTCAATATCTCAAGTAGCAAGAAATCTAAAGGAGAATAATTTCTGCTTTGGAATTGCATAAAGGTGTCTGAAGGCTTAAGTGAGGTCTCTACATCAGTTCTTCTGGTCCCGCACCTGTGGCTCAAACAACATTGTCTTGTTCAGAAAGGAGATGAGTAAGCAGAGCTCATCTTTCCATTATTCTCTGTCTTTGTTATTAGAGTAAAAAATATTCCCCAGGATTCATCAGCAGACTAGGACACATGCCTATGCATATTGCGCTTTGACTAGTTAAGATTTAACCTCCAAGCTGTGTTATATTCACACAATGGAATATTACGTTGCATTGAAAAAAATAAGGAACTCATGCAATATTCTTCAAAATGAGTGACCCTGGAGGACATTATGCTGAGTGAAGTATCTCAGTCACAAAAGGACAAATACTGCATAGTGCCACTGTTGTAAAACAGGACTGACCTCGGGGTTGCGGGAAGACTGAGAAAGATGGGTTCAATAATGTATACTGCATTGAAACAGATGAGGGAGAAAACTGTTTAAAAGGGATATGTGATTAGGTATTTTTGTCATGACAGGAGTCCAGAGCGAAGGCTGCATAGTGGAGTGGACCTGGGGGGAGGGATTATAAAACAATGAAAGAATTTTTTCTTTTACTTTTCAAAGAGAAGAGTGTACTGGGGGGGGGAGGAAGAAAAGTGCAACAATGAATGAATGGAAATCCAAAGTCTCTGTAAATTTTCATTGAAATTAATAATAATTTTTTAAAAAAAGATTCAACCTCCAGGCGTACCTTCCCTTAGTTCAGTGCTGCTAGCAGAAAATCTGAAGTGTTGGTATGTTATTGTTTCTTGCTATTGTTGTTGTTGTTGTGTACCATTGAGTCAGAGCCGACCCACAGTTGACCCTCCAGTGGGTTTTCAGAGGCAGTTAATCGCATGTGAGGAGACTCAAAACTGTATGCCTTTGTGATTGCAGTGCAGCTTCTTGCCACTCGGCCACCACAGCTCACTAACAGGCAAGCAGTGGCAACTCCAACAACTAAAGTCTCCTTTAGCCACTCCATACACACATTATACCATAAGGACCTAGAGATCTGGGCTGTTTTGTGTACATGCATGTTTCATGAAAGTGGCGTCTAGTTATCTTTCAGCTTTTTGCTTCCCCACACAACAGCAGCACATCCACCCATAGCCCGCCTAGGGATGTTACACCACTGGTGTTTCAAATACCAGCAGAATCACCCATGGTGAACAGATTTAAGCAGAGCTTCCAGACAAAGATGCAGTAGGATAGAAGGACAAACCATCTGTATGCATAATCTGTTCTGCTAAGATTAGGAGCAGACCAGTTATAAGAAGTGTCGAGTCATCCTTGTCTCGAATGCTTGACCTGCTGTATAAGTCCACGATTTCTGACTTCAACAGCCTACCCTCCCCCCCCCCATTTCCCCAGCTCCTCTATGTCCCTTGTGTTTGGTGGTTCGCTGGAAGGTCTATCAGAGATTCAGACCCAGCAGGTGAATGACTCATGACATGACTTTATATGTGCAGGCTGGTTTTCCAGAAACCGGTGCAGGTGTCTCAAGATGAGAAGAGCTAGCAATGAGGTCCCAGGGGCTTCACCTGATGGCCTACACAAGAATCAGATCAATTACGTCTGTGGAAAAAATCACTGAAGAAGTTCAACATCAGCTGTGAAGACTAGGCCTGGTGTTGATTATGGAATAGATCAACTACTCCTATGTAACTTCCAACTGAAGGTAAAGAAAATCAAATCCACAAGAACCGAAGTTTGACCTCGAGTCTATCCCACCTGAATTTAAAGACCTTCAGGTCTGAGGACTTGAACGTTAATGAGTGGAGACCAGATGAACGGTGGGAGAATATCACCCATGAAGAAAGTAAAAGGTCATTACAAAGACAGAGGAGGAAGAAAAGACAAATGTGGATGTCAGAAGAGACTCTAAATATTGCACTAGAGGGCCAAAAGTCAAAGCAAAGAGAAGAAATTAGGACATTAAGGAGCTGAACAGATTTCAAAGGGCAGCTCAGGAAGACAAAGCAAAATATTATAATGAAATGTGTAAAGAGATGGAGTCAGAAAATCAAAAGGAATGAAGTCACTCAGCATTTCTTAAGCTGAAAGAATTGAAGAATAAATTCAAGCCTCAGGTTGCAACACTTAAGAATAATTTGGTCAGAGAATTGAATGACTAAAAGACAATGGAAAGTCACTGGAAAGACAAGGAGTCACTGTACCAAAAAAGAATTGGATGACACGAAGAATTTAATGAAACAACATATGATCAAGAGGCAATGATGATGGAGGAAGTTCAAGCTGCTATGAAGGATTTGGAAAAAAACAAGGTGCCAGGGATGGGGGGATTGTATGCCAATGAAGGAATTTTTCTTTTTTCTTTCCAAAGAGAGGAGCAAACTGGAGGGGAGAGGTGGCCAGGGAGAAAAGTGCAGCAATGAATGAATGAAAATCCAAAATCTCTGTAAATGTAGCCCTCGCTCTAGACTCCTGTGATGACAGAAATACCTAGTTATATATCTCTTTTAAACAGTGGAGGGGACCTGGGGGAGGGTTTGTAAAACAATGAAAGAATCCTTTCTTTTACTTTTCCATAATTTTTGACTCATGTACTTATAACTTGTTAGTCAAATTTGTGTCTTCTAGGTTGCAACACCCCCATGACACATCTTCAA
>NW_006399761.1:26331400-26342746 GCF_000299155.1 Elephantulus edwardii | reverse complement strand
TATTAGGTTTCATCAAATCCTGACTTACCCTTCATCTCCATTCCCCTCTCCTTCTCTTCCCATCCCCTTAAAAAAAAGAAAAACAAACAAACCAAGGTGCCAGGAGTTGACAGCATACCAACTGACATATTTCAACAAACAGATGCAGGTCTGAACGCACTCACCAAGTTGTGCCAAGAAATCTGGAGGATAACCACCTGGCCAACTGACTACAAGAGTACCCCTATCAAAAAAAGAAAGAAAGAAAAAAGATGATCCAATAGAATATAGAAATTATTAAATAATATTAATATCACATACAAGCATGATTCTGCTGAAGGTTATCCAAAAATGACTGCAACAGCATATCAACAGAGAACTGCCGGATGACAAGGTTTAGAACAGGCCATGGCACCAGGGACATTTTAGCCAATGTTAGATGGATCTCAGCTAAAAGCAGAGACTTCCTGAGGAATGCTTATCTGTGTTTTACTGGCTATGCAAAGGCATATAAACCGTGTAGATCACAGCAAATTGTGGCAAACCATGAGAAGAATGGAAATCCCAGAACACTTGCTTGTGCTCATTCAAAAATTATACTTGGACCAGGAAGCAGTCATTAGAATAGATGCAGAAAACACTGCACGGTTCAAAATCAGGAAAGTTGTACACCAGGGATGCATTCTGTCTCCACACCTTTTCAATCTATATGTGGAACAGACCATCTAAGAGGATGGACTCTATGAGGCAAAAAGTGTCATCAGGATTGGAGGAAGACTCATCAACAACCTGAGTTATGCAGATGACACAACCTTGCTTGTCAAAACTGAGGAGAACCTGAGACGTGCTGCAGAAGGTCAAGGTCTGTAGTCTTCAATATGGATTGAAGCGCAACATCAAGAAAACAAAGATTCCCATCAACAAGTGAACTTGTAGGAAAAACTATGGTGTAAACACACAATGGAATATTACACAGCACTGAAAAACAATGAACTTGGAAAACATTACACAACATGGGGGAACCTGCAGGACATTATGCTGAGTTAAATATCTCAGTCTCAAAAGGACAAATACTGTATAACCTCTGTTATAAAATGGACAGACATGGGAAGATTTGGGAAAGAATGGGAAAGAGTGGATTGATAACTGCATAACATCAGATGAAGGGAAGAACTGTCCAAAAGGAAAATATGATTAGGCATTATATGCATGACAACAATCTGGAACAAGGGGTGCAAGGTAGAACAGCTCGGGTGAAAAGGGAGGGGAGGGTTGAGGAAGAAAAGGCATAACAATTTAAAAAATTAAAATAAAACTTTTTTTATGTTAAAAAAAAAAACTCAATGAAACACCAAAGATTCTCACAAATGGGCCAATTGGCAGCATCATGACAGATGGAGAAGAGACTGAGATTGTTAACAAGTTCAGCTTGCTTGGTTCTATAATCAACACTCTTGGCACTAGCAATCAGGAAATCAAAAGGCAAATTGTATTGGGAAAATATGCTGTCAGGGACCTCTCCAGAGTACGAAAGAGCAGCAATGTCAGTCTAAAGACAAAGTGCACCTGGTCCAGGCCATGGTCTTTGCAGTTACTTGCTATGCAACAGAGAGCTGAACAATGACTAATGAAGACAGGCAAAGAATTGACTCCTTGGAGTTGTGGTGCTGGAAAAGAGTCTCAAACATATCATAAACTGTCAAGAGAACAAACAATCCTGTCCTTGAGAGGGTGAAACCAAGCTGCTCTCTGGAAGTAAGGATTTCAAAGCTCGGTCTCACATACTTTGGGTATGTTGCCAAGAAGGACCCGTCCTTGGAGAGGGCATCACATTTGGAAGGGTGGAAGGACAGTGCAAGAGAAAAAGATCCTGAAGGAGATGGATTGACTCAGTAATTGATGTAATGGGGTAGGTGTGTCAGAGACAGTGAAATTGGCTGAAGATAGGGTAAAGTTCAGAGCTGTTGTGCATAGGGTCACTAACAACAACAGGGTGAAGCTCACAAAATAAATAGTTAATCATTAGCTAGGAAAGACATTTTGAATGATAAACCTTAAATACTCAGACCACTGATATTTAAAATAACAGGTTCTTGAAAATCTTTTAGTATGCAGGGTAGTTCAACATTAGAAAAACAATCGGAGTAATTCACTACATCTACAAAGCAAAGACTAAGAGCCACATGGTCATCTCAATTGATGCAGAAAAGGCATTTAATAAATGCAACCTCCTTTCCTGCTAAAAAAAGCTCAACAAAACAGGGATAAAAGGGAAATTAGCCAACAATATTTAAAAGTATCTCTATAAAAACAACAGCCAGCATTGTTCTTAGTGTAGAGAAATTGAAGACATTTTCCCTGAGAATGGAAATCAGACATTGATACCCTCTGTTATTCTCACGCAATGTTATACTGTAAGCCCCGGCTAGAACAATTAGTCAAGACAAGGAAATAAAAGACAGTGAAAATGGGGAAAGTTAAACTACCCTTATTGAGAGATGACATGGTTCTACATATAAAAAAAATCCCAAAGATTCACTAAGGAAAGTATTGTATTTAATTATCCAGTGTAGTCAAGTGACAGAATACAAGATAAAGATACAAAAATCAATTGGAGTTCCCTACCATAACAAAAATAATTCGGGGGGGGGCGGGGGGGGCGGGGAGAGATAGCACGGGCAGGGAGAAAAGTGCAACAATGAATGACTGGAAACCCTAAGTCTCTGTAAACCTTCATTAAAATTACTTTTAAAAAATAACTCTGAGAAGAAAACAATGGCATTTACAATCACTCCCAATATGAAATATTTAGGAATAAATTTAACTGGAGATACAAAGGACCTTTGCAAGCAAAATTGTAAAACACTAGTACCAAAGAGACCTATGTAAATGGAAAAATACACCATTTTCTTGAATCAGAAGATTTACACTGTCAAAATGACTTAACGTTGTGAAAATGACTTGACATAGTGAAGGAAAAGAAAAAAAAACCCCAAACCACTTTTTTTTAATGCCTAAATATTTCACTTGTTTTTTAAAAAATATTTTTTCTAATGAATAATCATTGACTATACAAAATTCCGTCACACAATCTCCAGCTTCATTTTTTCACCAAGACCATATTTTTCAGCTGCTAAACTTTTGCTTCCTTTCCATCCAACTTTTACTTTCCAGTCACCAATTATTATTAATGGATCTTGATTTCAGCCTTGAGCAGTTTCGGGCTGCAGAAGTTGATAGAAATCTTCAGTTTCTTCATCTTTGGCTTAAGTGGCTAGGAAACGTATTTGAATGACAGTTGTATCAGCAGGTCTTGCTAATGTGCATACAGATATTATCTATCCTGACACTGACGGCATTGTATTTCAGAAGAGATCATGAGACATTCTTTTCTTTGTAAACATTCTTTTTGACAATGAATGATACATCATTTCTCTTCACTTTTTCAATTTTGACATAGTACTGTTTGATTTAAAATGTCATTTGATTATCCGATTCAAAATGATCAACACCAGTCTATTTCAGCTCACCAGTAAAACAGTACTTGTCGTGAATAAATCATCAATTGAATAAAATTCTACCATGCAATCCCCAGCCTCGTTTTTGTCAAACTGATAGATGAGTGGTGATACACACACAAACCCAAATACCATTACCTCATGACAGCCTCATGTATGTCAATCATAGTAGAAGTTGTGTTTCATAGAACTTTTCAATGGCTAATTTTTTAGAAGTAGATTTCTCGGTTTCTTCTAAAGTGACCCTGGGTGGACCCAAACCCCCGTCCTTTTAGTTAGTGGTTGTGCATGTTTACTATTATGCACAACTCAGGAAAACACACACACACACACACACACACACACACACACACACGTATATATTTACATACCTATGTATATACACCCAAGCGTTGAGGACTCTCCTTCCTTGAGGTCGCTATGAGTTGCCTGCGACTCAATGGCACTTAATTACAACAACAAGAACAACAAATATATATATATACACACACACACAGAGTCTGGTGGCCTAGTGGCAGGAAGCTGCACTGCAGTCTCCTGAAGGTACAGGGTTCGAGGCCACCAGCTGCTCTGCAGGAGAAGGAAGGACAGGCAATCTCCTCCCATGCAACAAATTGCCTCTTGAAAACCACCAAAGGGTCAGCTATGGGTCGCTTCCAATTCAACAATACACAACAACAACAAAACTCAGTTGGCTCAGTGGTGAGGAATCGGACTATTGATGCAAAGTTGCACAGTTCCAATCCAACAATCTACTCCATGGGAGAAGAATGGACAATTTCCTCCCACACGGTTTACTGCCTCTGAAAACCCGCTGGAGGGTCAGCTAGGAGTCAGCATATATTTATGTTTATGCATACAGCCTGTTGCTGTGTTACCATCAATTTGGAATCCACCCATAGCTGACCCTTCAGGGGGTTGTCAGAGGTAGTTTATGGCATGGGAGGAGATTGCCCATCTTTCTCCCACAGAGCAGCTGACAGATTCAAATTGCCAGTGTGTGTTGCCAAATTGTAATGACTTTCTGCTACTGTTTCCCCTTCACATAATATCCTTGTATCCTGTCAATAAACAATCCTTATAACATCTCTTTTTCTCTTCTTTTTTAATTTTTATTTTATACTGAGTAATTTACAGTTTGAATACACTGTTTTTCACAAGAGAGCCTTCCCATTTCCTTCATCCCACCCCACCCATCGAATTGTACAACCCCTCCTGCCCATCCTCACCCCTCTGTTTCCACCTCCCCCCTCCCCCCATCCTCATACTCATTCTACAATAATGGTTTTATAACAGAATTTGTCCTTGTGGGATTAAGTTAATTCACGCAACATAATGCTCTCCAGTCCCTCCCAAGTTAGGTAGTAATTTATAAAATCATTACTCCTGCATGCTGCAGAGTATTCTATTGCATGAGTGTGCCACAACTTCTCAATCCATTCATTTGTGGTTGGACATCTGGGTTGTTTCCATGTCCGTGTGATGGTGAATGATGCTGCTATGAACATTGGTGTACAAGTCTCCATCTGAGCCTCAGTTCTCATATTCATGGGGTATATATTCCAAGCAGTGAAATACCTGGGTCATATGGAATTTCTAAGCATAACACCATTTTTAATGGCTGGATAGAATTCTAACAGCTGACTAAACCAGGCTTTATCTAAATAGTCATATATTATCAGCTATTTGGGTAGTTTCCAGCATCTTGCTATTATACACATAGCTGCCAAGAACTTCCTGAGGGCCACTACTGAACTTCCGGTCCTCTTTGCCAGAGGGTGAAAGAGAACAATGGGCTATTTGCTAAAGATGTTTTCACCCCAAACCATCACCTCCTTCTTCCATCCCAGTGACACCTAGCTGCCCATTGCTCAGCTGGAGGAAATCACAGTCAGGGTCTTGGCTTCGGGAAGACTTGCCCCACCTTCCAGAAGAAGCCTTTTTGAATACGTGCAGTTAAATGTGAGGGCTCAACACCACATCAGCTCTCACCACAACTAGAAGCAGACGAAGGCCATTTTGATTCATGCTTCATTCAGCACTGCCTGGTCCTTCTAAGAAACCCAGTGCCCCAAACTCCCTCTCTCAGGATCTGATACCTTCATCTCAGCAATGGGACAGCAATCAGGTTATAAAGGTCCTTAACTTCCAGTAACATTAACATTTTCAGTTCCTTTACTTTCTGGGATCCAATCTAGTTGTCGGTAGCAAGGCTGGACGCAAGGCTGGAACTGCCATTAATTGAAGACCATTAAAAATAGGACCATAATAACAGGAAATATGGCAAAGAAAATTGGAGTCACCCAACACTTCCACTTTCTGCAGAAAAACACAATGATGACATTGTGTGACTTGACACTGAGATTGCTACATGAAAATGGTAGCTGGTGGTGGCTGGATGGACAGTGTCCCTTCTGCAGTGACAGGAAAATCCACCATAAGGAGACCTGAGAGATGGGTAGACTCATACGCAGATGCTCCACTATTTTATATGAAGACAAATGTGGCATCAGAATTACAGAAAGACTCACTCACAACTTACCATATGCAGATGACCCAACCTTGCTAGCAGAAAGTCAAGAGATCAAATAGCCTTCAATGTGGATTGTACCTCACCATCAAGAACACAAAAATGCTCAACATTGGACCAATAAACAATCTCATGACAGAAGGAGAAAATATGCAATGTGTCAAGGATTTACTTGTATTTGAATCCACAATTAACATGCATGGTAGTTGTTGTTGTTTGCCGTCAAGTTGGATATGACCCTCCAGCAGGTTTTGAGAGAAAGTCATTCACATGGGAGGAGACTGCCTCTCCTCTCCTAGACAGCATCTAGTGGATTCAAACCCTATGCCTTTGGAATTGCAGTGCAGCTTCTTACCACTCCGCCATCAGAGCTCCCACCCATCATAGTAGTAGCATTCTAGTTTTTTATGTAACAAACAAAAGAAGTTCCTTTGGACTCAGCTTCAATGTGGTCTGAAGGCAGGAATGTCCACTAGGACTCAAGGATCATCTTCACCCTCAACTGGCCTATATATTCTGACAGAGGCAATATACAAAGTCTAAATAACAGTCATGAAATGACCTTTAGAGTGTTAAATGGACCAGGAGAGAGAAGAAAAGGGATGATTATGGGGGGGTGCGAGGAAAAGTGATTCAGTAAGTAGCCCACAAATACATTAAAATCAACTTATCTCCTAGTCGGGCAAGCCAGCCAGCCGGATTGGCCTCGAGGCTCCAGTGAACCTCCTAAAGCTCATCATGGAGCCAAGAAGAACACAGGGGCGCACCTTGAACTCTCTCCTGTGTACTTCCAGGCCCAATACCAGACGCTCTTGATCTTCATGATGAACATGTAAAGGAAAACCTCCAACAGCGTCCCTCGAATTTGCAGCACTTTGGGCACGTTCTCACCTTGCCATCCACTATCGCCAGTTTTAAGAGGGTGGGATTGTGTGTGGAGTAGCACCATCCTTAATGCATGCTCAACGTTACTTTTTTCTGCCACAACTGTGCCTACGCTGATTTGTGTTGTTATTGTTGTTGCTGTTATGTGCTGTGGGGTTGACTATGACTCAGAGCAACCATAAGAATAATGGCTCTGAACTCTGCCTCATCCAAAGCCAGCCTCACCGTCTCTGATACGCCTGACCCCACTGCCAAAGTCAGTTCGTCAGCTCATCTCAGGGGTCTTCCTCTCTTGCGCTGACCTTCTACCCTTCCAACTGTAACCTCCTTCTCCAAGGACCTGCTCCTCTTTAAAACACATTCAAAGCATGAGAGACAAAGTTGGACCATCCTTGTCTCCAAGGAGCACCCTGGTTTCACTTTCTCCAGGACAGACCTGTTTGTTCTCTTGGCGGTCCATGGAATGTTCGATGCTCTTCTACAACATCACAACTCAATGGCGTTGATGCTTCTTCTCTCATCCTTAGTCGTCATCAGCTTTCAGATTCATAACAAGCAATTACAAAGACCATGATTTGGATAGGGTGGACCTTAGACTCAAGACTGACATCATTGCTCTTCCGTACACTGAGAGGTCCCTGACAGCAGATTTTCCCAATGTAATTCATCTTTTGATTTCCTGGATGATGATACCAAGAGTGTTGATTGTGGAGCCAAGCAAGCTGAAGCTATTAACTATCTCAGTCTCTTCACTCTCTATCATGATGCTGCCAGTCAGCCCAGAGGTGAGAATCTTTGTTTTCTTGATGTTGAGCTTCAACTCATATTGAAGGTTGAAGTTCTTGACTTTCTGCAGCAAATGTCTCAGGTCTTCCTCAGTTTCAGCAAGCAAGGTTGTGTCACTTTATACATTCTTTTTTTTTTTTAATTTATACATTCTATTATCACAACTGAAAAAGAAGTTGCATGGTTCAAAATAAAGAAAGGTTTACTCCAGGGATGCATCCTATCTCCATGCCTTTTCAATCTATATGTGGAACAAATCATCCAGGAGGCTGGGCCCTATGAGAAGGAATGTGGCATCAGGATTAGAGGAAGACTAATCAACAACCTGCAATATGCAGATGACACAACCTTGCTTACCAGAACTGAGGCAGACCTGAGGCATTTGCTGCAGAAGGTCAAAGACTGCAGTCTTCAATATGGATTGAAGCTCAACATCAAGAAAACATTCTCACCAGCAGGCCGATTGGCAGCATCATGATAGAGAAGAGATTGAAATCGTTGACAGCTTCAACTTACCTGGCTCCACAATCAACATTCTTGGTACCAGCATCCAGGAAATCAAAAGACAAATTGCACTGGGAAAGTCAGAGCAATCATACAAGTTTCGAGACTAAGATGTGCCGGATATGGGTCATGGTCTTTGCAACTATTTGCTATGCATCAGAGAGCTGGACAATGAGTAAGGATAACAGAAGAAGAATTGATGCCTTTGAGCTGTGGTGCTCAAGAAGAGTATAGAATATACCATGGACTGCTAGGAGAACAAAGAGGATCAGCCCAAAGAGGGTAAAACCAGGCTGCTCCTTGGAGGCAAGGATCTTGAAGTTCCATCTGACATGCTTTGGGCATGTTGCCAAGAAGAACGAGTCCTTGGAGAAGGACATCATGCTTGGGAGGGTGGAGGGACAGCACAGGAGAGGAAGACTCTCGATGAGATGGATTGACACAGTGACTAAGGTAATGGAAGTAGGTGTGGCAGAGACAGTAAGGGTGGCATAGGATAGAGCAGGGTTCAGAGCTGTTGTACACAGGGTCACTGTGAGTTGTAATTGACTCGATAGCACATAACAAAAACAACTACCCAGGATAGAGCAAGGTTCAGAGCTGTTGCACTTAGGGTTTCTAGGAGTCATGGTTGACTCAACGGCACATAACAATGACAACTGTGTCTAAAAGGAACTCTGGTGACATAGTGTGTTATGTGGTGGGCTGCTAACCAAACGGAAGAGATTCAGATCTGCCTGTGCCTCTTCAGGAGAAAGATGAGTTGTTTCCTCCTGTTAAAATGCACAGCTTCAACCTATAACCAGGAGAAGATAAAATAGATGAATGGGATCATCTAAGAATCAAATCCCTATGCACATCCAAAAACTTCTCTACTAGGGTAAAAAGTGAAGTCACAGACTGGGAAAAAGTATTTGGTAATGACATATCAGATGAGGGTAGTTGAGCATCACAAGATAAAGGTAAATAATCCAGTAGAAAAATGGGCACAGGATGTGGACACTTCACCGAAGAAGACATTCAGATGGCTAACAAACATATGAAGAAATGTTCAAAATCCCTAGCTATCAGAGAGATGCAAATCAAAACAACTTTGAGATATCATCTCACCCCAGTAACAATGGCAAAGTTCAACCGAGCAGCAAATAACAAATGCTGGTGAGGTCATGAAGAAATTGGAACCCTTATTCACTGTTGGTGGGAGTGTAAAATGGTGCAACCACTATGGAAGGCAGTATGGCACTTTCTCAAAAAGTTGCAAATAGAGATACCATTTGACCCAGCAATTCCACTACTAGGAATATAACCCAAAGAGACCATAACTGACATCCAAGCAGATATATGCACACCCATGTTCATCGCGGCTTTGTTCACAATAGCAAGGAGTTGGAAACAACCTAAGTGCCCATCAACAAATGAATGGATAGAGAAGCTGTGGTATATTCACACAATGGAATAAAATGCCGCATTGAAAAACAAGGAACTCATGCAATATTATTCAAAATGGGTGGCCCTGGAGGACATTATGCTGAGTGAAGTATCTCAATCACAAAAGGACAAATACTGCATGGTGCCACTGTTGTAAAGCAAGGCTGACCTCGGGGTTGGGAGGAGACTGAGAAGGATGGGTTCAATAATGTATACTTCACTGAAACAGATGAGGGAGAAAACTGTTTAAGAGGGAAAATTATTAGGTATTTTTGTCATAACAGGAGTCCAGAGCGAAGTCTGCATAGTGGAGTGGACCTGGGGGAGGGTTTGTAAAACAATAAAAGAATTTTTCTTTTACTTTTCCGAGAGGGTAGTGTACTAGGGTGGGGAAGGTAGTGTACTAGGGTGGGGAGGGTAGGGAGGGGAGAAAAGTGCAACAATGAATGAAAGGAAATCCAAAGTCTCTGTAAATTTTCATTGAAATTAATAATAATTTTTTAAAATGCAACAGCCTCTGTAAACTGACAGAGGGTCTTCATGAGCCACAACCTGAGTAAACACAAAGGAGTTTGCATCTGATTTATTTTACTCTAAGACTTAAGATTAGCTTCTGCAATGTGCAATGAAATTGGAATAAGACGCAAAGAATTTTATTTGTTGTTGTAAGGTGGTGTTGAGTTGACTGCATCTCACAGCGACTCTGTGAACAACCTTGGCCTGTCCTGCACCACCCCCAGGATCACACTTGGGTGTGTTGTTACAGTCACTGTGTCACTGCATCTTGTTGAAGGTCTCCCTCTCGTCTACTGACCATCTACCATTCCCAGCAGAATGTCTTGTTCCAATGATTGGCATCTCCCAACAATTAGAATGAAGTTTTGCCATCTTTGCCTATAAGGAGCATCCTGCTTTCATTTCCTGCAAGACAGACATCTCTGTTCTTTGGGCAGGCCATGCGATAGTCACTGCTCTTACCAACACTACAGTTCAAAGACACAGATTCTTCTCAGCTCTTCTTCATTCGTTGTCTAACTTTCAGTCACATAACAAGGACTGAAAACACGATGGAAGGACAAAGAAAAGCAGGAGTACCTTATAGGACAAATGACAAGACTGAGCTGCCCTATGAATGTAGGGCATGTAACTGAAGGATTTGTGAAAACACAGTCTGCGTGAATGAAACACTATGTAAGCAAATTATTTTATGCTAACAAAAAAACATATTTTAAAAAAGAGCAGAGTTGACCTCAGACAGGACTGATTCACGGCCAAGTGCATTGAGTAGAGAGGTATTCTGTTCTCAGAAGAGAAGGTATTTATTAGTTATTCCCTCTTTTCTTCGTTTTCCCCCAACTCCTTGTCAGTCCTGTTTTATAACAGTGGCATTATGCAGTATCTGTTCTTTTGTGACTGAGATATTTCATTCAGCATAATGCCCTCCAGGGTCAACCATTTTGTAGAATATTTTATGAGTTCCTTATTTTTCAGTGCTGCGTAGTATTCCACAGCTTGAACACTTCATTTAAACAGATGAGGGAAAGAACTGTCTAAAAGAAATACATGAGGCTCTCTGCTCCTCGTCGATCCAGATTGCCCTCTCTTCTTGTGCAGCCTCAGCCGCATCCCTGAGACACGATGGTGAAGGTCGGAGTAAACGGATTTGGCCGTATTGGGCGCCTGGTCACCAGGGCTTCTTTTCACTCTAACAAAGTG
>NW_006399761.1:26326547-26330360 GCF_000299155.1 Elephantulus edwardii | reverse complement strand
TCCTTGCCCCAACTTGATCCTCCCACACACTGAGAATCTCACATCCTTGACACAAGTTTCCATCAAATCCCCCTGAGAAAGGGGAGGGGCTTGCAGAGCCCATCTTGTCATGTACCATCAATAAAGTACACTGTACTCAGTTAAAAAAAAAAAAGAAATACATGATTAAGTATTATTTGCATAATGACAGTCCAGAATAAGAGGTGTAGAGCAAAGTAGACTGGGGGGCTGGGGAAAGAAATTGTGCAACAATGAAAGAATCTTTTTAAAGAGAAAAGCGAACTGGAATGAGGATTAAGGAGGAAAATGTGCAACAATGAATGAATGGAAATCCAAGTTTTCTGTAAAATTTCATTAAAATATTAATAAAATAACAATAATTTTTTTGAAAAAGGGAGAGAAGGTGACTTCTGGGGATTGGACTGAACAAATACCCTGGACAGAGTGGACTTAAAGGACAGGAAGACTGGATGGCGAAAAGCAGGGACAGGAGAGAGGACGAAATGGAGAGGAATGTAAGTAAAACCACAAAGTAAAGGAAACCCAGGCGAGTGTCTTCGCTACCAGCTTTCCACATTCTTTAGTCTAAACAATTTGGGTTTAGAAAAGGTGGTATTTACTAGGAACGAATCCACACTTAATAGACAATTGCCTAGGATTACAAGTACCTGGTAACCCACTGGGGCTTCTCAACACAGGGAGCACTGACAAAGGGCTCGCTTCACGGATCACCTTTCCTAACAAGACGGCTCATGTGGCTGCCACGGCTCCTGGCCTGCGGACTTGGCACCAGGAGACAGACAGTGCGTAACCTCCAGCTCCCACTGTTGTGCTTGGAACACAGAGCTCAGGACGTGGGAGCCACAACCTGCGGGGGTTGAAGACATTTCCCTGAAAGCTTGGCACCTCAAGCTCCCGGGCTGGGAGAGTTCTCCTCCTCCGGTCACCTTCTGCCTCTCCCCAGGCTAATGGAGTGGGCGGGACGGTTTGGCACAGAGGAGGCAGCTGGGAAAGAGGACGCACACACTCAGCGCTGGTGCTTGAGGCCGGTTATGCGCAGAAAGCTTTGAGGCTCCACGCTCACCAGCGGGACTTGCTCCTGAAGAGCTGTACCTCAGGTGGCAGCACCCCCGCCATGCCCCCTTCAGTATGCTCAGTCACCCCAAAATCAACACAGTCCTTGGAAACAACATTGGCTATGCCGTTTCAAGACCTACCTCCAAGATCCAACCAGACAACTTTCCCAAAGCACTTTCTATGTAGAAATTCTTTATTTTATTGTGATTTCAATGAAAGTTGGATTTACATTCATTCATCATTACACAATTTCCTCCCCCCCCCCCACCCCAAGTCCACTTTGCTATGCAGCTCTTATTCTGGACTTTTCTCATGCAAATAATGCCTAATCATATATTCCTTTTAAACAATTCTTTCCCTCATCTGTCCCAATGCAGTGTTCATTATTTATCCCCTTTTTTCTTAGTTATACCAACACCCATGTCAGTCGTGCTTTACAACAGTGGCACTATGCAGTATTTGTCCTTTTGTGACTGAGATATTTCACTCAGCATTATGTCCTCCAGGGTCACCCATTTTGTATAATATTTCATGAGTTCCTTGTTTGTCAGAGCTGCATAGGATTCCATTGTGTGACTATACTACGGCTTCTCTCTCCATTCATTTGTTTATGGGCACTTGGGTTTCTTCCATATCTTTGCTATTGTTAAAAATGCAGCAATAAACATGGGTGTCTATATATATGTTTGGGTGGCAGTTCTGGTTTCTTTAGGGTATATTCCCAGTATTGCAATTGCTGGGTCAAATGGTATTTCTATTTCCAACTTTTTAAGAAAGCACCATACAGCCTTTCATAGTGATTGCACCATTTTACACTCCCACCAACAGTGAATAAGGGTTCCAATTTCTCCATGACCTCGCCAGCATTTGTTATTTGCTGCTCTGTTGAACTTTGCAATTGTAACTGGGGTGAGATGATATCTCATAGTTGTTTTCATTTGCATCTCTCTGATAGCTAGGGATTTTGAGCATTTCTTCATATGCTTGTTAGCCATCTGAATGTCTTCTTTGGTGAGTATATAGAGATTCTTATCCACTCACATAGGGCACCTGAAGTTTTATGGTTAGGGTTATAGGTAGACAAGGGTTGGCTCCAAGTCCCAGGAGGTTCCAAGTAAATCAAGTAACTTTTGACATTCACTCACTCTCATGGTGAAATGGTTTAGCACTCAGCAGCTAACTTGAAGGTTGGCGATCTGAAAGCACACAGGGTCTCATTGGGAAAAAAGATTGACAATTACTTCTCTAAAGATCACACGGGGCAATTCTACACTGTGACACACATTGTCACTGTGCGAGGGACTTCATTCAACAGCACCCAACCCGGTAACAAGTCAGCAAGCGCCTAAAGCCCAACTAACAGCAGGAAATGTTTAAGGGACATTGTGTAATCCATCCACAGGCCTGGGGATCTTGTCCCCGGAAGCCCTTGGCCACGAGGCTTGTGAACAGAGAGGTAACTGCTCTTCTGGAACCTTCCCACTCAGGGTTCTCAGAAGATGCCAAAGACCCAGTAACCCAGGTACCGCACTCATTGCTGAGAAAGATGCTGAAGATAAATACCCTCCTGCATCCTTCCCACTCAGGGTCTTCTCGAGATGCGCTTGATAAAGCTTCTCAGAAGACGTGGAAGATCAAGCAGCCCAGTAACCGCTTTCATTGCTTCTCCGTCCTTCCTTGTTTTGCTCTCAAACACACCCCTCATGTGTTGTACTTGTTAGCTGCTGCCAACTCCATTCCAACCCATATACAGGCGTCAGAGTACAACTCTGATTCACAGGGTTTTCAAGGTCACGACCTTTCAAAAGCAGATCTCCATGACTGTTTTTGGAAAACTGTGTGAATTCGAACCTTCAACCTTTTGGCTAGAAGTCGAGCACTTAATACCTGTTTGTACCATCCAAGGACTCCTGAATATTCGCATGCATGCCTCAGTGTTAGACTCTGTTTTCAGGAGAATCCAGGCCAAAAGACTAAAAAATCTCAAAAGATAATAACTTTGAATCTGTAACTGACTAAGTAGCACCCAGAGATGAAGATTTCTTCTTTTAAAAAGGAAAAATGCTTATTTTATATTGGTTTGAGTAAAAAACTTGTATACATTGTGTTTCACCCTTTCCTGAAGGTTTCTTCTAATCTATCCTTCCTTAAGTTTGGGCTAAATATGGACCATTCTCTAATAACTACCAGTACCCTAACGGTCAAGTCTAACTTACGGCAAGCCACATGTATCAGAGGAGAGTTGTGGCATTTAAGTCACTATTGTGAAGGTGGGCTGACTTTTTAGGAGTATGCCAGGCTTCACTTCTGAGGCATCTATAGGTGAACTCAAACTGTCAACTTATCAGTTAGCAGCCAAGTATTAACCATTCGAACCACTGAAAAACAGGCCTTAACTCCCAGAGAGATTCTCAGCCCTCTGGCCACAGTGCAGTCAATATGGCAGGTGAATTTGGGGGGTGTTTCATCAACAACCTGTGTTATGCAGATGACACAGCCTCACTTGCTGAAAGTAAAGAGAACTTGCTACAGAAGAACAAAGGTATGGAGACAGGACACATCCCCGGCATATGCCCTTCCCAATTTTGAACCATGCAGTGTTTCCCTGCTCTGTTCTGACTGCCTCCTGGTTCAAGTATAAGTTTCGCATTAGCATGACCAAGTGTTCTGGGATTCCCATTCTTCTCAGAGTCAGTCACAGTTTGTTATGATCCACACAGTCAAAGGCCTTTGCAT
>NW_006399761.1:26320897-26322499 GCF_000299155.1 Elephantulus edwardii | reverse complement strand
TCCTCTGGGCGGCCTCCTTCCGGAGAGATGTTGTTTGCTGTTTAGTGCCTTCACATGAGTGGCTGAATGGTTTTATTGTTGATCTCTACAGAGAAACACAAAGATAAGAAAACTCACAAGAGGAAGTTACCAAGATATCTCAAACTTGCCAGTCTTTTCAGAACGCTCCTGGTCCCTAGTCAGGAGCTCTTTCTAGATGGAAGAGGTCCTCTCCCATCAGCCTCTCGCACCCAACCCCTCAGGAGACCAGAAAGAAATCTAGGGGAAAAAGAAACTTGAAGTGGTGGCCAAAGTAAGGGTCTGGATCTCACGGGCTTCCGGGACAGGGAAATCATAATAGATATCAAGTGCCTCTGAGATATAATCTATATATTTAACTATATACTATCTGCTTTGTAATTTGTCAGAAGGCAGATTTATTTAATTACAACAGTGCCCATTTTGCTTTAATGGAAAACCCTTTTGCTTATTTAAAATGTTGATATTCTCTTCTGTATCCTTCAAATAGCAGTGATTGACTGAGCAGGTGCTAAGGGCTTCACAGTCATTATCCATCTCATTTAACCCTCACACTAGCCCTCATGGGTAGGAGCTATGACCCCTCATTTTATAAAGCGGAGGGTAGATTCTTCTCCCTTCATTGTGCTTCCGCTACACCCAGAGAGATACACTGTGTTTAGCCTATGGCTTCACCTGCCCTCGGTACAACAGATGAGTGCTCTCCTATAATTAAGTTCTTATGCAAAAAAAAAAAAAGAAAAAAGAAAAGAAAGTGAACTAGGGGCGGGAAGGGTGGGAAATGAGCAAAGATCAGTGAATGAAAATTCAACTTTTCTGTAAACTTTCATTAAAATCACAATAAGATAAATTGTATTTTTTTTAAAAAATGAGTAATGATAGGACCTGCTCCATATTGTTGTTGGTAGAAGAAATGGGTTAATGAATATTTGCTGCTGTTATGTGTTGTCGAGTCAGAACTGACTGATAGTGCCGCAATGGGTTTTCAGAGGCAGCAAAATGCACAGGAGGAGATTGCCTGTCTTTTACTGGTGAGCAGCTGGCTAATTCGAACTACGTACTATTGGGTTGAGAGCACATCTCCTTACCACTGAGATACCAGGTCTTCTATAAACTTAAGTGGGCTCTAGTGGCCTACTCAAAAGCCTTTGCACACTCAATGAAGCACAGCTAGACATTCCTCTGGCACTCTTTGTTTTCCGCTAAGATCCATCTAACATTAGCCATAATGTCCCTAGTACACGGCCTCTTCTAAACCCAGCCTGCACGTCTGGCAGTTCTCTGTTGATGTGCTGTTCCGTGGATCACAGTAAACTGTGGCTAGCTCTGAGATGAGCACTTGATTGTGCCTATGCAGAACCTGTACTAGGACCAGGTCAGAATAGAGCAAGGAAACACTGCATGGTTCAAAAATCAGGAAAGGTATACACCAGATATGCATCCTATCTCTGTGCCAGTTATATGCGGAACACATCATCTTGGAGGCTGGACTCTATAAGGAGGAATGTGGTATCAGGATTGGAGGAAGACTCATCAGCAACCTGAGTTATTGCTGTTGTTGTTGTTGTTGTTGCTGTTGTTATG
>NW_006399761.1:26310973-26320797 GCF_000299155.1 Elephantulus edwardii | reverse complement strand
TTAAGGAGGAAATGGAACGCATAAATATTGACATACTAGGCATTGGTGAGATGAGATGGACTGGGATGGGGCATTTTGAATCGGATGATCATATGATATACTACTCCGGAGATGAAAAGGTGAGGAAAAATGGGGTTGCTTTCATAGTTAGAAAAGCCATTTCTAGATCCATCTTGAAGTACAATATTGTCAGTGACAGGATAATATCAATACGCATACAAGGAAGTCCAGTGAATACCACTATCATTCAGGTATGTGCACCAACAACCAGAGTCAAAGAAGAGGAGATAGAAGATTTCTACCAACTTTTACAGGCAGAGATCAATCGAACATGGAACAATGCAATAGATCGCGAAAAAATTGAAGTTGTGGATGAAATGATGAAATCATTTTACATCAATCCACAAACAACACTCATGGTAACAGCAGTGAAGAAATCAAAAGGCATGTTGCACTGGGAAAATTTGCTGTCAAGGACCTCTCCCAAGTGCTAAAGAGCAACGATGTCAGTTTGAAGAGTAAGGTGCTGATCCACGCCACAGTCTTTTTAATTACTTTCTATACATCTTAAAGTTGGACAAGTTCTTGGCAAAGGACATCATGCTGCGAAAGCATCAGATACAGAGAGGCAAACCTTCAACAAGGTGAGTTGGCAACGGCTATCACAACAGAGATGATGTGGATGGAACAGGAGAGGGCAAGGTTCAGAGCCGCTGTTGATGAGGTTACAGTGAGTCATTGCTGACTTGATGGCACCCAGTAACAACAACCCACAGTGTGGCCAATATGGCAGGTGATTTTTTTTCCTCTCTCCACCAAATCTTATGTCATTTTGTTGACTCACTGTAAAAGGAGCAGCTGCAACATGGGGAAGGCTGTCTGACTTCTTTCTGCTTTGCAAGGAGAACTGTCTCCATCAATAATGTCTATAGCACCATACAAATAGCTACATAGACATGCCACCCCACACGTTCCTGCACCTATTTTTACCATTTATTGGGTCTGATGTTTATTGCAAGACTCACAGACTTTACTCACAGTTGTGGGGTTTACTAGGGAAATAGGTTTGAGAGTGGGGGAGGCAAAGAATGTCTCAAAATGCAAGCCCAGGTTGAATTTAGCAGTCCCAAGCCAGATTAACAAGGCACAATTCCTCAATTTTCCAAATCCTCAATTCCTCCAAGTTAGCAGCACAAAAGCAAAAAGCCTCTGGTTTCCTCGACCATCCAGCAAACTTTAGCTCACAGTCGCTTAAGTCAGCTTTTCTTTCCATTATCGAGCAAGCAAAGCCTTTAACTGTGGCCTCTATCTCCAGGGTTCCTCTGGTCACACCTTGCCACAGTTTCTTCACAAGTGAAGCCACAGTCTCCTCACCCTCTCTCCACCACCATGACCATCATTTTTTACACTCTCTTATACTGATCTCACAGCTGTCGACGACTTGCAAGACCATGTGTCAGCAGTTAAGGTAGCAGGAGATCATGTCCCCCACTGAGGGCTAACATAGTGGTTAGAAAAGCCAAATCTAAGGGTTCTGAAAACCCACTCATTATAATTCATCTTGTGGGCAGGTCATTAATTCATTATGCAAAAATGAGAAGAATAGTTTTATTAAAAGAAAGTCATACATACTCTTTGAAAAGAAAGTATTACATACTCTTTGCACACATGTACCAGGACAGGGCAGGGTGGCACGGACAGGCCAGTGCAGGATGACTAGCCCTTTAAGTGCCTTAGACTCAAGTTGACACAGAGCATAATTAAATATAGCAAAGAGGCTTCAGCTTGAGGTTACAGCTCCCTCTCCCTCTTCCAAGCAGATGACGGGTGAGAAATAAGGGAGGGGCTTGGGGAAGTGAGAGAGAATAGGATTGAAGTTAAAATAAGCCTGAGAGGAAAGAACACAATTCTAAAGAGGGGAAGGAAGGAAAACTTTATCAGCTCCTTCTGCCTGGGTGCCTGCCTGTGATCACAACTGGCTTTCAGTAAATTGTAATCAAGAAAATTGCGTAAATTGCTCATAAATGTGAATGGAAAACTAATTTGTTCAGTAAACTTTCACTCAAAACACAATAAAAAGATATTTTTTTAAAGTGCATGCTATATGAGGGTAAAAGAGATGGGTTAGTTTTATTTGGGATATAAAAATTAATATTAAAATTAGTTTTTAAAAAGGAGCTTTTCTCTATTAGCACTCTTCGTTGTTGTTGTTGTTGTTGATTGTCTTTGGGTGAGCACGACTCATAGCGACCCTATGAACAAAGAGCCTGAAGCCTTTCTATAACTATTGACATTTATCAACGTTTATGGAGTTTCCAGAGGCGTGTTGTTTAGGACGTGGATGCCACTCCTGTTCAACACCCTTTACAGACATAAAATCACATGCAAAGCTTAAAATCTCAACTGTCGTGATTATAAAGTTGTGCTTATTCAAGTTGTGCAACCTTTCTCACTACAACTATAATGTTAGACGAATTAGTAATTAAAAGTATTTGGAAGTGTGTAAAACAACAACCAAAAAATATACTCCTTCTTTTCATGTTCTCTCCAAACAGGAGACTGCTAGGTTTCCAGGGTCCTGGTTTCCAATAAGGGGCCCGGCGGCGGGGGAGGGAGGTGCAGTGGTTAAACACACGGATATTAATTTATGGGTCTTGCCTCTAATCTGTTTGCCGTTCTGCAGGAGACGTCTGTGGCAACCTGCTTCCGCTTCCATAAGGATTTAGTGACCTGAGTCAGAATACAATAGACACCCATGGATTTCATTTTGGGTTTAAGTATCAAACATTTCACAACATCTTGGACGTGAGTTAGACATATGGCTCTGTAATTCCACTCCTAGGTATTTGCTTAAGAGAAAGGAACAACTTGGGTTGTTCACACAGTAACTTATACACAAGTGTATATAAATGTTTACTTATATAGAAATCACCCCAAAGTGGACGGAACTCAAATGTCCTTCAACAAGTAAGGGGGTAAATTAAACTGTGTTACACTAAATTAATTTTTTTTTCTTGTTGTGTACCATCGAACTGGATCCAAGTGGCACAGGAGGAGATTGCACCTCCTTCTCCAGTGGAGCATCTGGTGGATCTGAACGGCAGGATTTGAATTTGGAATTTGAATCTTCAGGATTGCGGCGCAGCTTCTTGCCACTAGAGCTCCTTCCACTGAGTTAATATTAAGCAGCAATTGATGCGTCGATTGAGACGCGCAATGGCAAAAGTAGAAATCTGAAATGTATTTCACTAAGGAAAGAGGTCTGTTTAAAAAGACTATATTATGTATGACCTGGAAGATGGAAAATAGAAAATGAATCACTGGGGGTAGGAGTAGAAAAAGGACACCGGCAACGAAGGAGCGTAAGAAGATTTGGGGGTGGTGCAACCACTGTGGAGGGTGGTGTGGCGCTTTCTCAAAAAGTTGCAGATAGAGATACCATTTGACCCAGTAATTCCACCACTGGGACTATACCCCAAAGAAACCATCACTGACATCCAAGCAGATAGATGCACACCCATGTTTATTGCAGCTTTGTTCACAATAGCAAGGAGTTGGAAACAACCTAAGTGCCCATTAACAAACAAATGGATAGGGAAGCTGTGGTATAGTCACAGAATGTAATACTACGATGCGTTGAGAAACAAGGAACTCATGCAATATTATTCAAAATGGGTGACCCTGGAAGACATTATGCTGAGTGAAGTATCTTTTTTTATTATTATTATTTTCTGTGTGTGTGTACCGTCAAATTGGATCTGACTGGTACAGGAGGAGATGGCCCCTCCTTCTCCGCAGAGCATCTAGTGGATTCAAACCTCATATCTCCGGGATTGCAGTGCAGCTTCTTGCCACTAGGCTACCAGAGCTCCCCTGAATGAAGTATCTCAGTCACAAAAGGACAAATATTGCATGGTGCCACTGTTGTAAAGCAGGACTGATCTCAGGATTGAGAGGAGACTTCGAAGGATGGGTTCAATAATGCATACTGCACTGAAACAAACGAGGGAGAAAACTGTTTAAAAGGGATATGTGATTAGGTGTTTTTGTCATGACAGGCGTCCAGAGCGAAGGCTGAATAATGGAGTAGACCTGGGGGAGGGATTGTAAAACAATGAAAGAATTTTTCTTTTACTTTTCCAAGAGGGTAGTGTACTAGGGGGGAGGGTTGGGAGGGGAGAAAAGTGCAACAACGAATGAATGGAAATTCAAAGTCTCTGTAAATTTTCATTGAAATTAATAATAAATTTTTTTTAAAAAAGAAGATTTGGGGGATGATGGAATTGTTCTATATCTTGATAACAATGACAATGACACAGCTCTGTCTACATTTGTCAATGTTTATAAAAAGTGTACCCCACATATGGATTACATCTCAATGTCAAGGGGAAAAAATTCTAGACACTGGACCAATGTTGTTGTTGTTGTTGCTGTTGTCAGGTGCCGTTAAGTAGAGCATGGCCCGTAGCCACCTTCTGAACAACAGAGCTGAACCCTGTCCAAGCCTGTGCCATTGTCACACTTCCTGACACATCAGATCTCATTGTAGCAGTTACAATGCCAATCCCCTTAGTCAAGGGTCTTCCTCTCCTTTGCCAACACTCCACCTTTCTGAGCATCATGTCCCTCTCACCAAGGAACATGCCCAAAGTATGTGAGGCAAAACCTCATCATCCTCGCCTCCAAAAAGCACGCTGGCTGCACCCTCTCCAAGACATATTTGTTTGTTCTTTTGGCTGTCCATGAGATATTCAATGCTCTTCTCTAAGACCACAGCTCAAAGGCATCAATTCTTCTGCCATCATTATTCATTGTCTACCTCTCATGCATGGCACGTGGGCAGAAAGACTATGGCCTGAATCAGATGCACCTTAGTCCTCAAACTGGCATCCTTGCTCCTCAATAATTTGGAGAGGTCCCTAACTGCAGACTTTCCCAGTGCAATACATCTCCTGATTTCCTGGCTGCTGGTACCAAGGGTGTTAATTGTAGATTCAAGTAAGATAAAGTTGTTGACAGCTTCAATGTTTTCTCCGTTTGTCATGATGTTGCCTATCGGTCCAGTGGTAAGAATCTTTGTTTTCTTGACATTGAGAGGCAGCCTATGTGGAAAGTTGTATTCTTGATCCTCTGCAACAAGTGCTTCAAGTCCTCTTCACTTTCAGCAAGCAAAGTTGCTGAAAAGTCTCATCAGTGACCTAGACCAATAGGCTCTGGATGTGGGGAAAGGATATCATGTTTATTCATGAAGGACAGGGCCTTTTAAAAGAGTTATCCTATCAAAAGGAAAAGATCATTATGTTTATTAATGAAAGGAGGAGGGGATCATCTGGGATCGGCTTATATAGGAGGGATTAAGATCATTAAACACATTTCTAATTGTTCTTTAAAGATGGCCGCCACCAAAAGTGATGTTGGCCTGAGCTCAAATACAATCTATGTTTAGAATGATAGTGAAAGTTGCCTTTGTGGGATATTCCTAGTTGCAGAATTGCTGGCTCAAATAGTGTTTCTCTTTCCAACTTGTTGAGAAAGTGCCATATTGCCTTTCATAGAGGTTGCACCATTTTGTTGTTGTTGTTGCACCATTTTTTACTCCCACCAGCAATGAATAAGGGTTCCAGCCTCTCGCCAACCTCACCAACAGGTATTGTTTGCTGCTCTGATGAACTTTGCTATTGTTACTGGGATGAGATGATACCTCATTAGATGTTTCTATCTGTGTCTCAATCAGAGCTGCCACCCAAACAGATATATGCACACCCATGTTTCTTGCTGTATTATTTACAATAGCAAAGAGATGGAAGCAACCCACGTGCCCACAAACAAATGAATGGATATTTTTACAACTACATAGCACTGAAAAACAAGAAATTAAAAAAATAGTACACAAATGGTGACTCTGAGGGATATTATTCTGAGTGAAATATCTCAGTCACAAAAGGACAAATACTGTATAGCATCACTGTTATAAAATAGGACTGACATGGAAGTTTGGGGAAATTAAGAGGAGATAAATCATGAATACTGCATTGGAACAGATGAAGGGAAGAACTGTTTAAAAGGAATAGATGATTAGGCATTTTATGTACAACAACAGAAGCACATTGCAAAGAGGACTGGGGTGGGGGAGGAAGGTAATTGTGCAACAATGAATGAATATTTTTAAAAATGTGAACTGAGGGAGGGAGAAGGGAGAAAAAAGGGGTAAAACGTGCCACAATGACAGAATGAAAATCTAACTTCTCTACAAACTTTCATTAAAATCACAATTAAAATAAAAAATTGTTTTAAAAGAAAACTTTGCCTTTGTAAGGGTCTTTCACCTGACTGCTCAGCTGATGCAAATAACCTAATCAGATTCCTGGATGCTTCCCTCCACGCCCTGTTCCCTCCCCTGCTCCCTTTTGGCTACCCCATTAAAAGGCCTGGCTTGATTCTGAGGGTGGGAAGCAGTTTTTGAAACGTCTATGCTCCTTTCTTTCAGGTCACCAGCATCTGAATGAAGTATACTTAGAAGGTTCAATCATTGTCTCTACTCAGCTGGCTCCGTGTCAGGCAGTTGAACACCAGCTTTTTCCGGTCACAGAAGTTCTTTCTGGGTGTTGTGGCCAGCGTACACAGACAACAAGATGACCATCAATATGCCTGTTGTTGTTACGAGGTCTTGTCGAGTGGGAACTGACTCCTAACTGACCCTCCAGCGGGTTTTCAGAGACAGTAAATTGCAGGGTGAGAGGATGTCCATCTTTCTCCCATGGACCTTCAAGTCCCAAAACTGATGGATTTGAACTTCGCACCTTCGAGCTGGCAGCGTGGCTCCTTACCACTAAGCCACGAGAGCTCCCTGGTATGCATCACTCAGCCCATTTCAGAAATAAGGACGTGTGACTTACAGTTGGCAGCTTCCCAATGAGGTCATCACAGAGTGACCTTTAGCTGCTAGGTATTTAGTAACAGCGCGTGGCTTGGGGTGACCAGGTGTCCTTAAAACCAACAAGGGTGGTGTAATAACCAAGAAAAGAGAAATGGGCCAAGCGACAGGTTTCTTTCCTGTGGCATATTCCACGTTGAAGGGCCAGTGATAAAGTGGGCTCCCACACACAGGTCACAGAGCTTTAGAAGAACTAGCCCGTGGGAGAAACGGGTGACTGCTCCCGGGAAGGTTGCCCAGCAAGCTCAGCGCGCTGGGAAGAGACACTCCAGCATCCCCTCCCTGGGGCCGGCTTGTTGGCTTCCGGACCCGCCTCTAATCTTTATTTGGGACGGAAGTCCTATCTCCAGAAAGAGCTTCCGACACATTCACAAACACTCAGACCTGGGTGGGGGAGGAGAAGCGTCCAGACAGGAAGTCTTTATCTTAGGGACAGTCTCTGGGCAGAGGCATCCTTGGCTTAGGGAATTGCTTCCATCAGACCGCAAGGAGGCTTGGATGTCACCTGGGTTTCCTACCAGCGGCCGACAGCTCCTCCCTTCCACTGCCTCCTTGGCTATGAAAGCTGAGGCCGGTGGGGAGGGTTTTCCATGAAACACCACACCTGCAGAAAGAGGCCCAGCGTCCAGGCCCAGGTGCACACAAGGTGCAGCCAGGTGGCCACATCCCGGCCCACTAGGGATTTCCCTTCAGCAGGGAGACGCCTCCTATCAACCGTTTACTGTAAGAGATGAAGGACGCCCTTGTTCACTGTCTCACACATTCCTTCATTCACATGGCCATTCCCATACGGTGATGGTGCTTTATAAAATTAATGACCAGTCTTTTCAAGTCGGCACTGAATGAAACACAATATATGTGCTTCCAATAGGAAATTAAAAAGTTTGAAAGAGAGTGATGAGGGCCAAAATAAGTGCACTTGGGAGAGAACCTGAGATGGGGGCCCCTGTGTGACTTTTCTGACCACTGTCCTTCACAGGATTGAAGTAAAGATACACGCTCTCCGCAGCCCTCCCGTCCCCTTCCGGCCGCCCAGTGGAGTCAGGAAGAAGCTTACAAAGCCGGATTATTTTTAGCCTTTGACGCGAAGCTGGCCCACCCTCTCCTCTGCTCCCTAGCTGGCCAGGGCGCTCTGGCCCTCCTGGGAGCTGTCTGCTCTGGGCAGTTCTACCTGCTTGATGTCAGAGGGCAGAGGGGTGTGGAGGCGGAGCTGGGATTTAAGAACTGCTGCTGTGTCGCTGTCATGGTTGAACACTTCCCATCCGCCTGTTCTGGGAGCTGCTTGCTTTGAGGGTCATTAACAGGCACCACCCGGTCGAGCTTTGCCTGTAGAGCGGAGGATCAATGGAAACTGGCCCCTTCGTAGGGGGTTGTCCCCAGACAGGACACTCAGAGTTAGGAAATGCAGAAAGGCCCTCTCCAGGGAGCTCTGCTGGGGGCGGTGCTTGTCTCGCTGGCAGTTCGAATTCACCAGCAGCTCTAGATGGGCAATCTCTTCCAGGTTATTTACAGCTTCAGAAACCCAACAGGGCTTCTCTCTTGTTGGCAATGAGACAGTTAAAAAAGAGACTCTAGGTGGTACAAATGGCCTTGAACTTGCACTATCTTGGTGAGAGTGAGCACCACTGATCCCAGTTTTGCTCTGACACAGTTGGGGTGCAACAGGAAGCAATAAAAGAAACATACCCAACATTTCTTTAACAATATTTTCAAAAGGAGGAGTATTATGACAGCAATCTGGAACAAGAGCTGCACTGCAAAGTGGCCTGGCGGAGGGGGAGAGGAAAACATGCAATGATGAATGAGTGAAAACCCAACCTTTTCTTTATTTTTTTTTTTCCAACCTTTTCTTTAAAATAAAAATTTAACTTTTTTTAAAAAAAAGTTTCTAAGAAACAAAAAGAAAGGAAAAGTATCCTTGTGGTCTAGGGGACAGTTTTCAGGAACGCCTCCTTATCAAATTAGTGACAATAAAATGTGAACAGCTAAAATCTCATAGAAACCCTATGAGACCTGTGCTACCCTGTGCCTTCCTCACCATCTGACACACCCTCAAGCCCACTGCTGCTGTCATTGTGTCAAGCAATCTCTTTGAGGGTCTTTCTCTCTTTCACCAATCAGCCCTCCACTTTCCCAAGCACAATGTCTCTCTCCAAGGAATAGACTCTCCTAACAATGTGTGTAAGACTTCACCATCTTTGCCTCCGATGAGCGCTCTGCTTGCACTTTTGCCAAGACATGTCTGTTCTTTTTGTAGTCCACGGGATATTCAGTATTCTTCTCCAACATGGATTCTTCTTCTGTCACCTTTTTTCATTGTCCAGCTCTCAGATGCCTTGCAAGTACTGGAAAGACCGTAGCTTGTATTAGATGCACCTTAGTCTTTAGACTGACATCATTGCTCTTCAGGACTTTGGAGAGGTACCTGACAGCAGACTTTCTTAATGCTATGCGTCTTCTGATTTCTGGACTGCTGGTACCATGTGTATTAATTGTGGATTCAAGCAAAACGAAATCATCAACAAGTGCAATGCTTACTCTATCTATCATGCTGTTGCCGAATGGCCCAGTGATGAGGACTTTTGTCCTCTGGATGTTGAGATATAATCCATATTGAAGGCTACAGTCCTTGCTCCTCTGCAGCAAGTGCCTCAGGTCCTCCTTCAGTGAGCAAGATTGGGGAATCTGTATCGTTGGATTCTATTTGCCAGTATTTTATTTAGGATTTTTGCATCAATATTAACAGGTATGCAAGGATGGTTCAACATAAGGAGAACAATCAATGTAATTCATCACAACAACAAGGCAAAGAACAAGAACCATATGGTCCTATCAATTGATGCAGAAAAAGCCTTTGATAAAATCCAACACCCTTTCATGATTAAAGCAC
>NW_006399761.1:26266991-26306763 GCF_000299155.1 Elephantulus edwardii | reverse complement strand
CTGCTGTCCCTTCACCCTCCCAAGCGTGATGTCCATCTCCAAGGACCGGTCCCTCCTTACAACATGTCCAAAGTATGTTAGACGGAGCCTCAGAATCCTTGCTTCCAAGGAGCCACCCAGTTTAACCCTTTCCAGGATGAATCTGTTTGTTTTCCTAGCAGTCAATAGTACCCTCAATACTCTTCTCCAGCACCACAGCTCAAAGGCATCAATTCTCCTATCCTCCTTAGTCACTGTCCAACTCTCTGACGCATAACAAGTGATAGCAAAGACTGTGGCCTGTATCAGATGCACCTTAGTCTCCAGAGAGACACCATTGCTCTTCAGTACTTTATGCACTGTTTTTCACACTGGTTCTTTCCCCTTTCCTTTATCCACCCAACCCTCCACCCATCAAATTGTGTGACCCTATGATTAAAACCCCCTCTTTCTCCCCTCACCCCATCCTATAAACTTTGTAAATAAACAAGTATAAAATTTTTAAAAATCATAAAAAACAAACAAAAAATAAAATTTAGCAAGAATTTAAAAAATATTTTTAAAAAAAACAAAAGAAAAGAAAAATAATCTGCGTTATGCAAATGACATAACTTTGCTTGCACAAACTGAGGAAGACCTGAGGCATTTGGTGCAGAAGGTCAAGAACTACAGTCTTCAATGTGGATTGAAGCTCAACATCAAGAAGACAAAGATTCTCACAACTGGGCCTATTGGCAGCATCATGATAGAGGAAAGACTGAGATTGTTAAAACTTTAGTTTGCTTGATACCACAATCAACACTCTTGGTATTTAGCAGCCAGGAAGTCAAAAGATAAATTGTATTGGGAAAATCTGCTGTCAGGGACCTCTCTAGAACACTGAAGTGCAATGATATCAGTCTAGTGCACCTGATCGAGGTCATGGTCTTCATAATTACTTGTTATGCGTCAGAGAACTAGACAATAACTAAGGATGATAGAAGAAGACTTGATGCCTTTGAGTTGTAGTGCAGGAGGAAAGTATTGAATATATCATGGAGTGCTAAGAAAACAGACAGGTCTGTCCTGGAGAGAGTGAAACCAGGCTCTCCTTAGCAAGGATGCTGAAGCTCCATCTCACATGCTTAGGGCAAGGAGGGACCAGCCCTTGAAAAGGGACATCATGCATGGAAGGACAGAGGGTCAGCACAAGAGAGGAAGACCCTGGATGAGATGGATTGACTCAGTGCCTGGGGTAACGGGGGTAGGTGTGTCAGAGACAATGAAATTGGCTCAGGATAGAACAGGGTTCAGAGCTGTTATACACAGGGTCGCTATGAGTCACAAGTGACTCGGTGACACATAATAACAACAGTGGCCTAGTGGCAAAGAAGCTGTGCTGCCATCCCAAAGGCTATGCGGTTTGAATCCACCAGCTGCATCCACCGCAGGACAGAAAGATGGGCTCTCTCCTGAGACCCATAACAAGTTACCAGATTTCCCTTAAGTCTATGGAAGACCTGTGAACTAGGAGGGATGATTGCAACTGAGTTTTGCAGGCTGCAGGCATAATGAGGTCACAGCTGCCCTCCCTGGGGAGCCAGACCTAAACCACCCTGGGAAGTAACCCCTCTCAGCTTGGCCTCTCCCTCCTCATCTCTCTGCTGGACTAAGAGACAAGAACATACAAGCTTCAGATCTGAACGCCCACGCCTGGCACCCTGTAAACCTTTAAGAACCTGCTTACACTGCTGTTGCTATTATGCACCATCCAGTCGGCGATGACCCACTGTGACCCTCTGAACAACGGGTCTAAACCTTACCCTGGCCTGTGCCAGCCTTCTCATCTCTGGTAAACCTGGGCCCCTTGTTACAGTTCCTGTGGCGATGCATCTCACTGAGGGTGAAGGGAGGCTGTAAAATACTGCCCTCTTCGAAGATGTATCTGAGTAACCATTTCTGGTCCTGTGGTCTTTTTATGTGGACTACACAAATGCTTCCTAGTCCTTACATGCACCTTTTCCTAGACTTGGTGTGTATATATGCCTTTTATATATGCTATGTGTATATGCCTTTCTATATGGTATGTATATATGCCTTTCACTCCATGTCAACTCAAAGAGTCAGGTCATTCAATCACACTCCTTGTATTTATACTTTAATTGCCTAAGTACCTCGGTTTCCCTGGTATCTTTCCCCAAACCTTTCTTCAGTCGGGACACTTAAAGATGGAGGCCAGTAAACGAGCTAATCTATTTTACGTTGATTCCATTAACTTGTCTCTTGACCCAGTTTTCAAATTAGGGGAGAGACGGAGAGGGCGGGCGCCTTGCTTAGTCTTCTCAACGCTGTAATTCAGGAGCTGTGACTGCAGCCTTACGTGTCCATTTGAGTGTATCTTGTCTACACGAAGTCTACACATAGAGCGATCTGAGAAGTAACATACCTGCATAAACTCAATAAGAGGGCCTCTCCACAGGCTTCGTGGAGCCTCGATCCCCCGCCCATAAACAGATTAGTCTGATGTCCTGGCAAGGACTGTGGATTTATAATCATGGGCCTTGCCTGTGCTTGGCTGTGACATTTTGGATAAATGGCTTAACCTCTCAAGACCTCAATTCTTCATTTATAAAAAGCAGGAGCAATCAAGAATATTTGTAATCTTCCAACTATGAAGACGGAAAAGCCTTGTATAAACATAAGGAAAGAGTCACCCCCTCTGGAATACGCCTTTCTGTGCCCCTTCCCGATCACTGACAGGAGCTGGTGGGAGGTTCTGAGAGTCACGGTCCCTAAGGAGAGTGGAAAGATGCGCACAGATCTCAGATCATATTTAGAACAGAAGAGAGGCTGGCCGACTCCCCAGCTGGATCTCATTTACACAAAATCTCTCTCAAAGCCTTTCTGGGGACGTGAGACTCTCCTGAGTTAACTCCCCATGGGAATGAATGGTGACTCAGGGGTGAAGAGTTTGACTCCTAATTGAAAGGTTGAAAGGGGGAGCCCCTGAGCTGCCCCCGGGAGAAATGTGTGGCTGGCTGCTTCTGGACATCGCTGCCTTGGGGACCCCAGGACGCATTCCTCTCTGCCCTATGGGGTCTCTCTGAGCTGGTGTAGACTCGATGGACACGGTTTTGCTTTTTCTTTGTGAGTGAATATAAGTATTAGTTGTATTTTAATCATATAAACAGAAACTTTTTACTTGAATGTGAAATTCCTAACATATTAACTGTTGTATTAAGTGACCTCTTTGGAGGAAAGGCTTTAAGAGTTGCTTAAAGAACTAATAGTATAATTGTGTTTTATTATCCAAGGCTATTGTGGGTCTTAAAAACCATAAGTGCGTTTATAAAAAAAAAAAAAAATCAATCCTCTCAACAACTGAAAGCCAATCCAGTTACTTAAACTCTGTCCCAACACATACAGCAATTGACTCGCTGGGAGTCTGGCTACAGCCTGTGGCGCTTGAACAGACACCAAATTACCCAGGCAGCAGACAAAAACATAAGGGGCCCAAAACCATTGGATCAAGAAATTATTAAAATACAAGCCATAAATTTCTGGTTCTGCTGAAGTTCATCAAGGACAAAATGTGACAGTGTCCCAGAGCTCCTTGGAGTTGGGACAGCGGAAGAATCTGTTTTCTCCATTTCCTCCCTTTGGACCCTAAAATTGTGCTGTATACACATGATCAAGAACCTATTTAATCATTAAAGGATCATTACTTCCTCAAAGGAACCCTGGAGATGTGAACGTCCCAGGGGCTCCGTCTTGTATTCTCCTCACAATCATTGCTACGTTCGAGCCCCAGTGTAGCGGCTCCTAGGTCAATCCATCTCAGAGAGAGAGGTCCTTGGAAAGGACTTCATGCTCGGAAGGGTGGAGGGATAGCGCAGAAGAAGACCCTGGATGAGATGGATTGATATAGTAACTGGGGTAATGGGGGTTGGTGTGTTGGAATTAGTGAGAGTGGCTCAAGACATAACAATGACATATGTAAAGGCCCTTTAAAAGAGACTCTGACACAGTAAACATTGTCTATGTTTTACTTAAATTTGGAGATTGAGTGGATCATTTTTATTTATCCTTAGTTGACAAACAAAGATTATGACAAGAAAATGGAGATAGGCAGGAGGCAGATTTGAAAGGTTAGGCAGTCAACTCATTATTCTGGAAAAATACACAGGTATTTTTTGAGTATTTTTATCCGATCCTAGAACATGTTCCTTGGCTGGCCAAAAGGAGTGGTCTTGGCAGCCCCATTAACAAGGTGATATTCTGTCATGGCACTTAGATTTTTTTTTTCTATAATTATATTTTATTAATTTTCATAAACATTTACAGAGATTTGGGGCTTCCACTCATTCATTGTTGCACTATTCTCTCTACCCTCCTCCCAGGGTGTTCTTGTCCAAATGCCACAGTGCTTGTCAAAGCCAGTTCTGATTAATCTTCTTTGTCAGTGTGTCCTTTGCCATTCCCTATCACTCCTCCCTGAGAGAGACTTCACCCTGAGTCATAAGGAAAAGGGGACGGCGTATTCTCTTAGCTACTTCCTGCTGAAAAGGGACGCTGTGGGTTTCAGGGTGAAGATCTTCTCTCACTACTCTAAAGGGCCCCTTTGGCAGTAGGAAACACATAGACTATTATGGAGATTGATTTTGGAATTCAGATGCACTCTTATTGATTGTGCTTGGCTGTACATGTACATATCCTTCAAGATGTATCATGGGGGTGTTGCAACCTAGAAGACACAAATGTGACTAACAAGTTATAAGTACATGAGTCCAAATATTATGGAAAAGTAAAAGAAAAGATTCTTTCATTGTTTTACAAACACTCCCCCAGGTCCCCTCCACCATGCAGCCCTCGCTCTAGTCTCCTGTGATGACAGATATACCCAGTTACATCTCTCTTTTAGACGGTTCTCTCCCTCCTCTGCTTCAGTGCAGTATACATTATTGAACCCATCTTACTCAGTCTCTCCCCAACCCCAAGGACAGTCCCATTCTACAACAGTGGCATCATGTAATATTTGTCCTTTTGTGACTGGGATATTTCACTCAGCATAATGTTCTCCATAGTCAACCATTTTGAATAATATTGCATGAGTACCTTGTTTTTTAATGCAGCATAGTATTCCATTGTACCACAGCTTCTCTAGCCATTCGTTTGTTGATGGGCACTTAGGTTGTTTCCAACTCCTTGCTATTGTGAACAAAGCTGCAATAAACATGGGTGTGCATATATCTGCTTGGATGTCAGCTATGGTCTCTTCAGGGTATATTCCCAGTAGTGGAATTGCTGGGTCAAATGGTTTTAACCCCCTACAAAATCTTAATACCTCAGAGAGCTCTGTAGATGAATGCTATCATCCACCAACCAATCCAGTTAGAAGTCATGTTGGGGAGGGGGGGATCTTGATGGTGCACATCTCTGAAATGAATGCTTAACTTGAATGAGTGAGTGAGGGGCGTGGCCGGAGGCCAGCACCCCACCTGTCTCGTAAGTCATTCAAGACAGTTCCCTGACTTCAGGTCTCTGAAGATGAATGCCTATCCACCTTCACGGCCCAGAAGCCCCCGACTTCTTTTCTTGGCTTTGAAACGCCTTCTAAAAATCAAACCAAAGAAGCCAGTTAAACACTCAGGTTCCTGGGTTGCATGCAAGAAGGAGAAAACATTCTAGTACATTCTGCCTGCTGTCACCCTGTAGAAAGGGTTTGGTATCTGTATAACTAGTGCTCAATGAAACACAAGACATCCAGTATTCCAGAGGCCGGTAAAATCCCTGGTTAATTCAAGCTGGAGTCATTGATGTTTCAGGAATCTGGATGACATTAAAGGTGGGTTATAGTTCTTATCTCTGAGAAGCCAGCTGTTTAAAAGAAAGAAAAGCCCCAAAACATCCTTTCAAGGTAAAATATTTCTTTTTATGGGCTTAAAGGCAATAACAAAAAGCCAACTCCCCACCCCACCCCACCCTCCCCCGCTCCCCACCAGTGCATATCATGGCTTTTGGGAGGTCAGCAGGCCTCCAGGCCTTTCTTCCTGCATACCTTTGCAAGGATACAATCAAACTGGCCTTTGGTTAGTGGTTTACCTGTTTGTACCACCCACGCCCAAGGATAGGGCATATTTGTGCTTACACATATGCTGAAATACTATTTTGTTGTTGTTGTTTTTAATTCACTCTGCTTATGTGCACAGTGGTCTGCTTTTTGTTTTTATCAGGTCACTTCCTGTTTGATCAACAATGTGGACATTGTCAGTTGTTCCAGCACTTTCTCATCTTTCTCATACATACATCAGTCACTGAGAGAAGTGGATAAAGCCGAAACCCTGTGCCTATCCTAGGGTTTGGGATTCAGTGAGTGACTTGCTAGTGCCGCTGTAGCAGAAATACCACAAGTGTATGGCTTTACTAAATAAACTCTTTTCTCACAGTTGAGACAGCTGAAAGTCTGAAGTCAGGACGATGGCTATAGGAGAGGGCAGTCTCTCTGTCCACTCTGGGGGACAGCGCCACCCACTCTGCAGCTGTGATTTGGGTGCTGGGTGGGAGGGGACTGCCCACCTTTCTTCTGCAGAGCTGTCTATGGATTCAAACCCTTGGAGAATCGGAATGTTTTGGTTAGTAGCACAATGCGTTATAGACGACGCCACCAGAGCTCCTTACACGGCCGGGTGGCTGCTGTTATTTGCTGTTGAGCCCAAATGGACCCAGAGCTGACCCTCCTGCAGTGGATTTTCAGAGGCCGTAAATTGCACAAGAGAAGATTCCACTTCTTCTCAGGAGCATGTGATAGATTCGAATTGCATGCCTTTGGGATTGCAGGGCAGTTTCTCCCCACTGGTCCAGGAGAGCTCCCTAGTGGAGCCCCTGTGGCGGGTAGGACTACGTACATGTGAGGTGTTTGTAGTCCACCAAGGGATCAGATAGTCGGCTAATAATATAAGTCAGGTAAATGGCACCTTTCAAGTGAGATTGTGCAATTAAGAGGTACAGAACTTTAACATGGAGACTTATAAGTTTTGCCAACTCACCAGGCTTTGGACTGACAGACACAGTTGTTATCATCTGTCGTCAAGTCACCTGAACCTAGAGTGACCAGTACAACAGCTCTGAAGCCTGCCCTGTCCTGAGGCAAACTCACTGATACACCCACCCCCCTTGCCCTAGTTACTGTCTCAGTCTATCTCATTGGAGTCTTCCTCTCCTGTGCTGTCCCTCCACCCTTCTGAACATGATGTCCTTCTCTAAGGATCAGTCTCTCCTGGCCACATGCCCAAGGTGTGTGAGATGGAGCTTCAAAATCCTAGCCTCCAAGGAGAAACTTGCTTTCATCCTCTCCAAGACAGACTATTTATTTTTTTGATGGTCCGTAGTATGTTCAAAACTCTTCTCCAGCACCACAACTCAAGGGCATCAATTCTTTTATCATCCTTAGAGAATCTCATTTCCATCAAGAAAGCAGAGGGCCTGGAGCAGGGCATGCACAAGGGAGGGGATGAAGGGGAGGGGAATGAGGGTGAATCTGTATGCTTGAGTAAATGAAAAGTCAGTTTCTTTGTAAACATCCATTCAAATCACAATTTAAAAAGGGAGAAAAAGGACTTTGGAGTTGAGTTCCCTGTTACATCTTCAGTCTCTATGTCCAAGTAAGGACATCATCCTGGGTCCTAGAAGTTAGGACTTCAATATATCTTTGATGGATATAATTCAACTCAAAGCAGGATGGGAGGAATTCAGTGATTTATTTGCATAGGGTTAAAAGGACAGGTAGCTGAACTATACACAGTAAATTCAGAATGACAAAAATTGAAGAATACCAAGTGTTCCCCACCTCCCATTGGTGAGAGCCATGATCCCCCACCTCCCAATCTCTTGCAACTCTGTCCTTCCAGGCACTCAGCTAAGACACCTTGTAGTTAGTTAATTCATGAAATTGTTTTCAATAAATTGTATACCAGTGAAAAATTAAATTGGCAAAACTTGAGTGACAGATAGAGTTACAATAATAACAATCAAAGAACAGTTTCACTCTTCTTGTTGAGGCTGCTAGTGTATAACCAAGTATCTCATGAGATTTGGTTCCTTGGTGTGGAAGTTAAAGGTCAAGGTCACGGATTTATGCAACGTTGCAGTTAATTGGCCTAATAATGTGTCAAGATTTTACTTTTGAGTTCACTGCATAATGCATGGGGTCTTAAAAGCATGTGGCCATTCAAGAACTGGTCTCTATTCACCTAGAGAAACAGAGAAAGGAGGAAAGTCAAAAGTAAGAGGAGGAGATAGAATAATGGCTAATTGCCCCATGAACAAGGATCTTCTTTGCCATGAAATCAAAACCAGATGGTGCTCAAGTAACATTTCCGAATATTTTAATCAAATATTCTACAGGAGAATCTTCTCAAAAGGGACAAGATGCAGAAAAGACTTTTAAATTCTCACTCAGTTCCCACTGAAACTATTGCTCTGAAATAATCTTTAAACTTTACACCAGAACATAGTCCCTCATGTCTTTTATTATTATTCTTATATTTTACAGAAGAAAACATGAACAGAGTCCCCCACTACCACAAATTACACAGCTGAGTTTCCCACATTCGTGGAAATTGTAGGGGTCAGCAATGGATGAACATTATGCTAGGAGAACCACCTTCTTGATTATGGTATCTCCCCCGCGAGGTAAGTGTCCTTCATGACTTCTTAAAACAAAACAATAATTTTGCTAAACAGGTAAAGAATGTTGGCCTTGGACATTATGCATACCTCAGTCACAAAAGGACAAATATTGCATAGGGCCACTGTTGTAAAACGGGAGTGGGGTTGAGGGAAGACTAAGAAAGAGGGAATAGATAATGTATACTGCACTGAAACAGATGAGGGAGAGAACTGTTTAAAAGGGATATATGATTAGGTATTATTGTCATAACAGGAGTCCAGAATGAAGGCCACACAGTGAAGTGGACTTGGGGGGAGGGATTGTATAACAATGAAAGAGTTTTTCTTTTACTTTTCAAAGAGAAGAGTGAATTGGTGCGGGGGTGGGGGGACAGGGAGGAAGTGCAACAGTGAATGAATGGAAACCCTAAGTCTGTAAACTTTCATTAAAATTCATTAAAAAAAAAAAGAATGTCAGGCGATAACTTGGGTTAGGGAAAAGAGCACTGAGCTGGAAATTATAGTCAACCAACCAATGAATTGTCAGTACTTCACACGACCCCGAGTTTATGAAAGTAAAACTGTGTTCTTCAATGACACTTAACAACAACAACAATAATAATATTATTATTAATTCTTAATATGAAAGCTTGAAATTTGCAAAACAAGTTAAAATTTTTTCAGAAGAAACTTGAGAAAGTCACCTTTATATTTCCACTGATGAGAAGTTTCCAAACCAATGAAGTGAAAATCAACATTGAAGAAAACTTTTAACAAAAATTGCTATGCTCTATTTGCAGGTCTATTGCCTACTGTCCCTCAGCCTTTGTTTCTCTTTCTTATACGTTAGACACTTGGTGGGAGGGAGTTTCAGAAAATCTGAAATACAGCCAGCTTTGTTTCTGATGTTCCCTTTTGTCAAAGTCTCTCAATAAAATAAAATAAAAGGTAAAAACAAAACAAACAAACAAACAAAAAAAACCTGTGCTCTACAGAATTTTTGATGGTTGACTTTTCAGAAGTAGATTGTCATGCCTTTGCTCTGAGGCACTTCTAGGCGGACTCAAACCTCCAACCTTCGTCAGCAGCTGACTGAACAAATCATTTGCACCATCAAAGGATCTCTAGTAATCACGGTATAGTCCATAATATAATCGTCTAAATGTTATTATCAGGAATATTTCACAAACAAAACCTAATTTCTTCTTCTTTTTTTTTAAATTTAATTTCGTTATTTTTCATTTCAATGAACATCTACAGAGATTTTGGAATTCCATTCATTCATTGTTGCACCCCTCTCCCCGCCCCCCACCCCCCAAAATTTCTTCTTTAAAATAGTCACTGGCTAAGGATGCCTTAAAGAAGAATTCCTGACCAGCAAGAGACTTCAAACAAAAGGAAGGGCGGATTATCATCCCTTCCCTCCTCCTTCTTTTCAGCTTGTACTGCTAAGGGGTATTGTTGAAAAAAAAAAAAAAAGATGAGATTGTTTTCACTTCATAGATTGGCTCTCAAATCTATTCTGAGATAAATGCAAAGCAGCAAGAAATGAGGAAATAAATGATCCTGGGAACACTGAAAAACAAGATCTATCTAAACTAGATAAACTGACAAGAGCAACATGAACAATCAGATAGAAAACTTAAGGGGCAGTTTGTTGTTGTTATGTGCCGTGGAGATGCCTGCAACTCATAACGACTCTATGTACAACAGTCCTAAACCCTGCTCGATCCCTTGCCAATCATATTGTCTCCAACACACCCATCCCCATTACCCCAGTAACTGAATCAACCCACCTCATCGAGGGTCTTCCTCTCCTTTGCTGTCCCTCCACCTTCCCAAGCATGACATCTCTCTCCAAGGACTGATCTCACCTTGCAACAGGTCCAAAGTATGTCAGGTGAAGCCTCAGAATCTTTGACACCAAGGAGCAGCTGACTTCACTCTCTCCAGGACAAACTGGTTTGTTTTCCTAGCAGTCCATGGTATATTCAATACTCTTCTCCAGCACCACAGCTCAAAGGCATCAATTTTCCTTCTATCATCCCTAGTCATTGTTCAGCTCTCTGATGCATAGCAAGTAATTGCAAAGTCCATGGCCTGTATCAGGAGCACCTTGGTCACCAGAGTGACACCATTGCTCTTCAGTACTTTGGAGAAGCTGTTGTACATCAGATCACTATGAGTTGCAGGTGACTCGATGGCACATAACAACAACATATGTCAGATGAGGCACAGTATCACTTCCTCATGGCATTCTATCAGGAGGTACAGGTTTCACTACTCTGTTACAGGTGATAATCCTGGTGATCAATTGCCCAAGAGGACACATCTTTCTCATGGAGCAGCTGGTAGGTTTGAACTTCTGACTTTATGTTCAGCTTGTTGTTGTTATGTGCCCTCTAATTGCTTACGACTCACAGAGACACTATGTACAACAGCCCTAAACCCTGCTCTATCCTGTGCCAATCGCACTGTCTCTGACACACCCATCCCAATTACCACAGTCACTGAATCAATCCACCTCATAGAGGGTCTTCCCCTCCTGCGCTGTCCCTCCACCCTCCCAAGCATGATGTCCTTCTCCAAGGACCTGTCCCTCCTTACAACATGTCCAAAGTATGTCAGACAGAGCCCCAGAATCCTTGCCTCCAAGGAGTAGCATGGTTTAACCCTCTCTAGGATGAATCTGCTTGTTTTCTTGGCAGTCCATGGTACATTCAACACTCTTCTCCAGCACCTCAGCATAAGGCTTACAATATCATAGTAAGGTAGCAGAAAGGGAATGACATGGACAGACAGAAACTATTGATTTCATACACTGACCAGGGACCTTGCTGAACTCCCTCGCTAGGGTGAATCCCTCGTGGATTGTTTGCTCCTTAATGGATGACCCCATCACCAATACACAGTGATACACGTATCTCCTTATCTGATGTCTGTTTCTTCAATCAGCTTTATTCTCCAAGGACTGCCATTTCCTGTAGGAATCTTCCCTTCAGTCAGATTCCCAGAGATAATGCTGGGAATTGTCCTAGAATCTATAGGGAGAGACAAGGTCAAGAATGGGATATGGGATTTAAAAAAATAAACAAAGAAGAAAGTAAAGAATAAACAGATAAAAAAGAGAAACACTTGGTGAAAAAGACGGAAGAGAAAAAGCAGCAGCCTGGTAAATTGGAAATCAGGAGTACGGTTTGTAGTAGAAATGGTGGGATTAGACTAGAGAGAAAGAAGGAAGAAATGAAGGTGGGGGAGTTGTGGGCAAGATGGTGGACGGAGGAAGACCGAGGTCTCCTCTGTGACGGCTTCAACTGCAATGCTTTAAGAAGCTGAAAGTACTGGCCTTTCTTTCCTATTTCCTTTCAAGGAGGGATGTAACTTTCTAATAAATCTATCATTACTCTTTTACCTTAAAGAGAGAGAGAGAGAAGCCCCTTACATGGAATTCAGCTGAACAGAAGAACAGTAAAGATTTGTAGTGGTCACATAATTCTTTTCTCATTCTACCATGATTTGTAATACATGTGTAGCTTAAAGAATAAACAATTCTCTGCCTGTACCTTTGTGAAAACTGAGAAGAAAAACTCTTGGCCAAAAAGTAATCAAGCCCCTTCCAGAACATTCAGGAAATGAGAGATCATCCATTAAGAGGCCCATGACTCTTGTGTTACCCCTGGGAGCTTGCACACTGCCTTTGAAAATCCAGGCTCATCTTTAGGAAAGAATGGGGAATGTATGTCCATCTGTGGTCAAAAAATTGTGCACTGAAATTTTATAAACAGAATGATTATTTCATGTTCAGCTACATCAGTGGAGAGACCTGCAGGTCAGTTCCGCTTGGCAAGCCAGCTCCTGAGTGTCCTGACGTCTGGATAGAGCTAAGAGATCTGCTCACGCCACTGAAGTCCCTGGGCGGCACTCCAGCCTGGGGTGGGGGTGAAGAGGCAGGCGGTATGGAGAATGGGGGATCCAGACTTAAAAATCATTCCCTGTGGTTCTTCCCAGAAGGAAGGTGGAGATTACTCGGGAAAATGTAGAAAATGGAAAACTTTTGGAAAAGTGGGTCTATGGGAACAGGATGATTCAACTATAAAAGGAATGCCCGGGGAAGAGTTTACCTGCTTGAGATTTTTCCTTAGACTTTGAAATTCTGTTTCAATGTTCCCGTCCTAAGCTGTCTCCCTCTAACCACCCCTGACTTTGTGTTTGAAAAAGGTTATATAAGGGAGCTCTGGTGGCCTAGTGACAAGAAGCTGCACTGCAATCCCAGAGGTGCACACTTCGAATCCCCCAGATGCTCTGCTGGAGAAGGAGGGTCAATTTCCTCCTGTACCAGTCAGATCTGATTTGACGGTACACGCACAAGAAATAATAAAAGTTCTGTCCCTTAGGCTTCACTGAGGAACTGTGAGCATCAGAGAGCGGGGTGAATCCAGGGAAGATGGGAGCAAGGAGAAGAGCGCCTCAATTCCAAGAGCTACACATTCCAACACGCCCAGGAGGAAGGCCTTACAACCCAAACCTCCACGTTCACACTCGTAGTGGATTGAATTACTGACCCAGTTCTCCTCTCCTCTGAAATGGAATCAATGCCTGTAAGTGTGGTGTTGGAGAAGCGTACTGACTACTCCATGGACTGACAAAAGAAAAAAGGAAATCTGTCCTGGAAGAAGTGCAACCAGGGTGCTCCTTTGAGTCAAGGACGGTATCAGGAGGAGCCAGTCCTTGGAAAATTTTATCATAGAAGACCTTCAACAAGATGGATTGACAGGGTAACTGACAGAGAGAGTGAAGACAGCTAGGATAGTTTTGATCTATTGTTTGAAGGGTTACTATGAGTCATGGTCAACTCAACAGCACCTAACACTTTTTGACTTTGAACTTGACACCATGACCTGTTTCAGCCAAAATGAGATACAATGTTGATGCAATGCTGAGTAGAGACTTCAATTGTGCTCCATATTTAAGCGTATTCTCATGAGTTCAAGTGATCCAGCATACAAAGACCATTTATCTCAGCTCCAGAACGAGATACAGGGAACAGAATACATGGCTCAGGGAGACACTGGCTTAAGGAAGAGCAGAGACACAGGAAGCAGAAATGAAGCCAACTTATAGTTCAGAGCCAAGAGCCAGCCCAGCTCAGTCCAAATGGCAGCCAACTGCAGACCCATGAACATGAGAAAAAAAGATGGTTCTTTTAAGAACTTGAGCTTCAGAACAATTTGTTAGACAGCAGAGTTGTGAAAGTAATACATTAAGACGCTACTTGAGGTCAGAGGAAGCCAACACAACAAAGGGAGACGATAGAGAGGCTGGCACATTAGAACTTCATAAGCTGTGGGTTTCTATTTCTACCTGGAAAGCTGTCTTCATTCATTACTACATTTAATAATTCATTCATTTGACATCTAATCCTTTGTAAGTACTAGCATGTTTCAGGCACTAAGGACAAAAGAGTAATTAAAACAGATGGACGTCCTTGCCCCCCTGGAGACATTGTTCAAGTTCATGAGAGGAACTTGCTATGGATGGAGCTCTGGTGGCTTAATCCTTAGGGAGCTACACTACTAACTCCAAGATCACACCTCTGAGGCTCAAATCCACAGCAACTCCAAGAGAGAAAGACGGACAATGCATAGCCTCATTCAAGCGAGGGGTTTACATAAAAGGAAGACATGATTCGAGGATATCTTAACCGTGGGGCTGCCAGCTCACTAGGTATGTTTAGCTACTATAACACAGACTTATGCCAGTGCTATTGGAGAAGACTACTGGATAGCCTATAATCTACCAAGAGGACAAACTAATTTGCCTGGGAGCAGGTACAACCTACAGTCAAGGATGGTGAAACTTCGTCTCACATATTTTGGGCATGTTGTTAGGAATCCAGTCTTTGGAAAAGGTCATCATGACAAGAAAGGTGGCTAGTCACAGAAAGAGAAATGAAAAAGACTTGAAACACTAACTGATGAAGATCATATCATATCCTTCAATATGGATTACACTTCAACATCATGGAAACAAAATTCCTTGCAACAGAACCCCTAAACAATTTTATGATAAAGAGAAAAAAGATTGAAGTTGTCAATTATTTAATTTTATTTGGCTCTTCAAACACCCATGGCTGTGGGTTAGAGAAATCAAACAACATATGATTTAAAAGTGCAACCAGAGCGCTCCTTAAAAGCAAGAACAGTGAGACTTTGTGTTACATACTTGGGACATGTTACCAAAAGGAGCTAATCGTTGGTGACAGACATCTTGCTTGATTAACTGTTCATGACCAAAAACAAAAGATCTGAGATTTGAACCTTTTTTGTATACCTCCAGACCCATATTTCTGGGACTCATCTTGCCTCTCAAAAGTTGCTATAACCCTGGAAGATCCTAGGTCAAAACAAAAAATATTCTTAAAAGTCACCAATTTAATGGTGCAACAAAAATGGTGGTTTCTGGGCTACCTCTACAGTTTTATCTCTACGCAATAAAGAAATTAGTCTCTCAGAAAAGCAACCAGCTTTCTTCTCCCACCCCCTGGTAGGCGTTCCATTAAAAATTCTCCAAGTGACTACCCATCTTGCAGCATGCAGTCATGTTTAGCACTTTGAATCTCTTGTCCAAAGTATATCCCCTACCCTACGCTCTTGCCATTATTTTTCCTTATTTCTACTGACTTCCAACCTGGGCTCTACTACGATGATACTAACTATCTGCAGCTTGTCTCTGCAAACCCTATGAACCTGGAGAAAGGATGAAAGTCACTCATAGGGTCGCTATGAGTCACCGACGACTCAATGGCACTTAACAACAACATAGAGAGAGGTCATTTGGCTTAGCAGCCAGAAAGTGATGCTACCACGCCAAAGGTGGGTGACTTTAATCCGCGGCCTTCAGGCTTGTTTTTAATCAAACATTCCTCTAGGTCATCTAGCCCTGGTGTGTCCACTTGCCATACAGAGGTAACTTGTGGTTGCTGTGAGGCTGAACACTGTGACTCTGATGTGTCAAATGTGATAATGTTTACCCATGATGTACAGTGTTTGGTGGAGCTTCCCAAATAAAACAAGCTTGGAAGCAGGAATGGCATCCACTTCTGAAATGGCTTGCCTCTGTAAACTCTATGACCATGAAGAAATGACCAAAGTTATACAAGTGTTCAGGTCTTTCATCCATAGGGTCGCTATGAGTCATCTACGACTCAACGGCACTTAACAACAACACAACAACATCATATTACTTGGATCCACAATTAACACTTAGTACATCGTGCTTGGGAGGGTAGAGGGACAGCGCAAGAGAGGAAGACCGTCGATGAGATGGATTGATTCAGTGACTGGGGTAATGCGGGTAGGTGTGTCAGGGACTAGAACAACGCACAGAATAGAGCAGGGTTTAGGGCTGTTATACACAGGGCTGCTATGAGTTGCAGGCGACTTGACTGCATAAAACAACAATGACAGCAACCAGCACTCAAGAGCTATGGAGACATATTGCATTGAGAAAGTCTCTAATCAGGGATCTCTCCAAATTACTGAGCAACAACAACAACAACATTTCAGTAATATTCAAATTTGTAAAAAAAAAAAAGGAAAAAAACCCAAATTTGTAGTTATGATCTTGGATTGGATTGTATAGGAGAATCCTCCTACTCTTAGGAATACATGATTTGGGTGAAATATTTGCTACTTACTTTCAAAAGGCTCATAATCTATGTACTTGTATATGTTGTTGTTGTTGGCCATGGAGTTGAGTAGAATGCACAGAGATCCTGTGAAGAGGAACTCTGAACCCTGTCCTATCCTCTGCCATCCTCACCCTCTTGGACATACTTAAGTCCATTGCTGCAGTCACCGTGTCAATCCGTCTGGTTGAGGGTCTTCCTCTCTTTCATAGACTCTACATGTATACGTGTATTAAGATAGGTGGGCAGACTGATTGACAAAGAAAAAGAAGCAACTGATTTATACAATGGCTGACTTCAGCTGCTGAATAGAACAGAACATACGAATTTTAAGCTTTTTTGCTTTCAACTTTAATGGTGGTTTGAAATTATTTTAGAATAAACAGTTAACAAAGAAAAAAGAAAGTTGGAGAAAGAGTGGTATCTCCTTGTCTCGCCAGACTGGCATTTCATCCCTGGAGGATGAAGTTTTGCCTGAAGCCTGGGTCGAAGTACCTGTTCTCACCACATAGCGACCAGTGTCCACCATTCACAACATGCAGGGGCTGACCAAAAGGAATGCTATGTTAACTCCTCTGCTTGTTCCCCTCGGTTTGGGTGCTGTTTAATGCTGTCTTTCATAGAGGGTTTCGTGCACAGCTGGGAGAGAATGTGGAGGGTGAGTCAGGACAGATGGGGAAGGAGATGAGGGGGCAGAGAGATGAAGTGTTTGTGTCAGGAGACAAGCCGGAGGATGTGGGAAATGTGGAGGAAGGGAGTCTGGGAAAGGGTGAATGGGAGCAGGGCCTTATCTCAAAATCCTCTAATAGAAAACAAGAGGAGACTTATTCTGCCTTGTTTATTTACCTAACACATGTTCCCACTGTGAAGTAGGCAGGTAGCGTCTGCATTTCCTGGTCTTTCAAGGAAACACAAGATTCCTCCACACTTTCTCACTCAAGCCCTGCTTCCCTGAGAACCACTGATCTTCAACTTAATCTACCAAAGTAGGAAGGAAATGTTTTGCAATTGGAATGTATATAGGACTATAGGAGGACTGGGTGGGAACAGGGCAATAGTGTGGAGGCTTCTGCTGTCGTCCAAGTGATCGTTTGGCCGCGATCTTACAGAGGAGGTGGTGAGCAGTACTTGGACTCTGGATACATTTGAAGGTGTAGCTCAATAGTGTCATTCAGTTGCTTTGTCCCTGAGTTCCCTTCATAGCCCCTATACCTGCGATTTTTCTTCTTCTTTAACTTCAACGTGCCCAAAGTAGGTGAGACAAAGCTTTGCCACGCTTGCCTCCAAAGAGCACTGCGTTTGCGCTGTCTTTAACTAGAGTACTTCTTTCAAAGAACAACAAGCAAGTTGGAGTAGAAACAGAAACACAGACGTGCCGGCATTGTGCAGATTCTGACTAGGACAAGCCCATGGTAGCGCAGTAAAACTACACTCTGGTGGTTTGAAGGCTGTGCATTTTCCAAAGTAGACAGTCATCTTTCTTCTGAGATGTCTCTGGGAGGGTTCAAAATGCCAACTTCTCTTTCATGAACTCAAGGGCGATCTTGTCTACAGTAGTAATATCATGTTTGAGATGTGTATACGATTTCACAGCTGTTTCACACTGTTTGGGAAGGTCATCCCTGACTCCTAGACTCAGTTGTTGTTGTTGTTATGTGCCATCGAGTTGACTCCACGTCATTACAACATGTGGACAGCAGCTCTGAGACTTGCCCCTTCCTGAGCCAATCTCACCATGTCCAGCACACTTGAACCCACTGTCACAGTGACTGTGTTAATACAACTTGTTGAAGATTTTCTCTTCTTGCACTGACCCTCCACCTTTCCGAGACTTCTGCAAGGACCCTCCTATAGTCTCACAATGCTTTGTTCTTTCTCCCCTAATTATCACTGTATTTTATTATAAATATTGCTTTATCTGCTTTTTTTTTCTTCACTGCTGTTGAGTTGAAGCTGACTCATGGACCCTCCAGTGGGTTTTCAGAGGCTCTAAATCACACGGGAAGAGCTTGTCCATCTTTCCCCCCCCCAAGGAGCAGCTTGTGTATTTGAACTGTCCTAGAGGGATCACGTTGGGGTCTGCGGTGCACTCCTGATCCACCAGGCCACCAGAGTTTCCGAGGTAGATGGTATGATCTCCACATCCCTGAGAAGGGAAAGCTGTGAGAGGTCATGACCACGGAGCCCATTGTGGACCAACCGGAAACACTAACCTGCTCTAGGTTCTTCTTTCTATTCTATGCTCCGTCTGGACTATAGATTAGAAGCACCAGTCAACAGACACTTACTGAGTCAAGGACACACGAAAAAGAGTAAGATTTGCATTCAGATACTGGAACTCAAATGCAGGGATACGAAAATGCAAATACATAATTTTTGTTATAGTGTGGTAAGTACTGTGGGAGGTGCAGGAGGAAAGTCTAACTCTGTCTTGGTGGAGGAAGGGTTAAGTACGTCTCCCTTCATGTACATACATGTTGAACGGAGAATGTGGACTGCTAGGACAGAGGTGGGTTATTCATTGGAAAAAGCTGATGGCTTCAGAACTGGGTAACCTGTTTCTGCTCCATTGCTGTAGACTCTCCATTGACCACCCCGCCGGCTCAAGCACCAGCAGCCTGCCTCAAGGAATGAGGAAAGCAGTCCTGGGCGCCCACGTTTGCTTAGCTCATAGTCAGTACAAAAATGGACAGACAGTGTGACACCAGACCAAACTGTTGTCATCCCTGGAGCTCACCCTCATGGGCCACCACATACTGCCTGAGACGTCTACATGAACGGTGTTTCTGGGGTATGTTGTTGTTATTGTTGTGCACCACCAAGTCAGAACTGACCCATAGCTGACCCTCCATTGTGTTTTCAGAGACAGTTAACCACACAGAAAGGAAATGTCCATCCATCTCCCACAGAACAGCTGATGGAATCAAACTGCATGCCTTCATCATTGCAGCAAAAAGGTCTATATGAATAATACCCCATGGATTCAGGCAATGCTCAATCCTCAAAAAAGAACACCTCATTGTGATCAAGGAATAGAGTCTGCTGGGCTACCAGTGACGGAACGCCACAGGTCATCTGGTATGGAATAGAATGGGTTATAACTTATTATTGGCAAGAGGGTAGGAAGCAAAGAAAGACTACTTGTTTTCTAGAACCTGGGAGAACTTGCCTCCTAAGAATAAAATGAAGCCAGCCACGGCTGTCAACAGTCATTCCTTCATAGAAATACGGTGCTGAAGGGCAGCCAAAAAAATGAAATTCTCCTCAGAGCACTATTCTGTGTAGCAAGGACTATGACAACATCATTATTACTGTATGCGGCTGGGCTGACCAAAACCTTTTAAGGAGGACAGTATGGTGACCACATTTATAATTTAGAAAGTTACCAGAGAGAAGTGTATATTAGAGAAACAGAAGACAGAGAGAGATAAAGGAATTACTTCCCAGGTCAACAAAAACCCCACCAGTGAGGGATGATGAGGCATCTGTTCGGGTAATGGGAGTGAAGAGGAGGAGACGGATTCAGAAACTAGTTAGAAGGTAGAGTCATCCAGACCTGGGTGACTAATTGCATGTAGGGGGTGAGAAAGTGGGACGAGGAGAGGATGACTCTTGAGTTTCTGGCTTGGGAAAGTGGTTCGATGATAAATAGAAGGGGAAGGAGAGAGAATGTGTGTATTCATCCACATGTAGCTGAAAAGAGAGCTCGGCTTTGTTCATCACTTAAGCGACACAACCATAGGCCCAGGTAGGTGTCCAGGACTAGGCAACTGGACATACGTTCTACAGCGAAGAAGCAAATTCCAGGTAGAGAATTGCAGGCCAGAATTTTAATAGAAAGCAGGAGTGGATAAGGTCTCCTAGGAGACCGCATAGAAAGAGGAGAAGGTGGAGGACCCAAACTTGTGTAACATGTTTAAGAGGAAATAAAAAACAGTTTCCCATGAAGATGACTGAGAAATCAAGCTGCATGAACTCCAAACTCTCTAAACACCACATTAAGATGTTAGAGTTGATTGGCCTTGTATGTGTCAGCACATTAAGGGGAAAAAACCTTGACTACACTTTATCAGTTTCATAGCTAGGGAGTCAGTGGAGGGCTGGTGCTCCAGGAAGCCTGTGCGCCGACCAGCTCCCTTTCTCAAAGGATGGCGGCTCCACAGCAAGACAGGACGCCTTCCTTCCAAGAAGGACAAAGAAATGAACGAGGGTGAGCCTCTCTCTTCTTACCAGAAAAATAATCATCGTCTGAGACTGTCAATCCAGCGGCAGTCTGATCATTAGAAATTATTGGCCAGGTCAGGAGATGTGATTTTGTTTGTTTGTTTGTTGAGATGTGATTTTTTTTAAAACTTTCTTGGTTTAAAACCATTTCAAATTTCCAAACACACACACACACACACACACACACACACACACACACAAAACCCCTAGTACAAGAATTCCTTTATAGCCTTTACCCAGAATATACAAATACCACCATTTACCACTCTCATTTTCTCATTCTCTCCTCCTCTTTCTCATGCGTATGTTTACTCCGAAACACTTCCTGGGGGGCTTCTTCAAATCAAGGGCCTTTTCTTACTTAACCACAGTACAATGATCAAAACTAGGAAATGAACATGGATGATGTTCTCAGGTGCCACTGAGTCAACCACAATTATAGCAACGCCATGAACAATGGATCAAACCACGCTCCGTCCTATCCCATCCTTACAATGTCCACTGTGCACGAGCCCATTGCTGCAGTCACTGTGCCAATCCATCTCCTTGGGGGTCTTCCTCTTGTCGCTGATTCTCCCTCGCGCCAGCACATCTTTTCCAAGGACTGGCCCCATTGTGATGCGTCCAAAGCAAATGAGGCAAAGTTTGATCATCCTTGCCTCTAGTGAGCATCTTGGTTTCACTTCCTCCAAAACAGGTCTGTTTGGTCTTCTGGTAGTTCTTGGTATATTCTTGCTGACACCATAACTCAAAGGCATTAATTTTTCTCCCACCTCCCATGTACACTGTCCAATTTCCAGATGCAGAGAAAATGTGTGACAAAGAATAATAATTTTTAAAGTTTGTGGAAAAAAAATAAATTTCAAGATGCATATGAAGCAACTGAAAATACCAGGGCTTGGATCAGGAGCACCTTGGTCCTAAACTGAAATCCCTGTTCCTAACTCTGGTCTAGAGGATAAGGAGTTGTGCTGCCAAGCCAAAGGCAGGTGGTTTGAATCCACCGGCTGCTCCATGGGAGAAAGATTGGCAACCTCCTCCTGTGTGATGTATAGCTTTTCAAGACCCACACAACAAGCACTCTCCAGTGAATAGCTTCTAGTAAAATGCCCAGTGTATGTGAGACGCTTTATTATCTTTGCCTCCAAGGAGCCTTTGAGCTGTGGTGCTGGAGAAGAGTATTGAGAATACCATGGACTGCTAGGAAAACAAACAGATTCATCCTGGAAAGGGTTAAACTGGTGGGCTCCTTGGAGGCAAGGATTCTGAGGCTCCGTCTAACATACTTTGGACATGTTGTGAGGAGAGACCGGTCCTTGGAGAAGGACATCATGCTTGGGAGGGTGGAGGGACAGCGCAGGAGGGGACGGCCCTCTATGAGGTGGATTGATTCAGTGACTGGGGTAATCGGGATGGGAGTGTCAGAGACAGTGCGATCGGCACAGGACAGAGCCGAGTTTAGGGCTGTTGTACATAGGGTCGCTATGAGTTGCAAGCGACTCGACGGCACATAACAACAACAACAACCAAGGAGCATGCTTGCTGCATTTCCTCTTAAACACATTTCTTTGTCCTCTTGGCAGTCTATGGGACACTCGGCACGCTTCTCCAACACCACAGCTCAAAGGTATCGGTGCTGCTTCTGTCATCCTCATTCATTTTCAGCTCTCAGATGCATAACAAGTGATCAGAAGGACCATGGCCTGGATGGATTACAATCCATTAGTTAGAACAAGAGGGAAATGGAGAATTAGGAGGGTGGTGGCAACATGCAGTGCCTGCCACACTTCACTCCTTACCAGCCAAGAGGTAAGGACAGGCTGGAATAGAGGCTGAGAGTCTCACTTTGTTCTGTGTTTATAGCATGCATTATGTTCCCCTCAAATGATAAGGTGGAATCCTAACTCTTATCACCATGGATTAAGAAGCCCTGGGGACATGCACAGTAGGTAAACACTTAGCTACCATCCAAAAGGTGGGTGGTTCAAACCCACTAGCTGCCCTAAGAAGGATGTAGTGGTTTCTGTAAGGATTAAAGCCTTGAGAACCCTATGAGGCAGTTCTTCTCTGTCCTATATGGTGACTATGAGTTGGAATTGACTTCCAAGCAAAGGGTTTTGTTGTTGTTGTTGTTGTCATTTGCTGTTGAGTTGGAACCAACCTATAACTGACCCTCAGTGGCTTTTCAGAGGCTGTAAGTAAATTGTAGGGGAGGAGACTGTTCATCTTTCTCCAATGGAACAGCTGGTGGATTCGAACCGTGTTCCTTTGGGTTGGTAGTGCAACTCCTTACCACTGAAACACAAGCACTCCTACACAAAGGGTTTCAGCACCACGCTCTTAACTAACAGAGCTAATTAGCCAAGAAACCGCAAAAGGTTTTAGACCTGTGGGTATAATCCCATTTGGAAACAAGGTTTTTATTATATTTTAATGAAGAAGTCAAAAGACATGCTGCCTTGGGAAAATCTGCTGTCAAGGTCCTCTCCAAAGGGCTAAAAGCAGCAATGTCAATTTGAAGACTAAGGTGCCCCTGATTCAGGCCATAATCTTTTCAGTTATTTGCTATGCATCTGAGAGCTGGACGATGAATAATGATGACAGAAGAAGACTTGATATACACGAGCTGTGGTGTTGGAGAAGAGCACTGAACTGTCAAGATAACAAACAGACATGTCTTGGAGAAAGTATAGCCAGAATGCTTCTTGAAGGCAAGGATGTCAAAGCTTTGTCTCACAGTCTTTGGGCATGTTGCTGGGAGAGGCTGTTCCTTGGATAGGGACATGATGCTTGGAAAGGTGAAGGGACAGCAAACAGGAGGAAGACCCTCGGGGAGGTGGACCGACACAGTGACTGTAGCAATGGGCTCAAGTATATCAGAGCTGATGAGGACGGCACAGGACAAGGCACGGTTCAGAGCGCTTGTCCATAGGGCCCCTATGAGTCATAGCAGACTTGACAAAACCTGCCAATAACAGTATCATTGTAAAATGCAACCTAAACATTATTACTTCTGAGTGAAGTTTTGGGTTTAAAAAAAAAATAAAACAGCAGATTAGTAGTAAACATAATCGAGGCAGATAGGGGTCCAGTGAAAGCTGACAAAAAACTAAAGAACAGAGGCTAAAAGAGACAAGGATCTTCCCCAGAGCCTTCCAGGACAGCGGGGCCCTGGACTAGGATTTCTAGCTTCCTCCGCTGTGGGGAGATGAATGTCTGATCTTTGGTGGCGCTCTGGTGGCCATGTCTGTGGGGAGTTTCACTTCTCCGGCAGTTCAAATCCACCAGATGCTCTGTGGGAGGAAGATGAGCAGTCTTCTCCCACCCAGTTCACTGTCTGAGAGGCCACCTGGAAGGTGAGCTGTGAGTCGATGCCGACTCGAGGCAGGGGAAAGGGTGTCAGTTGGCCAGGAACCACCATTCCTGACCATGTCCATCCTGGAATGGGTGAACGCTGACGGGTTCTTTCTGATATTGTACTCTGTTTATGCCTTCCATTCTAATGTCATGTTTCTTTTTTCTTATTTTATTTTATTACTTTTCTTTTTTGTGCGTGTACCATCAAGTCAGATCTGACTGGTACAGGAGGAGATTGCCCCCCCCCCTTCTCCAGTAGAGCATCTGGTGGATTCGAACCGCATACCTCTGGGATTGCAGTGCAGCTTCTTGCCACTAGGCCACCAGAGCTCCCCTAATTTCATGTTTCTTATGTAATTTCTTTTTCTTTCTCTTCTCCCTCTACCCCAAAATTCTTAAGTATTATAAGTCAAGTGTTGACTTTTTCTTTAGTTCTTTTCGTTTGAGAAAGGCCAAACTTGTTCGTTCTGTTCTGTTGGTTTTCTGACACCAAGTATTTGCACATTTCATTGTAATATTTCACTTGTCTTCTCAATCTGCCCTTTGAAATTTTCTGTTTACCTACATCCAGGAGAGAATAAAGTACATGAATGGGACCTTCTAAGACTCAAATCCCTATGCACGACGAAAAGCTTCTCCAACAGAGTAAGAAGGAAACTCACAGTTGTTGTTGTTGTTAAGTGCCGTCGAGTCGTAGGCAACTCATAGCGACCCTATGAACGAAAGTCCTGGACACCTGTATAACTTCCGTCCTTTCTCCAGGTTCATAGGGTTTCCAGAAACAAGCTATTTATTATGGAAGTGGATGCCACTCCTGCTTCCAAGCTTGTTTTAATCGGGGAGCTCCACCAAACACTGTCCACCATGGGTAACCATTCTTGCATTTGACTCATCAGTGTCACAGTGTTCAGCTTCACAGCAAACACAAGTTACTCACAGACTAGGAAAAAATATTTGGCAATGACATATCCTATGAGGGACTTTTATCTAAAGTTTATACAATACTCCAGTACTTCAACAAGGAGAAAAAGCAAACAACCCAACTGCAAAATGGGCATAGGATATAAACAGAACTTCGTCAAAGAAGACATTCAGGTGGCAAACAAACACATGAAGAGACATTCAACATCTCTAGCTCTCAGAGATGCAAATCAAAACAACTATGGGATATCATCTCACCCCAATAACAATAGTTCAACAGGACAACAAACAACAAATGCTGGCAAGGTCTTGGAGAAACTGGAACCCTTAATCACTGCTGGTAGCAGCGTTTTTAAAATGGTACAGCCACTCTGGAAGGCTGTCAGGCGCTTTTTAAAAAAACTGGAAAGAAACATACCATTTGACCCAGCAATTCCACTACTGGGAATATACCCTACAGAAATCAGAGCCATGACTCAAACAGATGTATGTACACCCATGTATATTGTTGCATTAGTAATAGTGGCAAAGAAATGGAACAACTTAAATGTCCCAACAACAGACAGATAGAAAAACTATGGTAGATTCACACAATGGAATATTATGTAGCACTGAAAAACAATGAACTCATAAAGCACTACACAACATGAGGGAGCTTGGAGAACATTATGCTGAGTGAAGTATCTCAGTCACAAAAGGGTAAATACTGTATAACACTTGTTATAAAATAGAGCAGATGGGGGTGGCAGAGAATGGGGAAACAGCGGTTACATAACAAACACTGTAGTAGAACAAATGAAGAGAAGAACTGTCTGAAAGGAATATATGATTAGGCATTATACGTGTGACAACAATCTGGAACAAGGATTTATTACTGGGTGGCCTGGGGAGGGGGAGGGGACGGAGGGAAGAAAATGTGCAACACCAAAAAAAGAAAAAATTCTAAATTAAGACACAGTTAACTGAGGGAGGTGGGGGAGAGGGAGGAAGGAAAACTGAAACAATGAATGAATGAAAATCCAACTTTTCTCTAAACTTTCATTAAAATCACAAGAAAATAAAAGATTATTAAAAAGAATCTTGTTTAACTTTTCTGTCTTCTCATTTCTCGCATGCACTTTGTTGTTACGTGCTATGACTATTGTAAAATCTGTGAACAATGGATCTTAAAATGGTGTTAGTTATCAGTTGGTCATTTCTGGAATATTGCTATAAGTACTGTCAAATTTGTGCTGAATAAGTGAAAACACAGAGCAGTAAAGAGGAACTAGAAGTTGGGGCCATGGAAGTCACAGGAGGAAGTTTCCAGAAGGTGGAAGTGGGAGCGTGGCTGATGAAAGACTTGGGTTTGACCATCAAGTGAAGTGATCTGACCAAGAAGCAGCTTGTAAGAAGTAGCAAAGAAAGAAGGGAGGGAGAAATGGATACTCTACGGCTATGTGACAAGGACCAAGATAAAAAGGAACACATGTGGGTTACTACCTGGATTTTTTAAATGCTCTCACGACAAATATTGGATTAATGGAAAACTGGGCTATCAAGGGGACATCATTAACGCAGATGGCACAACTTTGTTTACTAAAAACAAAGAGGACTTGAAGCTCTTGCTGCAGAAAATCAAAGACTACAGTCACAATATGGATTACATCTCAATATCAAGAAAATGAAAATTCTCATCACTGGACCAATAGGCAACATCATGATAGATGGAGAAAAGTTTCCCATTGTCAACAACCTTATCTTACTTGGATCCGCAGTCAACAACAATCAGTCAGGAGATGAGGAGACGTATTGCACTAGGAAAGTTTGCAGTCAGGAATCGCTGAAGATTATTGGGGAGCAATGATATCAGTTTGAAGACTAAGGTGTGCCTGATTCAGGCCATAGTCTTTTCAATCACTTGCTATGCATCTGAGAGCTGGACAATGATTAAGGATGACAGAAGAATTGATGACTGAACTGTGGTGTTGAAGAAGAGTGCTGAAGCACCCATGGATGGCAAAAAGAACAGATTTGTCTTGGAGAAAGTATAGCCAGAGTGCTCCTTGGAGGCAAAGATGACAAGCTTCATTTTACATATTTCGAGTATGTTGTTAGTTGAGATTATTCTGTGGAAATAGACATCGTGCTTGCCAAGATGGAGAGTTGACAAAGGAGAGGATGATTCTCAATTAGGTGGACTGAGACAGTATCTGCAGCAATGGCCTCAAATGTGACAAGAGGCTGAGGATGGCCTAAATAGGACAGGGGTCAGGTCTGTTGTTCATAGGGCTTCTAGGAGTTACAATCAACTTGACAGCATCTAACAACAGCAATGTTGGTGTTGTTATGGCTGTCAAGTCACCTGCAACCTATAGTGACCCTATGTACAACAGCTCTGAAGCCTGCCCTGTCCTGAGCCAGTCTCACTGACTCTGACCATTCCCCAGTTACTGTATCAATCCATCTAATCCGGGGTCTTCCTCTCCTGTGCTGTCCCTCCACCCTTCCAAGCATGATGTCCTTCTCCAAGGACCAGTCCCTCCTGGCCATGTGCCCAAAGTATGTGAGACGGATAGTTTCCAAGGAGAAATTTGGTTTCACCCTCTGAGCGGTTTGGTGTTGCATAAAACTTCAGTGATTAAAATTTAAGTCCAGAAGGATGAATACATTTATAAAATTTTGTCAAAGGATATTAGTAGTAATAGCATAATATGGGAATATAGTTAACCTCTATGAATTGTGAAAAGTATTTAATTGGAAAATGCATTGTTTATATTTTTACAGGAACATAATTGTCTTGTGTGTTTTTTTTCTAATGTATGTACCTAGTCCTTGCTGTTTTCAAATAACCAACTACCCAGCACTATCAAGTCGATTTCTACACCAAATGACCCTGGAGGGAGGACATAACGGAACTGCTTCATAAGGTTTTTAAGGCTTCAAAATCTATAAGGAAGCAGACTCCCTCATCATTCTCCCGCAGAGTGGCTGGTGGGTTCAAACCACCATCTTTTTTCATTAACAAACACGTGTTTAAACCCCTGCACACCAGGGATCTTGGTTAAGATGTTTACATCAAAATGCAAACTCAGTGCCATTAAGACATTGCAGACTCAGAACAATCCCACATCGAATTCTGAGGCTGTGAATCTTAACGGGAGGAGACCACGCATCTCTGTCCTGATGAGCTCGCTGGTGGTTAGCGCTGTGCAGGCGCATTTCTAAGTAAATATCTAGACACTGGGATGGGGGAAGGGGAAGGATCTACGATGGTGAAGCATATGATGATATCGATGATGATATCAAGACACATTTCTGTTTCATTTGTGACTTTAATCATTGTATATTCTTAATCATTTTGAAGTGAAAATTGAAATACAAATAGTAATATTATAAGCTTACATTGTTGTTTTCAGTAGACATCCAGTTGAGTCCAATTCATGTTGACTTTATATGTACAAACCTAACACATTGCTTGATTCTGAGCTTACACAATATTGATTGTTAATTATGAAAAAGAAACAATACACACATTTTCCTGCTGTTGTTCATTCTAGAAACACTTCTGAACATGTTGTTGTTGGGTGTCAGGAAGTCAAACACAGCTCATAAAGACCTTATGAACAGCCACTCTGAACCATCCCCTATCCTGTGCCATCCTATAATTTCTGAGACACTAAAGCCCATTGCTAAGGTCACAGTGTCAATCCATCTCCCTGGGGGTCTTCCTCTCCTTTGCTGACCCTCCATCTTTTCAAGTATGATATCGTCTCCCATGGAGTAGCCTCGCCTAGCTATATGTCCAACATATGAAAGATGAAGTTTCGTCATCCTTGCCTCTAAGAAACACTCTGGCTACATCCTTTCCAGGACATACCTGTTTATTCTTTTACCAGTCCATGAGATGTTCAGTATTCTTCTCTAACCCCACAACTCAAAGGCATCAATTCTTCAAGTGACTGAGAAGACCATGATCTGAATCAGGTGTACCTTAGTCTTCAAACTGATGTTGTTGCTCTTCAGCATTTTGGAGAGGTCTCTAACAGTAGACTTGCCCAAGGCAATATGGCTACTTATTTCCTGATTGCTGGTACCAAGGGTGTTGAGTGTTGATCCAAGCAAGATGAAATCATTGATAGCTTCAATCCTTTCTCCTTCTATCGTGATGTTGACAGCTGGGCTTATGATGAAGATCGTTGTCTTTTTGGTGTTGAAATGTAATTCATACTGAAAGCTGTAATCCTTGATCTTCTGTACCAAGCATTTCATATTCTCCCCACTTTCCACAAGCAATGGCATTTGACTTTCATTATGCAAAAATACTGGGTGGATTTAAAAACATTATGGCTCACATTAAGAAGAATAGGAATCCCAGAACACTTAATTGTGCGCATACAGAATCTATACCTAGACACAGAAGCTGTTGTGTGAACAGAGCAAGGGGACACTGTACAGTTTAAGATTAGGAAGGTTGTGTGTCAGGGTTGTATCTTTTCTCCATGCCTATTCAATTGCTGTTGTTAAGTGCCGTTGAGTTCATATGACTCATAGTGAACCTATGTACGACAGCTCTGAATTCTGCTCTATCCTGTGCCGACCTTATTGACTCTGACACACCTACTCTCATTACCCCAGTCACTGAAACAATCCATCTAATCAAGGATCTTCCTCTCCTGCTCTTTCCCTCCACCCTCCCATGCATGATGTCCCTCTCCAAGGACCGGTCCCTCCTCTCAACATGCTCAACATATGTCAGACGAAGCTTCCGAATCCTTGCCTCCAAGGAGCAGCCTGGTCTTGCCCTCGCTAGGATGTTTGTACTCCTAGCAGTCCATGGTATATTCAATACTCTTCTCTAATGTCACAGCTCAAAGGCATCACTTCTCCTTCTATGATCCCTAGTCATGGCCCAGCTCTCTGATGCATAGCAAGTAATTGCAAAGACCATGATAGGGATAGGGAGGTATATATGCTAGATCTTTCTTATATTAACTATAAAATCTCCACGAGTCAGTCTTTAGAAAACTAAAAGCCACGTCTTTATTTTCTCCTTTGTGAATGAACTAAAGCACCGATAAGGAGCACTGTCTCCTGGCAGCACTAGTAGAACCAAGAGCCAAGGGTGTACACAGTGTTATTCCAACAAACAGAGCATGTGAACTTTGAGTTCCTGAGTTACAGTTCCGGATGTAACCCTGACTATCAGAGTCTTAGATGAATCACTTTGCTTATCTTAGCTCCAGTTTCCTCATCTTTTAAAACAGGTCATTTATAATGTTCTTTTGAACTGTAACACACTATGACTTTACATTACTGTTTAACTGAAAGACTTTTCTAGCCCTTTATGTGATACAAACCCAGGGGCTTTGTGACAATGGACACAGAGAAGTAATTCAGAAAGGCACTTCCTCTGACACCATAGGAACAAGAGAAAAAAGAAGGAAGGAAGGGTGCTTTCTCAAGTCATTCATCCACTCAAATGTTACACACCACCTACAAGTAGGAAGTTCTGGCGGCCTAGTGGTAAGAAAAAAAAAAGGTGCAAGGTTCGAATACACCAGCTGCTCTGCGGGAGAAAGATGGTAAATCCTCTCCTATGATTTGTTGTTGTTGTTGTTGTTCTGTGCTGTTGAGTCACCTGCAACTCATATTGACACTCTGTACAACTTCTCTGAAGCCTGCCCTATCCTGAGATAGTCTCAAAGACTCCAACATGACTTCCCATTACCCTAGTTACTGTAACAACCCTTCTCACCTGAGTCTTCCTCTCCTGCGCTATCCCTCCACCCTTCCAAGCATGATGATGTCATTCTCCAAGGATCGGTCTCTCCTGGCCACATGCCCAAAGTATGGGAGATGGAGCTACAAAATCCTAGCCTCCAAGAAGACACTTGGTTTCACCCTCTCCAAAACAGACCTATTTGTTTTCCTGGCAGTCCATGCTATCTTCAAGACTCTTCTCCAAGCACCATAACTCAAAGGCATCAATTTTTCTTCTGCCATCCTTAGTCACTGTCCAGCTCTCTGATGCATGGCAAGTAACTGTGAAGACCATGGCCTGGATCAGGTGCATCTTAGTCTCCAGACTGACACCGTTGCTTCTCAGTACTTTGGAAATGTCCCTGATAGCAGATTTACCTACTGCAATTTGTCTTTTGATTTCCTAACTGCTGGTGTCAAGAGTGTTGATTGTGGAGCTGAGCAAGCTCAATCTCTTCTCCATCTATCATGGTGCTGCCAATTGGCCCAGCAGTGAGAATCTTTGTCTTCTTGATATTGAGCTTCAATCATGAAGACTGCAGTCCTTGCTTGACCTTTTGCAGCAAGTACTTCAGGTCCGCCTCAGTTTCAACAAGTAAGGCTGTGTCATCTGCAGAGCAGCAATTGTTGGCGAGTCTTCTTCCAATCCTGATGCCACATTCCTTCTCCTAAAGCCCAGCCTCCCGAATGATCTGTTGTGCTTATAGATTGAAAAAGTTGGAGACACGACACATCCTTGGCACACTCCCTTCCTGATTCTGAACCATGCATTGTTTCCCTGCTTTGTTCTGAGACATGCTTCCTGATCCAAATATAGACTTTGCATAAGCACAATTAAGTGTTCTGGGATTCCCACTCTCCTCAAGGTTAAACACAATTTTTTGTGGTCTACACAGTCAAATGCCTTTGCACAGCCATTGAAACATCCCTCTGGTACTCTTTGCAATCAGCCAAGATCCATATGACATTGGCAATAATGTCTTTAGTTCCATGGCCTCTTCTAAACCCAGCTTGTATTTCTGGTAATTCTTTGTCAATGTACTATTCCTCTCATTTCTGGATAATCTTCAGCAGGATTTTGCTTGTGTGTGATATGAGTGATATTGTAGGATAATTTCCACACTCTGTCAGGTCACTTTTTTTGGAATGGGAGTAAGTATGGACCTCTTCCAATCAGCTGTCCAGGTAGTCATCCTCCAGATTTCCTGGCACAACCTGGTGAGCACGTCCAGGGTAGCACCTGCTTGTGGAAATATGTCAGTTGGTATTCCATTCCTGAGGCTTTTTTTTCCCAAGTCGTTCAGAGCAGCCCGAACTTCCACTTCATCCCCATTGCCTCTTGATCATACCTCCTGTTGGAGGGTCAACTATGGGTCGTTTCTGAAGACACACACCAGCAACAACCACGTGCTACAGTCATCCTGGGCTGGATAAGAGAGAAAAAGATGTGCTCCTTGTCCTCTGTGAACTTACAATCAATCTAGTAAGAAGGGAATACAGGTAACCAAATGCTTTGCAGGATAAAGATGGCCAATCTTCTCCTGCACAATTTACCGCCTCTGAAAACCTGCTGGAGGGTCAGATGCTATGAGTCAGTTCCAACTCAACGGTACAAAACAACAACCAGGCAATTGCAAAAAGGTGTGGAAAGGCTATGCTACACAAATGAGAAGGTGTAGGGGAGAGCAACATCTATCTATCCCCAACTGAGTGGAGGTGAGAAAAGCTTTCCTAGATACCCAACTAAGAGGCCTGCAGTGGATTGCCCCTCCTGACATGGTGCTGGGAGAGCTCCCTGGGCTACCAAGCTCCGGTGGCCTAGTGGCAAGAAGCTGTGCTGCAATCCCAAAGGCATGTGGTTCAAGGCTCCAGATGCTTCATCAGAGAGAGATGGGCAATTTCCTCCCATGCAATCAACTGCCTCTGAAAACCTGTCAGAGGCTCAGCTATGATTTGACAGTACACAACACCACAGGACATTCTACACTTCCCCTTTTTTATCTCATTCTACATTTTGTCTGCTTTTCTTCTCTTTTCTATTGCTCTTCTATTCCTTTCTTCAATGTATTTGCCCCAGTTATATGTACAACCTGGGAACTGGTGGAGAATCAGAAGAAACTTGTTGCACCGGCCTCAGATTGTGTTTCAGATTCTTCTACCAATGCTTTTAGCACTGTCATTTCCCTAACACCAGTCCTACCTGCACTATTCTCATCATCTCCATTACTTCCACACCACTGCCACCAGTGTCACCGTTGTCACTTCTGTCACCCTCAGCAACGTCACACCCATCAGCCTTTCTGCTCGCTGCTACAACTAGCTTCACCACCATCACCAAAACTCCTTCCTCTATTACCATGACCTCAACACCCTTGCATAGACCACACGGGCACCAGTTCTGCTGCCTCTAGACATGAGCCTTGGTTTAACTGAGCCCACAATCACGCATGAACAGTCTGAATTAATATGATGAACAAATTGAAAATGATTATTTTGTTTTTTCTAAGTTAAACTCAATTTAGAGCAACCTCTACTAGTCAGTTTCTCAAGTGCTTTTCCAATGTGCTATACTTTAGGGGCATGGCATCCACTTTCTAAACAACTTGCTTCCAGAAACTCTATGAACTTTGATAAATGTCTATAGTTGTAGAAGGGCTTCAGGCCTTTTGTTCATAGGGTCGCCGCTATGAGTCGTGCTCGAATCAAAGGCAATCAACAACAACATACTTTTGGGAGCTCTGGTGGCCTAGTGGTAAGAAGCTGCGTTGCAATCCCAAAGGAACATGGCTCGAGTCCATCAGCCGCTCCACAGGAGAGGGATGGGCAAGCTCTTGCCGAGCCTCTGGAAACCCAGGGTCAGCTATGGGTCGGTTCCGACTCAACAGTACAGAACCACAACATACTTACATCTTCTGATCTTCTAAAGTGTATTTACTGTGCATGCAAGTGAGAGGAAGTCATTGAGAGTTTTCAATCTTTTCTCTCTCCATCATGACCTCACCTATTGGTGCTCTGGGAAAGCGTACAGTCTGGCACTTCTTCAGATTACTGAGGAGCAATGATGTTGGTTTGAGTACTGGGATTTGCCTGATTCAGACCATGGTTTTTTCAGTCATTTGCTATGCATCTGAGAGATGGACAATTGTGGCGTTGGAGAAGAGTACTGAATATCTCATGAACTGCCAAAAGAACAAACAGATATGTCCTGGAGAAGGTGAAGCCAGATTGCTCCTTGGAAGCAAGGATGGTGAAGCTTTGTCTCACATACTTTGGACATATTTCTAGGAGAGGATATTCCTTGGAGAAGGACACCATGCTTGGAAAGGTGGAGGGCTAGTGAAAGAGAGGAAGACCCTCAACCAGCTGGACTGACACGGTGACTGCTACAATAGGCTCTTGTGTATCAGAAAGTGAGGATGGCGCAGGACAGAACAGAGTTCAGATCTCTTGTTCATGGAGTTTTTATGACTCTTACTCAACTCGATGGCACCTAACAACAACAACAAAATGAAGCCACCAGAGCTACTTTTATCCAGAAATAGAACCACCATATAAATAAATGTGCAGGAGAAAGCTGAATCTCTTCCTGTGTGATTTAAAACCTCTGAAAACCTGCTGGAGGAGCAGCGAAGCGTCATTTCTGACTCAACAATACACAACAACAATTGATGACATATGTATTTACATATTTTTAAATAGACGTTTATTTATATTTACATAGAAATAAAACAAAAACCAAACCCACTGCCATGGAGTCCCTTTATCAGGTCCCCAAGGCTGTAAATCTTCACAGAAAGAGCATGCCTTTCTCTCCAGCTGAGTGGTGGGTGGAACTGAACCACTGACCTTCCAGTTCCAGGGCTCTTATAATATTTATCATAGACATGAGATATACAACTATCCTGCTCTAAATGATGAAATCCAGGCTCCTGGATTGAAGTAGATAACAAAAACTGCCACAAACTCCATCCATGCCTTTATGTAAACAGTTGGCGCTCTGACCTTGTATTCTGATCCAAAAGGAAGGCCCCTTCTCTACTCCTTGACTAGAGTTTGGCATGTGACTTGTCTGATGGGATATTATGAAGGTAATGCAAGCAGACACTTGGAGAATGCTTTCCCATTGGAACCTACCCTCTCTTGCTCATCTTGGGGACACTTTCACCGTCACTGCATGACTGCACCTGGGCTAGCCTGCTCAAGGATGGGAGACCCTGAGTGGAACAGAGACAGGCCAGACCAGTGGAGACCCTCCTGCACTGATAGCCTGCCTGGTGGGTTACCAGTCATGTGAGAAGACCACCCCACCTGGACTGGCCAAGACTCATGAGAAATAAGAAAACATTCGTGATTTGTAACGACCAAGTTTTGTGATCATATGTTAGATGGGAAAAGCTAATAGCTCATTGCCACTGAGGTAGAGGGGACCCGTAGCTGACTTCCCAGAGGGTTTTCAGAGGCCATACATCTCTCGGGAAGAGACTGTTCATCTTTCTCCCACAGAGCAGCCGGTGGGTTCAAACCGCCACACCCCCTTTGCCTTAGCACCACCAGTACGTTCTAATTGATAGAGGCACCGTAATGTACTGAGTTTTCTTTTCTTTTCTCCTTGCTCATTCCAATAGCTGTGGTAAGAAGTGTGGTCCATTGGAACCACAATAGCCACCAATACGATCTTTCGTTTTCTTCAAATTCTGACAATTCTGATTTTTTTCTACGGCTGCTCCCTTTCTCAGTTATGGTCTTCAAAGAGGAGAGGGATTGAGGGATAATAGTGGTAACGATGGAATGTTGAGGCGAAACGCAACAATCGTACAACTTGCGAAGGTTGGCTACGTTCCTATTTCTTGTTGTTATTAGGTGACATATAGTGAAGTACGACTCACAGTGACCCTAAGAACAACAGATCTAAACACTCTCCTATCCTGTATCAACCTGTGAAACACTCGAGCCCATTACTGCAGTCAATGTGTCAATCCACCTGGTTGAAGGTCTTCCTCTCTTACACTGCCCCTCCACTTTTCCAAGCACGATGACTCTCTCCAAGGAATAGTCTCTCCTACCAACATGCCCAAAGTATGTGAGATGAAGTTCCATCATTCTTGCCTCCCAAGAGCACTCCAGGTGCACCCTCCCAAAGACATATATCTTTTGGCTGTCTGTGGGATCTTCAGCATTCTTCTCCAACACCACAGTTCGAAAGCATCAGTTCTTCTGTCATCTAGTTATTGTCCAGCTCCATGGCCTGAATCAGGCACAACGTAGTCCTCAAACTGACATCATTTCTCCCCAATAGTTTGGAGAGAGATCCCTGGCTACAGACTTCCCCAGTGCAATATGTCCCCTGATCTCCTGACTGCTGATACCAGTTGTATTGATTGTGGATCCAAGTAAGATGAAGTCATTGGATCAGTCTCAATCCTTTCTCCATCCATCCTGATGTTACCTACTGGTCCAGCAGTGAGGGATTTTGTTTTCCTGACGTTGAGGTGCAACCAATATTGAAGGCTGCAGCACATAACCTTCTGTAGCAAGTGCTTCAAATCCTCCTCACTTTCAACAAGCAAGGTTGTTCCAACTGCATAATGAAATTATTGATTAGGCTTCTACCAATCCTGATACCATCTTCCTAGGAGATGTTGCATTTTATTGGAATATCTATGAGTTTCCCTGGCACTTGGTAATTGCAAACACACTTAGTTCCTCTCACTCTTTGCCAGTATCTAAACCACAGGTCTCTATTTTGGTAGTGAAGATTTTGTCACTGTATGTGACGGACTTCCAGACTAAAAGGAGCTCAGGTGAGTAATGAAGAAATTGCTATTTCCATTTGAGAAGTTCAGATGCTTCTCAGGCTCTCAGTGGAGCTGAATCCAATTGCTCAAGTGAAAATCAGGAGACCATCTTTTCCTTTTCATCGCTGAGTTCTAGTTTCTTGGAAGCCGTGGACACTCTGCTCTCTCCCTTTGCCCCTGACTAGCATAGTGTCACCTATATAATGTGCCTCGCCATCTGGAAGGTTTCAAGCCCTTTTCCTTCCCATCTATTATCTTTAACACATTATCTAATTTAACACATATCTAATTTCTCAAATAAAAAAATGTCGACACTATCCTAGACCTCTCCATTAATCCCCAAATCAAACAGGACATAAATTCAAGTTGTTTCTCTTTTATATCTTTAGGATTGGCCATCCTTCTCCACTCTGTGTCATGCACTGTTATTCCTCTCATTGAAGAAGATATTTTCTTCCCGCCAGTTCTGCTTTGCTCTCTATGAACCTTCCTTTATGTCTGAAGTTGTTGTTGTTATGTGCCATTAAGTCACCTGTGACTCACAGAGACCTTATGTACAACAGTCTTAAATCCTTCTCTAACCTGTGCCAATATTATTGTCTCTGACACACCTACCCTCATTACCCCAGTCACTGAATCAATCCATCTCATCAAAGGTCTTCCTCTCCTGTGCTGTCCCTCCACCCTCCCAAGCATGATGTCCCTCTCCAAAGATTGGTCCCTCCCTGCAACACGTCCAAAATATGTGATACAAGGCTTTATAATCCTTGCCTCCGAGGAGCAGCCTTCTCCAGGACAAACCTGTTCATTCTCTTAGTAATCCGTGGTATATTCAATACTCTTCTTCAACACCACAGCTCAAAGGCATCAATTCTCCTTCTATCATCCCTAGTCATTGTCCAACTCTTTGATGCATAGCAAGCAATTGCAAAGACCATGGCCTGTATCAGGTACACCTTAGTCTCCAGACTAACATCATTGCTCTTCAGTACTTTGAAGAGATCTCTGACAGCAGACTTTCCCAACACATCTTTTAATTTCCTGGCTGCTGGTTCCAAGAGTCTTGATCGTGGAGCCAAGCAAAGTAAAGCTGTCAACAATCTCAATCTCTTCACCATCCATCAAGATGCTGCCAATTGGCCCAGTAGTGAGAATCTTTGTTTTCTTTGAATTGAGCTTCAATCCATAATGAAGGCTGTAGTCCTTGACCTTCTGCAGCAATTCTGGGATTCCCATTCTTCTCAGAGTCAGCCACAGATTGTAGTGATCTACACAGTCAAATGCCTTTGCATAGGTGTTTGCATAGGCATGTCTGAAGTACTCTATTCAAAATAAAGATGTGATTCCTCCATTCCCTCTTTAAAACCTTTGATTAGGTAATTTAGGTAATTATACTCCACAAGCCTAGAGTATACATATGATCCTGTTGTTGTTGTGTACCCTGGAGTTGGGAACCAACCCATAGCTAACCTTCCTGCAGATTTTCAGAGGCAGTTAATCCCTTAGGAGGAGAGGAGACTGCCTATCCTTCTCCTGTGGTGGCTTTAAACCAGGTGTCTTTGGGATTGCACTGCAGCTTCTTGCCCCTAAAGCTATTTGCTAATTTCTCCAATTCTGCATTGCAATCCCAGATGCCCTGTTGGGAGGGAACCCAGTTTTCCTGAGTTCCCTAGGAGTAGAGCCGGCGAGTGGGGGATGGGGAACAACCACTTCTTGTTCTTTTAGGACCTCCTCATTCCACCGGCCACATTCATCTATTCAGCTTGGCCTGCCAATCTTTAATATAGGATTTGGAGGAAAGAGGGGGATTGGTGTGTTTCCTCTCAGAAGGTCTCAGGCAGAATATTTCAACTTTCCATTCCCCCCAAGCCCTCTCACCAACCATAAGCTTTATGTTCTACCTTTAGGTAGACCTGGAGTCGTAAAGTGGGCCTGTGGCCCATCACAAAAGTTTTATACTTAGGATCCAAACCCTCAAATGTGGCCAGAGTAGCCACCACTCAGCACTTGTAGAATGTGCCACTCACAGTCCTCAGATCTGTAGATTTTTTTTTTAGCTAAACAAAAACCAACTTGATTTGTATGTGAGTTTTTCTAGTTTGAATAGCTTTAATAAATTTAAAAAAAAAAAAGGCGCCACTAAATCCCAAAAAACAACAGCCCTAAGGACAGCAAAATGGATCTGCGCCTTATCTGGGGCTGTCAATTTTCGAATTCCATTGTGTGCCTTAATCCCTGAACAATGGCCGCCCACTTGCCCTACATTTGCATAACTGTGAGGGCCACGGCAATGAGCTGGCGCTGGGCAAAGATCAACAGTGAGGGTCCCACGCTTTCAAGATAAAATCTGACCTCCTTTGTCATGGCCAGTGGGGCCTCTCTGACCCGGCCCCTCCCCTGCTTTCTGCCAGGTCTCTCTCCACACCCTCAAGGCTGTTTCACACCACAGGGTGGGCCTTTCTGTCCACCAAGCTCTCTACCTCGGAGGTCCCTCTCTTTTTTAGTTCTCTTAATCCTGGTTCTAGATTCAGCCCAACCAACCCTTCTTCTAGGCAGCCTTCTTTCCCTTGGTTTTCCTTTCTCCGCTGCTCACATCATTTGTAGCAGTTACTCCATCTCCCTCAAGCTTGTCTTTGCGTGCCTGACGCCTCGCTTGGCTGAGCCCCGAGGGAGCCTGGTTCCCTGATTTTCCAATGCCTCATATAGTAGCCGGCGCTTTAAACGTCCATTGAAGAAACGGGCAGCCAAGTTGAGCAACGAAGGGCTTGACTACCGCCTCTCGCTGCCAGCAATCTATTTGTAGAGAACTGGAATTTTATTTTAAGAAATGAAATTGATACTTGGGGTTTACAATGGGGGAAAAAAAGAAAAGAAAACTCCCTCTGCGTCCTTTTCTTTTTTCTTTTAAAAAACGACCACATTTTTGTGAAGTGCAGTTGGAAAGAAAGGATTTTTGAACGTGTTCAGCTTTGGAGATAGCTGGCACTTCTAAGAAATTGTAGCGCTAATGGCTAACCTGCCTTTCGCCCTAAGAGCTCTTCTCTCCAATTTCAAAGGCTCTTTCTAGGCCTGGAGGACGGCTGCCTCAGGAGAGAAAGGGGGCCAGTCTTGGAAAGAAACAGCACTTTGCGCCAAGGCAGCGTCCTGGATTTGAGAGTGAGGAGACTCACGTGAGATACCTCTTTGCATATCCATTCTGAAATCGACTGAGACTTGCAGGGTTGTAAACCGAAACTCCGGGGCATCCTTTGAGCGGTTACTTTTCTCAAAAGGGCTCTCTCCTTAGCCCTGTCAATCTTTCTCTCAATGCTTTCTCTCCCTGCTCAACTTGTGCACACATGTGTACACACACACACACACACACACACACACACACACACACACACACACCCAGACTGTGAGTGGTCCCTGCGGGGTGCTG
>NW_006399761.1:26221889-26266891 GCF_000299155.1 Elephantulus edwardii | reverse complement strand
ACACACACACACACACACACACACACACACACACACACACACACACACCTTTCTGCAGACCGGTGCACTGGCATTAAGTCTCCTTCCTACCTGAAGCGGAGCACCTCGGGAAGCAGCGAGGCTGAGGTTTCATTCATAATACATGGGCTCCTCCAGGGAGGAGGGCGAACGGGGCCTTTCATCTTTACTATTTCAAAGCTGCAAAGGAAAATGATCTGGGAGTGAATGGCATCGGGCTGAAGGATCGCACGACCACGGTCCACCCGAGCGCGTCTATTTATACAGCGCAGATTATGCAAGGCGGCTGCAGCCATTCATGCCCCGGACGCGGCGCGGGCACACCGTGGCCGGGCGCCGGTTCAGCTTCTAAGTTTGCATCATCGCGCTCATTACGAGCCAGCTCGGGTTTCCATGGCGGCCAGCGGGCCCTGAACGAGACAGCTGGGCCACAGGCTAGCTTGGCACCCACTGACACACACGACTGCTTATTCAGACACAGTCATGCAGGCAGCCGGGCGCCCAGGGCGCGGCCGAGCGCGGCCAACCAGGACGAGGAGGGCTCGGCGCTCGCGCCGACCGGAAGGAACTGATAAAGCGAGTGCTTAATGACACCCCCGCCCTCCCCGCTCGGAAGTGTCCTCGCAGCGCCGGTCATTGAGAAATCGCGAAGGGGCAGAGTCAGGGTGAGGCGAGGACAGGCCCGGGCGCGGCTGCGCGCGCCTCGCGGGGCGGGCAAGCCGCGGCTGCGGGGGCTCCCGCGGGCCGTGCAGCGGATTCCGCACGCTGCCCGCTCCCCAAGACGTGGTGGGAGGACCGACCGAGTGGACGGCAGAGGGGATTAAGATGTCCGCTGCTCGCGGGACGGGCCGCGGACGGCGTCCCCGAGAAGCGGGACCTGCTATTGAGCATGCCCGGCCCGGCGCCGAGGGTCGCTCCGGCTCCGCGCTCCGGGCTTTCCCGACCGCCTGGCTGGCTGGCGGGTTCTCCCAGGCTGGGACTGGAGATTTAGAAGAGGGGTGCTGGTGGCAGCTCCCCTGGCCTTGCTTAAAGTCAGGAGCACCTCGATATCGGTGTACAATTTGGAAACTGTAGTCCACTTATAAGATAGATATAGATATACTCAGTATATATGGTTTGCTGATTGTAGAGCAGCCAAACTGGGGGAGGATCCTCACTTGGCCCTTTCACCGGTGTCATTAAATGCAAGCCCTACATCTGTCAAACTCCCTATTCCACTAGCAATCGCGTAGATTTTGAGAACACCATGATATTATTTCAAGAAACCTGTGTGAGTTAACTCTTCCAGTGTCTACAAACCAGTGCAAAGTTCTTCCATTCATTTTACACAGATGCAGCAGGCAGACTTGCTGCAGATCACAACAGTCCTTTAGGGAGGGCCAATAAATGAGCTGTTGCATCAAAGGCTCCTGTATTTGTTGCAGGGACATAAAAAAGGAAAGGGGAGGCCTGTCCGCCTCCTTAAAGCACTCAGGTACTTAACCAGGCCACTGACCCTTCAAACCCACCAGCTATAAAAGCGAGAGATAAGGCAGTCTGCTTCCTTGTTTAGTGCTTGTAATTGCTGTTAGTGCCTCGAGTACAACTCATAACGACCCAGAACAACAGATCTGAACCCTGTCCTAGCCTGTGCCATCTCTGATAGACTTGAGGCCACTGTTGTCACTGTGTTAGTCAGTCTTGTCTTCATCTCCTTTGCTTACCTCTACCTTTCTAAGCATGATGTCCTTTCCCCAAAACTGGCCCCTCCTCGCTACATACCCAAAGTACCTGAGATCAAGTTTCACCATCCTTTCCTCTAAGGAGTACCCTGGTCGTACCTTCTCCAAGACAGATCTGTTTATTCTTTTTAGATCTGTTTATTCTTTTGGCAGTGCATAGGATATTAAGACACTCTTCTCCAGCATCACGATTCAAAGGCATTGATTCTTCTGTCATCCTTACTTACCGTCCAACTTGGAAACACAGGAGTGCAAGATTTCCATGAGACCAAATCCACTTGGTGAAAATGGGTTTGGCGAACTGCAAAGAAGGCAAACGGAGGGAACATTTGATACTCCAATGGCTAGATAAAGAAAAGACAATCAGGTCTCTAACTTTGCTGTCTGCTTGTAAAGGGGCTTTTACTGGATTACTCATTTTAGCTTGTTCAAAGCATATGATGTGGGCATTATGCCCATACAAGCAGCTCTGGTGGCCTACTGGGTAAGGTGTTGTGCTGCCAGCTCAAAGGTGGATGGTTCAAACCCACCAGCTGCCCCGTGGGAGAAAGATGGGCAGTCTCCTCATGTACAGTCCACAGTATCTGAAAACCTGATGGAAAGTCAGCTATGAGTCGGTTCTGACTCAACAGCATGAGCTCAGTCGACAGAAGCTGAACCCGAGGTTCTCAGAATATAACGATCTGCTGGAGGTGGCCCAGGCAGAGGCTAGTGTTGACATGTGTTAGACCCCTCAGGAGCTCCAGGCCTAGCCTGTGGGAGGGTTGCACTCACTGCTAACACCCCCCCCCCCAAGCACCTCTCTGGCAGCTGGAATCTAGAAGTGGCTCCATGGAAGAAAGGTGAGAAATTTCTTCCCATGGAAGAAATTTGGATGCTTTCTTCTCATGAATGCACAGCCTCCTGATCACCCACTAGAAGGTCAGCCGAGTCAGTTCCACCTTGATGGTGATGAGTGAACCAGACCTGTGATCCTTGGGTCTTAAGATCCATCCCATGGCTTCCAGGCTGCCTGGTTTATGGGCTGGGCCAGTCATGCACTGTTACTAGCAGAAAAGAAGAGATTTGTAAGGGAAGAGAGAAGACAAACTTTTCCAGAATCAGGTATCTGGAAAAAACAAAACCAAACCAAAACCCGACTCAATGCCGTTGAGTCAGAACCAAGTCCACCTCACCCTCCAGAAGGTTTTCAGGGGCTGTAAATCACACAGAAGAGTGCACATCTTTTTCCTGTGGAGTTGCTGGTGGTGGTTTTGAACCACTTGCCTTGGAGTTGGCAGGACAACTCCTTACCTTATCTTTCTAGGCCACCAGATCCCCTAGATAAATGTTGTTGTTGTGGTGGTGGTGGTGTTATGGGCATTCGAGTTCAGTAGGACTATAGTGATCCTATGAACCCTGTCCTATCCTGTGCTGTCTTCCCATTTCCTGACACACTAGACATTCTAGATAAATGAGTAGTACTTAATTATATTCATACAGAATAATCATAGAGTTTTGCTTATGTGTTGATGATGGTGTTATGGCCAGTTGGAACTGACTCATAGCTGACCCTCCAGCAGGTTTTCAGAGACAGTTAATGGCACCAAAGGAGACTGCCCATCCTCCTCCTGAACAGCAAAAAGCAAGTAGTGGCTTCAAAGTGCATGCCTTTGGGCTGGCAGCGCAGCTCCTTACCCCGGGGCCCCCAGAGCTCCCTTGCTTCTTTGTAGAAATGATTCTTCATTTCATTTGCTACCTTTCTAACAGGGCACTCCGGAGCAAGAGAGAAGCCAAAGGGATGCCCAGCCGGCAGATAGTTGGACTGAATGCTTGTGTCCAAGACGTTGAAGCACAACTTGGGGGGGGGGGGAGCTGTGTATCCTGGTATCCCAGAAGAAAAGCCACAATGGCCAGGCAGATGTTCTAGCCCTAGGGGATTTAAACAGTAATGAATTAAGGCCTTTCTCATAGACTCTTAAAGACCTCCAAAATGGTGAGGAAGACAGTATGGGCCTTATTATCTGTTTTATAAAGAAACTGAAGAATAGCTAGAAGTGTCATAGAACCTAGGCTTTCCACCTCCAGCCCAGCGCTAATCCAAGCCCACAGAGGTTACGATTGTGCTGAGCATGAACCCAAGGGTAAACCACCCTTCTCTCTTACTCAAGGTGAAACTCTGCACCCTTTGTTGTGAGATGCTCTGACTCATGGTGACCCCACATATGCAGAGGAGGCTGTCCCACAGCCTCCCAAGGCTAGAACCGGAGATTGCTAGATTTGACTTCTGAGACATCTCTGGATGGATTTCAGCCTTACAACAGCAGCAAGTCGTCTGCGCTTGGCCGTCTGAACCACCTAGGAACTCCACAGATCTTTAAAAAAAAAAGAAACACCCACTGTCATTGAGTGGGGTGTGGTTCATACTGATTCTCCATTGTAAATCATAATGGAAGTGACTGGCCAGCATTTTTCCTTGGAGCTGCTGGTGGGTTCAAACTGCCCACCTTGGAGTTGCCAGTGCACCTTCCACATACCCTTTCAGATAAAACCATATTTGAAGCAGATATTTAATCTCTTAATTTGTTCAAAGATTATAATTTAATTAAAATCTTGGTGTTCGACTGGTGGAACATTCAGAAGGCTGGCCAGATCTACTATGTTGGAGAAAAAGAAGGCTGTGTCCCTTGGCACCTTCTGAGGCCCCTGAATGAAACATACATGGTTAGGAATAGCTTTGTAGTTTGTGAGACTCGTGAAAGAGAAAAATACAGGATCTTTGGGTCAAAAACAGCAAGAATTTCAAGACTTTTAACACAGTATTAAAGCTCAGGGCCCTCTGAGACTAGGTTACATGGATGGCCATGGAGTTAGCCCTGCCCATCACCCAGCAATGTTGCTCTGGAGACCATCTGCCCACTGGGACAATCTTGGACAGGTACCAGGCCAAGGCAGGAAAAGGGATTTAAAGACAAAGGGCGAGGGTGGGTGGGGGTGGAGCGGTGAAGGACACAAGGGCAGGCTGGGGGAACACAGCAGGGACAGTACCAGGAGGGCTGGCGTGGGGACAGCAGCTCTCTGTCTCACCACTTCCTAGGTCCACGTTGCTGACTTGTCCCCAGTAAAGACAGCCTTCAATGATTTGGGGGCAGGGGCCTTCCTCCATGAGAGGAGAATTCACTGGATAATTAAGTGGTTCTGAGGGTTATCTTTTAAATTCGAGAAATATTATTTCTGCAGAGATGCAAATGTTTTTGAGTTGTCTAAGATTTGCTGGAGTTGTGTTTTTCTTCCCCAGCCCCTCCCTTTTTAAATTACAGTATTATAAATGTACATATACTCGCTCCCCTACCAGGCCAAAAAAGGACCCCAACATTCACATGAAGCTGAAAAGTCTCTGCCGTTCTGAACCTTTCGCAAAGCGTCCCCTCACTATTCCGCCCTTCCCTCTCTTTTGGGTTTCGTGTTGCACACACCTGCGCCGCCCCTACAACGGAGTAGTGGGTCCCCAGCAGATCACGACCACCCCTAGGGCTGTTCAACTCCAAACCTCTCCTTCCCAGCACAGATCCTGCCTGCTACACACCCCTCGATGTTAATCTCGAGGCTCAGGAGGGAGGAGACCAAACGGGAGCCAGATGTGTGCGCACCCCCTCCCTCCCTGCAGCCTCCTCCCTCTTCTCCCCTCTCTCCCCCTCCCCGAAGCAGCCTCCTCCTCCTCCGAGCTTCCTAAAACCCGGAGCACCGACGCCAGCGGATCCGGAGCCAGGCGGCAGCGACGCAAACAAGTCAGCTCCGCGGTTCCTCCGGGAGCGGGAGCCGGGAGGGCGGGAGGCAGCGGAAGCCGGGCATGCTCAGTAGGCGGGACAAAGTTGGGGTGTGTGTTTTTTTTTCTCTCCTCTTTTTTTTTCTCTCTATCGGTCGCAAGTAGGAAGCTTTTTGCACTCCACCACCTCTGGCCGCTGGGAAGACGTCATCGCTTCCGCCCTACTTCCTCCTCCTGTTGGCGGCGGTGAGAATCCAATATGGAGTAAAGCGGCGGAGGCGAGCGATGGGGCTGGGACGGGGCGCCCTGCACCGCCTCCCAGGCGCACCTCCCCGGGCCTCCGACCGCTCCCCGGAACCGTGATCGGCCCGGCCGCTGGGGGTCAAACCGGCTCCGCACCCCCGCGCGCGGCCCACCTCTCTCGTCCGGCTGCACCCCGGAGTCCCCCGCGGCCGCAGGCGCTTGTTTTGCTCGCCTCCCTGCCGTCCCCGAGCCCCCCGAGTCCCCCGAGCCGCGCCCCTCCGCGCTGCGGCGCGCTCTCTCCCTGCAGCTGGCCGCTGCACCCCTTCCCCCCAGCGGCACCCCGCGCGCCGGGAGCTCTCCTTCCCCTGCTGCCTGCGGCGCCCCTTCATCTCCAGCCGCCCCCCAGCCCGCCATCCGGCGATCTCTGGAGATGTAAACGAAGGGGGTGAGCGGGCAGGAAGATGAAGGGAGCACAGCTGCCCGCCGCGGGACAGGCGTCGAGGTGAACAAGAAGATGACCGAAGAAACACACCCGGACGAGTAAGTGTGGCCCCGGGGTGGGTCGAGGTGCCCTGCGAGGGCGGCCGAGGGGCATGGCGGGGAGGGCGGAGGCGGCGACGCTCGTGGGGTGCAGCGCTTCGGCCTGTCGGGTTAGGGTGCGGGATCCCCCCTTGTTGAGCTGGGAGTCCGCGGCGGTGCACCGAGACTCGGCGGTCTGGGGGCGGCCTCGGGGGCCAAGGGCGCGCGGGTGACCTCCGCGTGTCCGGGGTGGAAGCCCTGGCACCCCCGCTTCTGCTCCCGAGGCTCCGGCTTTTCCCGGGTGACTTTGGGACTCTTCCGCCTGGCCCGGCCGCTGGAGCCCACTGGGGCCCTGGCTCCGCCATTTCGTTTTCTTGAATCGCTCTCATTTGCATACCACATTTTCATTCATAAAAACCACGGCGGAGCCCGGGGCGGACCGGGCGCGGGCTGCGCGGGGTCGGTGTACGCGGAGTTCCGCGCGGGCTGGAGCCGCCCGAGGGGTCCCGGGGCGCGCGTGCGCGTGCACGCGCTTGCAGCCTGGGACACGCGCCCTTTGGGGTCGGAGCCGCTGCAGGGGGGGGGCTGGATCGGCCGCGTGTACAGCAGGGGCGGGAGCGTGCGGGCAGCGGAGTGTGTGCATGTGTGTGTGCATGAGCGCGCGTGTGTGCTTGTGTGTGCGCGCGCACGGGGCGAGCGTGCCCAGGCCGCGAGCCCGAGAGGAACAAAGCTTGGGGCGCTCTGCGCGGGGGGGGGGGGGGCTCCCGGCAGACCCTGCACCCTGCAGCAGACCCTGCATCCCAACAGCAGACCCGTGCCTTTTTGCCAGCCTGTGGTCAAGGTGCATCCCCCATCCACCTCGCGGTCTCGGGGGCCGGTGGGCTTTTTGGCTCCCTCGCCCCAGGCGTTTCCAGCCCCGAGTGCATGGGGGCTGCACCGCGGGGCGCGGCGCGGCGCCTCGGGTCTGTGGCCTCGGGGGTCCCCACGGTCACCGCATCGCGGCCACCACCGCCGCTCAGTGCCAGTGCCCGCCACCAGACACTTTTTTTTTTTTTTGTGAATAAGACGCTCTTCTTTATTGTCACATGATATTCTTCCCCTCCTCCCCTGTACATTCATAAATCCGGAGCCTGCCTGGGCTCCTTTCATTCAGAGCTGCCATTAGGTGAGGGAGCGCGGCGCGCGCCTGGGCGCAGGCAGACGGTGATCGGTGGTCTGCCGGCTGGACATGCGCCTGTGGGCAGCCCCAACGGGGTGGATGCGGGGTGGGGGGGGTAGGGGAGCGGGAAGCGAGCTTCCGCAGCCCAGGTTCTGTGCCCCAGGCGAGCACCGGGGCTCAGGAGTGCCTGGAGGGGAAGTGACTCAGTGCTGGGCGACAGAGGCATGGAGCTGAGGGCTTGTAGCAGGTGACAGAGTGTTACGTGGTGTTCCAAAAAACTTACTCTTTTCTTTACTATCCTTCTAGCCTTTATCATTTTACATCGCCCACCAGGAGGGTTGGTGTTGGGGATTGTCTTCCCGAGGGTCCTCAGAGACCTTTGACTGCAGTAACTGGTGGTCCCCGGAAGAGATCCTGACTGGTGTCAGGATCCCCGACTGGTGCGAGCCATGATTGTTCATCACACCACATCTGCTGGTTTTTAAATTTTAGATTCCTTTCATGCACAATATCTTGGAATGGTAATATAAAAACATGAATTTAAGACTGAAGGGTGGAGGGGGCCTTTATTCCTTTCAGACTTAATGGTAAACGAGTATTTTATCAGTTCCCTGCTTGTACCCACATGCACAGGAAGCAGTGAGGGGCACAAGGGGCAATGAGAAACTTGCCCAGCCCTGGAGCTGGACATTGTCGACGACGTCTTTTTTAACTGTGCTTTCTGCTGCTTCCATCCCTTCTGAGTACAGGTCAAGCCTTTTCTTTTGGACGGCTGCGTGTTAGCCTTGCATCCTGCCCGGTCTGGTGTCCAAAGCAAGAAGATTGCTGGTTGGCTTGCCAATGGCAAGAGAAGTTTATCTCCAGAGCTAGTTGAGAAGTAACTCTCAGAGCTAGTTGAACATAAAACCGCCTGCCAGAAGTAGGTTGAAAACCATGGATATTTGAGGACAGGTTATGGTTTCAGTCAGAATCAGAAAAAGCCTTAGTGCCTTCACCTGCTACAGAAATAATTTGCTTGGAGTCACTTTCAATGTAATGACCTTGGCAGGAGACATGAAATGCAGAGAAAGAAAGTGGTGACATGGGCGGTAAACTGACATTGCTGACGCCACTGTCCATTATTGTTGTTTGATGACCTGACGTAATGACGCATCTCAAGAATTCCTTTTTAATGTTAGTGCCAGAAAGTTTCTCGCCGAGTTATAGAGCTTGTTGTGATTGTTTTTTTGTTGTTATTGGGCCTGCTTTATCTATACTGCTTGCAAGCTGAGTTGAAATGATTAGGTGACAGTAGTAGTCATAAAAAGAGCTTAGATTTCTGCTTGGATTTTTTTTTACTCCTTCCTGTGTGTGATGGAAGGAGCCTGGTCTCCTGGAGGGTGAGTGGTGCAGCCAACCCAAAGGCTCAAAGTTAGAATCCACCAGCTGTGCTGGGAGAGAAACGATGCGCCGTCGCCTGTGTGACTTACAGCCTCTGAAAACCCACCAGAGGACCAGCTCTAAGTCAATGGCAGTGAGTTTGAATCTTTGTGAAGGAGCGCCACAAGCACAGGGGTTAATCCCTTGCATACTAACTGAAAGGGCCTTGGTTTGAACTAGGCAGCTGCTCCGCAGGGAAAAGGTATCAGTCCACTCCACTTCCTTAAGGAAACCCTGGGGGAGAAGTGCTCTAAGGTCACTGTTAGTGAGGATAACAGGATGGCTGTGGCTTTGGTTTCATATCCTGTGTGAATTTCAGTCTTCTACTTTCCCTTTTGGTGATTTTGCTTGGGATCACTCAGATTCCTTTTGGGAGTTGTTGTTATATGCCATCAAGTCGCTTGTGACTCAGCGACTCCATGTACAACAGCTCTGAACCCTGCTCTAACACTGAGCCAACTTTATTGTCTCTGACACACCTACTCCTCCTTACTCCAGTCACTGAGTCGATCCATCTCATCCAGGGTCTTCTCTTGCACTGTCCCTGCACCCTCCCAAGCATGATGTCCCTCTCCAAGGACTGATCCCTCCTGGCAACATGTCCAAAGTATGTCCGATGAAGCTTCAGAATCCTTGCCTCCAAGGAGCAGCCTGATTTCACCCTCTCCAGGATGAACATGTTTGTTCTCCTTGTCCATGGTATATTTGGTATTCTTCTCCAGCACCACAGCTCAAAGGCATCAATTCTGTCATCCTTAGTCATTGTCTCGCTTTCTGATGCATAGCAAGTAATTGCGAACTGAGGGTGTAATATTTATAAAAGAGAATAAAGGACACCCAGGTGGAGACCGAGGGGAAAATACATCTGTGCCTTAGGTAAAACAGACTTTCTTGGTGGTTTACATATACGTAACAATTTTTATTGAAAGTATAGCTAGTAATTATTTGTTAGATTTAGCATTAAAAAAAGAAAGCTTGCACCATTGAGTTGAAACCAGCCCATAGCTGACCCTCTAGTGGCTTTTTAGATGCTGTATATAAATCACACAGGAAGAGCCTTCTCATCTTTCTCCTGGGGAGAGCTGGTGGTTTCAAACCACGTGCTTTGGCATTGGCAGTGCAACGCTTTACCCACTAGGCCACCAAAAGTCCCACGGATTTAGCAGATGAGTGCTATAAAACAAAACCTTTTAACTGATGACATCATTCTTAAGTGGGAAAAATATCATTACAATTCCACTTTAAAATTCCTATGATATAGTATAGCATAGTATGATATAATAAAATATTGTCTATAACACAACACAACATAACATAAGCTCTGGTAGTTTAGCAGTTAGTAGTTGCACTGCCAGCCCAAAGGTACTTGGTTCAAATGCCCCAGCCGTTCCATGACAAGAGGATGGGGCAATCTTCTCTAGTGTGATTTACAGCCTCTGAAAACCTGCTGAAGGGTTGGTTCTGACCCAACAGTGCATAACAACAATAAAAAATATGTAGCCATTCAGAGAGCTTGTCTGCTCTCAATGGTGCTTCAAAACAACAGCTACTGTGTAGACAACGTACACTGATGATTCTCCTTTGATCTCAGCCCAGATAGAAATGTATGTGAACATTAATGTCTGTCCAGATTTTTAAAAAATTAATGTGAACAGTAGCGAGCAAGAACAAACCATTGAAAGTGGGATGTTTTCTTTTTGTACCTAGATGTGGGAAATTTTATCAGTTCACACATTGTGTCTTGAAAGCATCCGATCATGCCAATGAATGGCTTGGGCATCAGCAGATGGTGTCATTCCGGACATCGGTACGGCTCTTGCTGAGCCGTGAACTGCTTGCTGGGAATCGATTTGTAGCTTTGTCTTCAGTCTGTGTTTTCTGATGTTAAGAGATTTTCCATTTCTAAAAACCAAAACTGAAACCTAGCTTTAACTGTTCTTGCGGAACCATTTCAAACAAATTACGAATATCAGGACTCTTACACCTAAATACTGAAGCTTGCTTCTTGAAAGAATACACTTTTGTGAAACCACAATGTTATTATCACACTTTATAAAAGAATCATTCCCTGATGTCTTTAACTCATGGTCCCAGTTGTCTGAAAAATATCTTTCTTAGCAGTTTATTGTTAGTCTAAGTGGCAGGATGCTGGACTGCAATCCCAAAGGCATGTCGTCAAGTCCACTGCTGCTTGGTGGGAGAAAGATGGGCAGTCTCCTCCCGTGAGATTAACGACCTCTGAGAAGCTGCCGGAGAGTCAGCTGTGGGTCAGCTCTGACTCAGAGGTACACAACAACAAGCAGTTACTGGCCACCATCTCAGCAGGGTGGCATTTCAGTGGTGGCTCAGATCCACCAGCTGTTCGAAGGATACATGAGCTGGTCTGCTTCCAGTGAGATTTACAGCCTTGGATGTCCGATGGAGAGGTGCCATGACGTGGAAGAGGCTCACCAGCCCATGTAATGTCAGCTTTAAGGTGGACGTCAGTTAGGACTCTTCGAGGGCACTGAGGTAGATTTTTTTTTTATAGGCTCAGGGCATTAATTGTCAAATAACCAGGTGGAGAATGAGGAAGTTTAAAGTTACTTGCCCCAAGTGGAGCTCTGGTGGCCTAGTGGCAGGAAGCTGTACTGGCAATCCCAGAGGTACACGGTTCAAATCCACCAGATGCTCTGCTGGAGAAGGAGGAACAATTTCCTCCTGTACCTGTCAGATCTGATTTGACGGTACATGCACAAGAAATAATAATAATTAAAAAAAGAAGTAAAAAGTTACTTGCCCCAAATTCATTTTTTTGTTTTAATACTTTAGTCATTTTGTCTCAGGAACTCTGTGAAGTAGATGGTATTAGTTCTTTTCCAATAGCACGAGAACACGAACAAGCCTAGAGAAACAGAAACACAGGTCCTGGCTTACGGAGCTCCCCCAAAAGTCCATAATGGTAGTAACTGCAGGAGCTGGGATTTGAACTCCTGGGGCTTCTGGTTCACGAAGAGGTCTGTGATTTTCACTGCTGTATGGTGCTGCTGGAAAAGGGATTGGTGTTCAGCCTGTCATTGAGCTTCAAAGCCTCCCGGGTTCTGAGGAAAATCATTTATGCGTCGTAGTTCTTCTGACTTGCTGGTATTCTGTTTTTTGCCATAGTTGTTTTCACTTCACTTTAATCCCTGAAAATGCTGTGAGGCCCATGTTGAGTTAAAGGGAATTTAATTAAATTTGGGGGTGAGAATTCTGTGGTATACCTCAAGATAAAGGGATGTGTGGGGGGTGTTCCCACAAGTTCTGAGTTGTTTATCACATTCTTTGTGAAAAGTAAACACAAAATATTAACTGTTGACTACTCCTGCTTCTGTCAGCTTTAAAAGCGGGTATATGTTTGGCTTTAATGAGTAGAATCTTTGTTGTTGTTATGTTCTGTCCAGTCACTTGTGACTCATAGCGACCCTATGTACAGCAGCCCTAAACCCGGCTCTATCCTGCACCAACAGCACTGCCTCTGACATACCCATCCTGATTACCCCAGTCACCGAATCAGTCCACCTCATAGAGGGTCTTCCCCTCCTGCGCTGTCCTTCCACCCTCCCAAGCATGATGTCCCTCTCCAAGGACCTGTTCCTCCAATCTTTACATTTAAAAAAATGGAGTTGATTATGCATAATCAGAACCCTAGTCTCTTTATTAAAAAAAACACACACACACACACCTCAAAAGTAAGACAAAATCATTCACGAATGTGAATGGACAGTAAGGATCATGGGAGCCAGAACATTGTTGTCTAAAGGGAGTATTGTCTGCAGGGTTGAAGTTAGCCGTGATAGGCCATAGGCCTGGACTAGACCTCCTTCTGCGGCCAGTCAGCCGGGGCTTTTCTCTGAGAGAATGTTAGTGAGCATTCTTATGGCCCATCTTCTCCAGCTGCTTGTTTCTTTAACCAGTCAAAACACCTATATTGTTGTTGCTATGTGCCAACTCATAACTGACCCTTCACAGGGCTTTCAGTGGCTGTAAAGCACGTGGGAGGACGTTGCCCCTCTTTCCTCCCTCGAAGCATCTGGTGGATTCGAACCACATACCCTTCAGTTTGCAGTGCAACACTTTATGACTAAACCACCAGAGCTCCTAGCAAAAAACCCACAACAATCTCCAAAAAGCCACGAATGGAAAGTTAATTAAAATAGTACTCCATCGCATTGTCATCCAGTGGCCACCACCTCATAGCTGACCTTCCACAGAGCTTCCGAGGCTACAGATCGCCGAGCCAGGCTGATGTGCAGAGTTGTAGAGCTGTCTGTGTTTGTATGGCATGGGATAGGCCAGGGAACAGCTCCACTGTTCATAGGGCCACTGGGAGTTGCAGTTGACTCGACAATACCTAATAGCAGCAAATTGCAGAGGGGCGATTAGCCATGTTTCTCCCATGGAGCTGTTTGTGGATTTGAACTTACACGTGGTGATGATAAATGACGTGAACTTTTTTTGTGATAACAGCACAGCTTCTAGGAACTATACCACCTGTTGATTTTGCTCGAAGTCATCAATTTTTCTTTTCATGATTATTCATTGTCCAGCGTTCAGATGCATAGCAAATGATTGAAAAAAACAATGGCTTGAATCCTGTGCACCTTAGTCTTCAGATTGACATTTTTGCTCTTCTGCACTTCGAGGCGCGATGTAGCAACCCTGTGAAAAAACCAGTGCTGTTCTCATCGTCTTTGATTTTTTTTTTAATGAAAGTTGACAGACTTTGGATTTCCATTTATTCATTGTTGCACTTTTCTCCCTGCCCACCCCTCCCCCCACTTCACTCTTTGAAAAGTAAAAGAAAAAGTCTTTCATTGTTATTCAATCCCTACCTCCAAGTCCACTCCACTGTGCAGCCTTTGTTCTGGACTCCTGTCATGACAATAATACCTAATCACATATCCCTTTTAAACAGTTCTCTCCCTCATCTGTTTCAATGCAGTATATGTTATTGAACCCATCTCTCTCAGTGTCCACCCAACTCCTATGTCTGTCCTCTGTATAACAATGGCATCATGCTTTTTTTGGTCTTTTTGTGACTGAGATACTTCACTCAGCGTAGTGTCCTCCCGGGTCACCCATTTTGTATAATATTGCATGAGTTCCTTGTTCTCAGTGCGTCATAGTATTCCATTGTGTGACTATACCACAGCTTCTCTATCCATTTGGTTGTTGATGGGCACTTGGGGTTTTTCCAATTATTTGCTGTTGTGAACTAAGCCACGATAAACATGGATGTGCATATATCTGCTTGGATGTCAGTTATGGTCTCTTTGAGGTATATTCCCAGTAGTGGAATTGCTGGGTCAAATGGTATTTCTATTTGCAACTTTTTGAGAAAGTGCCATACAGCCTTCACAGTGGTTACACCATTTTACACTCCCACCAACAGTGAATAAGGGTTCCAGTTTCTCCACAACCTCACCAGCATTTGTTGTTTGTGTCTCTGATATTCTTTTCCCTCCATTTTTATTAATTTTAATAAACATTTACAGAGATTTTGGATTTCCATTCATTCACTGCTGTACTTTTCTCCCTGCCCACCCCTCCCCACCAATTCACTCCTCTCTTTGAAAAGAAAAAGAAAAAAAAATACCTTCATTGGTATACAATTCCCCCCACCCCCCACCCCGAGAACACTTCTCTGTGCAACCTTAATTCTGTTCTCCTGTGCTAACCATAAGGCTCTGATATTCTTTTTTAAAAATTATTATTAAATTTTATTCGTTTTAATGAACATTTACAGAGATTTTGGGTTCTCATTCATTCATTGTTGCACTAAGACTCTGATATTCTTGAGCTCATTGTTAACAGTCTCTGTTAATCCACTTTGTTGGGAGTCTTCTCCTTCCCTGACGCTCCATCTTTCCCAGCATGATGACCTGACAGTATACCATCCTTGCCTCTAAGGAGCAACCTGGAGGCACTTGGTTGCTCCTTTGGCAGTTCATGGGATAGTTAGTATTCTCCAGCACCACAAGTCAACATCAATTCTTCTGTCATCCCTGTTCACCGTCCAACTTTGAGATGCATAGGAAGTAATTGAAGGAACCATGATTTGACCCAGGCGCACTTTAGTCTTTAAAGTGAGATCCAAGTTCTTTTAGCACTTTGGAGAGCAGCAGATTTTTCCAGTACAACATGTCTTTTGATTTGCTGGCTGCTGTTACCATGGATATTGATTGTTGTTGCTGTTGTCAAGTCATCGAAGACTCCTGGTGATGTTCTAAACCCTGTCCTGCCATGCTCCAACCTCCGTGTCTCCAACACAATATACAACCTGCTGCTATTACCCTCGTCACTGTGTTAATCCACCTCATAGAGGGTCTTTCTCTCTTGCACTGTCCCTCCACCCTCCCAAGCATGACGCCCTTCTCCAAGGTCTGGTCCCTCCTGGCAACATGTTCAAAGTATGTCAGATGGAGCTTCAGAATCCTTGCCTCCAAGGAACAATCCAAGTGAAATGAAATTGTTGACAACTTTGGTCTTTCTCCATTTATCATGATGTAGCCTATTGGTCCAGTGATAAGGATTTTTTTTTTTATTGTTGTTGTTCCTTTATCACCAAATAGAGTTGGGCTAATACCAGGCTTGGTTCTTGGCTAGAATATATACTTTTTGAATTTAAGGTTAAGTCTCAACTGCCTAGTTTTTACTTGTTACTTTAGTACCTTTGGGCACATTGTGGTTTCTATTGAATAAAATAAAGGATGGATTTAGATGTTTTAAAGTACTCTTTATACCCATTAACTAACTTGATAATTACATTTGTCGTATTTGGTTAACTCAGGACATACATATATGCCTCTTTCTGAGAAATGGTGTTCACTGAAGTCCTTGATGTATTTTAGGAGGAAATTTGGCCTAGAGACATCTAGTGGTTGTTTTTCTCTGACTGGCGACTTAGAACCATCTGGATTCCAATCACTATTGTAGGACCTGGGATATGGAGGCGATCCTGAGCTCCAGGAGCCAGGACCCATTTGGGCTTCTGCAGGAGAATCTCTGTAGAAATCATATTGACGATTTGCTGAAGCTGCAGGATTCTAACACTTGACGTTGGAGGCAGCTGTGCTGATGCACATCAGTACTGGCCCCGTTCCATATTACCAGGCTGAACAGTACACAGCCTTGCAGCAAAAATTCGACAAACTGATAATACAGTCAGACTAATGGAATGTATGTGTTCACATGCACATGCATTTGTTTTGGTTTTTGTCTTAAGTAAATTTGGCTGATTTTTTTTTTAGTCATTCATGAATTCAATAATTTATTCTAGTACATGTTTCTTTTAATCGCTATTTGAAAAGAAAACATTGATGATGCTTTTTAAGGTATTTTCCAGAGCTTTTAGTGGCTTTGGATTAGAAGTAACATGCATTATAGTAGATCAAAATGTGCTTTGTGTACTGGAGCCCTGGATAGAGGAATATCTTCCCAGCTTGACGTGTTTCCCTGGTGCTGGAGAGGAAGTCAGGCCATTTTCAGTGGAATTCTTGATATTCTTTGGCAAAGGAGTTTACTAAAATAAATAATTTTTTTTAACTACTTATTCCCCTTTTTCAGGTATTATCTAGAATATGCATCATACTGTTTGATATCAAATTATGCTTACCTTTTGAATGTTTTTCAGACTTTGTGAAATGTTATCTTTGCTTCTTCCAAAGAGTAGTTGAATATTTATTTTAAAAAAATTCCTGGTATACTTGCACTTAGAGGGAAAGAAAACTATTTGGTTTCATTTGCACATTTAGCACTTGTGATTGAAGAAATTTTTGTTGTTTTGTGCCGTCCAGTCCAGTCGCTTGAAACTCATAGCAACAAAAGCCCTGAAACCTTCTCTCTCTCTCTCCTGAGCCAACTTGACCGTCTCTGACACACCTACAGTCATTACCCAGTCACAGAATCAATCTATCTCATCGAGAGTCTTCCTCTTTTTTCTGTCTCTTCACCCTTCAAAGCATGATGTTCTTCTCCAAGGGCTAATCCTTCATGGCATCATGCCCAAAGTATGTCAGATGAAGCTTCAATATGGGTGACTTCTAAAATATATCCCTTCGGCTTCTGGGTGTATTGAAAGCATAATTTTTCGTATCTCACTTTCATTCTCTGTTGTCTTCTCTGCAATCCATTCATAAATACCTGAGACTTAAAAACTTTCATTCATCTTGCAGAGACTTGTCTTTTCATTTTCCATATTTCTTTCTCTCACTATGTTACTTTGACTCTAGCCTCAGTACAGTAGTACTGATTTTTCAGATTAAAAACCAAGAGAAAGCCTGCCACAGTGGAGTTGATTTAGATCCATTGTGAAACCCTATGATACAGGGTAGAACTGAGCTCCCCTGGGTCTTGTGGGTGAAAAACTTTTTGGATGCGGATTGCCAGGTCTTTCCCCCGCTGCACAGCTGGTGCATTCAAACTGCCATCCCGCTGAGTGGTCCTCACATGCAGACTGCTCATCCAGAGTCCTGTGATTACCCACGTAGGTGCTATCTCTTCTGTGTTTGCGTCTCACACCGAGAACATGGCTTGGCTTCAGAGAACCTTGGCCCAGGGGCTCCTCTGCTCTGGGTGTGGGAATAATGACTTCATAATGGATACCTTGGGCCTGGCTACAGTTGGCTTGGCTCCACCATCCACACTCTTGGTACCAGCAACCAGGAAATCAAAAGATGAATTGCATTGGGAAAATCTGCTGTCAGGGACCTCTCTAGAATACTGAAGAGCAGTGGTGTCAGTCTAGAGACCGAGGTGCACCTGATCTAGGCCATGGTCTTCACAATTACTTGCTATGCATCAGAGAGCTGGACAGTGACTAAGGATGACAGAAGGAGGATTGATGCCTTTGAGCTGTGGTGCTGGAGAAGAGTATTGAATATACCATGGACTGCTAAGAAAATGAACAGGTTCATCCTGGGAAGCGTGAAACCAATCTGCTCCTTGGAAGCAAAGATTTTGAAGCTCTGTCTGACATACTTTGGGCTTGTTGCCAGGAAGGACCAGTTCTTAGAGAAGGACATCATGCTTGGGAGCATGGAGGGACAGTACAAGAGAGGAAGACCCTCGATGAGATGGATTGACTCAGTGACTGGGTCATGGGGGCAGGTGTGTCAGAGAGCTCAGGATAGAGCAGGGTTCAGAGCTGTTGTCCATAGTGTCGCTATGAGTCTGAGTTGACTCAGTAGCACTTAACAGGGCCTGGCCAAGGGGCTGAGCACATGATAAATGACATTTTTGGTCTGGTTGAAGAAAATAATGACTTACTGAAAAAGAGTCTCCTTTATATAAAATTTGAACTGTTACGCATATTTTACCTACATCCAAAAAAACATGAAGCTGTTTTTTTTCTTCGCAAGGAAGGAGGAGTCTGTTGTGATTGTACAGGAGGAAACTTGGACTTTGGGATCAAAACCTCTCCCTGCTACTGGCAAATGCCCTGACTGTGAGCCTTGGGTTTGTGTAAATGACATATACACTGTTGTGTACTTAAAAAAATGGAATCCAACCCCCTCACATGAAGCTGACTCCCGTGTAGGTGGGTTGACATGGCGACTAGAACAGTGGGCTGGATTGTATCAGAGACAGTGAGGCGGCACAGGACAGGGCAGGATTCAGACCAGCCCATCACAGGGTCGCTGTGGCTCATGCTTGACGTGACGGCATTCTGACAACAACAAACCTTACCTGAGGAAAACCATCTCCTGTTTCTCCTGTGGAGCCACTGGTGCATTTCCGCCACCAGCCTTTTGGTTAACTGTCCAGCGTGTAACACTGTGTATTGGTGCGATCGCGTCATAGGCGGGTAAACAATATGATCAATGCATTTAAACAGCAGTTGCCCGTTGCTGGCTAGTTGCAAGCAGACGGCCACATACTTGTCCTTTGGAGTGTCTAGTGGATTTGAAGCACTGACTCTTGCTTATAGAAGCCAAATGCTTCACCACTGTGCCACCAGGACCCTTGGCTCATTTTAGTATGTTGATTTTATGGACCACTGAGCTGACTACGACCCTGCGAACCTTAGATCTGAACCTTGCCCAGTCCAGAGCCAGCCTCACCCTCCCTGACACTTTTGACCCCATTGCTGCAGTCCCTGTGTCGGTTCCTCTCATTGAGGGTCTTCCTCTCGTGCTCTGACCCTTGCACATTTCTAAGCATGATGTCCTTCTCCAAGGACTGGTCCCTCCTGACCTGATGAACAGAGACTGTCATTACTACTTGCTCTCCACTGGTACCTCCCACATCACATTGTTGCTATGTACGTGGTCGGTTGGAACCAACCCATAACTGACCCTCTGGTGGGTTTTCAGAGGCAATTAATTGCACAGAAGGAGATTGCCCATCCCTCTGCAGAGCAGTGGGTGGCCTCGAACCACTTGCCTTCGGGATTGCAGTGCAGCTTCTTGCCACTAGGCCACCAGCGCTCTCCCACATCACATAGTGAGACATTATTTTAAAATGTACACGGCAGACAGCATTCGTTAACTATTTTAACCACATGATGAGATTCACACATTATACCTTAGAAACTGGAAATGGCTTGTCCCAGGCTCCATGGAGTCTGCAAGAGGGACTTTAAGCCTCCAGGGCAGTTCTGCAGTTTCTTGTGGCCTTTTGGATGCTGTCCTGGCAGGTCACCCTAGAACAGCACCCCATTTCTTGTCTTAGAATCGTAATGCCCACTTGCTCAGTGGCCCCCCGTAAGTCGAGGTCAGATCTGTTAGTAGTTCCTCTCCCACTGTCAGTGTCACGGGAGCGACGTCCTTGTCTCCTTTTCCGTCCCTGCTCCCATCTTTGACTTGTATATGAGAAGCCCTAGTTAACAGCTCCACCATTTCTACAACAAGAGTTCATAGTTTCGGTGTGGGGGGTGGGATTGAGGGTTCTCTGAGAAGTAGACTGACCTGTGTCTTGTTTCGTTGTCTCATTTCATCTTTCTAGCCAAGGAAGGCAGTGGTCCAGGTGGCGGAAGTGCAGGGAAGCACCAGACCTTGGTATAATCATTAACATCCCAGTGGGCTTACTGACTTTTACAGCCTTTTTCAAGCTGTGTTAGTGTGAGTATAATCTTAATGCAGTTATTCAATTTCTCTCCTTTGCTTAATAGGGTTTAAGGCAGGTCTGTGATTTTCTCCGACTCAAAATCTCAAAGTGAGCCTCCCTCTCCTGCCTCAGAGAGCCTAGCTTGTCTCCTCGGTTGTGAGGGTGTTTATAGGAGTCTGTCTGTAAACCAGTTTTGAGGCATTTTCCCTCTCAGTCTTTCATGCCTTTTCTACAAAGGGAAACTAGGGTTCATAGAAAAGAGCTCTGGTGGCACAGACGTGAGGCACCCTGTTGATAACTAAAAGGTTAGTGGTTCAAAGCCACCGTCTGCTCTGTGGGAGAATGATGAAGATGCCCAGCCTTGGAAACTCCAAGCGGCAGCTCTGCCCTGTCACCTGGGGTCACCATCAGTCCACGTTGACTCCATCGTGGCCGATTATAGCTGTCATTTTGGGATTTGGCGGATTCTGAAGGTACCCTTTGGATCAGAGTTGTAAAACGGTAAAAAATACTTTATTGGATAAAATAAATAATACCAGGAGCGGAGGCCAGAGGAGGTGCTCCTGAGTGTTCATTTCCTGCAGATACTGAGCCTCTCCACCATCAGGCCTGAGCCTGGCTTGCCAGCTGTCTGGAGTCCTTGGACTCCGACCTTTTGGATGGTAGGGTTTTAAGCTTACACCACTAGATGCTTTAAGGGTCTGAGAACTTGGTGATTAACTGCTTGCTGGAATTGTTTTCCTTTTCTGCCCCTCCTCTCTCAGAGTTCCTCCTGAAGCAGCGAGTGCCTCCCATGGGGGAGAGGAGGCTGTGGACTTCTTCAGAATTTGCTCCATCCCCTAAGGAAGGGGTCCTTCTATCACTTTAGGGCCAGGCTGTGTGTCAGGTATGTGTCCGCTCACACGTGTGGGTGGAGTGCCAAAAGAAACCTTGGCTGAGCTCACAGAATCTGCTGGGTTTTTCTTCTGGAGCTTCTGACTTCAAGGGAGCTCTGGTGATGCAGTGGTTAAGCCTGGCCATTCATCAGATAGGGCGCTCTGGGGACCTAGTGGTAAGAAGCTGCGCTGCAGTTCTGTAGACTGGTAGTTTGAATCCACCTGGTGCTCCACGGGAGAAGGGTGGACAATCCTCCCGAGCAAGTAACTGCCTCTGAAAACGTACTGGAGGGTCAGCTGTGGGTCGGTTCCATCTCAAAGTTGCACGACAATAGCAGCATCCATCAGGTAGGCTGTTTGAACCCCACAGCGGCTTGCTTCCGTGACAGGTGCAGTCTTGGGAACCCTTTGGGGCAGCTCTTTCTGTCTAGTAGGATGCTGTCAGAATTGTTGCATGGAATTGGTTTGGATTTTTTGATTGCAGAGTTTTCTCTATCTAAGGTTAAATTATAATGTGTTGTTGTTAGGTGCTGTCGAGCAGAGTTAGATTCTGCATTTTTAGGAAACGTCTCCGTGTAACTCGTGGAGGTCTTGTCTTTCTAATTGTTGAGTCAGGACCAACTCAGAGCTGACTCTCTATTGGGCTTGGGAGGCTGTGAATTATGTGGAGCAGATTGTCCATCTTCCTCCTGAGGGGCCTGTGGTGCCGTGGAACCACCGGACAGGCTTAGCCTTTGTATTCACAGCACAACACTCTGTGGACTGGGCCACTTTGAAAATAGCTTTGTGACCTAGTGGCAAGAAGCTGTGTGGCAATCCCGAAGGCACGAGGTTCAAATCCACCAGCTACTCTGTGGGACAAGGACGGGCAGTCTCCTCTCGTGATTAACCGCCTCTGAAAACCTGCCGGAGGGTCAGCTATTGGTCGGTTCCGATTCAGTGATACACAACAGTAAACCTATCGTAGTTATGATGGTAGTGAGCCCACAGCTACTGGCTTATTTTTCTTTTTTACTTTATTTTATTATTTTTGTGTGTGTACCGTCAAATCAGATCTGACTGGTATAGGAGGACATTGTCCCTCCCTCTCCAAGAGAGCATCTAATGGATTCAAACCACACACCTCTGGGATTGCAGTGCAGCTTCTTGCCACTAGGCCACCAGAGCTCGCTTAGGCTTATTTTTCATAAAATAAAAAATTAATAAAGGGAGCCCTGGTGGCCTAGTGGTAAAATGATTCGCTGCAGGCCCAAAGGTACGCAGTTTAAAGCAGCTCGCCGGAGAAGACTGGGCAGTCTGCTCCTGTGTGATTTACTGCTTCTGAAAGACCTCGGGAGGGTCCATTGTGGGCCTGTTTAAACTCGACGGGACACAACAACAACAGTTTTAATTAAAAAAAAAGACATCACATAAAGTGCTCATTGGACAAGAAAGCAGTGCTTACATAGTGAGTGATACCAGCGGCTTGCCCTTCGCACACAGGCTGGAAGACCTGCCACGCCTTTGAGGTGCAGCTTGACTTTGGAGGAGAATATGCTGAAAGACAAAAAAATGTCCTGGAGAATGTCCGGAGGCCCAAGAGCTCCATCACTTGAGAAGAAATATGGAGGTTCAGCACCGTGTGTGGCCCGTGTGACAGTCAGCTGGCTTCCTGCTCCTTCCACAGGCATCAGCCATGCACGGAAAGGCTGCCGCCTTGGGAAGCATGCAGGCTCAGCCCTAGAAGAAATCGCAGGAAGTAATTAAGCAGAAAAGGTCAGAGAAAGAGGAAGTGGTTGTGTTGTTTCTGATGGGGAGAGTATTGTTGTTACTGGGATCAAGATGATGGTGTTTAAGTCCCCTGGAATGTGACTGCTCAGATTGTGTTTAAATTGCAGCCCTTTTCGTTTATTCTCTCAAGGCAGCAATCGTGTTAGGAAATGAATTGCTTTTAGGGCTTATCAGGAATTCCCACGTGCCTAAGCAGAATTCATAATCGGAGAGTTGCTTATATAGCTTGGCAAATTGCACCTAAATGAAATGAATGTCAAGACTATTAGAGGTTAATTTTAGGTGTCTGGAGTTCTCACTAATTCTCCTGATTAAACACTTTTAACATAATAGTTTCCTTAATTGGAATAATGATGGAATATTAGCATGCATATTAAACCATTTACCCAAATTTGAATAGGGTTAAAATGCAAATTACCTATCACTTGTCAGTACATATCTTTAGCGATAATTCTGGGTGCGAGTTGAGGAAGAGACTGGAATATGAATTGGAGCGTGGTTTACTACCTGAGGCAGCATTGCTAGGAAAGCCAAGAATAGACCTGAGGACTAAAGTCAGAGACACCCTTTGTTCTCAAAAACAGATCACAAATACCAAAGCCCATGGTGGTGATGTTCCAGCGTGGAGGTACAGGCAGTGGGAAGCTGGAAAATAGCGAGCTGTAGACCCTCACTGGTCTATCATTTTTAGCCTGTGATGCGTTTTCTTTCAGAGGAAGGTAACTGAGAAACTTCCCTGCATCTCAACAGTTAGCTTCCTCACCTTTACGTTTTGAAGTGATGCTACCACTCAGTGGTTCCCACCAGGCGCCTCCAAGCCACTTACCTCATGCACCCAGCCGCTCATATGACTGTTTTTCAACGCACACAGCTTCATCTATCATTAATAAAACACAACCTCACGGAGATACAGTTCACCTGGCAGTGACTGGTTGTGTGTGTTTTCAATTCAGAGTTATGAAAAATTGCAACTACAGTCTCTAGGCACCACCTCTGACTTCTTCCGCTTTTGGGTCCTTGAACTTGGAAATGATTGCTGTGAATGTCGTTTGGGGTGTGAGCACAGAAGTGGGGTCACGCATCTCGGGGGCTGACTATGCACAGCGGTGCACTTTGCTCTTGAATAGTTTGGGTGCAGGTCTGAAGAAGGGCAGCATAAGTTTAATTCAAGATCGGTTGTTGTTGTTGTTATTATTATGTGCCATCGAGTCGCTTGCAACTTATAGTGACCCTATGTCCAGGAACCGTAAACCCTGCTTTATCCTATGCCAGCCTCATGGTCTCTGACACACCTACTCCCATTACCCCCGTCACTGAATCAGTCCATCTCATAGAGGGTCTTCCTCTCCTGCGCTGTCCCTCCACCCTCCCAAACATGATGTCCCTCTTCAAGTACTGGTCCCGTCTTGAAGCATGCCCAAAGTAGGTCAGAGGAAGCTTCAGAATCCTTGCTTTCAGCCTCTCTAGGGCAAACCTGGTTATTCTCCTAGCAGCCCATGATATAGTCTATACTCTTCTCCAGCACCACAGCTCAAAGGCATCAGTCCTCTGTTATCCCTAGGCGTTGTCCAGCTCTCTGACGCATAGCACGCAGTTGTGAAGACAATAGCCCAGATCAGGCGCACCTTAATCTCCAGCCTGATGTCATTGCTTTTCAGTACTCTGGAGAGGTCCCTGACAGGTGACTTTTCCAGTGCAGTGCATCTCTTAAATCTCCTGGCTGCTGGTACCAAGAGTATTGATTGTGGATCCAAGCAAACGGAAACTGTTAACAATCTCAATCTCTTCACCATCCGTTATGATGCTGCCAATTGGCCCAGTGGTGAGAATATTTGTTTTCTTGATTTTGAACTTCAATCTATATTGAAGGCTGTAGTCCTTGACTTTCTGCAGCAAGTACTTCATATCCTCCTCAGTTTTAGCAAGCATGGTTGTATCATCTGCTTAATGCAGGTTGTTGATGAATCTTCCTCCAATCCTGATGCCACAGTCCTCCTCATACAGCCCAGACTCCTGGATGATCTGTTCTGCAAACAGATTGAAAAGATATGAAGACAGAATACATCCCTGGCAGACACCCTTCCCAGTTTTGAAGTGTGTCCTTCCATGCAGTGTGTCCTTCCTCTTTTCTGATGATTGTGTCTTGGTTCAAGTATAGATTTCGCGTAAGCATAATCAAATGTTCTGGGATTCCCATTCTTCTCAGAGTCAGCCACAGACAGCTTGTTGTGATCCACACAGTCAAAAGTCTTTGCATAGTCAATGAAGCACAGATAGACATTCCTCTAGTACTCTCTGCTTTCAGCCAAGATCCATCTAACATTAGCTATAATATCCCTAGTACCATGGCCTCTTCTAAACCCAGCGTGCACATCTGGAAGTTCTCTGTTGATGTGTTGCTCCAATTGGTTTTGGATAATTTTCAGCAGAATCTTGCTTGCATGTGACATTAATGATACTGTTCGAAAATTTCCATACTCTGTCGGGTCACCCTTCTTTGGAATGGGAACAAATATTGATCTCTTTCAGTCAGTTGGCCAAGTGGCTGTCCTCCAGATTTCTTGGCGCATCCAGGGCAGATTGTGTTTGTTGGAATATGACACTTGGTATGCTGTCAACTCCTGGAGCCTTGATTTTTGCCGACTCTTTCAGAGCAACTAGAACTTCCTCCATCATCACCACAGGCTTTCGCTCATACGTTCTTTCCTGAAATTCTTCAGTGTCAGCCAATTCCTTCTGGTATAGTCAGTATGTTTCCTCTGGGGCTCAATTGTTAAAGGAGACCCCGAATGTAAATGGTGCAAACCATTTTACCTGGCCCGGTGGTAAACTGAAGGATGTTCTGGGCCACCCAGAAGTGCTTGTGAGAAAGGGCTGTGGGCTCCTGGGGAAAAAACCAACCAGCCATTGATGGAGCACATTTAGTGCGGGTCAGTGTCACCCTGAGCTGGAATGGACTTGGTGTCGGGATTTTAAGAAGGAACAGGTGGAAGAATGGAGACTAGTTCTTTCCACCTTTTACTCTCGCCGCTGTTGACAGCATTGGCTGAGCACCTGTTCTGTGGAGCACACAGCTCTTTATTTACTTTCTTTATTGTGGAAAAGAAATAAATTCACCCAACACTTAAAGCTCTTGTGTGGATACTGACATACCAAGTAGCAGAGGAGAAGGGTATCTGATTGCTGTGTCAAGAAACACAGGTTTACTGTGTCAGCTTGGGCAGGACGTTGAGTTTCTCAGAGCTCTGCTTTCTCATTTCTAAAATAAAAAGATTGAATAATGTACTGGAAGACTCTTCTAAATCCAGATAGTGTAGGGAACATTTATATTTAAAAAGAATAAGAAACTTACTTATAGATAGAATATTTTTGGAAAAATTGGAAAAAGCATAAAAAATGAATTGTTTCTGCTGCTGCATGAAGTGTCCTTGGTTGATAGCGTGTTAAATGCTGACCTGCTAGACTGGAAGGTCAGTGGTTCGGGTGCACCAGTTCCTCCCTAGAACATGAGACGTTCTCCTGCCATCAAGGTAAACAGCCTCTGAGACCTGGTGGAGGTTCACCATGGTGTGGAGACACCTCATCAGCGGTGGTTTTTCTCCTCACCTCTGGGCGGACTGGCAGCATCATGATAGATGGTGAAGAGATTGAGATTGTTAACAGCTTCAGTTTGCTTGGCTCCACAATCAACACTCTTGGTACCAACAGCCAGGAAATTAAAAGACCAAATTGCATTGGGAAAGTAGGCTGTCAGGGACCTCTCCAGACTATTGAAGAGCAACAATGTCAGTCTGGAGACTAAGGTGCACCTGGTCCAGGCCATAGTCTTCACAATTGCTTGCTATGCATCAGAAAGCTAGACGTGACTAAGGGTAACAGAAGGAGAATTGATACTTTTGAGCTGTGGTGCTGGAGAAGAGTGAATATAACATAGACTGTTAAGAGAACAAACAGTTAAAACCAGGCTGATCCTTGGAGGCAAGGATTCTAAAGCTCTGTCTGACGTACTGTGTGCGTGTTGTAAGGAGGGGCCCGTCGTCCTTGGAGAGGGACAATTTGCTTAGAAGAGTGGAAAGAGAGCAAGAAAGGAAGACCATCGATAAGATGGTTTGATTCAGTGACTGGGGTAACGGGGTAGGTGTCAGAGACAATAAAGTTGGCACAGGATAGAGCAGGGTTTAGGGCTGTTGTACATAGGTTCTCTATGAGTCGCAAGGGACTCAACGGCACATAACAACAACAACAGCAGCTTTGCTACTCCAAGCAGAGTTTGCTTTTAGCGAAGTGGGCATAAGGTGAATTTCAGAGACTCTGATCAGGAGGGAGTCTCCACTGGGGAAGGGGAGCAGGCCAGGCCTAGGCAGGAGAGGAAGGGTGTGTCTCTTTTCCAGAAGGTGTAGGAGGCTCCACCTCCGAGTTTACGCCCCGGGGAGGTTAGAGAGTTAAGTTTGGGAGGAAATTGTGGCTAACACTAGGCTTTTTAAGTCCCAGTGTTCTCCTTAAGGAGCTCTGGTAGCATGGTGGTAAGGAGTTGTACTTAAAGAACTTAATGTTGTGCCCAAAAGAACTCAGTGTGAATCCCACCAGCTTCTCCCATGTGATTTGCTGCCTCTGAAAAGCCCCTGGAGGGTCAGCAATGGGTCAGTCCAGCTGCATGGTACATAACAACCACCCCTCCTTCTTGAGTCCGAGATTTTTTTTTTTAAATAATATTTACTATCTTTTTGGTGAAAGTTTGCACAAATAGATTCCCGTTCAGCAACTCAAACTCTGTTTAAGGCTTTGAAGCAAAAGGATGATGAGAGGGGCTGGTAAAAACCAAAGCAGGTGGAGGCTGGGGTGGGGGAGACCACTAAAAAGTGTGGGTCCACATGTGTGGGCAGACTGTTCCCTCTTGTTTAGTTAACTGTGCTGGGCAGCGCTGCACAAAGTTTCGCTCCAGGGAGCGGTGGGATGTTGTGAGACGGTCAGCGGCTGTGAGGTTGACACCTGAACTGACCACCTTACTCTGTAGATGAGATTTTTAGCTTGACATAACCCGAGGGAGGGGTTTGTCTTGTTGTAGGTTATCTGTGGTTTTGCTGCTTCTGCAGGAATACAGCACTTTTTCTTAGAAATTGTCCTCATGGAGTTGATGACGCATTGCCCCTTTTCAGTAAAATGGTTGCAAATTGACCATAAAATTTTAAAACAGGAGAGGATCTTAGGAAAATACGAGTTTGCTTCCATCCTAAGTATACAGCACTTTCAGTCCAGAGAGGCCGAGCGACTTAACCTGGGATTCCACAGCTGAAGCCTCACCTTGACCAGGGAGAGAATTTGGGACTGGCCCCATTGCTCAGAAGGTGCTCATTCGCGACAGTTGAAAATTGTTAACCTTTGAGTTGCTGAACCCTCAGTAGACAAGAGGAGAGAGTGGAGCGCTGACCGGTTCATGTGGTTGTGGAGCTGTCAGCTGTGAACAGATTGCTTGCCTTGGTCACACCATGTACAAGGCTTTGATAGATGAGGTTCCAGAACACTCGTTCTGTGTGACGCCCTAGCAGGTGGCAGGTGGTGGCTCTGGGGTATAACTTCCTGTGCACTGAGTTTTAGTGAGAGGTGAGCCCCTTGTAGTGGGACTTCCTAGGGAGGGCCGAGTCCTTGGATGAAGCGTGGAAATGCAGATGATGTTCCACCGTTTTTTTGCACCTGGGCAAATAAAAGTGTATGAAACCTTACCTGTGCCGCTCTCCCCCACCCCCCAACACCAGCACCTTCTGTTCCTCCATATGTTTGCTTTGGATGTTAACTGCCACCGCGATGTGGTCATAGACAGCAGGAAGTATTGTTTGATATGCAGGCCTCCTGGGTGCGGGGTAGTGATGCCAGGACGGGAGGGGTGGCGGTTTGGACACGTTCGTGTGTGAACCTCATGTACTTCTGAGCCAACAGGTGTTGTTTCAGCAAAGAGGGAGGGTTGACCAGCCATACATGTAACAAGCATTTCTCATGGGAGATTTGAAGTTTAATAATGCCACTGACTTATGGATTAACTCCAGGTAAAATTAGGGTATCCTGTGTATGGAATCACATTTACCAAGTGTGGGGCCAAGGACACGTAGCTTTGGGGAAGAGTGAAAATAATTCCCAAAGCAAGACATGCTTTCATAAGAGCCTTTGCCTAATGGGCTGGCATGACCGCGTGGCCCTTTGCTGTGAGGCAATTTGGTCATTTCTCCAATCCCGTTTGAAACTGTTAGCTTTCATTCAGAATTTTTTCTTGGTGTAACAAGCTGGGTTACTGCTGTATCCAAGTTTTTCTAAATTTCCTTCGGTTGGTCTCCTTGAGGGCATTCTGTTCCCAGAGTTTGGCTTCTCCCTATCAGCAGCCAGGCATCCTCAGGAAAGGGTCCTCCCTGAGTTTAAAGATTGCAGTGTTGCTTTTCAGCACCAGGTGCCAATCCCAGCGATTATGGAGACAGAGAAGGTAGCTCGGTTGTGATTTCACGTCCTTGCTCCTCCTCCTACGTGAGTCTTGTTCAGGATGGAATAGTACAGCAGAGTCTAGAATTAGACATAGGTGTAGCCTACCTCCCACACTTTCCCCAGGTAGAACCCCCCCCCGTGTAGCTGACTTACCACATCTTCCCCAAGTGTTTTACAAGGTTAATTTGCCAATAGAAGAACATGGGATATTGTTAGGAACATCATCTCTCGTGTCTTTCCACGCTTTGCTTTCTCGTTCCTAGGTTAATCGGGTTAGCATTTCTGGGTCCCTAATGTGGGTATTAAGGAGCTCTGTTGGTGCAGTGGTTAAAGTTGACCAAAAGGCTCATCTTAACCAGCCACTCTAGGTAGGCAGGTTCAACCTACCAGCCATTCTAGGGAGATGTGTTCAGCCTACCAGCCATGCTGTGGGAGAAAGATAAGAGGATCTCTTTCCTACGATTCTTTTTTTAAATTATTTTCTTATTTTTTGGTGTGTGTACCGTCAAATCAGATCTGACTGGTACAGGAGGAGATTGTCCCTCCTCCTCCAGCAGAGCCTCTGGTGGATTCGAACCATACGCCTCTGGGATTGCAGTGCAGCTTCTTGCCACTAGGCCACCAGAGCGTCCCTTTTCCCAAGATTCTTGGAAAGTCTGTCCCACTGGGTTTCTTTGAGTCTGAAATGACTTGATGGTTGTGGGTTTGGTCCTTTTCTGTTAGAATAGATAGTAAAAAAAAAATCCAGTACATTCTGATGTACCTCAGGCTAATCTGAGTTGGGGTGGGGGGCTCAACCAAATCTAGAATGTTGTAACCACTTAGTTTTGAATTTGAACATTTTATTACTAAAGATGGATGACTGTCCACTGCCCATCGGTTTATCTTGGTTTGTCCCTCCGATCTAAGGTAGTATAGACATCCAGATCAGTAACTGTGTTTGGAAGAATGTAATCAAATGCCTTTTGGAAGTGAGTTATGGAGGATGTTGTTTTATTTTGGTGGCATGAAGCCAATTATAGGGAATGGGAATAGTTCCTTGAATTTGATTTTTTTTCTAAAAACAAATCTTTAACCTGGGACCATTACTTTCTTGAGTTTAAAGAAGTATAAAATCCTAGTATATGAAAATTATTGATTTAAAACCGATGTCTTGAACAAAACTGTTGCCAGGTTTTAAAGAGTGTGGCCTGTTATCCAGAAGTGTGGCATTGCATGCCAATGTGGGGAGAGCTGGAAGGTGATTTTATTCCTTGGAGAAAATGTGAAGGGCACACTTAAAAATGGGACAGAGATGCTTGGGCAGACCTAAGTCTAACCAGGAAGCATCCTTGTGTTTCTATTCAGACATGTCTTGACATGTCACTGAGAACCTGCGGGAAAATCCGAGAGTCCCTCTGCAGTGGAGCTAACAGCAGAGCTGAGTCCTGGTCGACTGGTATCGATGATACTACCTTCCCAGACAGGGAAGTGAGACAGGAAGTGAGAGGACTCCTGGTAGTAACCAGCCGAGAGGGCCTAGGGCACTACACACCTGTGTGTTTCTTCAGCTGACTTCAGAAGTTATAACAGTCATTTAACACTCAAATCCACTAGATCTTATTTCCCCCTATTTGCAGATGGGAGGGTTCATAATTGGGGAGCTAAAATTAAGAATAACTTTATTTGGACATATTTACATGTGGCTGAGATGTGCTCCTGTCTCTGGGGGGAAAAATGAACTTGTTCCTACTTCTTTTTGAGTAGTTTTACTTAATGAACATATTGGTATATCTAAGATTGTATTTTGGAGGTGACACACCCACCCATTGTTGTTGTGGTTGTTGGTTGCCTTCGAGCACAACTCATAGCGACCCTATGAACAAAGGCCTGAAGCCTTTCTATAACTAATGACATTTATCAAAGTTAGTAGAGTTTCCAGAGGCATGCTGCTTAGGAAGTGGATGCCACTCCTGCTTCCTCTGTCCCATAGAGGGGTGATAGCAGTACCTTCTAGCTTTCAAGAAATTTTCGGCAAGTACTCATTCTCTACTGTTGGACATGTATCCTCATTCATCAACAGTTTGTGGATCTGCTCCTTTCTGGCGTGGGGAACGTTTACGTTTATTGTGTACCATCAAGTTGGAACCAACCTGTAGCTGAACCTCCAGTGGCTTTTCAGTCAGTACATCACATGGGAGGAGTCTGCCCAACTTTCTCCCTTGGAGTGGCTAGTGGATTTGAACCTCTTACCTTTGTACTGGCAGCGCAATTCCTTACCAATAAGCCATGAGTGCTCTCTATCTTGGGAACATTTAAATCACCACATTTGATACTTAATTTGGTGGTTCGTATGTCCAGTTAGTTTGTTTTTTTTTTTTTAAATAAGCTCTAATCTATTAAGTTTACAGACCACTTTTGAGATGGTTCTACGCACTCAAGGATACATTTGTGCAAAGCACACAACCCCTGAGGGACCGAAACTCAGGGATCTGAAGATCTTACAGATTAAGGGAGGTAAGAAGTCTGACCTGTTGTCCCACACCAGATGGCCCTTCAGCTTCTGATAAAGAATGGCCAGTTTGCCCGTCTAGCGTCTTGAGCAGACAGTTCTAATTATCAGCTTATTCTTGAATGGACTTACCGTCCTGGTAGTGTGGTCCATGGAGAGTTACTCTGCCTAATGGCCAGGCCTCTCTGGTGGTTTGAATCCACCAGTAGTTTTGTGAGGGAACAGTGGGCATCTTCCCTTTGTGCGATTACAGCCTCAGAAACCCTTTGAAGGGTCATTTAGGAACCAGTCTGACTTGACCACAGTAAGTCCACTACTGCAACCTGCAAGCTGTGTTGTCGTGACCCACCTTCAGAGACAGAGAAGCATGCGTCCCCTCTTATGCTGGCCACACACCCTTCAGTTCCCCTTCTCAGTGGGTAGGTGTCCCTTCTGAAATGGGGACCCACAGGAGAGATGCATTCCCCGATGGACAGTCTCCTGAACACTGCATGTCCTTAGCGCTCTTCCTGCCGGCTGGGATGGTGTTTGGACGGTGGAAGCAGCTTCAGGCTGGAAACATGGACAGTGTTGCACCAGGGGCTGCTCATAGTGAACTTGCACCCTTTGACTTTCTTTCTAATGGAAGTGTTGGTCACTGTTAACCTCTGGAAATTCAGAGAAGCAGAACTGTCTCCTCAGACAAAACAGAAGACTCTCCTGTTGCTGTATTGAGGGCCGGGACCACTGTGTGAAGTGGGTAGGATTGAGGAAGCTCCTTCTCCCCAGGGGCAGCACTCCAGTCCTTTGTATCCTCCTGTGGTTTTGCTTTGGTGTCCTGCTGGGAAGGGCCAGGCCCGAAGGTGCACCTACATCACTAAACTCTTTACTTTTCCAAATGCGGTCTTGGACCACCTACTCAGAATCCTCTAGAAAGGCTTGTTAAAATGCAGACCCCAGAGGCCGACAAGCCCTCCTGAATCCGCCTATCTGGTGTGGGGGCTCAGGAAATGTCCATTTTGGAGGACCCTTTCCAGCCAGTTTGAAATCTCCTTCTAAATTGTCATTACATCCTTGAAGTGGATTATTTTTTTTTTTTAAATAATATCCTACTGTCAAGTACTTGAGAATTTTAAAGGCCACCTCTGTGCATTACCCCAGCCACCCAGGGCTTTTAATAGTTCCTGACTGTGTGTTTACATAATGTGCATTTTATGAAGTCCATAAAGATGTATTTACCCAGCAAGTCATAAGCGCTCCAAAGGTCAGCTTTTCCTCTGTTTGTAGGAAGGTACTTAACTCAAAGTCAATTAACACGAAGATGGAAGCCAATTAAGGCTAGGAAACGAGCTGTTGAGACCAGGCACTTCATCCCTGATGTCTGTCCCCTGTCGTATCTTGGCTTTACAAGCCCCTTCCAGCCAGGTACTCCACTTACCCTGTGCGTGTGTGGTCCATTCCAGGCACACAGGTAACAGGGCTATGTGTCACGCCATCGTGTGGGCGTCCGGTTGGAAAGCATGTAGTTTAACTATTAATGTTGCCATATGAGCCCTTCTGTGTCTGGCCGAGTCCCCCTCCCGCGCTGAGCCGGGGTGTTGGACGACATGATTGCATTGTTGGGAAGGTGGAGGGACACTCCGTTTTCCCCTCACTGTTACTTTCAGAACCTGCTGTTGAATCTGGTCTGTCGGGTCAGGACTGACCCTTAGCTGACCCTCCAGCGGGTTTTCGGAGGCTGTACATTCCACGGGAAGAGATGGTTCTTCTTTCTCAGCAGCTGGTGGATTCGAACCACCGTCAGCAGGCTTGGCAGTGGGCACAACTTCCTGCTTATTAGGGCACCGGCCTAAAAACAGTGTACAAAAAGTTACTAATTATGAGAGCCCTGCTTGGTTTCATATTGTGTTTTTTTAACTCTGTTTTTATTGTTGAGTGCCACTGACTTGGAAGAGACCCGCAGCGGACATTCCAGCAGGTTAATAGCAGTCAGTCAGTCACGTGGGGTGGAGATTGCCCATCCATCTCCCATGGAGCAGCTGGTGACCTCAAACCACCTGCCTTTTTTTTGTGTAATTTTTTTTTAATTTAAAAAATTTTAATGATCATTTACAGAGATTTTGGATTTCCATTCATTCTTTGCTGCACTTATCACTTGCCTTTGAGATTGCAGCACAGCTTCTTGCCACTAGGCCACTGAAGCTCTGAATGTTCTAATGTTGTTGTTGCTGTTATTGTTGTTGTTAAGTGCCATCGAGTCCTAGATGACTCATAGTGACCTTATGAATGAAAGACATGAACGCTTGTATAACTTTCATCCTTTCTCCAGGTTCATAGGATTTCCAGAGGCAAGCTGTTGTGCAAGTGGATGCTACTCCTGCTTCCAAGCTTGTTTTAATCAGGGAGCTCCACCAAACACTGTCCACCATGAGTAACAACATATTTGACACAGTGTTCAGCATCACAGCAACCACGAGTTACCTCTGTACAGCAAACAGACAGACCAGTGCTGTACCACTTAGAAAGATGTTTGGCCAAAAACAATTAAAACCAGGCCTGATGGCCACAGATAAAATCACCCAACCCAACCCACCTTTGGCTTGGTAGCATCACTTTCTATGTACTAGGCCAACCAGCTCTCTCTATGTTCTAATAGCTACTTTAAAAAAAAGAAAGAAAAACAAGAGTTAATTTCATATGTTTAACCCAACATATTAAAAATATTTTCACAATTAGCATTTGAACTGAACATTTTAAAACTACTGGGCCGCTTGTAACCCTGGTCGCACCTCTCACTGTGGTGCTGTGTCGGGCAGTCACCTCTCCACTAGGACCAGGGTGTGAGCGCCACTCTCCTGCTAATGAGCTGTGTCAAACCAGCCCGGACCAGCAGCTCCACAGGTTTGCCAGGGCTGGAACTCTGTGCTGATGCAGATCCCCTCTCTCGAGCAGAGCAGCTGGTGATTTCAAACTACTAACCTTTTCGTTAGCAGCTGTGTGCTTTAACTATTGCTCCACCAGGGCATATGTGTGACCAGGGTCAGCTATCTGGACCTGCTCACCAGAGCCTCAGGCAAGGATGGGGAGATGGGAGGTCGGAGAAAGAGAGGAAGACCCTCACTCAACAAGATGGATTTGACAAAGTGACCGCAGCAGTGGTTCAAGTGTGTCAGGGTGAGGGATGGACAAGGGTCAGATCTGCTTTGTATAGTGTAACTATGAGCCGTAGTCACACTTGAAGGCACCTGGCAGCAACAACATCAAAGCGTCAAGGAGCCCTGGTGACACATTAGTTAAGCACTCAGATGATAACCAGATGAGGCTGGCTGTGTGTGAGGACCTGTGGGGCAGTTCTACTCTGTCCACTGAGGGCACTAGAAATCACAGTGAGTTTGGGTGTTTTTGGTGGGTCCCCCCGCCCCTTTATCTAAATCTCAGTGTCCTTAGAAAAAAATGGACCTTAATGCCTAATTTTCAGGGTGGTTGTATTAAGCAGGATCTGGGTCAGTGAGGAAGCCCCCTCCACTGTTGATTTTGTGTTCCTTAGGGTGTGGATGGAAAGATAGGGAGTATGAAGGCCATGTTAGGGCAGAGTAAAGGGGGGAGGGCCCAGGCAGACAGATCCACTGGCCTCAGGCCCCTTCGGACTGGCCTTGCAGGACCGAGCAGAACTGCCCATTTCGGAGGTCGTCATCTTCATGGAAGCGAGCCGCCGTCCTTCTCTTAGGGTGGTTGCAAGCTGGGGTCCTTTCTTGGTTCACAGCTCAGCGCTTAGCCACTGTGCCACCAGGGCTCATTGTAAAGGACTTTGATACACCTTTTATAGAACTTGACCCATTCCTGGGGCCAGGAACCGGGGTCTCGTGGGCCAACACTAGAGGAAGGCTCAGGTGGAGGATAAAAATGACACATGAGAAAGTCCTTCCGGTCAGGGCTGCTGTGTGGAGCGGTGCCCAATTCAGAGACGTCATCAGGAGTTCCTAGAAGAATGACAGCTGGCCCTGTGCAGAGAGCTCGGCCCTGGACAAGGAAGCTGACTTCTCTGACTCCGCCTCTTCTATTCCCTATTTATCTTTCTGTTCTTTGGGCTTGTCGTCCATCAAGTGCAGCTAATAATATGAGGCTTTGTAAGCATTAACTGAAGACATAGTGCATGAAAGTGTCTGCTGTATACCGCCTGGCACGGTTAAGGCACTTAGTGTGTGCCAGCGGGCGGTGGTGGCTCAGTGGTGGAATTCTTGACTCCCACGCAGAAGACCTGGACTTGATTGCTGGCCAGTGTATCCATGCCCGGCCACTACATGTCTGTTGTTGGAGACGTCCTTGTTGCTGTGATGCCTTACACACACACACACACACACACACACACACACACGTCTATGTAGCTAACCTCCGGGATAACACTTTCAGCTTAATGCCTTATTGAAGAGCCTAAAGTCCAGACATAGTGGAAGGATCCTTCCTCTCCGACAGCCCTTACCTTTCTGACCTTTTGGCTAGCATCTGAGTGCTTCACTAATGCGCCACTAGGGCTCCTTGAGGCTTTGATGTTGTTGTTGTTAAGCACCTTCAACTCAACTATGACTCACCGCAACCCTGGGAAAAACAGATCTGAACATTGTCGGTCTGTCCTTTACCAGCCTTGAAGGTGGAACTTGTGAGAAAGGAAAGGGGCCCCTAGGGAGTGGATTTGCAAGACACCATCTCAAGAGCTGGAATCAGACCGATAAATACCAGGTTAATGCGTCGCGAGGATCTAGCTGCTTCCGCGTTTAGCTCATTGAATTTAGAGATTCATTCAGACTGTGCGGAGGACTTACAGCTACACAGGGTACAGGCGGAAAATAGGACGTGAAGTGAGAGCATTTCCTACTGGGGAGTTAACCACACACAGTCATGTCATGATCAGGCTTTTCTGCCCAGTTTGCCCCCTCTAGGTTTCTTACCCAGCTTCTTTGTGTGGGTCTTTTGGGTTGTAGTTTGTTTATTTTCTGGGGAATAAAATTATACCTAGAACATTTTTCATGCGAGTAGTGTTTGACGACATCCTCAAGAGCTAAGGAAGAACTGTCCTGAGAACGGTGTTCTGTGCCCTGCCTCCCCGACTCCTGTCCATTTCCTTGTGAACACACAAGGTGGAGTGTGGTGGTGGTGTGTACCGTCGAGTCAGACTGACCCGCAGCTGACCCTCCAGCGTGTTTTCAGAGGGAGTTAATAGCAGGCGAGGAGATTGCCCTTCTTTTTCCCACAGAACAGCTGATGGATTTGAACCGTGTGCCCTCAGGATTGCAGCACAGCTTCTTGCCACTAGACAACCAGAGCTCCCTAAGATGAAGCGTAAGCGGATAGAGTGTCTTCACAGGTGAAAGAAGGAGGCCAGCCAGCCGACGACAAGAAATGCTCTTGATCTTTTGATTGAAGCAGACCACACACCAGAATCTAGACTCGCAGAGGCACGTGGATGCGGAGTGCATGACAGTCACTGTCCTCAAAGAGTCGCTGATGGCCTTTCCTCGGCGGTGCCACCCCATCCCAGCTGGTGCAGAGATGCCGCCTGCCCGCATGCCAGCACTCCCTTCCCTGTACCAGCACCTCAGGCCGCAGCAACAGAATAAAGCCCCTCATGTAGGATCTTTACTTCACAAGGACACTTGAAGTGGTCCTCAAGTTGTCATGGGATAGTTTTTCCACTCGGCCTGTTGGTACTTCTGTTGAATTCAGGTGTAGGTCGCAGTTCCCATCGGCCCCTCCTTGTTAGCTCCCCTCTCATATGTAGGTATATAGCCATTTCGGGTCCCTCTGGTGGCTTGTGGATGTCAGGACAGCAGACCCTCCCGTGAATTTTCAGAGGCAGTGAATCTGATGGTCACTAGGCCACCTGAGTCCACGCTGTCAACCTGAAGGCACATAGTGTGACTCTACCAGCCGCTCTGCCAAGAAGGGCAGGCAGTCTCCTCCCGTGCAGTTTACGGCCTCTTTATGTTGTATTGTCAGCTGTGGGTCAGTTCTGACTTGACAGCTCAAAACATCAGCAGTGACTTAAGCATTAATGTGCTTTGGGGGTTGTTGAGGGACTGTGACCAGTAGCACAGGAGCTGACTGCCCCATTTCAGGAGACTAAACTTTCCACTGCCCCCAGGCAGTGTCCAGTGATGTGCACCGCCAGGCCCTGGCCAGGTCTTGGGCCAAAGTCCTTCCTCCCTTCTATCTCTGAGAAGTGGTCACTACCTTATCTGGCCATTCTGGTGGAACAGGTTTGTTCGCTCCCAGCCAGACTGGAATGAAAACTCCACCTTAACTGTTTTCTGACCTGCCTCTGATGGGGAGTGAGGTGGGCTGACAGAAGAGGTGTGAAATACTGACCATTCAGTGTGTGCATTGCTGTCTGCTCCCACCCACTCCCCCAAAAAGAGAGTGTGTGTGTGTGTGTGTGTGTGTGAGAGAGAGAGAGAGAGAGAGAATCTCAATTGCCTTTCCACAGAGAGAGAGTGTTGGAGCATCTCAGGTGGGACACAGAGTGTAACTAAGGACTTTCTCTGCAGTTTGGTCCCTTCTCATTACCTTTCCCAAAGCTCCTTGCAGCCTTAAATTTGGGGCACACATGTGAGCAGGTAAAATACTGGGTGACACCAGGCAGAACTGCGGGCGTTTTAAAGGTGGGGCCAACGTTGCTCTGCATTTAACTTTTTACTCTTTATCCTTGACCACCACAAAAAAAGGGGCTTGGAGAGTTGGACGCGTGTGGGTGGCGGCCAGACATGTTCCAGGCGGGAAGTGCCATTGTACAGATCTGAACATCAAGACCTGGAAGTTAACTCTTGATCACCCAGCTGGGCAGTGGGAGAGTCTGGAGGTTGATTGACTCTTCTTCCCCCTGGGTCCATTCAAAGGGAGTGTCAGGAAGAAAGGGAGTGTGCAGAGGAGCACCTTAGAGACCTGCTCTGAATTATAGAGAGAGGCTAGAGGAGTGAGGAGCAGCCCCCAGCCGCCCTGGGCCTTCTAGAACAGGGCCCAGGTGGGAGGAGGAGGGCGGACCAGCCTGAGGAGTGTGGAAAAGCTCAGATGGAGCTGCTTAAATTAGTTCAAAGTGAGAAATGGAATTACAGTACCTCCTCAAACCAAATGTCTGAACATTGTTACAAAATGATTGCAGCTGCAGTGTTAGTCCTACAAAATAGCCTTTGTGGTTTTTGGGAGCCCCTCGGTGTTGATTTAAGCATAAGGGGGTGGTAAAGTCGCGTTTAAGTTCAGGGGTGCATCTTCTCTGTTTAACGCTAGGCATCTTTGTCCTGCCTATCTGGACAGTCATTCAGTATTTGCTTTGCGTACCTAGCAAGTATGGCATGAGAGAAGAAAGAATACCTGGCAAGAATTTTGGAGTATTTGGAGTCAGAATAAAATTAAGCTCTGAGCTGCAGAGATAGATGAGAATGATGTGTGGCCATGGTCCTTGTTAACTGTCTGACTCAAAGGGACGTTCCAGGGGGTCCCAGGAAGTCATGTCAGCTCTGTACTCCACCAGGCCGAAAGTCATTAAGAAGAAGGTGATTTTCATGTAGATAATACCTAATCATGTACTTCTTATAGACAGTTCTTTCCCTCATCTATTTAAATGCAGTGCTCCTTATCTATCCTCTCTTTTCTTAACAGTCCAGAATAACAGGTGTGTAGCAGAGTGGACTTGGGGGCTGGAAGGAGGGAGGAAATTGTGCAACAATGAAAGAATCTTTAAAGAAAAAAAATGAACTGTGGGGGTGGGGTAGGGAGGAAAAATGTGCAGCAATGAATGAATGGAAATCAGAGTTTTCTGTAAACTTTAGTTAAAATATCAATTTTAAAAAAAGGTGGTTTGAGTCTTGATTCTGTCAATTTGTAAGTCACATGACTGAGGATAAGTCTGGAAAACTGGCCACAAGTGTGTGTGACTGAACAGTGTATGTGCAGAGAGTGCCTGGCACACAGAAAGCATGCCATAAATACTAGCACGCCACCTTCATCACGCCCCTGTCAGGTGTTCCTACCACGCAGTGGCTCAGTGTAGAACTCTTGGCTCCCATTAAGGAGACCTGGGTTCAGTCCCCAGCTGGTGCCCTGAACACAGCCACCACCCGTCTGTCAGTGGGGCCTGTGTGGTTTTGTGATGCTGAGCAGAGTTCAGACTGTAACAGACTAGGAAGAAAGGCCTGCCAGCCTGCTTCCTAAGATCAGCCAGTGAAACTTGGCAGCTGATGTGAGCATGGTGCCGGGCCAGGCAGCCTTTTTGTCGTTATTAGAAGTTGCCTTAAATTGAGGGCTCAGTGGCAGTGGTGAATAACAATACCAACAGAAGGAAGAAAGAACCCCCATACCCCATGAAGTACAGTTACAAGATTGCCTAAGTGAAGGTGCTGATGGTGGTTGTGTATGGTCGAGTTAAAACCAACCCATAGCTGACCCTCCAATGGGTTTTCAGAGGCAGCACAGGAGGAAATTCCATGAAATAGTTCTCTGTTCCCTAGAAAGCGTGCACTTGTCAGGGCAGGATTTGTTTGGCACAGGAAAGGGTGATTTGTTCCCTCCGTGGACGGGGGTGCATGTGAAGAAATGAGCACTTAGATTTTATAGCCTCTAGCTTGGACCTTTTGCCTGTTCCCTGGATTTTCATTGACCTTGCATCCCAGACCTGTGGGTCTGCTGACTCCACTCCTTAGAGACCTGAGGTCTGCCCTGTATCGACATGATAAGGCAGAGCCCCAGGACAGCAGAGCCGCTGCCTGGTCATCTGTGCTTTTAAGTATCCGCTGAGTGCATGGATAAGAATTACATTTCATGCACTCCTGAGAAAACTTCCCCAGAAAACTCAGGACTCTTTAGCCTTCTAGTAAAGAGAAGGGGAGAGAGATTGTTAATGCTTCATGGGTTGGTCATGCACAAGTAGATTTGCACTTAATACTTTATCATCATGCAGGTCACTTACACATACATGATTAAGTTGGTGAGTATATCTGATTATAGGTTTACACTTTATTTAACTTTGCTGCCTGCCCACACACAATTATTTTTTTCTTTTGATGCTCTTCAGCCTCTCCATGTTACATAGTCTTTTTCGAAATTGTTGCTCCTGAATACTGCATAGTATTCCATGGTGTCAGCGTACCATGATTTCTCCGTCCACTTGTTAGTTGATGGACATTGGTGCTGTTGTGAATGACACTGAGTGCTGTTATAAGAACTGTTCTGTGTTCTTGCTGTTGTGAATAACACTGCTGTGAACATTGATGTACAGATCTCTCTTTATGTCTCAGTTCTGGCATGCACAATTTTTAAAACTGTTAAGAGGAATACATGATTAGCCTAGCTGTTTGTTTTTAGTGTTGTGTTGGGGAAATAGATTCTTTGACTTCCTCAGGAGTAAATGTTGTGTTGGAGCTTTGAGTGCCTTGAGTGGTAAGGAGTTACTCTTCCAACCCAAAGGCGGGCAGTTCAAATCCACCGATGTTTCACAGGAGGAAGATGGGCAGTCTCTTCCTGTGTGACTTTATGCCTATGAACACAGCTGTGAGGCAGGGCTTGAAACCTCACAACAACATAACCTGATTACTGCTCTGCCCAGCTCAGTATCAACTTCGCCAAATGCTGACTGGTCCTTGTAGACGTGTCCTGTTACGTGAACATGGTGATTCCCATTCAGCAAGTTTAGAAAGGGGAGGGTGGATGTCTGAGAGTGCAGCAGCCGACAAGCTTCCATGTGTAGCATACTGCCAGGCCTGGGACCACATTTGAGTAGAAAGATGTTCATTGGTCTTGGTAGTCTGAGGTTTTGCTTTGTTTTCCAGAACATCTCATGTTACCTTTCTAAACACAACTGCTTCTGGAAAACAGTCTTTCCTGGATAGGCCATTGTCTGGCTTGCCATGGTTATAACTCAGAGTTGCTGAGGGTCTCTGCACAACCCCCAGAGTGGGGACATGTCAGGGTTCCTGCTGCTGAAGCTTTAGTTTTTACTTTTGTGAGTATAAGTCAGATGTTTTTGTGGTGTTGACTGAAAGTATATTTTGTGCCAGTCCCTTCCCCCAAGCATGGTGGGTTCAGTCATCCTTGTCAGTTCACCACCCTTGCCTGTCTTGTTGAAGCAATCTTATGCTGATGTTGTGTGTGGAGCTAACTCATTGCTGACCCCCCTGCGGGTTTTCAGAGGTTGTAAATGGCAAGTGATGAGAGCGCACACCCTTCTGCCCCAGAGCAGCTGGTGGGTTTGAATCTCTCTCCTCAGAGTCAGCAGCGCAATTTTTTACCACTAGGCCACCAGTCATGTAACAGAAGAATCCCAGTTAGAGTTCTGTGTCTTTACCATGCCTGGTGATTGTAGTATTTTCTAAATGATTTCAGAATTGTCATTAGATGCTGTTCTGTATAATTACATTCATCTAATCCAGCCAGTAGCATAGGTGTGGGGTTAACGATTTCTTACTTTAAAGATGAATGCTGTGGTTCAATAGTCCACTTTCACAGGAATCACCTAAAATCACTAAGGCTGCTGCTCTTCAGGCACCAGATGCCTAGGGCCTTGAACCGCCCCCTTCTCTCGCCACAGGCCTGCCTCAGTGGCTGCATCCAGTCCCGAGGCTTTGAATACCATCTGTATGCGGGTCCCTCAGGTCGACTGCTTTAGCCTGGCCTTTCCCAAAACTCCAGGTTTGCATCTGTTCCTGCCATTTGGATATCGAATGGTCACCTACACGACAGTGTCCAGGACAGAACTTCCAGCTCCTCCATTAGCCCGACCTTTCCTGTCTTGACAAAGGGCACTGCTGTTCATTCATTTGCTCGGTGGTCCAGAGCCCGTTTTACAGTATCTTTGATCCCACTTTGCTGCTCTGCCTGCCCACTTCTCATTGGCCAGAAGGCTCCCTCTCACAACTCCACCCTCCCATCTGAATTATTAGTTCCTCACCACCCTTCCTCACTCGTTAGATGCTGTCATGGGCTGTTTCACCTCACAGCACGCCCTGTGGACCCCTGGCTTCCTTGACTATAGTTGCCAAGCGTTCCACCATGGCTTGCTCTTTGGGTCTCACTCGCCACCCTTGCCTCTCATGAATGCATTTTCTACAGAGTAGTACAGTGATCTTTATGGAAACCTCTTTGTTCCACATCTCTGCCGGCTCAAATCTCCCTACAGGATCCTGTTTAACTTAAAGCGAACGGCACACTCCTGATTCACCAGTCGGCTCGACAGCGGTGGGCTTGTTTTTTCAATTTCGTCCCTGTCTTGGCTTGTGTTTCTCCCTCCTCTTGTACCAGTCTCCTTCAGGCAAGCTCGCTCTTGTCTCCGGGCCTTTGTATTGGCTGTTCCCTCTGGCTGGAATGTCGTTCCTCCTGCTCTGCCCATCACTGGCTCCTTCTTTGAACTGTGCCTGAGTTTAAATATCAGCTCCTCAATGCCACTCCTCCTGACAGTCTCCCTCCATCATGTCACCTGTCTTTATTCTCTGTGCGGTACTTACCACTGACTATGTATTTGCCTGTAGTCTGTCTCCTCTGTGTAAGACTCACATTGATCTTCTCACTAGTGTATGTTTTTTGTTACGTGCCATCAAGTTGGGACTGATCCATAGCTGATTCTCTAGACAATTTTTCAGAAGCTGTTAAGTGCACAGTAGGAGATTGCCTTTCTTTTTCCCAGAGAACATCTGGTGAATTTGAACCGTGTGCCTTTGAGTTGGCAGTGCAGTTTTTACCAGGGAGATACCAGAGTTCTTTAATGGATGCTTGCTGTTATGTACCATCAAGTCTGAAGCAGCTTGTAGCTGACCCTCCAGGGGGTTTTCAGAGGCAGAAAATGGCATGGGAGGAGTTTGCCCAACTTTGTCCCACAGAGCTCTAGTGACTTAGTGGTAAGGAATTGTACTGCCAGTGCAAAGGTACGTGGTTCAGCTCTACCAGTTGCACTGTGGAAGAAAGATAGGCAGTCTCCCCTGTGATTTTCTTTCTTTTTTTTTTTCTAGTATACTATGCCTTTTGATTTTTTTTATTATTAAATTTTATTAGTTTTAATGAACATTTACAGGTATTTTGGGTTTTCATTCCTTCATTGCTGCACCATTCTCTCTACCCTCCTCCCCAGTTTGTTCTTCTTCCCCGCCATCCGAATGTCTGTTTTAATTGTCCAATTGCCACAGTGCTTGTCAAAGTCAGTTCTGATTAATCTCATCCCCTGTGATTTTCCTCTGAAAACTTCCTGGAGGGTCAGCTATGGGTTGGTTCCAGCAATTTATTTCATCATCATCTTCATCATCATCATCATCATAATGTAACAGTCCATCAGAGCTCCCTGGTGTATACCTAATACCTATAAAATACCTGTGTGTTAGAATCATATTTAGTAGATAAATGAATGCATTTGTTTAGAATGCACAGGAATTCTACAAATCTTGGTATTTTTTATTTTACTGTTTGGGCAAAAAGGAAGATAATAAACACATTTCTCTTAGAGGTTGTTCATGCAGTGCAAAAGAACAAATTCTGAGGTTTATGAGGTGAGGCCGGGTATGCACAGGCCCTCGCCTTGCTGGCTGTGTTCTGGAGTGCTGGTGAAGCCCCTGTACTTGATGTTTCGGCGAAAATCAGGTAGAACTACATCAGAGAAATGAACAGATGTATGTTTTAATATTCAGGTTGCAGTAAACTTTATAATCCGTGAACGGTCTGAAATGTTAGCCACTAGTTAACTAATAAATACTGACTGGCTATTAAATTGTCAGATACTTTCTTTATAAGCCCTTGTACTTAATGCCAGAAGGTTAAAAAAAAAGGTACCAGACTCAGCTGCGGATCTGGTAATCTGTTTGTAAACATCCAGTCCTTGACTTCTGGTTAAACATAGTAAACGTTTATCTCCATTTCCTCCCAAAACTCTAATAAAATGAGAGTGGAGGAATCAAAACAGTGTAATTCCAGAAACCTGGAGAGTTGGCAGCTGGGTTTTGGGAGATAGAGTGGCAGTGTGTGGATACTGCCTGAGCTGGGCCGAGCGGGCAGCTGAGCAGACAGGGTGAGCCGGACCGAGCAGACAGAACTGAGCAGACAGGGGTGGGCAGGGTGAGCCGGGCCGAGCGGGCAGAGCCGAGCACACAGGGTGAGCCGGGCCGAGCAGGCAGAACTGAGCAGACAGGGGTGGGCAGGGTGAGCCGGGCCGAGCGGGCAGAGCCGAGCACACAGGGTGAGCCGGGCCGAGCAGGCAGAGCCGAGCACACAGGGTGAGCCGGGCCGAGCGGGCAGGGTGAGTAGACAGGGTGAGCCGGGCCGAGCGGGCACAGCAGAGCACACAGGGTGAGCTGGGCCGAGAAAACAGAACTGAGCAGACAGGGGTGGGCAGGGTGAGCCGGGCCGAGCGGGCAGAGCCGAGCACACAGGGTGAGCCGGGCCGAGCGGGCAGGGTGAGTAGACAGGGTGAGCCGGGCCGAGCAGACAGAACTGAGCACACAGGATGAGCCGGGCCGAGCAGGCAGGGTGAGCCGGGCCGAGCGGGCAGAGCTGAGCACACAGG
>NW_006399761.1:26171616-26221724 GCF_000299155.1 Elephantulus edwardii | reverse complement strand
CGAGCAGACAGAACTGAGCAGACAGGGGTGGGCAGGGTGAGCCGGGCCGAGCGGGCAGGGTGAGCCGGGCCGAGTGGGCAGAGCTGAGCACACAGGGTGAGCCAGGCCGAGTGGGCAGGGTGAGCTGGGCTGAACAGACAGGGGTGGGCAGAGTGAGCCGGGCCTAGTGGACAGAGCTGAGCAGACAGGGCAAGGCGGGCCTAGCAGGCAGGGTGAGCCGGGCAGCCTGCCGGAGCGGGGTGCACATCGAGGGGAGAGTGTGTTTGAGGTGCTGGAGGGCAGGCTCCAGCTCATAGCGACCTGTGCACAGCAGAAGCAAACACAGCTCCTAGATGCAGCTGATCCTCACCGTCCCCACGGTCCCTCCTGTTCCCCTGCCTGCTGAGGCCACCACCATGTCTACCTGTGAGCATCTCTCCCCCGATCCTCTGCTTTGCCAAAAACTATGTCCTCTCCCAGGAGATGGGGTCTCATGACAAGGCCAAAGTACATGAGGTGAAGCCTCGGTCCATACCTCTAAGCCTTTCTCCTGCACTCCGTCCACGACAGATTGTGGTGTTGTCATCACTGTTTTTCCAGGGGTATTACAGGGTAGGTGGAGGTGTTTCGGTGCAACGCTGAACTAAAAAAGTGTTCCATTGTAGATTAGGACCACTAAAGTTCTTCCAAGCTTTTCTTGAATGAAGTTTATAGCCCTTGGTTTTAGTCCTAGGTCCATGAGCCACCTTGGGTTGGTTTTTGTATATGGAGTGAGGTGTGGATCTTGTTTAATTTTTCTTTAGATAGTTTTCCAGTTTTGCCAACACCATTTGTTTAAAAGGTTGTCATTTCCCCACCTAACTGATTTCATCTCCTTGTAAAAAATCAGTTGACCATAAATAGATGGATTGATTTCTGGGTTCTCAATTCTATTCTATTGATCTATGTGTCTGTCATTGTACCAGTACCATGCTGTCTTAACTACCACAGCAGTGTAGTAGGATTTGAAATCAGGGAGTGAGATGCCTCCTACCTTTTTTCTGTTTTTAAGGAGTGCTTTGCTTATTCCGGGCTTCTTTCCATTCATTCCAAATGAAGCTGGAGATTACCTTTTCCATCTCGTTGAAGAATGGGATTTGTATTTGTATTGGGATTGCATTGAATGTGTATATTGCCTTTGGTAGTATTGCCATTTTGACAACATTGAGTCTTCCTGTCCATGAACAAGGGATATTCTTCCCCTTCTCCAGGTCTCTTTTTGTTTTTTGTAGTTTTCTTTGAAAAGATCCTTTGTGCTTCTAGTTATATTTACTCCCAAATATTTTATCTTGTGATTAGCTATTGTGAAGGGTATTGTTTTTCTTAGCTCCAGCTCTGTATTCTCGTTGTCACTGTAGAGAAATCCAACTGATTTTTGTATGTTGATCTTGTATCCTGCCACTTTGCTGAATTGGTCAACTATGTCCAATAGTTTTCTTGCTAAAGAGTCGTCCAAGTAGCCTGAAAAATTTACAACGAGGAGAAGATAAAATAGATGAATGAGACCTTCTTAGAATCAAATCCCTATGCACATCCAAAAACTTCTCTAACAGGGTAAAAAGGGAAGCCTCAGACTGGGAAAAAGTCTTTGGTAATGACATGTCAGATAAGGGACTTATATCTAGAATTTATTAAATACTTGAGCACCACAACAAGATAAGGGTAAATAATCCACTGGAAAAATGGGCACAGGATATGAACAGACACTTCACCAAAGATGACATTCAGATGGCCAACAAGCACATGAAGAAATATTAAAAATCTCTAGCCCTGAGAGAGATGAAAATCAAGACAACTATGAGATATCATCTCACCCCAGTAAGAAAAGCAAAATTTAACAGAACAGCTAGCAGTAAATGCTGGTGAGGTTGTGGAGAGACTGGAACCCTTATTCACTGTTGGTGGGAGTGTAAAATGGTGCAACCACTGTGGAAGGCGGTATGGCGCTTTCTCAAAAAGTTGCAAATAGAGATACCATTTGACCCAGCAGTTCCACTACTGGGAATATACCCTAAAGAGACCATAAATGACATCCAAGCAGATATATGCACACCCATGTTTATTGCGGCTTTGTTCACAATAGCAAGGAGTTGGAAACAACCTAAGTGCCCATCAACAAACGAATGAATAGAGAAGCTGTGGTATATTCACACAATGGAATACTATGCTGCATTGAAAAACAAGGAACTCATGCAATATTGTTAAAAATGGGTGACTCTGGAGGACATTAATGCTGAGTGAAATATCTCAGTTACAAAGGGACAAATATTATATGGTGCCCACTGTTGTATAATGAGGCTGACATTAGGGTAGGGGTAAGACTGAGAAAAACTGGATAAATTATGTTTACTGCATTGAAGCCAATGAGGGAGAGAATAGTTTAAAATTAATATATTTTAGGGCATTATGATTATCATAAGAGTCCGGAATAATGGTTGCAGAGTAGAGTATACTTGGGGTGGGGGTGGGGATGTGTGGGGTAGGGGGTGGTGGATTGTGTACCATTGAAGGAGTTTTTCTTTTGCTTTTCAAGGAGAGGAGCGATCTGGGGGGGGGGGGGAGGAAAGGGCAACAGTGAATGAATGGAATTCCAAAATCTCTGTGGATGTTCATTGAAATGAATAATAATAATAAAAAGAAAAAAGTTTCCGTCAATGCCAGGGAGAAAGGGGGGACGAAGGACTGCGAGGTTCGGGAATCGGACTCCGGCACAGGAGGGAGGTGGAGGCAGCAGGTCCCAGCGCTGCCAGCCGCACATTGGGGCCCAGAGCACGTGCTCCAGACAGGCTGGCTAGGGGTTCCTGAAGGGATGGGACTTGTTGTTAGGGGCCGTTGAGTAGAGCACGACTCATAGCAACCCTGGGAACAAAAGATCTGAACCCTGTTCTGTCCTGCGCCGTCCTCATCACCTCTGACACACCGGAGCCCATTGCTGCAGTCGCCATATCAGTCCACCTGGTCGAGGGTCTTCCTCTCCTTCCCTGACCCTCCACCCTTCCCAGCATCTTGTCCCTCTCCAAGGAATAGCCCCACCTAGCAACATGGCCAAAGTAGCAATTTCCAGTTTTACAACATTCAAGCTACCTTAAGGGATGCTTGTTATTTGTTTTTCCCCATTTCAACTGACTTCCAATCTGGGCTTGGCTTTACAGGGAATGACATCAGTACTGTTGAGTTCTAGTGTGTTGTTCTTATAATGGACCATCAGGGAGGAACTGATCCATAGCTGACCTTCGGGTGGGTTTTCAGAGTCAGGAAGTGATAGCCTGTCCTTCTCCTGGGGAGCAGCTGGTGGATTTGAACCACTTGCCTTTGGGTTGGCATCCCAACTCCTTTCCACTAAGCCCCTAGAGGTCTGATGGTACATGGTTCGAATTCACCATTTATTCCACATGAGAAAGATGAGCATCCTCCCCTCATGTGATGTATTGCCTCTGAAAACCCCCTGGAGGGTCAGCTGTGTTTCGGTTCCGCGTTGACAGTACACAGGAACAACACTGTTAATCCCATTGAGAGAATGTTTCTCAGCTGTGGCTCCCTTTGTGGACAAAGTATTTCTAGAAATTAAGTAAAAACAAGAGGTCGTTTTCAATGAAAGAAACATAAAACATTAGAGAAAATACAGTCATGGAATATTATGAGGCCATTGCTAAATATTTATGAACTCGTAACTGTCTATCACCATATTGTGATTTAGTCAAATTGTGTGACAATAACTGTTTAAGAAGGTTGAGTAAGAGAGATGCAGAGGGACTAGGGTGAAGTGATGGAGCTTTGACGCCCTTGTGGTTAAGCTCTTGGCTGCTCCCCGAAAGTCCGGGGGTTTGAACCCCACCAGGTGGCTCCACAGGAGACATGACCTAGAAATCTGATCTTGTGAAGATTGTTGTTACCTGCTGTCAAGTCAGAATCAACTCCCCTGCAGGTTTTCAGAGACTAGAAATCACACAGGAGATTGCCCATCTTTCTCCCGCAGAGCAGCTGGTGGATTCGAACCTCCAGCCTTTGGGTCTGCCTCACAGCTCCTTAGTCACTAGGCCACCAGAACTCACTCTTGTACCGATTACAGCCCATGAGACCCTGTGATGTAGCTCTGCTTTATCCCTATAGAGTCACATGAGTTGGAATCAACTCGGTGACTCAGGACATCTTACAAAGCCAGGAGCTGACTGCTGGACACTGTGGTCACCAGTGGAGGTGTTCATGGACACGTTCCATCCATGGAGTTTTCGTGGCCTGGTGTGTTCCACGTTCCCCTGCTAACTTAAAGGTCAGTGACTGGAACCCACCAGCCACTCTGTGAGGTGAAGGTGTGTAGTTTCCTCCCACAAAGATTTGCAGCCTTGGAAACATGATGGAGGGTCACTGTGTGTCAGGCTTCCCTGACAGCGGTGGGCTGTACCCCACACCGTGCCGAGGGCGCCCCCAGTGGGTACTTGGAGGAGGTGAGGTGTTTAAAGACTTCTAAACCAGGTGAGATTCCTGTCTTGAAGAAGCTGGCCGTTGAATTGCAAGGCCAGGAAGTGTGAACACATCATTTTATTGCCTTGCACTGTGAGGAGAGAACCCCTCAATGCTGTCAAGTAAGGGCGCGAGGAGTTGGATGGTGAGTGTAGGTGGTCTAGGTGGTAGGGAATTGCTCTGTTCAGCAACTCCTTGGCAGGTCTAAGCCAGCAGCAGCCCCGAATGGGAAAGATGGGCTCCTTTCGGTGATCTACACAGAAGGGGGGGTCAGCCCCACTGTGGGGTCAGCTGTGAGGTGGTTCTCACTCCATGGCAGTGAGTTTTTAATTTGGGGGGTTTGATGCTGAAGAAGGGAGGCCATCTTGGTTTGGAGTTGACAGAAGCTCCACAAAGAAGGTGACTGAGTCTTGGCCTTGAGAAACCGGGAGGAGTTAGGTCAACAGGGAAGAGCTGTGTCCCAAGCTGCAAACCACTCTAGTTACACTGATGCTTTGTTGAGGATGGCTCTGGTACTGCCTCGGGCTGACTTCTGACAGGCCATTCACAGGCTATTCGTGAACAAGCTTTGAGGGAGATCACAGACCCCGTTAGCCAGGTGGATGGTGGGTCCAGGTATCACAGGAGTATTTCTGGGTAAAAAATTTTCAGCCTCAGTATTTCATGCAAAACAAGGAGAGAAAAATGTCCAATCTTCCTTGTTCCTTTTCTGCTGACCATGCCTGGATTTTTTCCCCTTGCATGAACGGTTTTTGGGTTTTTATTTAAAACAAGAATTTGGCATATGGCAGACCTCAAGCTATCTTTAGTTGGTTATGGGGTGCAAGCGATTAAGAATGCAGCTGTGCTTGCTAGCAACACATGCTTTTAGGGCGTGAACTGCTAAGCAGACAGGCCTCGTTGGATGTTTACAGTAGCCTCTGGGAATCAAAGATCTACCTTTTCAAGTGCTTGGTGTACAAGGGTCCCTCCCCTCGGCATAGAGGATTTGCGGATCGGTGGTACCCAGAGGCAGCGTGACTTAGTTGCTTAAAACGGCAAAAACCTTTGGCTTTAGAACTACAAGCCATACTTCATTGGGCCAGACAGCAGGAGGCTGATGACTTCAGTTTGTAGCACATAGTTTGGGTTGAAAGTCTCTCTCTCTGTGTGGTGTGTGTGTGTGTGTGTGTGTGTGTGTGTGTGTGTGTGTGTAAATATTCTTTACTCTTCCAAGTGTGCTCAGGGACAGATTCATCCATCTCTGTCCTGTTACTAAGTTCGAGTACAGTGCAGGTTCCTCTGTCTTCAAAGCTTGGGACTCCCTCTTGCCTTTCCTCCAGAAAACTTGTTCTTTCACTCAGCAGATAGTTCCCAAGGTTCTGCCACATGCAGGCCCCTGGAGAACCCCAGGCGGAGTCAGTGTGAAACCTGCTCACGAAAGTTGTCCACCAAGTGGAGGACCCAGGACAAGTCCACACGTAACTTCTAAGAGCATGAGAAAACGAGCCGTAGGTGTTTGGAAGTGGGGAGCGATTGGGTAGAGTGCAGATTTGGGTAAACCCTTACACGGATGACATTTGATTTGAGTCTTGAAGGATGGCGACAGCAAAGCTAGGAGACACATGGCTGAGAAGAGGGAAGAATAACCCCCATTTATTGTGTTCTCACTGGGTGCCTGGCGCTTCCTGAGGCTTCACCAGTGTTCATCCATTTAATCCTCACAACACAAGGGAGCTCTGGTGGCCAAGTGGCAAGAAGCTGCACTGCAGTCCTGAAGGTGCGAGGTTCAAATCCACCAGATACTCTGCTGGAGAAGGAGGGGCAGCCTCCTCCTGGGCCAGTCAGACCTGATTCGATGGTACACAACAGAAAAAAAGAAGGGAAAAAAATCCTCGTAACCGTCTTTTTCTTTTTCCTTTTTTGCTATTATTCTTTTTATTGATATTTTAACAAAAGTTTACAAAAAACTTGGATTTTATTCATTCATTGTTGCACATTTCCCCCACCCCCACCCAAGTTTACTTTTCTCTTTAAAAAGATACTTTCATTGTTGCACCATTTCCTTCTTCCTTCCTGCCCCCCAGACCACTTTGCTATGCACCTCTTATTCTGGACTGTTGTCATGCAGATAATACCTAATCATATATTTCTTTTAGACAGTTCTTCGCCTCATCTATTTCAGTGCAGTGTTCATTGTTTATCCCTTTTTCTTAGTTTCCCCCTAACCCCTGTGCCAGTCCCGTTTTACAACAGTGTCACTATGCAGTATGTGTCCTTTTGTGACTTAGATGTTTTACTCACCATAATGTTAGGATCACTCATGTTGTATAGTATTTTATGAGTTCCTTGTTTCTCAGGGCTGTGTAGTATTACATCGTGTGAGTATGCCACAGCTTCTCTCTCCATTCATTTGTTGATGGGCACTTGGTTTGTTTCCATATCTTTGCTATTGTGGACAGTGTGGCAGTAAACATGGGTGTGCATATATCTGCTTGGGTGACAGTACTGGTTTCTTTAGGGTATATTCCCAGTAGTGAAATTGCTGGGTCAAATGGTATTGTTATTTCCAACTATTTGAGAAAGCACCATACAGCCTTCCATAGTGGTTGCACCATTTTACACTCCCACCAACCGTGAATTAAGCGTTCCAGTTTCTCCACAACCTCGCCAACATTTGTTTGTGGCTCTGTTCAGCTTTGCCATTGTTACTGTTGTTTTGCAACAGCTTGGAGAATTTACCTTGTCCAAGTATCCCCATAAGTGCTAAGAGAGGGGATTTGAACCTGGGCCAGTCAGATTCCAAATCTCGAAAACTACTAACCAGGGCAGGATATATTTGAAAGGAGCAAAGAGTAGTTTGAGGTCAAGTTTAGGGAAAAAAGGAGGTTGGAACAGAAGGAGAAAGGTGCTCGGGGCTGTGTTCTCCAAGGCTGTAATGGAGGTAATGTGGCCACGGCAGGGCTTCCTGCTAAGTTCATCACTACGTATCAGACCCTCGGCAGGTGCCTGGCAGCCCAGCATCGTTCCACGCTCCCTGCAGCCCTGGAGCGCTGGTGGTGTCGATGCCTCACTGTGCTGATGAGGAAATTGACTTCAGTGAGGTTAATGACCCGCTTAAAGTGGAGTTTGGTATCAACGTGTAAGATGAACCTGAGATTAGAAGCAGAGACATCAGTGGGACTCCTGGGTGGATGTGAGAGTTGGGGCGTGACTAAAGCAAGATGAAAGAGTCTTCTCATTTCCCCACCTTGTAATGTGGGGAGGGGGAACAGTCCCAGGGAGAGGCAGTCATCATCCCTTTCAACCACAGAGACAGACTTGAAGGGTCAGTCCTGAACTCATAGTGACGTTTCAGGGCTGGAGGTAGAAATACACAAATTCTGGAAGGGATGACGCTGGTAAGAGAAGCGTATATGGAGTTAGGGGAAGGTGGCTGAGGATAGAGCCGTGAGAGGTGCTGAATACTTGATGTATAGCAGAAACAGAACAGAGTGATGGCTCTCAAACAGAGTCCCGTGGATGGATGCCTCATGGATGGAGAGGAATAACTGGACGTGGCAGTTCCTGACCACTCCTCAGCGTTTATATCCTTAGTCTCAGAAACGAAAATCCTTACATTAATTTGTCCACAAATAAAATCATCAACACTTCTGTGTTGGGTTGGGCTCTCTTGAGAAACAAAACCAATGAGGCCAAGAAAGAGAGGCCGAGACAAGTCCCAGGTTTTCAGAGCAGACCTTACAGTAGAGGCCTGGGCAATCTAGGTCACCAGCAGGGTGCTGGCTGCCACAGGGTTGAAGGTGTCTGGTTCTACAGGCTGATGGGTCCACAGACCACTGGTTTAAGTCTGGAGACCACAAGCCAGACACAGTTCTGACAAAAACCTTTTTTTATTTTTTTGACAGGTAGTCTAAACATAAATACCATGCAAGCCACACTCTTGAGGAGTCCTCAGGTTTGATCAGATAAAGCGAATCCTGGATTTACAGATTATAAATCCTGTCATTTTAACATCCTAGAAATTAGACTTTACAACTCAGAATAGAGATGTTATAATGAGGATCGTGGCCATGCTGACATACAGTATTAATTTCATATATGTGAAAACCCACATTATATTTTTTAAACCCTATACAAGAAATATAATTGAATAAATAAATTGAATATAGCATGGACTAGTAGGAGAACAAACAAGTTCATCCTGAAGAGGGTGAAACCAGGCTGCTCCTTAGAGGCAAGGATTCTCAAGTTTTGTCTGACATAATTTGGACATGTTGAAAGGAGGGACCAGTCCTTGGAGAGGGACGTCATGCTTGGGAGGATGGAGGGACAGCACAGGAGAGGAACACTCTCGATGAGATGGACTGACTCAGTGACTGGGATAATGGGAGTTAGGTGTGTCAGAGACAAAGTTAGAGCAGGGTTCAGAGCTGTTGTCCATAGAGTCGCTATGGGTCTCAAGCAACTCAACAGCGCATAACAGCACCACACAAGAAAGGGAGAGGGATGCCCCAGTTGGCTTGTCCTTCCCTCTCCTCTTTCTCGGAGGGCTCACTGTGAACTGGACTTGGAAAACGGAAGACCCGTGCCTGCTCCTTACACTCTGATCTTGAAAACTGGACTGACACATACAGAGAATGATCAGGAGGTGCGCGTGGACAGAGCCCCATCTCGTGAGGTGTTTGGTGAATCCCCAGAAGAGAGTACAGGACAGACGTTCTCTTTACAGCCAGGTGGCCCAGCATTGCTGGCAAGTCAGGGTTGACTCTGAACAACACTGGAGAGCACAGAGCTGCCCACTGGCTTTCTAAGACTGTATCTTCTTTACCAAGGCAGAAGGCATATGCTTTCCTATAGTGGAAAGGCTAGTGGGTTTGTACTGCCAGTGCTTCCCGTAACAGCTGAGTGCTAAACGATTGTACCACCAGGGAATCTTAGGAAGCGTGTGGTGGTAAGAAATTAGTTTTCAGATATATGTGCTCCTCACTTCACGTGCGCTCATTGTTATATATTTGGGAGAAAGAGGGGCAGTCTCCTCCTGGGCGCTGAGGGTCAGCTATGAGTCGCTTACAACTTGATGTCAATGATAGTAGTGTTTTAGTGCCAGACTAGAAGATAGTTCTTGGGGTTTTTTGTTTATGGAGGCTACTTTGAAATAGAAAATCCATTAAGCCCTGGTTCCTGTCCATTCTCAAGCTGATTGAAACCCCTAGTGTCGGTCAGATGAGTGGCCAGCCGCCTCCCCTGAACCATGGCAGCGCTCCTAAAAGCAGCACCCTTTGCCAGACACCTGTGGCTCTTTAAAAGCCCGACTTTGGCTCAGGCATCTTCTTTGTGAACCTAATGGTGTGTAATTGCTTAGTTGTTGAACTGGGGTTGATCTGCTTCTACCTGAGTCGCTACCTGAGGAAATGAGAATTTAAATTGCCTGCTGGACTTCCAGAAAATCACATAGGAGGGAAAAAAATCTTACCCATAGATGTATATACAACCTTTAAGTATTTGTTATAGCAATAATTTAGAAACAGGAGTGGCATCCATTTCCTAAGTAACATGCCTCCAGAAACTCTATGAACTTTGATAAATGTTTATGGTTGTAGAGAGGCTTCAGGCACTTTGTTCATGGGGTCACTATGAGTGGTACTTGACTGGAAGGCAATCAACAACATAATAAATAATATTATGTATAGATGTTTATTGATACTATGTATTATTATAACAAATACTTTTTAAAGTCATATGCCTACAAATAGGTTCACCCTAGAGAAAGTGAAATCAGGCTGCTCCTTGGAGGCAAGGATTCTGAAGCTCTGTCTGACATATTTTGGTCATGTTGCAATGAGGGACAAGTCCTTGGAGAGGGACATAGTTCTTGGGAGAATGGAGGGACAATGCAAGAGAGGAAGACCCTCGATGAGACGCATTGACTCAGTGACTCGGTAATGGGGATGGGTGTGTCAGACAATAAGCTTGGCTCAGGATAGAGCAGGTTTGGAGCTGTTGTACACAGAGTCACTATGAGTCGGTCACTTGACTCGATGGCACATAAAAACAACAACATAAATATATATGACTTTTAAAAAGTGTTTTTTATAATAAGTAGAAAAAGGAAAAATTAATACTTGTCACATTTTATTAATGCTTTGTAGTTTTGCCACCTGGACACTTTCCCACATGTTATTATTAGTCCTCACTTGTGTAGTTTTGTTACCACTTCAGAGAGGAAGAACTAAGGGCCAGAAAAGTTGAGTCATTTTCTCAGGAACCCTAAAAGCATAATCCTGGAGCTGGGATCGGAACTGGCTCTGACTCTGTTGTGACTTCTGCTCCCATCCTCAGGAGCTCAGCAGTTGGCAGGAAAGCTATTGAACAAATAAATGGGTTAATAAAAAAATTCAAATATCTACTAATATTGAGAGAATATTTGAGGTAGTTGTTTGAAAATGGAGTCCAGAGACTCGGAGGAGCTTGTCAATCTTCCTACTTCTGGTAAATCCAGACCGTTAATGTCCCTATGGTTTTTCAAGACTAAAGGCTGAGTAAAATGACACTTTCCAGCTCTAGATTATTGCAGAGGGGTAGGATTGAAGATCAAGGTGGAGGAGAAGCCTAATGTTTCAAACATAGTGTGTTTTCCACAGCAGTACTGGAATGTGCAAAGAACTGGAGCTGTAGAATAAAAAGGGAAGAACTCACTTGGTTTTTCTCAAGATGAAAGAATGGCAAAAAAATTCAAACCTCGAGTTGCAATACTGAGAGAGGCTAATGGGCAAAATCTGGAGTGAGCCAGGAAGCATCAAAGGAAGATGGAAGGAATACAGAGACTTATTACATCAAAAAGAATTGACTGACACTGAAAAGATTTCAGAAAGTGCCCTATGTACAAAAGCCAGTGGTTACAAGGGAAGAAGTTGAAGCTGTGCTGAAGGCATTGGCCAAAAATAAGGCCCCAGAAATCGATGTGATACCAGCTGACATGTTTCAGGTAACAGAAACAGCCCTGGACATGCTCACCCATTTATGTTAGGAAATTTGAAGGACTGCTGTGTGGCCAACTGACTGGAAGAGAATCCTTATTTGTTCCCATTCCCAAGAAATGTGATCCAATAGAATATCATTAATATCGCATGCCAGCAAATATTGCTGAATATCATCCAAAAACTGGCCAGAACAGTACATGATGGAGAACTGTCAGGCTGGGTTTAGAAGAGGCCATGGAACCAGGAACATCACTGCTTATGTCAAATGGGTCTTGGCTGAAAACAGACAATACTAGAAGAATGTCTCTTTGGGCTTTATTGACTATGCAGAGACATTTGACTATGTAAAGCACAACAAATTATAGTTATGATCCAAAGAGTGGATTTCCTAGAACACATAAATATGCTTATACGAAACCTGTATCAAGATCAAGAAGCTGGAAAGGAACAGTACAAGGTTTACAATCAGGAAAGATGTGCATCAGGGTTGTATCCTTTCTCCATACCTATTAAGTCTGAACACTGAGCAAATCATATGAGAAGCTGGACTCCATGAAAAGGAATGTGGGGTCAGGTTCAGAGGATGACTAATCAGCAACCTTAGTTATGTAGCTGACACAACCATGCTTGCTGAAAGTGAGGAGGACTTGAAGCACTTGCTGCAAAAGATCAAAAACTACAAACTTCAATATGGACTGTATCTCAACCTCAAGTAGACAAGAATCCTCACCACTGGACTGATGAACAGTATAGGAGAAAAGATTGAAGTTAATGTTGCCAATGATTTCAGTGTTCATCCATGATCAGCATTGTTGGTACCAGCAGTCAGAAGATCGGGAGACAAATTGCACTGCTCAAGTCTGCTGTCAGGGACCTCTGGAAATTACTGAGGAGCAGTGATGTCGTTTTGAAGACTAAGGTGCTCCTGATTGAGGCCATGGTCTTTTCAGTCACTTGCTAGGCATCTGAGACCTGGACAGTGAATAAGGAAGACAAGAATAATTGCATTTGAGCTGTGGTACTGGAGAAGAGTACTGAATATCTCATGGACTACCAAAAGAACAGATAGGTCTTAGAGAAGGTGCAGCCAGAGCGTTTTGCTAGGAGAGGTTTTTCCTTGAAAAGGGATATCATGCTTGGAAAGGTGGAGGGTCAGGGAAAGAGAGGAAGACCCTCAACGAGATAGATTGACACAGTGCCCGCAGCAGTGGGCTTAAGACGTGGTAAGGATGATACAGATAGTTTCAGATCTGTCGTTCACAGTGTCATCTCAGGGGCACCTAACAACAGCAACTGTCTGTGTGATGATATCTAAAAGGTTGTTGAATGGCCTGAAAGGTGTTGAATTCAAAATAGTGATGGATTATATTGAATACAATTCTGACACCATATTTCTGCAGCAGTAATGTTCTGCTTAAAAAGTAGCTAGTTATATTTTACCTTTGAAAAGGAGACAAGGAAAGAAGAGGTGCTTCCTAGTTCCGTCCCCCCTGTTGATAGTGGAAGATGGAAGACTAGGTCTTCCTTTGACGTCTGAGCTGGCTCTTCTCGCTCTGTTATGCCCCTTCTTTTGCCCCTGGACCTTTTTGTGCAGCTCCTAAAACTCCACTAAAGCAACACGTAGGCAGACAGGGGCCCAGGACTGATTGTCCCTGGCACCTTCTGATTAATCCAGTACAGCCTTTTAATAAGCTGATTCATTACTGGGAGTAAGTCTCATGCAAATGCTTAAGTCTGTATCCTGCGGATTTAATTTCTAACGATTTCCTCCGTGTAACACAACCCCATTGTGCTATGGGTTTTATGATTTCCTTCTAATGGAGAGCCTCACCTCACATCATATTTCAGGACGGAAGGAGTGGATGTAAAAATGTGACAACCGTTACCAGACACTAACCGGGTGGACAGAGAAGCTCTCTACCTCATCTTTGGAGGCATTGGGACGTTACAGAGGAGATCACTGATGAATTTGTGTGACATCACAGACGTATGGTGGGTTGACACGGAAACCTCAGCTCTTGGCTTAAGCACTGCAGCCATTGTGAGGGTGAGGGACTGGAGAGCATTCTGTGTGTTTATAGAGTTCTTCAGTTGGAACGGACTGCGGCGTCTCCTATCAGTATACAAAAAAGATCGCCTCTGTTAGGATCTAGAAAGAGTGTAGACTGTCAGAGTTCCAGAAAGTACGATGACAGGCACTAAAACACCAGTAGGAAAGTTAACAACTTACTATTGTCTTAAATGCTGGTGAAGATTTCCCAACAACAACCAAAAAACCCCTAAATAAGATTTAAAAAAGCCTTTGGGTAAACATGGGGCGCTGATGAGTCACTGGTAGAATCTTGCTTTTTCTGCAGAGACTTGCGTTTCATTCTTGGACAATGCAGTTCATGTGCATCTGTCTCCCATCCAGGGAGCTCTGGTGGCCGAGTGATTAGAAGATGCTCTGCAATCCCAAAAGGCACATGGTTCAAATCCGACAGCTGCTCTGTGGGAGGATGGGCAATCTCTCATGTGATTTGTCTCTGAAAACTCCTTGGGGGTTTCAGCTTTAAGTTGATTCCAACTCGATGACCAGCCTCACCCATCTGGAGTTGTGGATGTTGTGAAAATGCTGAACGAGTTTCAAAGACAGGCTAAGGAGGAAGCACTGGCAGTCTACGTGCACAGATCAGCCAGTGAAAACCTTGAAAAGTCCAGCACTGTGATCTGCATTCAGTCATGATACACGGTACATGGTACAGCACAGGGCAGCATTTCAGTCCGGTGTGCACCCAGGCCACAGCGTGTCAGGAGTGGCTAACAGCAGCAGGCCTGGGCAGAATGGCTAAGCCCAACACAATTAACATGTTGCCGCAGATGACAACAAATGTGTTTGTAAGCACAGATATCAGTTTCAAAAGTATGCGGCAAAGTATTAGGATAAGGAGCTTGCTGCCAGCCCCAGAGTTTGTGGTTTGAACCCACCAGCTGCCCCATGGGAGAAAGACAGGCAGTCTCCTCCCATGCAATGTACAGCATCCGAAAACCTGGGGGGGTGGGAATGAGGGTCAGCTATGGGTCGGTTCCAACTTGACGTTATACAACAACAACAGAAACATTTTTAAATGAATGAAAATGAAAACATCAAAACAGCTTCTCAAATAGAAAAATGTCCAGGATTTGCTGAGGGTGCATTTTCCACACTGCTGCTGGGGGAGCAATTTGTTCAGAACACAATGAGTTGAGGCGCTTGAGGGGGATGCGAGTGCAAATGTTGGTGGAAGGGCCTAGAAGAGTTATTTCAACCACATAGAAATACATGTGACCAGACATTCATTCTGCACCAGAAAGTAGTTTTAAGAAATTCATAATAATATTATAAAGAATACAGAATTAGGTGGAAAGAGGATAAAGAATGCAGTACCTGCATTATTGTGGTTATGTTCTGTCGAGTCACCTGCGACTCATAGTGACCCTGTGTACAACAACCCCAAACCCGGCTCTGTCCTGTGCCAATCTCACTGTCTCTGACAAACCTGCTCCCATTACCCCAGTCACTGAATCAATCCATCTCATCGAGGGTCTTCTTCACTCTCCTACCCGCCCAGTACCTACAGAAGATACTATTTTCCTCTAAAACATGTGCCTGGAACAGTTCACAGCAACCACACCAAAATGCTAAGACTGATTTCCTCTGCATTGCTGGGACATCGGCCTGGCTTTGGTTTTCTTTGTTCTTTTATGTGTATGTGAAGGTCGCCAAACTCCCTGAGTTTGCTTGGAACTATGCTGGCCTTAGCACTGAAGCCCTACCCAGCACAGCGGGTCATTGTAATGTATGTTATTGTTATGTGCCGTCAAGTCACCTATAACCCGTAGCTATTCTACGTACAGCAGCTCTGAAGCCTGCGCTGTCCTGACCTAGTCTCACTGACTCTGACACACCTACCCCCCATGCCCTAGTTATTATATTAGTCCATCTCATCTGGGGTCTTCCTCTCCTGCACTGTCATCCGTCCACCCTTCTGAGCATGATGTCCTTCTCCAAGGACCTGTCCCTCCTGACCACCTGCCCAAAGTATGTGAAGATGGAGCTTCAAAATCTAGCCTCCAAGAAGCTTGGTTTCACCTTCTCTAGGAAAGACCTATTTGTCTTCTTGGCAGTTCATGGTATATACAAGACTCTTCTCCAGGACCACAACTTAAAGACATCGATTAGAGTGGGTCATGCTAATGTATATGCCTGTATGGTGAGGTGATGTGCTGCCATTTGGCATGAAAGATCAAAGACAGAATTACTACAGTCCCAGAGGCGCACGGTTCGAATCCACCAGATGCTCTGCCGGGGAAGGAGGGACAGTCTCCTGCTGTACCAGTCAGATCTGATTTGACGGTACACTCACACAAAAATAATAAAGTAAAAAAAAAAAAAAAGACAGAATTAATCTGTGATGGACTGTGTAGTATCAGGAACTACGTTTTCTAATGCTAAGATTAAAACATGGGGTATTTTGGAAAATAAACATAGACCTTAAGAGATGTAAATACAATTAATGCTTAGTTGTGGCTGGCAATTTTTCTAAATGTTTCTGGTAGTTAACACTCTTCACAAGCCTTTGAGGTAGCTACTAATATTGCGTACTGAGTGATAGAAGCACAGAGAAGCAGGGTACTTGGCCATTTTCACAATGTGGAACAGAGGCTGGATTTGAACTCGACAGTCTGGAGTTGGAGTCTGGCCTGTTAGTCACTGTGTGCATTGCCATAGAGCTCTCACTTCAGCTGCTCCTTTTGCTATAAAAAAATCTATACTGAATGGAAATCCAAAATCTCTAAATTTGCATTAAGATGAATAATAATAATTTTTTTTAAAAAAATCTATGCTCTTGAAGGGACCTCTGGTAGCCTAGTGGCAAGAAGCTGCACTGCAATCCCAAAGGCACGTGGTTCAAATCCCTCAGATGCTCCACTGGAGAAAGAGGGACAATCTCCTCCTGTGCCTGTTGGATCCAATTCTATGGAACACAACATGGGGTGGGGTGGGGAATCTGCTGTCACACCAGACTGCTGGCTTGCCTACATGTACTGCTGTGTCCTCCGGCTCAGCATGATGGCGCGGGACTGGCCTTGACCTTCCAGAGAGGAGCCCTCTTCCCTTTGGATGGGGATTTCCATAGCAGTTGCTGATAAGAGCGACTTTGCCGTTTTGCTCTGTGGTCTTGTCTCCCAGGAGCAAAGCTGGGTCCAGGTGCCGTCTTGGTTATTTCTGGAAACACTTCTTTGGCCAACCCTGGGTCATCCATCACACTTTTTTCCCCTCTCTGAAGGTGATTCGGGCTCCTGTCCTTACTCGGATCATCAGACATTTTTGTATGTGCTACCGTCTTCCATGAAGGCTGTTCTGGGCTCGCTGCGAATCCCAGGATGAGTCACCATAGGGAGGAGGTGCTGCGTGTGAGCAAATGCAGCCCTCAGCTTGGTTCAGCTAAGACTTCATTGTTAACAATGGTACTCCTGGGTAGTCAAACTGCAGGTAATATTTTTTTTTCTTTACATGTTTTGAATAGTTTTTTAAAAAAATTTGGTTTACTTACCAGATTTAAGAAGCGTCTTTATCCCCCCCGCCCCCCACAATTCAGTGCCACACCTTTTGCCAATTTCCCAGTTCCTTCAAAATCAGTCCATGACTACAGTCTTTCTAGCCAAATGACAATCTTTCTGGTTCAAGTTAGAGCAGCTCCACTTCTCTGTCAGAAAGAAACACCATTGGCTAGTGCACTTGGACCTTGCGGAGAACTGTGCCAGCATCTCTGGTTGGTTGTTCTGTCATATTTCCTGGGCAGCGCGAGGGGACAGAGCTAATCAGGCATGGTAGATGTGGAGTCACACAATCTGTACTTCTTTCTAGGTCATGTGCAAAGGGAGACTTTTGCCTTCACCCTAAAAAAATTGTTATTTGATAAACCACAAAATGAAGTTTTAGGTGTTTCTTTATGTTTAAATGTGGACCGTTTGTGTTTTCAGAGACTCTGTTTATCCCCTTCCTCGTAGAAGTATGCCCATCTCCCTGCCACACCTGGGGCCCAGCCAAAAGGGAGGTTGGGTAGTAAAATGAAGTTCATTTTCTGTTGTAGAAATTAGGTGTCTTTAGAAGGAGGCATCTACTGAGGTGGAACAAGGGAGGGAGACTTGAACTCCGGCCTTACTGTGCAGATTACTGACTTTGGGCAGAGACAACACACAAAGCCGTCTATCCTTGGAGTGAAGGAGGAGGCTGAGGCCGGAGAAGCCAGAGCTTGGGGGTTTGGAGGGGAGCCAGCCTGCGTCCCAGAGCTCCTCCAGGCTAGTCACCAGTGTGGAATCTTGATCCCTTCCCCCAGACCTACTGAACCAGAATCTGTGAGGCTCCCAGGTGGCTCACCTGCACTGCCCCGGGCGCTCAATCAGATGCCTGTGCTGCCCAAGAGCCATTTCCTTCTAAGCCCAGGAGGAGGGGGCGGGAGCTAGGAGTGAGGCTGAGAAAGGCCTTTTTAATGAAATAATGGGATCTTTATATATTGCTCAGGGCTTTGGGCTTTGCTTGCATACCTTGGAAACAGGAGTGTGTATTCTTGTTTGTTTTTGTTTGGCTTTTTTTTTTTAAGATGGGAGGAAAGTTGTTTTCCAGCTCCTCCGCCCCAGGTGTGGTCTTACCTGCACTGGTAGTGTGGTGAGAGGACCCGGGAGTGTCTGTCCATTGATGCCAGGCCCTAGGTTGGCACGGTCACCCCCTCTGGGCTTTTTTCTTTATCCTCACAAGGTTAGAGTGTACAGCTGGTTATTGGGAGTCTGAGCTGCAGCCTTATCACTTGAGAATTCACTGGAAACTGAGCTTCAAGCCTCGTGGGCTGAAGGTAAAGAAGAGCCAGTGGGACTGGAGTAACCCTGGGGCGCCCAGCAGGGACCTTGGCCTCCGCCTGTGCCGTCGGGCACCTCCCCATGGTTGCTGGGCCCAACCCCTAACGGGAGACACACAGTCCTTACCGTGAGGGCTAGGTTCAGAGCCTGTGGGTTCTCGATTCACTCCCCTCACCAGTGTAGTGTGTGAACCTGAAGGCCTTTGTCGGTAGCAACTCGCCTGCTTCTTTTTACAGTAATGCCAGCAGTCAACCTAGTGAACGCTTTGGGTGAATCATTGTTTCCTTTTAGGTATTTATACTGCCTACTTTTCCAGAATGTATTATTCTCACCACTGGGCCGATGACAGCATCATAATGGATGGTGAAGAGATTGAGATTGTAAACAGCTTTAGTTTGCTCGTCTCCACAAATCAACACTCTTGGCACCAGAAGCCAGGAAATTAAACAACGTATTGTGTTGGGAAAGTTGGCCGTCAGAGTCTTCTCCAAAGTACTGAAGAGCAGTGGTGTCTCTCTGGAGACTAAGGTGCACTTGATACAGGCCGTGGTCTTTACAGTCACTTGCTATGTATCAAAGAGCTGGACAGTGACTAGGGATGATAGAAGGAGAATTGATGCCTTTGAGTTGTGCTGTTGGAGAATAGTATTAAATATACCATGGACTGCTAGGAAAGCAAACAGGTTTGTCTTAGAAAGAGTTAAACCAGGCTGCTTCTTGGAGGCAGATATTCTGAAGTTTGATCTGACATACTTTGGACATGTTGCAAGGAGGGGCCAGTCCTTGGAGAGGAACATCATGCTTGGGAGGGTGGAGGGACAGCACAGGAGAGGAAGACTCTCGATGAGATGGATTGATTCAGTGACTAGGGCAATGGGAGTAAGTGTGTCAAAGACAGTAAGATTGGCACATGATAGAGCAGAGTTAAGAGCTGTTGTACATAGGTTCGCTATGAGTTGCAGGTGACTTGTTGGCACATAACAACGAGTCGTTTAGTGCCATCAAGTCAAGTACGACTCACAGCAACCCTGTGAACAAACAAAACCTCTGAACCCTGTCTGTTCTATATCATAATTTCTCCAATGTTCATTGAGTTTCCAAAGACCTGTTATTTAAGGAGTGAGTGCCAATCCTGCTTCCAAGTCTGTCTTAATCTTGGAGCTCAACCAAACTCTGTCCACCATGGGTAACCTTTTGACATAACAGTGGCTCAACGTTCAGTATCACCAGAACCCCATGTTATCTCTGTGTAGCAAACTGACAGATAAGTGCTGTACCACTTAGGACAGTGTTCTTCCCCATATGCATATGTATGCAGTGGTAAATTTGTCACTTTAGTTTAAAGTCTGTAGATCTAAATTTGAAACAAGCTCACATTTGTTACACAGGGTCACTTTAATAATTTTTTATTTTGTTTTAACTAGTATTTCCACTTTGGAGTTAAAATTATGTATACTGTAATTTTTTCCAGTATAAATCCTATTTTCTGAAATAATTTACACGTGAGAATTTTGGGGTTCCCCCCCCCACTTACTGATATAAAAATCAGATGGGCTATTTAGTTATGGCTCTTAACTAAGACACCAAGACCTGAGGATACTTACCATTATATTGTATTAAACTGATTTATCAGGAGTACTCTAGGTGGTATAGCACTGGTCTGTGCGTTGCTGTACAGAGGTAACTCGTGGTTGCTGTGATGATGAAGCCTGTGGCAGTGATGTGCCAATCGTGATAATGGGCACCCATGGTGGACAGTGTTGGCTGGAGCTTCCCGACTAAATCAAGCCTGGAAGCAGGAGCGGCATCCACTTCCAAAATGGCTTGCCTCTGGAAACTCTATGTACGAACAGTGCTCAGGCTGTTCGTTCATAGGGTCGCTATGAGTCGTCTATGACTCGACAGCATTAAACAACAACAACAGATTATTAGACATGAATATTAGAACTTTCGTGAAAGAGTGGTGATACTTGTACCATTTTTTAATACATGCACACTTCTCTCTGATCCACACTACCAGGGAGCTCCTACTACCACTCACCTCACAGCTGGGGAACAGTGGCTACACCCCTTAAGCAGAGAGCCCAGCAGAGCAAGTGCAGACCCAGGAGGACGTAATTAGAGTCCTCATGTTAGTAGCCAGGTAGGGTTTCCTCTAGTAAGTATATTCATAATTTGAGATTGAGGTTGTTAATAGTTACAACTTGCTCAGCTCCACAATCAACACTCTTGGCACCAGCAGTCAGGAAATCAAAAGAGGAATTGCACTGGGAAAATCTGCTGTCAGGGACCTCTCCAGAGTACTGAGAAGCAACAATGTCAGTCTAGCGACTGAGGTGTGCGTGATCCAGGGCCTGATCTTCACAGTTACTTGCTATGCGTCAGAGAGCTGGACAGTGACTAAGGATGAAGAAGAATTGATGCCTTTGAGTTGTGGTGCTGGAGAAGTCTTGAACATACCATGGACTGCCAAGAAAAATAAGTGTGTCTTGGAGAGGGTGAAACTAAGTTTCTCCTTCGAGGCTAGGATGTTGAAGCTCCATCTCACACACTTCAGGCATGTGGCCAAGAGAAACTGGTCCTTGGGAAGGACGTCATGCTAGGAAGGGTGCAGGAGAGACCCTGGATGAGATGGATTGATACAGTAACTGGGGCAGTGGGGGTTGGTATGTCAAAAGACTCAGGACAGGGCAGGCTTCAGAACTGCTGTATATAGGGTCGCTGTGGGGCACATAACAAGATTAATAGCAGACCAGTTATAAGTGTCACGTCAACGCTGTCCCCGATTCGTGACCTGCTGCTGTATGAGTCTGTGATTTTCAACATCAGCAGCCCCTCTATTGTTCAGTTCCCCCACTGCTCTATATTCCTTCGGCTCATTGGTTCCCTGGAAGGTCTCCCAGCGGCCCAGACCCATCAGGGGAATGACTCAGGTGGCTGTAGATTTGCAGGATTATTTTGCAGAGGCTGTTGAGCATTGCAGACCATCCCATGCAGGCAGGTGTCCCAAGATGAAGAGAACGAGCACTGAGGTCCTGTGAGCTTAGAGAAGCTTCTAGTAGGGTGGGGCTCGTATCCCATCCTAGTCCTCTCTCCTTGATACAGGAAATCCTTCACCACAAAATCAACAGCTAATCAGTGGCCAGGAAAGACATTTTTAGTGATAAACCTTAGACTCGCAGAGTGCAGCCGCAGGGGTTGCCCTGTGAAAGCAAAGCCTGCTGGGCTTCTGGTGGTTGAAATCTTCCGGGGGCTCCACAGGCCACAGTGGACAGTGTCAGCCTCAGAAACCCACTGGAGGCTCAGCCAGGAGTTGCTTCTGACTCAGCGACAGCGAGTTAGTCCTGCTTTTTGCTGTGAGTATTCTGTAACGACTCAGGACAGGGCAGGCTGACTGCAGGTGAACCCACATTGACTAAGCACATGCTTGGTGCCCACGCCGTGCAGGGCTTTCCCGGTAATCTTTAGGGCCTGGTCCACCCATCCTCACACACACCTGAAGTTGTAGACATCCAGGGTTGAGCTTACCCCTAAGCCATCAGAGCCCCAATATATATCTTCATCATAGAAATACTTTTCTGTAATATTAAAACAAATTTCCACATAAAGGAAGGGGAGTAGCTCTTAAAGAGGCATATTGTAGAAAACTTCCTCCCCTTCAATGTGGACCATAAAATATGGCAGGGAACGTGGAGTCTCTGAAGTGAATTTTGAATAAGATGCTCTTATGCCAGGCATCTGTTAAACCAGCAAAGTGGTCCAGACGTGAGAAAGGACTCTCTCCGAGAGCCAAGACCAGAAATGACATGAGTGTGTCACTTGATCTCTCACGAAAATGAAAACCATCTGATTATCTACCGTATTAGGAGGATTGAGAGGATGAATGGTTGATAGCATGATTACCTGACGAACTTTCTGCTTCCTGACACTCTTCTGGGTCTTGGGTAATCAGAAGGAACTTTATATTCTTAAAGAGACACAGCAAAGAAACAAGTATATAAGGGTACAGATTGTACCCTGCACCAGAGTAATAATGATAGAGTAACCCTAATTAATGACTGCCTGACTTAATGTCATTGTCATTGATGGGCCATTGGGTGAGGAAGGTGCCTTAATTAAGATCTTTTCATACTAGAGGGTATGCAAAACCAGCGCCCGCTCTGGCTGGTACCAGTGTCATCACCTCCTCACCCCTAACCTCTTATCAGTTGACAAGTTGCTGGAAAAATCAACTTTGCCTGACCATTTCGGAAGCAATTTGATATTTCCAGTGTTTTTCTTCCACTTAGGGTTGTTTTTTTTTAAAACCCAACCAAAACACAGCACAAGCAACACACTAATAAAGCAAGCTGGCATTTAAAGGGAAGCGGTGATAATGATTCATCTCTCCTCCAGCAGTGTGCTGTGTCTTTGCTCAGAAGGAATTTAAGGATCTACAGCATTTTACCCCGAATGATTAGTGGTTGTTTTAGAGAAAAAGCTGCCATTGGAAGCGTTAGGGGCGACGACGGCCCATGGTTCTTGCCTCATCCTCCTCCTCTGTTCCCAACGAAGGAAGGCTTGAGAAGGTGCTGCTGCCTCTCCTGTGCCCTGTTTCCCTCCCACATGCCCCGCGGTGCTGGCAGCAGCCAGGAGGGTGGCAGGTTTCCACCCTCTGGGACGCCACGGCCAAAGTCAACATGCCAGCCTTTGTGTGTGGACAGCAGGTTTCATAAGGGCGGTTAATGGAGTTCCTGCTTGTGTGATCCTGTCTCCAGAGGGCATGGGCACCTGCTTGATGAAGGAAGACCTTCAGAGGATCCTCTTGTTTTCCCTCTAACCGGTCACTTGGCAAGGTCCTGGGGACACAGGAATGATCAGGAGCTGGGAAACCTAAGTGTAACTCAGGTATAGAAGAGAGAGAGACAGGTAAATCCGTTACACTGTGGAGTGGGGACTCAGCTCAGTGGAAGGAGGGAAAGGTGAGGTGGAGCCCGGCGAGGAGGTTTATCAGGGTTGGTGCCGTCTGCTGCTTTGGGGGTGGCCTGGAGGGAGACAGAAGAGAGTTTGCCTTCATGCCTTGTGCCCCGTGAAGCCACACAGGGCCCTGTGCTCAGAAACACCTCATGCTCGGCTTAATGGTCTTCTGTCTCCATCCTGCAATTTTAATAATTGTTTTTCTTTTCAGCATTTAAAAAATTGTGGTTTCAGTCAAAGTTACAGAAAAATTCGGGGTTCTTAAATTTTTTAAATTTATACTAATTTATTTACATAATTTGAATACATTGTTTTTCAGACCAGATTCTTCCAATTTCCCTCAGCTCCCTCCATCAAATTGTACAACCTGTGACTAATCTCACCCCTCTGCTTCCCCCTGCCCCCTTCCCTTGGATCTTTATACTCATTCTACAATAATGGTTTTATGCAATGTTTTTCCTTGTGGGAAAAATCTGCATAATACTCTCTAGTGCCTCCCAAGCTAGCTAATAATTTGCAAAAAGTTCTGTATAGTATTCCATCGTGTGAATGTACCGTAATTCCTCAATCCATTCGATTTTGGTTGGACATTTTGGCTGCTTCCATGATCTTGGCAATGGTGAATAACACTGCTATGAATATTGGTGTACAAGTCTCCATTTGTGCCTAAGTTATCATTTTCTCAGGGTATGTCCAAGTAGTGGAATAACTGGGTCGTACAAATTTCTTTATTCAGCCTTTTGAGGAAATGCCAAACTGCCTTCTAGAGTGGTTGTACCATTTTACAGTCCCACCAGCAGTGTAGTGTATGAGTTCCTGTCTTGCCATATCCTCTCCAACGTTTATTACTTGTTGCCTAGTTAAACTTTGCCACGGCTACTGGTGTAAGTTGAAAGCTCACGGTGGTTTTGATTTGCATCTCTCTTACTGCCAATCTTTGCCGCATTTTTTAAATCGTAATTTTAGTGAAAGTTTACAGAAAGATTGTGTTTTCATTCATTCCTTAATACATATTTTTTTCAAAAAAACCCAACATACTTTTTCCTCCCTCCCCCATCCCTACCTTCGGATGGTAGTGCACCTGTTATGCAGATGATGCGTGATCATCCATTGCTTTCAGACAGCACTTCCCTTCATGATCTAGCCACTCTTTTTCCTGCCCCACCCCAAGTCAGTCTTGTTTTTATAACAGAAGTCCTAGGCAGTATTAGCATAATATCTTCCAGACTCATCCATGTTGTGTAGTGTTTTATAAGTTTGTTATTTTTCAGTGCTGCATATTATTCCTTTGTGTGAATGTACAGGTGTTTGTTGATGGGTACTTGGGTTGTTTCTTTCTTTCCACTGTTGTGTATAATGCTACAGTAAACATGGATGTGCATGCATAGGTTTGTGTCACAGCTCTGGTTTCTTTAGGGTATATTCCTAATAGGAAAATAGTTGTGTTTAATGATATTTCTCTTTACAACTTTTTGAGGAGCATCACACTGCCTTCCATAGTGGTTGTACCATTTTGCATTCTCACTCCCGTTTGTTGTTCTTTGAACTTTGCTGTTGTTGCTGGAGTGAGATGCAGTCTCATTGCGGTCTTAATTTGTATCTCTTTGATGGCTCAGAAGTTTGAATATTTCCATGTGTTTGTTGGCCGTCTGACTGTTCTTTGGTGGAGCGTCTCTTCATATTTTGTGCCCATTTTGTAATTGGATTGTTTGCCCTTTTTTGTTGTTGAGATGGTGAAGTATTTTATTAATTTTAGATATGAGTTCTTTATCAGATATGTCATTGTCAGATATTTCCCCCGCAGTCTGCGGGCTTCCATTTCACCCCGTTAGAGTTGATTTTCAGATGGTCCTATTCATCTATTCTAGTTTCTTCTCATTGTAGGTTTTCCGTTATGTTTGTAAGTCTATTCCTGCCTTAGGTGAGGGCTTCTAGAGTTCCTAGTTTTTCTCTGATGAACTCTATAGTGTTTGGTTTTACTCCTAGGTCTTTGACCCAGCCTGAGTTGGTATGTGTGTATGGTGGGAGGTGTGGGTCTTGCTCCAGTTTTCTGCATATGGTTGTCCTGTTTTGCTGGCACTGTTTGTTAGAGGCTGTTGCTTCCCTCACACTTGGTTTAATGTGCTTTTTGTTGCCATCTTGCAATTTGAATACTTTTTTTAACAAGACCCTGCAGGCTCTCTTCCCCTGCACCACCTCAGGCCGCACAGTGATGTAGCTGTGTGTGGTCATGGGCTGTAGAGGTGGTTTGAACCAGACTGTTGAGGAGTTTTACTTGTCAACTATGAACGTATTAGGCTTTACCCTGGTAGCGGTGTGGAGCTGTGGGGCCAGGAGGAAAGCAGGCGAGGCTGGCAGTGTGCCGGGGAAGAACAGAACATACTCCCCACTTGCGGGTGTAGAACTGCTGGTCCGTCCAAGAACCTCAGCTCACACCCCTGGGCCTGGGGGCAGGCCGGCGGGACTGAGCACAGAGGTGAACAAGGTGGCTGACGGTGCAGCGGCGTCTGTGGAGGCAGAAGAAAGGCGTCCCCAGGCCCTGGCAGGGAGGCAGATGCTTTGCAGGAGTGGGGTCCGGAAGACTGGTGGGAAGCTTGTGTGAACACGCGCCCCAGCTGCTCCACTGGCGCAGATGACCTGCAGATCAAGGTTTTTGTCAGTGTGGGGAGCTTCACTGGAACAAATATTCATCCAAAAATAAACTTCCCGTTCTTCCTGTTTTTATAACTCGCCTGTTTCCTCCCGAGTTTGAGGCTGGTCTCCAGTTCCGTGGGCTATTAATCTTCAGAGGATCAAGACCTCTATAGAAGTATTTCCTGGACATGTTTATCTATCCAGCCTGAAATGATTTTCTCCAAATGACCGTCAAACTGTTCCATACTGGTCTGTCGGACTTTTTTTTCTCCCTGCCCTTTGAACGATTTCTTTTAGACCTCCCTGGTGAGTGAGATTAACAAACAAAAACCAAAACAAGCCAGAGGAAGCAGGGAGGAGAGCCAGGGAACTGAAGCGTGGCCCCAGTGAGGTTGGCAGGGACCCTCTGTACCCTCCAGGAAAGAAGGGGCTTCTGAGCAGGACTCCCTAAGAGATAAGGCAATGGCTGCTGAGGGACTGATGTGAGAAAACCTCAGATGTCCGCCTCACAACTGCTCACAGCAGGAAAGAGCTCTAGAAAGACTTCTGCTCCTTTGAAGAGCTCACAGTACTTGTGACTGAGCTAGAATTTGTTCCCTGATACCTTCCAGCTACCCAGGGCCCTGGCCTTCCTCCCGTCACTGCCCATAGAGTGCTGAAAGCATAAAGGAAGAGGGAAGCTTGGTGACACTTCGGTCACGTTCAGGTCACGTAGACAGGCGTGGCCAGGTGGGCATGGACACCTGAGACCTGTCCGCTGACTGCAGCCCACCTGGCTCTTCCTGCCCCCTTAGTGCTCACACAGCCGGAGCTCCCGAGCGGGTGGGATCTGATCAGTGGCAGCTTTCTCGTTTGCGGCGATCCACCTTGGGGACCAGGCAGCGGGGATAGTGGCTTGTGGCCCAGCGGAACTCGGAGGGGGTCCAGATACCGTTTGCGGGGCACCACTCCTTCCCCTTGGCTCTCTGGATATCTCCGCTGGACTCGGTTACACCAGTGGGTGCAGTGGCCACTAGCCGCCAGTGCGATAGGAAGAAAAAGAACCTGGCTTACTGTTACTTTGATTTGATTACTCATCAAAACAAAAATACTTTCGATTTGTTGGGTTACATAAAATAGAAGGAATTTCACTTCTTTTTCAAAATTATTTTTTAAAATGTGGCAACTAGAACGTTTGGGGGGGGGGGGCTCTGATGGCTTGGTGGTAAGGAGTTGCCTGCCAGCCCAAAAGGACGTGGTTCAAATCCACCACCTGCTTCTTGAGAGAAAGATGACCAGTGTCCTCCTGTGTGATTTGCAGCCTCTGAAAACCCACTGGAGGGTCTGCTGCGGTTGGTTCTGACTTGAAGGTACACAACAACAACGAAACCCAGAAAGTTTCAGCAGCCCAGATGCCACGTGGTTAAGTGCTTGGTTTGCCAATCCTAGATTGATATTTCAAAGCCCTCCACAGCTGGGTGAGGGAAAAGGCTTCGGGATCTGCTCCTGTCACAGCCCGGAAAACCGGGTGAGGCGTTTCTGCCCAGTCCAGTGGGGTCTCCAGGACTTGGAATCAATGCCAACATCTAAAGCTGTGCGACAACAACTCGGACTGTTGGTCTCACTCAAAACTGATCCTCTGTTGCGTTTCAGAGAAATCGCAGCGGGAGGACATCCCTCCTGAGGATGTTAGTGGATTTGAACCTCAGGAGACGCTGGCCCTTTGGATTGTGGACTCCTGCCACTCCATGCACAGCTTGGGCTACTTTTCTGTGGGACGGTGCTGTGAGCAGATTAAGCTGCCAGTTGTGGCTTTGAAGCAAATATGTTCCCAGGGACTGGAGTGGGAGTTTTTTTTGAGAACACCCTTCTCTCCCTGGTGGTCCTTCAGGAGGGGGGACCCATCTCTAACATAAGCTGCCTCAAGCAGTAGTGGGACAGTCTGCTTCTGTGAAGAGAGTTAATAACTCAGTAAGCAAAAGCAGGAAGAACTTCTAAATCCTTTCCGAAGCGCCCTTCCCCCCTTCTCCGGCCTTAAAGATGGCCTCTTTCTTGGGAGCCTCGCCTTCAAACTCAGAACGTCTCCCCACCAGCACCCTGGGCCCGCAGGGCTGCTGTTACCTACATGGGACCGTTTTGTTGTTTGATGTCCTTCTGTCCTCAGGTCAGACTCCCCTGCAGCCGCTTTTCACCTTCCCCTGCCATCTTAACTGGGACTACCAGATGAGAGGGAAGCGCCCTTTCAGATCAGTCTCCACCCCCCTCCTTGCTTTGCATGGTTGCTATTTTGTAAACACACTTTGGGAAAGCACAGGGTGGATGTGAATCTTAGGAAAGTCCTGCTTTGAGAAGTACAGGCCGACTAACCTCCGCCAGGCTGGCGGCTCAGGAAGAGTGGGGGAAATTCCACTGCTTTTGAAAGCCCCACATAATTCTGTTACAAGGACGACCTTCCCATTGACTTTGGGGAGCCAGGAAGAACCTGTTGGATTGTATAGTTCTAGTTTGCCAAAGGATATGACACTATCCTTTGTGGGTAGGATGAGGGGTAGGATGAAGTGACTCTTGTCGGCCTGGCCATGCCCTGTGATAGGGGGCTCTCTCATCCCAAGAGCTTGTTGTTATATGCCATTGAGTCACCTACGATCCATTGCAACCCTGTGTACAGCAGCTCTGAAGCCTGCCCTGTCCTGAGCCAGTCTCACTAATTCTGACATGCCTAATTCCATTTCCGCAGTTTCTGTATCAATCCTTCTTTTCCAGGGTCTTCCTCTCCTGTGCCATCCCTCCACCCTTCCAAGCATGGTGTCCTTCTCGAAGGACTGATCCCTCCAGGCTACATGCCCAAAGTATGTGAGATGGAGCTTCAAAATCCTAGCCTCCAAGGAGAAAATTGGTTTTGCCCTCTCTAAGATAGACCTGTTTGTTTTCCTGGTGGTCCATGGTATGTTCAGCACTATTCTGCAGCACCACAACTCAAAGGCGTCCATTCTGTCCTTCTTAGTCATTGTCCAGCTCTCTGGTGCATAGCAAGTAATTGTGAAGACCATGGCCTGAATCAGGCACCCCTTAGTCTCTAGACTGACATCATTGCTTCTTAGTTCTTTGGAGAGGTCCCTGACTGCTGGTGTCAAGAGTGTTGATTGTGGAACCAAGCAAGCTGTAATTGTTAACAGTCTCAATCTTTTCTTCATCCATCAATGTGCTGCCAGTCAGCCCACTAGTAAGAATCTTTGTCTTCTGGATGTTGAGCTTCAATCCATATTGAAGATTATAGTCCTTGACCTTCTGCAGCAAGCGCTTCAGATCCTCCTCAGTTTGATCAAGCAGGGTTGTGTCATCTGCATAACACAAGTTGTTGATGAGTCTCCCTCCAATCCTGATGCCACATTGCTCCTCTTAGAATCACTAACTGAAGGAAGAATTTACTGATTATTACCATTATTTAGAAGAGATGGCTCATGTTAACAACGAGCTGTGGTTACAATCTCAGAGGAAAGGTTCTGAGCACTGTCTTCCCAGCAGGAGCTTTAGGGACAGAGTTTCAGGGGTGAGCGAGCAGCACTGACCAAGACCTGAGGATTTGAGTTGTAGGAACCAGTCTTATTTACACCTGTTGTGTCAGGTAAAGGGAGCCGTGTCTGTGTGATGGTTAAAGCACTTGGCTGTTAACCAGAAGGTCAGTTGTTCGCACACACCAGCCACTGCAGGGGAGGAGCATGTGTTAGCCTGCTTCTGGGAGGATCTGCAACCCTGGAAAGCTGGAAGCATTTCTGCTCCTCCCTACAAGGTCACCACGGAATCGCAGTGATGTTGAAGGGTGATAGTTAAGTCCCACAGGCACCAAGTGGACTTCTTTCGGGGACTTCTGATGGAGGCTAGGCTCGTACACCACGCCCTTTTGCACATGTGATACACAGAATCTGAACATGCAGGCCTGAGGCAGGGATAGTGCCCTCAGGACAGTGTCCACTGCAGGGATGCGGGAGACACACCCTTCCTCCCGTGGTTACAGAGCAAGCAGCCGAGTGACCAGGGCGTGGCTCCCAGCTGGTCCTCAGCTGGGGCAGAGGGGACGCGTGTCCCCATGGAACGTGAAGCACGAGCACTCCAGCTCCTGATGACTAATAGATTGCTTCACCTAGGAGGGCTGTGGGATAACAAGGAACCTTTGGATTCCTTTACCTACAGAAAGGAGTGAACAGTGCTGGGTTCATTGTTGAACGGTTTTCATTCAGTGACCTCGTGCACAACAGAAAGTCACACATGCTCTTTGGCGCCGTCTGCACAACACTGCATGTGTTTGAGCTCATTGTTTTAGCCACTGTGTCACTCCTTGAGGGTCTCCCCCTTTTCTCCTGACCCCGTAGTTTACCAGCTGGATGACGTTCCACTGGATTGGTCGTTCCTGGTCACCTGTGCAAAGTCAGCTCTGTATCTCAGATGACCTGGCCGTGGAGAGAGCCTAGGGCTTTGGCATCTGACGGGGTCAAATTCCAGTTTTGTCCCAAGTTGTTGGAGAAGCAGGGAGGAGTCCTGGTGCCACGTCTGTAAGCAGGAGGCCCTGAGGCTCAGGAGGGTGGTGGTCTTCTCCTGTGCCTGCTGGGGAAGGATGAGCTGCGTCCTCCCCTTAGAACTAGAGTTTCTGATGGGGGGGGGGTGTCAGCATTGGAATTTACAGCTTCTGAAACCTGATGGTCATAGAGTTGGAATTTACAGCTCCTGAAAGCTGGCAGAAGATCTCTGTGACACAAGTTTATTGTGGCTGTTTTTTTCTGTCCACCTCCCCACCTCCCCAACCCCACCTCCACTTTTTTTATTGCAATCCTTAATCATTTTCCTAGACTTGACTTCTCTTTTCTGTCAAAAGGAGGCACAGTTACATGTCTGGGGAGTGTTGCTAAGTCCCTAGCTTTTTGTGTGTGTGTGGTGTGTGTGTGTGTGTGTGTGTGTGTGTGTGCGCGCGCGCGCGCGCTGGGAGATAATTCAGAGAAGTTGGTACCCGATCTCAGATTGGTGACCCCACAGAGAGAGGGGTTGGGGGTGGGAGGCAGTCAGCGGAAGGCTTGGACAGACAGCGTCCTGCTGCTACCACCCCCTTACGCTTACCTGGTGTGTCCGTCCCCTGCCCTTCATTAGGCTCCTGGGGTCCTCCTTATCATACTTTGCAGACCATTAGAATTTCCAGGTAAGCCTTTTCCAAATCCTGAAAGTCAGGCTGCACCCCGCAGGTCAAGCCTCAGTCAAAAACAAGCACAATGACAAAATGAACTCCCCAGAGATCCCAGTGTGCAGCCAGGTTTGAGGAGCTGGCTTCTTCGCTGCTGCCGTGGACAGTCTTCAGGTGCCGGGACTTAGCTTTGTGACCCCTGACATCCATACGCCAGTCAGCCGGGCACAGGTCTCTCCCCCATGAGCGAGAACTGCCTGGTTTGTTCAGTAGTGAGGTCTCAGTAGCGTCTCACCATGACAGCCCCCTTCCCGTCCCTTGACAATGTAAACACTGACAAAAGCAGGTAGAGTGCGGGAGTACCTGGTGTGGTGCAAATGGTTAATAGTTAAAAGGTTGGCGGTGCAAATCAACTCAGAGACCCCTCCCTGGTCAAGGTGTCTGTCTGCTTCCACGCACTCACAGCCTTGCAGACCCTGCACACACAGGAGATGGCCATGGTTAGAATCAACTCAGTGGGCACGGTACACCAGCAACAGTGAGGCCCGCTGGGCATTCACAGTTAATCTGCCCTCTTCCCCCTACCCGTAAGGCCATCGTGTTTGAAAAGCAAGTCTTAGACATGCCATTTCATTCACAGATCTTTGAATATGTACCGATAGTAGAGATGATGTAAAACGTAGCCATGTGCTATGATCATACTTCATAATAGTAAGGAATCTTGTAAAATTATTTAAAAGCCAACACATCCCTCTATGAAGTGGATTGATTTAATGACTGCTGGGTGATGGGGGTAGTTGTGTCTGACATAGTGAGATTGGAACAGGATAGAGCAGAGTTTAGGGCTGTTGTCCATAGGGTTGCTAGGAGTCACAGGCAACTCGAGGGCACAAAACAACAATAACAACAACATCCAAACCATGTTCAATTTATTGGTCCCAGTTTGTCTCCAGAAGGCTGTTACACATTTGGTTGGTTTCAGAGGAATGTGAAGCGCTCTGAGTTTGTGTTTTGTTTGACTGTAGCCCCAGAGTAGTCAGCTGTGCACATAGAGATAGTGGTTGTCAGTGCACCTGGAACAAGTGTGAATGGCCTTGGACTCGTCCCTCTCCTCCTTCCTTCCCTGAGCCCTTCTGGTGGGACCCTAGCATGTTTTAGGGGCCATGTTAATCGAGCCCCAACCACTCCTTGCTCTCCTCTTGCCTGGAGGCGTGTTCCCTGAAAGAGTGTGACTCTGCTCCAAATCCGCCTGGAATTCCTACTCCTTTGCTGAAGGCTGTGCCTGGGAAGCAGTTGGGACCCCTTTCTGGCTCTGCTGAGAGGTCCTGGTGTGAGCGTGAGATGTGTGCAGCCTGGAGTGACCAGCCAGCACCAGCCACTTCAGCCCTGCTGCTCCAGGAGCTCGGAACTGGGGGCCTCCTCACCTCCATGTGAATCTCCGGGCTCCCTCCGGGTGGTGACCAGAGAAGCCAGCAGTTCTTTCCTGCTCTTTGTAGGGGCACAGCCACGTCCAGAGTCACTGCTTCTGTGCAGCGTTTCACCCTACTCCTTAGATGGAGTTCTGTTAGGATTGGGCACATGCTGGTTGAAGTCAACCCCAGGTTGAATGGGTGATGAGACTGGAAGAAAGGAGAATGGACAGCTGAATGTTGGGTCAGTCTTCCTTCACAAATACCTATTGAGTCCCTTCTCTCTCTTCATCATAGATCCTTCTAACCTAACAAATCTTGGTCTGGTTTCCCAGGGCCTTGTAACTATTTAAGAAGGTTCTTTCAAAAAAAAAAAAAAAGAAGATTCTTTCCCCCTTTGGATTTGCAGTGGCCAAGAAGCTTCCTTTTCTCCTGTCTTTTTTTCTGTCAGTTGATTATGGAACAGTTAAAAGAAAAAACCCTAACTTTATAAAAACTGTTGCCACCAAGTTGGAAATGGACTGTTCACTGGCCCTCCAGTTCGTTTTCTGAGTCTGTAAATCACCCAGGAAGAGATTGCCTTCCTTTCTCCCAAGTACCCACTGGTAGATTTGAACCACCAGCAGCACAACTTTTTAGATAAAGGCAACTCTAGTTTATGAGATACACCAGATTAAGGCCATGGTCTTTTCAGTCACTTGCTGTGCATCTGAAAGTTAGACAGTGACTGAGGCTGACAGAAGAATTGACACCTTTGAGCTGTGGTATTGGAGAAGAGCACTGAATAGCCATCCCCTGGACAGCCAGAAGGTCTAACAAACAAGTGTTGGAGGCAGTACATCCAGGTAGGGTGCTCCTTGGAGGCAAGGGTGGTGAAGCTTCGTCACACATATGTTGGGCATGCTGTTAGGAGGGCCGATCCTTCTAGAAGGACATCATGCCTGGAAAGGTGGAGGATCAGGGAGGAAGATCCTCGGTGAGGTGGATTGTTGACACAGAGAACGTGAGCCTCAGGTGAGTCAGATGGTGAGGACGGCACAGGATAGGGCCAGGTTCAGGTCCGTTATTCATAGGATTGCTGTGAGTCGTCGTCAGCTTCACCCTATTTACAAACAGTAGATGACAGATTACTTATCACAGGGATATTTTAAAAATTTATTATAGGGTTGTTTTTAATAGCAAAAATTCTGAAAAAAAAAAATAAAATGGAATAAACCCTAAATGCCTATTAATTTTTTTTTTAAAAAGAACACAACAACAGACAAACCACAAAACCCATTTCCATCTATTCCAACTCATGATGACCTCCTGTGTTTACAGAGTAGAGTTAACCTTGGCCTTGAAGAATTCTTTTGACACACTGCTTGATGAGTTCAAATTTCAGATCTTTGACTCAACTCATTTTTTTTTTAAAGAAAATGGGGGGAGGGTGTGTGTGTGTGTGTGTGTGTGTGTGTGTGTGTGTGTGTGTGTGTACACACCTCCCAAACACACATGTGCCTGTGCTTGCGTGAAGCAGCTGGTTGGTATACACGTTCAGTGCTTGACCACTAATGAAAGGCCAGAGGCCTCGTTGGGAGACAGATCCTACGATTGGCTCCTGGAAACTCTAGGAAACATGTCCACCCCACACACTGATGAGGTGTTTGCATTAGCCCTGAAAGGATACACTAAAAAAACAAACAAATCCAGACTTTTCAGAAGTAATTACTGTTGGGTTGTTTGGTGTGGGGAGGAACAAGGCAGATGGGAGATGGCAGGAGTACATCTTTTCCTATTTTGATTTATGAATCGCAGGAATTGTTCTGTACAGAACAGTTAGCTAAATTTAAAGGGAGGGAGGGGGTCCATATAATACCTAAGTTGTATGAATAGGTTAACTTCCTCATTCCATAGATAATCTGTTTTCTAAACTTCTAAGTGCTGCTAATGGTCAGATTGTTCTAGAATCTGCTTGAGGGTGGATCAATGAGGTTATGACCGCCCCTGGAATGTGGGCCAGTGGTCGTCTGAGGATGCTGGCCCAGCCCACCAATGAGCAGGTGTGGCTCATAGCAACCTTGCAGGGTAAAGCCAAGCTTTGCCTGTGGGCTTTCTAAAGCTGTACGTCTTTGTGGAAGCAGAAATGCTTCATCTTTCTTCGCAGAATGGCTGGTGGGTTTAAACTGCCAACCTTCTGATTAGCAGTCACGCACTTTTAACCGCTGTGCCAACCACTTGCATGTCTTCATCTCTTGTCATTGCTGCTGAGCTGGAACAGAGCTTAGCGGGCACTCCTGGGTTCCCGAGGCTGTGCATTAATTGCACAAGAGATTGCCCATCATCTTTGATGTGATGGGTGGATCCAAACTATCGGAGAGACCCTTCCTCAGGACTAGCAGCACAGCTCTGGACAGACCACACCACGAGAGCTCCTTTCTCCCTGTCCAGCTGCAGACTAGAAACAGCCGTCCATCCTGAAGCCCTAACACTCTCTTCACCCGCTTCACACTAACACCGTCCAAGGTTTACCTGGAGGACCAGGAAGGAGTAATGGCCTCAGCCTCCAGCACAGTTCCCTCTGGCGTCTGTGGCGAGGACGGGCGGCAGCAGGACCTGGTGGAGCCTGTGGCTTATCCTGCATGCACATTGTGTGTTTGCTGATGGTGTGCAGCTCCGAGTGAATGGCAGCACGTCCCTTGGAGCTGAACTAGTCCGTACTGATGAATGGGTGGCACGTTCAGAGTATCGGTGACACTCTCTCAGGAAGCATACAGTGAAATCCATGGCACTTTCCTCCCTCTTGAATGGAGAGAACGAGCCTGAGAGGAGATTTGAAGGAGACTTGAAACAAAGACTATGTGGGAGCAAGCCTTGTTTAAAAGTATTCTGACAGATGAAATTCAAGAACACTATTTCTATTCTTGTCCCTGCCACAAATGTCCTTTTTTCTGTTTTGCTCTACTTTATGCTTTGGGGATTTTACTACCTGGTTTTCTGAATCCTTGCTCTGAGGAGGAACCTGGTCTCACCCTCTCCAGGACAAACCTGTTTGTTCTCCTAGCAGTCCATGATATGTTCACTACTCTTCTCTAGCACCACAACTCAAAGGCATCAATTCTCCTTCTATCATCCCTAGTCATTGTCCAGCTTTCTGACACAAGCAAGTAATTACAGAGGCCATGGCCTGGATCAGGTGCACCTTAGTCTCCAGACTGACATCATTTCTCTTTAGTATTTTGGAGAGGACTCTGACAGCATACTTTCCAGGTTGCTCCTTGGAAGCAAGGATTCTGAAGCTTCGTCTGACATACTTTGGACATGTTGCAAGGAGGGACCAGTGCTTGGAGAGGGACATCATGCTTGGGAAGGTGGAGGGACATTGCAGGAGAGGAAGACCCTTGATGAGATGGATTGACTCAGTGACTGGGGTAATGGGGGTAGGTGTGTCAGAGACAATAAGATTGGCACAGGACAGAGCTGGGTTCAGGGCTGTTGTACATAGGGTGCCTGTGAATCACAGGCCACTGAACGGCACATGACAACATCAGCTTGATTTTCAAGGGAGTTCTGGTGGCCTAGTAGCAAGAAGCTGAGCTGCAATCACAAAGACACATGATTTGAGGCCATCAGCTGCTCCGCGGGAGAAGGATGGGCAATTAAGTTCCTCTGAAAACCCTCTGAATTGAGGGCTAGATATGGGAGAGCCAGCAATGGGTCAGTTCCTGATCAATGGTACACAACCACAACAACTTGGTTTCAGTCTGTGGAAAAGATGGATCTTACATCCACTGTCCGCACCTCCATGTCCACCCTTAGCTGTCTGATGCTTATTTTAATAACTCTTTGGAGCTGTGGGGTTTTGTTACTGCTGTTGAGAATGTGCACAGTAGAACAAGCACCGATTTGACAGTTCTGTGTGCACGGAGTGGTAACTGATGAGATTCTTCAAGCGTGCAGCCTTCTCAGCTTTCCAGAGCTCTTCCTCCTTGGTAACCTAACTTCAGATGGAACCTTTTGAGTTGCCATTGTCGTGCTGATTCCATATATGTGCTTATTTAAAAAGCATCGTGTTCAGGATTGACATTTTGACAAGTTAAACTCCTTTTTTGGGGTTTTAAGAAGACACCAGGGGACATGTTTTCCTTGTTTGAGTTTTTGTTTTATGTTTAAAAGACATTACTTCAGTACAATAGGCTGAGGGGTTCATTTAGCCCCATTGGCTCCAGAAAGTCAAGTGCGTGGGAATTTGCAGTTTTTGTTACGCATTTCTCTCCTTTTGATCAGGATTCTTCTATAGACTCTCTTATCAAAATTTTCGGTAATGAGAGCTGGGTACCATCCAGTTCTTCTGGTCTCAAGGGGAAGGAATGAGTTGCTCATGAAGGCAATTAGTCACGCATTTTATATATCCTTCTACTCCTGACTCTTCTCTTTCCTCTGTGGTTTCAGACCAGTAGAGAGCAATTGTTGGGGGGGGGCGGTGTTTAATGGGCCCTAACTGAAGAGAAACTGAGGAGGACTGAAGTGCTTGGTTCAGAAGGTCAAGGACTGTAGTCTTCAATATGGATTGAAGCTCAACATCAAGAAGACAAAAGATTCTCACCACTGGGCCAATTGGAAGCACCATTGATGGAGAAGAGATTGAGGGTATTAACAATTTTAGTTTACTTGGTTCCACGGTCAACACTCTTGGCACCAGCAGTCAGGAAATCAAAAGACCATTTGCATTGGGGAAATCTGCTGTCAGGGACCTCTCCAGGGTACTGAACAGCAACGATGTTAAGCTAGAAACTAAGGTGTGCGTGATCCAGGCCATGGTCTTCGCCATTACTTGCTGTGTATCAAAGAGATGCACAGTGGCTAAGGATTACAGAAGAAGGATCAATGCCTTTGAGTTGTGGTGCTAGAGAAGAGTCTTGGGCATGGACTGCCAAGAGAACAGATAGGTCTGTTTTGGAGAGGATGAAACCATGGTTCTCCTTGGAGGCTAGCATTTTGAAGCTCCATCTCACATACTTTGGGCATGTATGTGGCCAGGAGGTCCCTGGAGGAGGACATCATGCTCAGAATGGCGGAGGGACAGCACAGAAGAGGAAGACCCCGGATGAGATGGATTGAGATAGTAACTGGGGCAATTGGAGTAGGTATGTTAGAGACGGTGAGACTGGCTAGGACAGGGCAGGCTTCAGAACTGCTGTACATAGGGTCGCAATGGGTCACATACCAACAACAAACTGAAGAGAGTAGGTGACCCCTCTTCGGTCCTTTTCTTCTTGAATGAGTACTCCAGTGGAGAACTGATCAGGTTGAGGTTTGGATAAGGACTTGTTATCCTTCCAGCAGGTTTCGCCCTTTCCTGTAAAGCTGATCTGATGGTGAAATCTCACACAGTCATAACTGCTGTTTGAATTCTGCAGGCATTAGGCATCGTTCACCTCTCCCTCCACGGGTGGGGAGAATCTGTCCTGGGAGGGAGCACTGGAGGACTGGCCTCCGGGACCATGCTGAACGTGCAGCCGCTGAAATCCCTTCACGAGTGGCAGGGTGGTCTGGGAAGTGCCTGAGGGACGGTGGCTCCCCACAGCTTGGTGAACATCAGGGCGCACATTCCGGTAAAGCAGGGCCCTCAATCATTAACATTCTCAGCCCTTTGTGTTCTGGCTCTCTCTGGGTGGGTTTTGTCAACTTTAGAAGGTTAAATGTGCACATATGATCTGCTCCATTAAGACAATCAGCAAGTACACAGAGCAAGATCTTTTTGATGACGTACTTTGGCCGCATGTCGTGTGCCCCGGCAAGTCTCGTTATGCCCATTCTTGAAGGCTGCTGGTGAGAGAGCAAGTTGGGATGTTCCCCAAAGGTACCTTTTCTAGAATTCAGGTGAACGATAGAGGCGGAGCTGAGGCTGAAGTTTGTGACCTGTAAGCCTCATCCAACGGGGTGAACCCTCCAGGCTCACTTTTCCCACTTCTGATGAAACGTGATGCTTCTGCTGCCAGAAACCACTTTGAGAATAGTGAGCAGCTGGGCAGATGAGGGCTTAGTCTGAGAGCCTGAGGGGGCATTACCCAGTGAAGACCTTTCACGCACTCAGCGCATAGCTGGCCCTCCCCCAGGGTGCCGGAGCTTGTCTGTCACTTGGGAGGAGATTGCCCATCCTTATCCCAAGGAGCCAGGTGGTTTCGAACCACCAGAGTCACTGCCTTTGAGTTAGCTGAGCAAGGGGACCCCCACCCCCCCACCCCTGCAACTATGCCACCACAGCTCCCTTGGTGACTGCCAGTTTCGGTTATCTACTTTGCTTGGTTTGAAATCAACTCTGAATGAATTGATTTTCTGAAGTCAGAAGTTAACCATGTGACAGAATTGGGGGATGATTTTGTTTTTAGCTGGGTGCTTAATTCTTGGTAAGGAAGCAAGACCCTCAAGTCAAATGTTTAGAGCCCTACTTCTGTCTGACTCTTACCCACTGAATTTGAACAAGGAACTTGATCACTTGCCCAAGTTTCATTATTTGCCACATGTGTGGGTGGTCAGGGACAAGCTCTGTTTTAGAATTCTAGGCGGCTGTTTATTTATCGATTGCTGTTTAGTTACTATCTAAGGTGTGTAAGGTGTGAAATCCATAAACGGGCTGTTTACACCCTGTAGGGAGCTGAACTAAAGCAGGGGGAAAATATTGCTAAGTCCTGCACACAAGACTGTGTTTATCAGGGATGGATGAGTAGAAAACCAGGGTAATATTATTTCTCAGTTAAAAAAATACCACAAAATTCTAGCTAAGAGAGTGGTGAAGATTACCCTGAATTAACAAATGTCCGTGGCACACTGTGGATGTCTGTTGCTTAGATTCTCAGGAAGAGCTTGTGGTTAGAGGCTAGAACTGAACCGTGGAATCTTCTAGCTATAATATTACAAAAGGGGATCACCAGGACTTTATTCCACGGTGCTGCAAAGTGGGCTTTGAACCACCAGTGTTTAGGTTTTAGTAAAGCCTGCCTAACTCATTTATGCCACTGTAAATGCCTGTCCCGATTCTGCCACCCACTTGTCAGTTTTTGGTGATTTTTATTTCAGCACTTCCAAAATTTTCCACAGTGAACTTATGCCTAATAAAGGAAAAAAGTTTATATTTTATAAGTTTGCTATCACCGATCTTTCAGTTCCTCCCACGGGTAATCTTTATCTCCACCCCCTCTTTAAACACTAGTTTAAAGGTTCACACTGTTTGTGGAAGGAATGAAAGGAGTCCATGCTACAGAGGCTTTGCTGTGTGCCAGTTGCTGAACTGTGAATATGACAAGAGAAAAGTATCAAAAACCCCTCAAGTCCCCTGGCCAAAAATGACACACAAGTTGTTACAGAGTGCTCTAAAATCGTGGTGCTAATTGTCATGAAGAAAGAGAGGATGTGTTTGCATCCATTTCCCGATCCCAGCTCTTTGGAATAAAAGTCCTGTGACATTCCAGGATGGCAGTTTGGGAAGATTTGTTTTTGGTTTTTGTTTTTCTTGTGTACCATCGAGTCGGATCCCACTGGCACAGAAGGAGATTGCCCCTCCTTCTCCAGCAGAGCATCTGGTGGGTTCAGACCAAAGATAGTAGTTTTATATGTGACGTGACCATAGCTAATGATGACAGGGTTTGTTTGTTAGTGACTAATGTTTCTAAGGAAAAGCTCCTTTCAGATGAGTGTGTTTATTCAGTGGTAAGGAACTTCACTACCACCCGAAAGGCACATGGTTCAAATCCGTCAATTGCTCCTGGAGAAAATGACAGGCAATCTCCTCTCATGCCATCTACATCTCATGCCTGGAGGGTCTCTTCCGACGCCATGGTACACAAGATTTGTTTAAATTGGTCTCCTAGGTTGAGAGCTAGGAATGTTACACACACACACACCCTTGATCTCGGTCACACACAAAGCCCCCCTTGATCTCAGTCCACCAGAGGTACAGTGTTCCTGATTCCTTCCCTCTTACTGTCCTGTTTGCCTCTGGCTCGTTTCGTTTGTCTTGTTGTTTGGGGTTCTCCCACCCCCACCCCCAACTCCTGCCATGAGTGTGAGGTTTACTGGGTTACAGTTTAGGATCAGCATGTCATTCTTCCCACGGGCTAGCTTCCTTCCATCAGTGCCGGCAGGCGTGACTCATCATTGCTGTCCGTCAGTTTCCCTGTGCTGTGGCCCACGGCCTGACAGCCCTGCTTGGGCAAGTGTCTGAAAGCTCTTCCACCAGTAAGCTTTAGCCCAGTGCCAGTCAACGCTAGCTTCTTGGGTGGGAAGTCTGAGCTCCACTAAGTGCCTACAGCTCAGTCTGCTAGCAGGTCTCCTGTCCATCTGTCTAGGGGTGCTCTGTTTTGGCATCCCATGGACCCGCAAGCCCTCACTGTTCCAGGATCCTGATTCTCCTCCTGCTGTGGTCTATCGCAGTGTCTCCCTATCTCAGCAAACTCTCATAGTTCTCATTTCCTGGGGTGAGGGTGTGCAGTACAGGGATCTATCTCTGTTCCAGAATATATGCTCTCCTGCTTGCTTGCTTTTTTTTTTTAAATGTATATATACACAAATAGCATTTTTATTTTATACTGGTTTACTTACAAAGTCTGTGTACATTCTTTTTCACACTGGATTGTTCCCATTTCCTTTACCCACCTGTCCATCCACCCAACAAATTGTGCAACCTTATGATTAACCCCCTGCCCACCCTCCCCCCTCTGCTCCTACACCCCCCCATTCAGTCGTCTACAATAATGGTCTTAGACAGCATTTGTCCTTGTGGGACTGAGTTAGTTCATGCAGCATAATGCTTTCCAGTCCCTCCCAAATTAAGTAGTGATTTACAGAATCATTGCTCCTGCGTGCTACATGCAAATGTACCATAATTTCTCAATCCATTTGATTGTGGCTGGACATTTGGGCTGTTTTCCCTGTTCCTGTGATGGTGAATAATGCTGCTGTGACATTGGTGTACAAGTCCCCATTTGGGCCTCAGTTCTCATTCTCTCAGTGTATATTCCACGCAGTGAAATAGCTGGGTCACATGGAGTTTCTGTGTTCAGCTTTTTAAGGCAGCACCAAACTGCCTTCCAGAGTGGTTGTACCATTTTACAATCCCATCAACAATGTGTAAGAGTTCTATCTCTCTACTTCCTCCAACATTTGTAACATGGTTTGCTTTCTTAATGACAGGGAGATTCTGGCTCACGTTGGAGGCCAGTGGGTCAGTTTAGATCCCTCTGTGGGAGTGTGTGGTCTCCCACGTCTCTTCCTGTCAGTGTAGAACCCTTTCTACCTTCTTCTCTGGCAACTCTTACTATTAATCTGTTTCTATATTTACTTGTTACCAAGCTAGTCCTTATAGAATTTTAGAGCTTTAAGACCCAAACTCGTGTAAGCCTCATGGCTTTCTAGATCCCAGGTGGAGGCTCATTCAAGCTCAGTGGCTGTGCCCAAGGCTGTAGAAGTAGCAGCACGTCAGTAATCCTGTGCCACGGCCGCTCCGTAGGATGAGTTTGCAGGATTTCATGATTCCAGAGCCGGGTGACTTACACAGGTGACAGGGTCTGATGGAGAGTTCTCAAAAGAGGATTCCATTTTCAAACAAATGGCTCTCACACAGAAGAGTACCTTATCTAGGACCCCCTTTTTGTGACCACTCTGATAGCTTTCTAAAGCATGCTGCTGGAATTGGGCGTCCTTGAGTAGCTGCTGTCCAGTTCTGGCGGAGGACTGAGTATGGTAGAAGGACAGGTTGAGGCGAGCATGTTCTGGACCTCGTTTCTCTCTGGACCTCGTTTCTCTCTGTTACATATAAGGGTCACTGTGAGTCGGTGGTCCCTAGCAATACCAGGCAGTAGTCGCCATGCTGTGAGTGTACAGAAGAATAGGCTGTCCACCATGGATCCGATTTTAAACCCTACTGTTCAGATGTTAAATGATTGTCCTTTAGGGATCCTGCACACCCCTTCCCAAATCTCAAGCCATCCCAATCCCTTGAAGTTTAAGTTCTACTCCTAGACCCAGATCTGGGCTTTACTCTGGTCTCCAGAGAAGCCAGATCTTAACCAGTTTGATTGTCCACACCACTTCTCTCGACTTGCAGGAGAAATGAGTCACAAAGCCTCTTGGCCTCCAACTTGGTCATCTACCCAGATCCCTGAGTGCTGTCACCGTTCCCGGGCTCTTCCCAGAATTCCCCACCATTACGTTCTTCAATTTCAGATCCTTCTCTCTTATCATCTCTGCCCTCTTTGTGGAATATCCTGTGCTGATTATTCTCAGCTCCTGCAGCCTCATCCATCCTGGGCTGGAGAAACGCACATTATCCAGACAGACGTCAGTCAACTCGGGCCCTGTCCACAGTGCAACAGCAGCACTTGAGAGTGCGATGGTCTGACCACACTGGGCTCCCCGCACAGTGTGGGGACTGGACAGTGTAAGCTCCCTTCTCCTTTCCTAGAGCACCCCGCACTGAACCCACAGCCCAGCTCAGAGAAAGTCTCCTCATCATTGCTGTTGTGCCATCAAATCAGAACTGACCCATAGCGGAGCCTCTGGCGGATTTTCAGAGGCAGTTAACCACACGGGAGGAGACTGCCCAGCCTTCTCCTGCGGAGAGGCTGATGTATTTGAACCTTGTGCCTTTGGGATTGCAGTGCAGCTTCTTTCTTACCAGTAGGCCACCAGAGCTCCCTCTTCACTTCATGTTTGTTGTTGTTATGTGCCTTCGAGTCACCTGCAACTCAGTGACCCTATGTACAACTGCCCTAAACCCTGCTCTATCCTGTGCCAGTCTCACTGTCTTCGACACACCTACCCTCTTAATTTTAAAACTCTGCGTAGAGTAATAGTCCTTATGCATTTAATCAATGCAGATCCTCTCCTCTGGCCAAACGGGACATCCCAAATTAACCATGAGCTTGGAGAAAGCCTTATTTTACTACTTGTGCCAGCCAGACCTACACTTTAATAAGCAGCACAGCTGAAAACGGACTTGGCTTCTAGCGAGATTTGTCACTATGCCTACTATCTTTAAAATCCTGCTCTTGTAGGTAACAATAGAAGTCATCTGCTCTCCCCACCCCTTCATTTACTGCGCCTCACCACTCACTTCAGTATTTAACTTATGTGTTTGTCTATCGGACTGCCTCCTCATAGATGATGAGATTTGCCAGTGAGGCAGCAAGGGACCCCCAGAAAGGCGCTGTGCGTACCCTAAGTAGCCCCTAGATTTCATTTCTGGCTCAGTAGCTGGCTAAAACCTCTCTAGTGGTTTGTTGGGGTTTTTTTGTTTTTTGGTTTTTGTTTTGTTTTGTTTTGTTTTTTGTAGTTGTTGTTGTTGTTTTTTTAAATGTCTTAGCTGAAGGCATTTAGAATGGCTTCTTTTGTTCGGATTTCCCTTCACAGAGACCAGTCCCATGAGCCCTTTCACCTGCATTATCCATTAATGCTGTGGATCCATTTCCCCAAATAAACAAGCTTTCAAAAAAAAGGTATGCAGCCAGACTGCATGTGGGGGATGTGCCCCGGGACCTGCTTTGGCGCAGCCTCTGCACTTTCTGGGATGGCCTCTCTCCTTCCTCGATGGTAGTGGCAGTGTTTCTCGGCCTTAATTTCTAGAAGTTTCTCCCTGCATTGCTAATCCTGTGTGCTGCTCCTCAGCCCTCATTTCTGTTTGTTCTACTTCCTGGATGCCTCTTCCTGATCATCTTTCTCCTCTGACTCCAAGCTCTGGGGACACATGTGCTTTGTACATAACACAGAGATGTGACTTAGAGGTGGGGAGGCACCACTGAGGACTCGTGCACATCAGCTGGTGTCGCTGGACACAAACAGAGAAGGTCTCCCGTGAGTAGGGCAAGCCCAGACGAGGAGGAGGCTGCCTGGAAGGCCAGCAGCAGGCTCAAGGGCTGTACAAGACCTGAAAACATCGGCTGGTGGAGAGCTGGGGCTTGGGGTTTGCGTTATAAAGAAAGCAGAAGCTGTAGCTCAAGTCAGAGGACTCAACTCAAAGTGTTTAAGAGCATTAACGTATACACTGTAATCAGAACCATGCCCAGTGCCGTTGGTTCTGTTCATATTGACCAGGTCTCCTAGGTCTTTACCGAAGATGACCTGTCTGTCTTCCAAGGAGGGATGAGACTGAACTGTTGAGTCTTCGTTAGCGTCCAGCGCATTGCATGCTATGCCTCAACTCAGCAACAGCTCATTGCTACTGGATCGGAATAGAATCGTAGTGGACTTTTAATTGCGATTCCAGGGCTGTAAATCCCATGGGAGGAGATTGCCCATCTTTCCAGAGCTCCTTATGTCCACTGTTCTTCTTGCTGTTACGTACCATTCAGTTGATTACGACTCTTAGCAGCCATGTGGACAACACCTTAAGCCCTGTCCTGAGCCACCCTTGCTGTCTCTGACACACCTGACCCCATGACAGCCACTGCGTCACTTCCGTTTCATCCAGGGTCTTCCTCTTGTACCCTTCCAAGTATGATGTCCCTCTCTGAGGACATACCCAAAGTATGTGAGTATCAAAATCCTTACCTTCAAGGAGCAACTTGGTTTCATCCACTCCAGGACAGAGCTGTTTGTTCTCTTGCCTGTCCATAGTTCATCATTCTCTTCTCCAGCACCACAACTCAAAGACATCAATTCTTCTGTCATCCTAAGCCCAGCTCTCAGATGCATAGCAAGCAGTTGAGAAGACTATGACCTGGATCAGGCACACCTTAGTCTCTAGACTAACATTGTTGCTCTTTAGCACTGTGTAGAGGTTCTTGCTAGCTGATTTTCCCAAGGCAATTCTTTTGATTTCCTGCCTGCTGGTTCCAAGGGTGTGAATTACGGACCTGAGCAAGAGGAAAACATTAACAGCTTCAATAATTTTTTCCATCTATCATGACTCAATGGTAAAGATTTTTGTTTTCTTGATGTTGAGCGTCAGTCCATTTTGAAGGCTACAGTCCTTGATATTCTGCAGCAAATGCGTCAAGTCCTCCCCAGTTTCAGCGAGCGAAGTTGTGTCATCTGCATAACACAGGTTGTTGATAAGTCTTTCTCCAATCCTGATGCCACTTCCCCTTCCCCAATAAAGTCCAGCCTCACAAGTTGTCTGTTCAGAAAACATATCGAGAAACATGAATCCCTGGCACCTTCCATTCTTGATTTTGAACCAAGTGTTCCTTGCTCTGGTCAAACAATATTTCTTGGTCTAGGTATAGATTTTTGCATCAGCATAATCAAGTGTTCCCATTTTTCTCAGTGTTGGCCACATTTGGTTGTGATCGTCAGTTGAACGCTTTTGCTTAGTCGATAAAACACAAATAGACATCCTTCTGGTACTCTCTGCCTTCAGCCAAGATCCATGTGACATCAGCAGTGATATCCTTAGTGCCATGATCTCTTCTAAATCCAGAGTGGGTTTCTGGCAGTTCTCTGTCAATGTACTGTTCCAGTTGTTATTGTTGGGTGTTGTTTGTTGTTGTTGTTGTTTTTATAATCTTCAGCTAGATTTTGATTGCATGTGATAGTAGTGATGTTGTGTACGACGGAGTTGGAACCAACCCATAGCAGACCCTCCAGCAAGTTTTCAGAGGCAGTTAATCACACAGGAGGAGATTGTCCATTCTTCTCCTGCAATATTAGTGATATTGTTCAATAATTTCCACATTCTGTAGGATTACCATTTTGGGAATGGGAATAAATGTAACTCTCTTCCAGCCAGTTGGCTAGGTAGCCATCCAGACTTCTTGGCACAACCTGGTGAGCACATCCAGGGCTGCATCTGATTTTTGAAATCTGTTGTTTGGTATTCTATCAGTTCATGGATCCACTATGATAAATTTATAATTTCAAGTGGTAAAGGTACATACTTCATTTCTTATGTGTGTGTATGAATAACTATTTAAAAATATTTGATAATTACAGAAAAGTTGCAAGAATAGAATAAGAGACTTCTCTGTGTTGTTCACCTAGATTCTCATTTATTAACATTTGGCCATATTTGCGGGACTCTGAAACCTGTTGGTGTGGAATTGAGACATTAAGGAGAGTAATGAGCAAAGCCTGGAAGCAGGAGCGGCATCCACTTCCGAAATGGCTTGCCTCCAGAAACTCTATGTATGGACCGTGCTCAGGCCTTTCGTTCATAGGGTCGCGATGAGTCGTCTACGACTCGACGGCATCAAACAACAACAACAATGAGCAAAGGCTGAAATTTCCATGGGGAAAAGGCCTGCTGTTTATCCACCTGAGCGCTGATCATCAGGGTCAGTAACCTTTTCTCGTTGATACAATTGTAGTGTTGTCTTTATAACTCTCATACAGCTGCTGGACAGCATGTTAACAGACGGAGTGGTGGGCAGTGTGTAAACAGATGTGGCTGCAGTTTACCCGCCCCTGAGACTCTAAACTAATGAAATTCACAAACCTCCTCCTCTGTGTTGTACACCTGGCTCAATGAATGCTTTGTCTGAGGCCAGACCCTTCCCAGAGTCCTTGTCATATCTCATTCAGAAGAACGCTGTGAGGTTATTAATAGTATTGTACTCATTTTGCAGATAAGAAAGCAGAGGTTTAAAAGGTGACAGATAGTAGCTTAAGTAAGAGCAAGGCTGGGGTTTTGAACCAATATAGCTTGACTTAAGCCAAGCTTTTTATAGTCTCATTCATCCAGAATGTCATTTATGTGTGCATTTGCTTTTAGATGTTCACATTAGCCAGTATTTGGACTTTAGCAAAACTTTAGCATATATGCAATTAGATCATTTCTAAAACCCTTGCAAATTAATACATGGCAGGAATTTTTAAATCAAGAGTGTTTGCAGGGTACAGGCTTGCTGACACTGGTTCTGCTGTGCCTCCCAGCCTGGGTTGCTTCTCACCATCTGGGGAACCAGTGCTGGAGATGAGTGTCAGTGGCGCTCAGAAACCGGGTGTCCACACTGGTTTCCAGGTCTCAGTACTCAGTGCCTGCGCTGCATTGGCCAGGTGAACGGATGCTGCCAACACTGCTAACAGCTGCCAGCCATATTATGCACACAGGCGAAGATCCTTGTGGGACAAAGTTTGTTCTCAACTACCAGCCAGTAGTGGCTGTCTGAGCCCACCCAGCAGTGCCATGAAAGAAAGACCTGCCAGTCTGCATTGAAAAATGTCTTAGCTGACCCTCCAGAGGGTTTTCAGAGGCTGTAAATGGTACAGGAGGAGAGTGCCCATCTCCCAGGGAGCAGCTGGTGGATTTGAACTGTATGCCTTTGGGTTGGCAGCACAGCCGTGAGGGCATCTACTCTGTCACACACGGAGTCTCCATCAGGCAGAACTTGTATTCGGCAGCAACTCTTGGGGGGTTTTGAGAGGTTTTTTTGAGGGGTTTTGCTGTGTTTTCACAAGCTTTAAGCTGCCAGTGATGGTAGCATGCCACGCTGGTGTGGGCGGGAGCCAGAGACACAGATAATCACATAATCCAGGGCATTTCTCACTAGTTGTGGGCCCACAAGCATGCCTGTCAGCCACATAGAAATCCTGACAGAAACCAACTTTCCTTTTTTTTCTGTTGTTACACTAAGTAAAACAGGTTGTGAAGAAAACGTGGAGTAAGAGATTTGAAAAGTGCCCTTTGGCAAGTGTTTCCCAAAGTGCCACCTTCAGCCTCGTGTGGTTGGGAAACAGCTACTGTAGGTATTGGGAGAGGGGTGCTTTCTGTGGTCAGGTTAATTTGGGAAATCAAAGACAAGACACATTTAAGTCATGTTCTGGAAACTTCTGTGTCTGGAAACACGGTTTCCGACATGTTTGACTGGTTTCTTGGTGGGACGTTTTAAGAGATTGTTTGCAGGGATCCCTCCCCCTCTGGGAGACCCTACTCCAGAGCCATTTCCCACTGTTAGCCATGTAGGTACATTTTCTTGTGTTCAGAGGTGTATGTACCAACAACTGTACTGAAAGTTCACCACTTTCAAGTCACTTAGACTCAACAGATATGTGTTCTGCTTGGAGAACAGAGTAGAACGGCCTTAGTCTCCAGGGCTGTAAATACAGATCCAAGTGCCCTCGGCTTTCTCCTCCTGAGCCTCTGAGAGCCCCGACTTTTCAGTTAGTGGGAGAGCACTGTAACACTGTGCCCGCAGGGCTCTTTACAGCACCTACAAACACCACCGTCCCCCACCCCCCACCCCACCCCCCACCCAAGCCCCATACTGTCTGGGCAATTCTGACTCCTGACCTCCTTCACTCTGATTTGGGAGGGGTTTTAACTGGGACGCTGTATTTTTTAAGTCTTTCTAGGAGCACACCACCTTTACTTAGCAGAACCACCATGCCAACATTATTGGGGCTCCCTACAGTCCCTCTTGTTGTTCTTAGGTGACATTGAGTTGACCGGCGCCCAGTGAACGTCAGGTCTGGACCTTGCCCTTTCCTGCGCCATCCTCCGAAGCAGTGATTATTAAATCCATAAAAGTTATCTGAAGCAGCCCTGATAATCGGTTTTCTTTCATATATGTGCAGTGTGTTTTAGTTTCTCTTTTAGTATTTTAAACTTTCAGAAACATTTCCAGGATAGTAAAAAGGACTTCTCTTTTAACTGTTTATCCAGATTCTCCAGTTGTTAACGTTTGACCATTTTGTATTCTCATTCTGTCTGTACATAGATGCTGTTAATGTGCCATCGAGATGGAACTGACCTATAGCTGACCCTCCAGTGGGTTTTCAGAGGCTGTAAATCACTCTAGCAAAGATGGCTTTCCTGGTCCTGAGGAACAGCTACTGGATTTGAACTGCCTGCCTTTGGGTTGACAGCACAACTCCTTACCACTGAGCCACCAGAGCTCCCTAGTGTGTAGGTGGAGTTAGAGGAATCGATACCTTTGAGTCGGTGTTGGAGAAGAGTACTGAATATCCATCCCATGGGACAGCCAAAAAGAAAGTAAAAATAAATTAAAGAACAAAGCACAACCAGGTTGCCCTTAGTCAAGGATGGCAGCTTCACCTCACATACTTTGAGCATGTTCTTAGGAGGGGGAGCAGTCCTTGGGCCAAGACATCATGCTTGGAAAGATGGAGGATCAGTGAAAGAGAGGACCGTCAACAAGATGGACTGACACAGGACTGTGATGGTGGGCTCAAGTGTGTCAGAGATGAAGAGCAGGGCAGGATCTCAATCCATCATTCATAGGGTCACTGTGAGTAAAAGTTGACTTGATGGCAACTGACAGCAACAACAACAATTTTATTTATATACACACACACACACACACACACACACACACACACACACGTTGTTAAGGGCCATCGAGTTGAGCATGACTCATAGCGACCCTGTGAATGAAAGATCTGAACCCTGTCCTGTCCTGCACCATCCTCATACATCCTGACACATGAGAGCCCACTGCGGCAGTCTCCGTGTCAATCCACCTGGTTGAGGGTCTTCCTCTCCTTCACCCTCCACCCTTCCCAGCATCATATCCTCCAAGGAATAGCCCCTGCTAACAACATGCCCAAAGTATGTGAGGTGAAGCCTCATCTTTCTTGCCTCCAAAGAGCACTCCAGCTGCACCCTCTCCAAGACATAGCTGTTCATTCTCTTGGCCGTACATGGAAGTCTTTAGCTTGGCACAGTTGGGGACACACACACACACACACACACACACACACACACAC
>NW_006399761.1:26167493-26171516 GCF_000299155.1 Elephantulus edwardii | reverse complement strand
CTCTCTCTCTCTCTCTCTCTCTCTCTCTCTCTCTCTCTCTCTTTCAACGAGTGAAATCTGAAGTACAGAGTCCTTTAGGGCACTGTGAATTCATCTCTTTAAAAATAGTTGTGGAGGGAGCTCTGGTGGCTTAGTGGCAAGAAGGTGAACTGCAATCCCAGAGGTGTGCGGTTCAAATCCACCAGATACTCTGCTGAAGAAGGAGGGGTAATCTCCTCTTGTACCAGTCAAATCTGATTTGATAGTACACATACACAAAAATAGTAAAATAGAAATAGTTGTGGAAACTCAAATTAGGCTAAACCTACACTCCCATTGAATCAGTTCTTATTCCAGAGACCCTCCGCTGGGTGGAATTTTTACTAATTTTTCTTATTCTTAGTACTGTAAGGTTAAATCATGCTTTGGACATGTGTGAAAGGTTATCATTAGTCTATGAGGGAACATTCTGATAAACTGGCAGCTTGCAGTTCCTATGAGGAGAGAATCTTTCAAAGCCAGAAAGGTTTCTGTGCAGCCCTCCATGGCACAGTGCGGTGTGGTTTCTGTTGAGCGGGGAACCTTACAGCTAGCTGTTTGAAGCAGGTTTCGTGCCATGGTGGACTGTTCTTCCCGGCAGTGGGGCTTGGCTGAGTCCTGTCACACTCCTGGTCTGATACCTCCCCGTGAGCTTTTAGTCTGTAGAACCCACAGATGCAGTGCTGCGGGTCTTGGCTTGGTAAGACTTCTGGTTTTTTGTGTTTCCTGTGGTGACTGTCACACGTTCTCAATACATCGATACAGACAGTTTTTCACATTTTAGCTAGTGTAAACAGCGATTCATGGGAAGTATGTTGGAGCTTCCTTATCAGTATGTTTGGGCCATGAAATCAAAGTTACTTAATTTTGAGATTAAGTAACCCTGTCTGAGCCTGAAGTGAGTTGAGCAAACCCTAGGCCACCTTACAGAGAGACTTGGTGTGAGGGGACTCTGGATGGTGGCTTATGTAACCTCTCGTGGAATGTTTCCAGAGCCATAAAAGGAAGCTGAACTAGGCACCTCTCCTTCCTGGTATCAACACTGAGCTCATGAATGAGGCCAAGGTTTGTGTCCTCAAGGAGAGCGTAGGAAACAGCCACTGCCACACTGTCCCAGAGGTAGAGCAGAGGCATTGTCAAGAGGGTTGACACAGGGCCCTCACAATGGCCTCTGGGCATGCACATCTGACTCCAGCCCAGGCACCCACAGGGAGCTGAGTGAATGGTGACTTGTCTCCATCCGCAGTCACGTGGCCCAGAATCCCAGCCTCCACCCATCTAGTTCTTTCTCACTCATTGCCGTGAGTGGAACCATCATAGCTGACCCTCCACAGGTTGGCCAGATCTGAGGATAGGAGAGTCTCCATCTCTCTTAATCCAGGTTGGCTGCTACATTTGACTGCCGGAGAGGGCCTACACCAGGGCTCCCTAAAACACTTCTTTTTAGGTAGATTCATACCTAATCTGAAAAAAATGCCTTGATTGGGTATGAGAGAGAATGATAGAGTAAACCCTTATATGCTCTCCACACAGAAGCAATCATCATTGAGATCTTTGAAATCATTGAGATCTTCTTTGGCCAAGATATTTTCTAACTACAGATACTTCAGTATGTCTATCTAAAAAAGCAGATCTTTTTATTTTTACAAAATACTGCTCTCCCATGTCACAAAATTAAATTATTAATCCATAGCAAGGGACTATTCCCTGGTGTCATCAGATACCCAGGGACCAGCATTTTACTGAGTACTTTTTATGTAGTTCTGCTGCTGTCGGTAACTTTACTGTAAGAACCAACAAGGTCTGAGCTTGTGTTAATTCAAGTGAGAGCTCCTAACAGGGCTCTTTGCTTTCCACCGTGAACAGAAGTGTCTGGTTTGGGGGTGGGAACAAGTGGAGATTTGCACGTGTGTTTCTGCTGCCTGGGATGGCTTCCTGGGCATTTCACAGTATCCTCAGCAATTGATAACCAGAACTTAGAGGGTTTTTTTAAAAAAGACAACAACAATATTTTAATTGGAAAAAGCATCCGTCAGCTGTCAGGCTTCCAGCTTCCACTTTTGAGAAGCAGGATGTTGAATGTGAGTAATGACACAACAGGCCTATAAAATGCGGACGAACCCTGGATGACTCATCCAGTACAATGCAGTATATTTGTCAAGGAGACTGAATCATATATGGGGGAAACCACTTCTCAAGCAGCCAGCTGGTTCTCAGGTCAGCAAGAGACGAGCCATTTTTATCCGAAGCTTTATAGTAGCAATAATGCTAATAGCCAGCGCGGGGGCTCTAAGATGTAGAGGAAATGGCATCTCCCGGCAGGTATGTGCTTACTGTTTACATGGACTTCATTTCTCCTTGTTCTCTTCTGGTCTAACCTCTCTGTCTGGTGCTAGCTTCTAATGTTTCCTTTTCTTAAAGAGAGAGTAAAGTCATTGTGATTGTGTCTGTAGCACTGAAATGTGTTTGTGTGTGTGTCCACGTGCAGGGACAGCTAGGTAGGCACTGAGCTCTTATCCATCTCTCCTCCAGCCTGGAACCTTATTTCTCCTTGGATGTTTGAATATATAAAAGACTACTTGATCTAGCCTGAGTTTTAAAGGTCTTACCTCAGGAACAGCTTGCAGAGGTGGGATACCTTTTGGGTGGGTAGAGTTTTTTTAAAAAATGATTAAGCAGCAGTAAGCTGAAGGAGGTGATTTGGATTATGTTGGATTAAAAAAAAATTTTGCCTTTTTTTGTCATCACTGCTCTGAAGATACATGTCTTAATATGAGAAAGCTTTATTTTCCTAGTGTAAAAAATCAGATTATTTTTGCAGATCATAGTTTTTCCCATACTAAATTCATACATTGACTTTTTCTTGGTAGATGAAAGGGTAGTGGGGCTTTGGAAGCAACATTTCAGCTCTCACATGATCTCATTGTGCATAGCTGGAAAGCTGTGTCTGCTGTCGGACCCCTTCCCTCTCTGCTCACTAAATTTAAGCTGTGCCGGACTCGTTAAGGCACATATCTTGTTTATGTGAATATATGAAGCATTCCTCTGTGTGTTGACAGCCTCATTATATTTTTTAAAAAATTTTTTTGAGTCTTACTTACTAGAGACAGATGCTATAGTTAGTTTATAGCACTACTATTTATGCTTCCTTGGTCTGTCTGTCCAGAATGGCTGGGTCAGGACCTGTAATAAAGCTGCCTGCAAATTTCCCAAAGATTCAGCATTGGTGAAGCAGCCGGGTCCATGGTGGTAAATCCTGTTATCAACTGGAGAACATTAAATAGATCTTGAGTTGCCAAGCTAGAAAAATGGGCAGACTTCATTCCCACACTGTCCATAATGATGTCTTGTTGTCCTTGAGGTATCGGAATTTCAAACTGTCGGTAAATGCATTCGATTCGTTTATCTAAATGCATTCAGTAATTCAGATAATACGGCAAGCCAGCATGAAGGGGATTTATTTTGCGTGTTTCTGCTGGTTTGGTAGATTGACCAGGGAGATGGGGGTGGGTAGTCACTTTTTATAGAATGGACAATTTGTTTTTTTGGCGACAAGGCCATCTCCAAATTTCATTAATTTTGCATTCTATAAATGAAAGCCACCTGTTATGCTGTAACATGCTAATTATGGTAGAGGACAATAATGAGGAAGGACAGTATTTGAAATATGTGGGGGTTTTGCTAAGAATTTTCCTGCCCACATCTGTAGTGCTTATTTTTATGTGTATGTATATTTAATATTTTATAGTGCATATTTAATAATAGCACTTGGTGATACTGAAAACTATTCAGATTCTAAGGACCCTCCCCATTTTTCTCATTATCAAGTTGGTTTAGTCTTTTTGTTTTTTAAAGTTATAGAAGAAATGCTACTGAAAATCCCTTATTTTGCGGCCTTAGAGTAAGTGTGGTTCTCTCACCCAGCACACTCACTTCCGGGTCCACTAGGTCAAGAGTCTTCAGAGGAATAATGTGTTTAAGTAAACCAGTATATAATAAAAATAT
>NW_006399761.1:26141555-26167393 GCF_000299155.1 Elephantulus edwardii | reverse complement strand
GTCCATGAAAGATTGTATAAAACACAATGTATATGAATGAACCATAACGTAAAGATGTTATTTAAGAAAGCCAATAAAAATATTTTAAAAAAAAGAATGTGAATTCGTCTTGTTGTATCACAAAAGCAAAAGAACTAGAATTTCTCTGGAATATTTGGCTCAATTATATAATTTTCCCCCCTTGAGACGTATAGGAAAGGATTATGGACAAGTGTAACTAAACTGCCCCACTTTAAAAAATCTTGATTTATTGGTATATTCAGTGAGAATGCCTCATTTTCCTGTGATTTCTGTAATTGAGACAGACTCATCCTATCTCAATTACTCCAGGTTGTATAGATTCCTTTCGTGCTGGTTTCATTACACACTCCAGGTGTATTGATCATTGAGTGATAATCACTCCTGGGTTGGGGCCGCCCATCCCCAGAGGCCTCTCTGTTAAGAACTTTGGGACCACATGCTTCTTAGATTCCTCCTTTCCCCTTTTAAGGGAAAAAAAACCACAACCAACTACAGAAGCACAGTTAATACCAAAGGTCCCTTATCACTCAACCCGGAAGCAATCAATAAATATTGAGTGAGGCGTTGCCTAGGTTCAGAGCAATGTGCTGGGTCATGTTAAATTAAAAAGTGCTTGAGATTAGCCCTCAGCCCTGTCACTTTTAATTCCCTCTCCAGAGAGCACGCACAGTCACTGGTGACATAGCCCTTTCTGGATTTTCTTTGATTCATGGATTTACTGGAGTCTGTAATCCAGGGCCACTAATTGCTGTGTGTAGAAGTAACTTTTTAGTGGTTTCTCAGCCAGGAAGAGTGACATGACCTTGGAGGAAGAATTTCCTCCTCTCTCTCTTTGGGGAGGGGTGGTGACAAAGAGAGAATAGTGACCATTAAGGCCAGTTTCCCCTAATCTTTCTTGGTGTTGTGGCCTCTCCCCTTTTAGCATCTGGTAAAATAACATTCCCAGTGACTCTTCAAACCCATAACCCCAGCCCAGTGCTGTCCAGTCTGTCCTGTCTTGTAGCAGCCTTCGAGGACAAAGCCCCGTAAAGTTTCTAAGGCTGCACAGCTTTTTGTGGAAAGAAGCCCATTGCCACATCTTTATGGTGGTTTCTAACTGCTGACATTTTCGTTCCCAACCAAGAGCTTAACCGCCATGCCACCAGGGCTGCAATGATTCATGGTTATTATCAATTAAGCAATCATTTCATTAAAGCAGGTTTATTTAAAACCTCCACAGATTGTCTGGCAACATTTTCAAAGGCTTCTAGTTAGTGAGGCCTGTGTAAGTCTGCAGTCTGTTCTCGTACGAGGAGAGATGGGGGCTTCTGGATCTCGGGGCCCAGCTTGAGCTGTGTGCTGCCTACTGTCCGTTGCTCCTGAGCTGTCCTCCCCACGTTTGGGGCTTCTGGTCGCTCTGTCTTCATGGTGGGTGGGAGTAATAACACTTGGAGCTAAATCTTGGCTCATTGTCTGAAAAGAGCCACTTTCTTGTGCAGCACAGCAGAGCTTTTTTAGGGCATGAAGTCCCACTTCTGTGGGGTGAATGACCACTCCTTTTGCCTTCCCCAGTGGGCTTTACCAGTCCTGAGCCTTCTTCCAGGTCCGAGTGTACTGGCGGCAGGTTCGCCTTGGCATCTGTGCCCAGATTCTCTTGGGGTGTGTCCAGGGCAGCTCTGGGAGCCATATCTGTTCTTGGGTGGAGCCTTCATCACCATTTCATGACAAATGACCACAGAAGAAAATGCAGGTGCTCAGAGCCTGGCTGGCGGTGGCACCTTCCTTGTGGCACGTTCTGAGAGCAGCTGGAGAAGCAGGGCCTCCGCTGCCTCTACCACCTGCAGGGAACTGCCGCACGGTCCTCTGCCTTTCCGGGATTCAGCCAAGAGGTGGCCTCTGGTTGTCACTGCTAACACCATGTGTGTCACACATCTCCAGGCTGGAGATGTCCGGCCTGGGCGCAGCTCTGGTTTGCTTTTCCTCCCGCAGATGGCCCTGGTGCCCATCGGGTGGAGAAGATGGGTGACCTGCTCCGGCCCTGGCCTCTGGGGCCCTGCTGGCCCAGGCGTCTCGAACCTCATCGGGTGGAGGGCCGACAGCATGTGTCACAAAGGGCTGCTTGGGAAGGGCGAAGGCAGAGTGAGTGCCCGTGGGTGGGCATGTGTTCTGGGCACATCCCCGAAGAACTGCAGCGTGCAGGATCTGGCAGAAACCGTTCCAGAGGAAAAGAAAGCAGTCCCCCTTTGAGTAATATGTTTTATACTTGCCAGTGTCCCTGTGCAGGTGAAGAAGAGCTTTGTTTGGTTTTTAGGAATCTTTGAAAGGGAAGGTGGTGGTGGTGGTGGTGGTTAGGTGCCGTGGTTTTTTGACTCCTGGTGATCCTGTGTCCTCCATCCTGCAGCCTCCTCACGAGCTGTTGTCATCTCTGGGTCTGTTCTTGCTAAGCCGTCTTGTCAAGGGCCTTTGTAGTTTTTGCTGGTCGTCTACTTTATCAAGCAGGAGAGGCATCTCTTCCTGATAAGGCCAGAGCACGTGGGATACAGTCTGGGCATCCTGGCTTCTGAGGAGACTTGTAGCTGTTAGTCTTCAGGACGCTCCTGTTGCTCTTCTGGCGGTCCATGGGGGACCCAGTCCTCTTTGCTGCCAGCGCCCCATTCAAGCATGATTGTTCTTCCTTGCTCATTAACGAGCCTTCATATGCACACGAGGCAGTTGAAAAAATGATGGCTTTCGTCTGGGGCCTCTGAGTCCTCCCAATGACATGTCTGGTTTTTAACATCTGAAAGAGGGCTTTTCAACAGATTTGGCCATTGTGATACATTTGTTAGGTTTCTTGACTTCCATGTGTGTTGACTGTGGATTCAAATAAAATTAAATCCGTGACAACTTCAGTCTTTCCCCCCATTTGTCATGATGTAGCCTGTTCATTTGTGAGAGTTTTCACTTTCTTCATGTTGAGTAATCCACTCCGAGAGCCAGTCTTTGATCTTCATCTGTAACCACCACCTCACAGCCTCTGCTTCAAGCAGGCAGACGGTTTCCATCTGCGTGCTGAAGGTCGTCAGTAATCTCCCACCAGTTCTGAGGACAAAATGGAACATATAAAAAGGAAACGAATCATGAAAGATGGGTACTTGCCCTCCTCCCATGTCAGTTTACAGCTTCCGAAAACTTGCCGGAGGGTCGGCCACGGCTGGGTCCATTCCGATTTGACGGCAACTCATTGCATTTCTCAGCCGTAAGAAGGAGCCCTGATTACACAGTGGTTAAAGCACTTGAATACAAATCAAAAGATTGGCTGTTCAAGCCCTCCCACAACTCTGAGGGAGACAAGATCTGACCATTAAATAGATTCCAGCCTGTAAATCCTAAGAGGCAGTTCTGTGGGGCTACCAAAAGTGTCCGTGGTGCATAATAATAACAGTCATTTAAAAAGATGCATGGAGATTCTATAGCTGTTTTGAACATGCTGTATGTATATTCAGTTAGGATCATTGGCTAAATAACTAAGAGTTGACAATAGAGAACAAACCATTTTCCTCTTGGTAGAATCAGTACCAGAGAAATGGTTGTGTTTTTCACATACATAATCTCCCTGATCCCTCAGTGACTAAAGCTTTAAGAAATGTGTCATTTCTATTTGAAAGATCATGCTTCGGTCCAGCCATCTTGAGAAAGTTTGGCAAATTGATTGTGTTTCTCATAGTGCAGAATATTTCTTAAAGGGTGGTTGTGAGTTACTTACCTACTTTGGACAGTAGGTGCTTTGCATTTGGAATCAGAATTCTTTATAAAAGTTTTAATAGTGGCAAGGTGTACTTCTCACAGACTGCCAAAATGTTTCTCAGCCAAATCCTCAAGTCTCTAAGTTGGAGTTTGCCTTGCTTATACATATTTCAGACGTGCCTCTATATTTCTCAGATTGTCTTTTGACTCTCATGATTGTTAGAGTGAATTTGGCTTCATTAATTGTTAGAGTCAATTCTCTTAGATGCAAACACACAAGAAAAGGGGCCATCCGCTCATATCACCTGCTGGCCACGCCTTTGTTCCTTATACCTCAGTTATTCTCAGGTGTTGAGAATTCGTGGGGACTTAGTCATTGTCAGGAAGGACCCTGCTTTCTCAGTGCTTTCAAGGACTTTGTTAGAGGGCCAGAATAAAGAGGGCTTGATTCTGGGATGTATCCGAAGCCCAGGGCTGGATAAAATGAGATGTGAGTTGCTCTTCCTCACCCAGCGTTTAAACCCTGGGTTTTTACATTCTTTGGGCCATCTGCGGTGACGGTTTCGTGACAGCCTCATGCCAGTGTCTTACACCTGGGTTTTGCCGGCTGGCCAGATGTCCTGCCCCTTCGTTGCCAGTAAAGCACTGTAGTGGGAGAGGTTGACTGTGGCCCCTTGGTTGTGCCTGGAGTGGTTTTTGATTGTGGTGGTGGTTTTTCATGCTGTCGAGTCAGAACTGACCCAGTGCTGACCCTCCAGCAGGTTTTCAGAGGCAGTAAATTTGCACGGGAGGAGATTGCCCATCCTTCTTCCAGGGAGCAGCTGGTGCACTCGGACTGGGTGGAATTCACTGCTGAAAGCCTGGCTGGGTTCACGACTGCAGGCATGTGCTGGCAATCGCCAGCAGTGCAGGCCTCAGCAGCTCTGCCCTTGGGGATCCCAGCTAGCTGAGAAGATCACGGGTCTCTAATAAATGGGTTTCTTCTTCTTTCTCAAGCTGGTCGACTTCAGGATGTAGACATAGCTCTGTGTTTCCTGGATGTTAAAATCCAATACCTCAGCCCAGAATATTCTCTTACAGAAGCAGGAAGAAAGGAAAAGGGTATTTTAATCTTCTCTGGTCAAGCTTGGCGGCCACTTGGGTTACACATTCTCTCTACAGCTCTGTTCTTTCTGGCATATCGTGGAAGCCTGTCCGTGTTAAGGGGATTATGCAGAAGGAAACTGCAGATATGCTAGCTTCTAGTCTTAGGGACCCCAAAAGGAAAAGGGCTCTGTGAGACTGACTTGGGACTTCTAAACGATGCCATTGATATTGACCTTTTAAACTTAAGTCATTTCAAGTTTGCGTATTTAAGGGCTTCTTTCTCATCAGTCTCCTGTTTCAAGGAGAAAGAGTCCCCCTTCAAAGGTGATTGAACCACATTGCTCATTATGTATAGGAAAGAAAATGCAGGCAGGAGAGAGAGGCAGGCCCGTGGTGGAGGTTAAGTGTCCGGACTGACAGAGATTTTGAGAAAGGCCGGCCTCTGGTCTGGGAAGCTCTTCCAGGACCCGCCAGCCCCGCCCCACCAGCCATGGCGTTTGTTGTTTCTCCCTGTTGGTCCCATTGACATTTGGTTGCTCACCAGTCAGGTACACCAGCACCGTGGGAATGGCTTCTCCCACATCCCCCAGAGCACCTCACTTGGAAATGGCAACCTTGACCACACACAGAGCCTTTAAAAATCAATGAATGACTCTCTAGGTACACTGACCCCCAGGAGAGCTAGAACCACACAGAACTGCTTTGTTTTTCAAATCTTAAGTTTTCTGCCTCATCTTCTCTTTTCATTGAAAATCGTTGACTTTTCCTTCATACACAAACTCTCCCCTTTTGCAGACTTTACTCTTAACCAAAATGAAATCCATTGTTATTCAAATAAATTCAGACCTCTAGTGACCCTGTAAGAGGCCTGGTGGGAAGAAGCTGCATGTTAATCCCCAGAAGGCATGTGGTTAGAATCCACCAGCTGCTCTGTGGGAGAAGGATGGGCAGTCTCCTCCCCTGTGATTGATTACCTGTCTCTGAAAACCCATTGGAGGGTGAGACATGGGTCGGTTCTGACACGAAGGCAAACAAGCGCCCTGTGGGGCAGGGTAGAAACTACCCTATAGAGTTTCCAAGGCTCTAAAAGATTTTTGGCATATTGTCATTGGAGCCCTTCCCTGGAAAAGGACATCATGCCTGGAAAAACTAGGGGTCAGTGAAGGAGAGGAAGCCCCTCAATAAGTTGGGTGGACTTAGTGACATGGGGGTTAAACATCCGAGATGGCGGGACGGTGCAGGACCACACAGGGCTTTGCTGTGTTGTTCACAGGCTCGAGCTGAGTCTGAGCTCACTTCACAGCAGATCTTCATGGAAGCAGACAGCCTGCCTTTCTCCCACGGAGTATAACTGGGTCCAGCCTACTCACCGTTTAATTAGCAGTCGAAGGCTGTGCTTAGTGTTCCATAGATCCATGCCCCAAGGACTCGCACACTTGGCTCATGGCAGCATTCTTTGCAATAACCAAAAGGTAGAAATAGCCCAAGTGTCCCATCAGCAGATGAATGGATTAAAAAAAAATGTTTTCTATTTGTACAGTGGCTGTTCATCCATAAAGGAAAAATTATGTGCTTCTATATGTTATGACATGGACAAATCTTGAAAATTTATTGAGTGGAATAAGTCAGATAAACAAAAAAATCCCCACGTATTCCACTTATATTAAAGGTCTATTGTGATGTGCTGTCAAGCTGGAACCTCCTGGCTGACCCCAGCGGGGTTTTGTGTAAATCACACAGGAAGAGATTGCCTGTCTTTCTCCTGAAGAGTAGCTGGTGGACTTGAACCACGTGCCTCTGGGTTGGCAGCATGACTCCTTACCACTAGGCCACCAGCTGTAGAATAGACAAGTGCATAGAGATGAACGTTTATCAGTGCTTGAGGAGTGAGGAGGAGAAAGGAATGGAATGTTAACTAAGTGGCAGTTCTCAGTTTGAGCTGATGGAAACTTTCTGCACATGAATAATGGTGTGATGATTGTTAACACAGTGAATATATTAATCTCACACGGAATTGTATACATTTCCACTTTTTGTTATGTATATGTCAAAACACCCACCCATTACTGTGGAGTACTCATGGTCTTCCTGCATCAAGTTTTCCAAAGCTAGAAAGCTTTGAAAGAGGAGACTGTCTGGGTTTTCTCTTTCTTCTGAGGAGCAGTGGATGCATTTGAACCATCAACCTTTTGATCAGTGGCCCAACTCGTAATGCACTAAATGGCTCAGCTCAAGCTCATTTGCCATCAGATTGGAACCAACTCATAACTGACCTTCTGTTGGATTTCCAAGGCTGTGAATGGTTTGAGAGGAGCTCACCCTTCTTCTTCAGAAAGGTGGATGAGTGGATGGGATGTCCTGGGTTGCTCCTCTTAACCCATCATTTAAACACTGGGTTTTCAGTCTCTCCTTTGGTCATCTCCAGCAGTGGTTTTACAACAGCCTAGTGTCAGTGTTGCGCACCTGCATCTGGCTGGACAGACTGTCTGTCATCAGTCTGGTTGGTTTGGCCCACCGTTGAGGTGAGGCCATTGGGTTAGCATGGCTCCCTGTGTGCCACACCCCCAGCGCTCCTAGTACACTACTAGATCTCCACGTGTATTTACTAAAATAAAAACCTGGGGTTTTTTTGTGTGTGGTTTTTTTTGTTTTTTGGTTTTTTTTAAAGTCAGTCTAGAGACTACGGTGTACCTAATGCAGGCCATGGTCTTCACAGTTACGTGCTATGCATCAGAAAGTGGGACAGTGACTAGGGATGATAGAAGGAGAATTGATGCCTTTGAGCTGTGGTGCTGGTATTGAATACACTGTTAGGAGAACAAATTAGGTTCATCCTAGAGAGGATGAGACCAGGCTGCTCCTTGGAGGCGAGGATTCTGAAGCTTCATCTGACATACTTTGGACATATTGCAAGGAGTGACCCACTCCTTGGAGAGGGACATCATGAGAGGGTCTTGAGGGGATGGGGAGAGGAAAACCCTCAATGAGGTGAATTGACTCAGTGACTGAGGTAATGGGGGTCAGTGTGTCAGAGACAGTAAGTTTGACACAAGATAGAGCAGGGTTCAGAGCTGCTGTACATAGGGTCACTATGAGTCGCAGGCAACTTGACGGCACATAACAACAACATAGATGCAGGATTGTTAACATCTTAAGTTCAGAGTACTTTTTTCCTCATTAAGAATGGCATATTTGATAACACGCAACACACAGTTGCTTTAAAAAGGTATTTTGGAGCATTTTAGTAAACAGGTGAGATTCCTGTATGTGTGTTTGTGTCCAAGGTTGGGGCAGGGAAGAAGTCGAGTGTGTAGTTTGGTTCTTAAAGGTCTAAAAAACTAATGTCAGTGACCTTGAAGAATCCCTTCTCCAGTCTGAATTTTAGTTTTCATGTGTGAACAGAAGGTCTGAAATGGACAGTTCCATCTACCTTGAGAAGAGCAGCACTTACACGTGTGGCTTTTCAGTCATCATCATCATCAGAGCCCCAAGTCGAACCATCTCCGGTCCTGCCTGTACTGGGAAAATGATAAAGTGAGAGAAACAGAGAGAAGTTAGCTTTCTACCGACTCTCATGAGAGATAAGGCCAAATCCTAGGAAAGAGAGGGCTAAGTGAATTGCTAATTATTGCTGCCTCAAAGGGCATCCATGGTCGATAGAGTTGTCTGTATGGAGCTTTTTTTCCTGTCAGACTGCTGCTAGTAAGACAGGCTGGCTTTTCCTCCTCCCTGTCGGCCAAACTATCACCTCCATTTGTTTGAAAGGATTTTGTGGTTTTAGAATTTGGTGTTACCTGGTTGGGTAATTTCTAGACCTTTAACCATGGTTTGCGTGTGGAAAATGAGAAACGTCTTCGAGTCACATGAGAAGTACTGTCATCAGTATCTCCTGGGTTTGGTGTGGATCTCAGTTTTGGCTCTAAGACCACAAGTTTTCCTCCCTGACTTATCTTTTGAGTGTTCTGTCGTTAGAAACGTTGTCGACGGAATTGTGTAGTGAGCGCGCATTGTAGAGTCAGCGGTGACTTTCCTCCCCACCCCAGCCTGCAGGTTGCGTTTTGCTCTAACACTCATCTCCTCTCGTGTGACTTTACCGCCTCTGGAAGCTCACTGGAGGGTCAGTGGTGAGTCAGTTCTGACTCGATGGCTGAGAGAGTTTGAGATAATACAACCAGAAAGCTCCTTAGCAGCCAGGAAGGACGGTGACTTCACGTAATCCGTGAAAACAATGGAAATCCTCAATGAGATGGGTTGGATTGATTATAAATCGAACACTGGGCTCAAACATGCCAATCTTGTGACAAACAGTGGACGGGACAACATTTCGTTCTTTTCTACATGAATCACAGCCAACGCAGTGGCAGCTTAACCAAAATATTGTTTTATTAGATATATACTTATTCACTCTCCATTCAAGACTACTTGCAATTTTTTAATATAAGTCACAGGTACTGCTTTATTACTCACTTTTTTCACTTAACACATGGTAAACGTCTTTCCAGGCCATTACATAGTCCTGTTATGTTCTTTTTATTGGCTTATTATTCTCTTACATGGCTCAACCATCATTTATTTCAGTCTCTATAGGACGTTTCAGCTATTTACACGTCACCGAATCCTGTGCACATCCATGACTATTAACATAATTTCTAGAATTACTGAGTTAACATGCCAAAAGCAAACCACCACCAGTAAGTGGCAGATACCCATGAGCTCTCCCTCAGCATTTCAGGATACGCTTCGCCCACCACTCTTTTCTCTCTTCCCCCCACCCCCAATTTAATGAGAAAGAAAAAAAAAATTATTCTGAGACAGACAGACACAGAAGTTCAAGGGCTACAAGTTAAAGACCTAAACTGGAGGATATTAACTTTGAAACAACTCCTTCGGGTATGTGTTTTGAAGTGCCAGTTTTCCTGTTACATGCACGCTTTAATGTGGTGAGAGTTAATTTTCTTTAGTAATCTCACATTTCCATTAGCCGGCCTTTGGGGTTTAAAGGTGGGTCATAAATACCATTTTTGGAAGGGTGTGTGAAACAGGGAAAGTCAAAGAAAATAATTGCTTTTGGAGTAAAAGGTAGAAAAGAAGAAAGGATTCCTCAGGGGTGGTTGCTAATCCTTTGATCGTGATTAATTATGAACTCCACTGAACTTCAGGCTTCATCAAGCAGGAAAGCCCACAATAAAAGGAAAATCAAAATCGTCTCTGGACTCAGACTTTGACACCCCCACCAGGGCTGCCTCACCCCACTTCACGCTGCATGATCAGCCTGGGACTCCAGCCCCTTAGGAAGGACCCTCCACCCTAAGGTGTAGATTCATTGTGTTTTTACGTAAATAAAATAAATGACATTTGGAAAAAGTAATTCGCTCATTTCAGAGCTAGGTAAGGGGGATTATTTTATTTTATTTTTTAACCTCCAATAGATACCTTGAATGAGTAATGAACTTTTGGGATAAAATCTTAAATGATTTCATAAGGCACTTGAGTGAATTGTAAAATACCTATGTTGATATTTACGGAAACTGTATACTGCGCTAATTAGGGTTGCTGTGAAAGGAAAACTTTGAAGACGAAGGTGCCCTTAACCCAAGCTGTGGTACTTTCACTCACTTCGTTTGCGTGTAAAAACTAGACAGAAAAGAAGGAAGACTGAAGAACTGTTGCCTTTGACAAAACCATTGACAAGAAATATTGAACATACCATGTGCTTCCAGAAGAAAGAGCAGATCCGTCTTGGAAGGACAGCTAGAATGCTCTTTAAAGTGGTTGGTGAGAAGGTTAGTGGTTAGAAGTTGGTGAGAGTTTGTCTTACACATGTTGTTGGCTCTGTTCTCAGTCGGGCTGTTCCGTGAGGACATTCTTCAAGTGGAGGATGAGTGAAGAAAGCAGGATCCTCCATGAAGATGACGTGACCCTGCGGATTCCAGCACAGCAGAGGCTGGTGATGGAAGCACCAGGTGTGGGTGCTGGGCCACCGTACCTCGGGTCACGGTGTGTCAAAGATGGCACCTAGCAACTCTTAGCTGTACCCTCCTAGGTATTCAGTGTGTCACCAGCTGCTTATCCCAGCGGATACTATCCCTAGATGTTAGGGGTAAAATCAGGGAGCACAGTTGCACTGTTGGGTGGTGTCCCATCGAGTCAGAACAGACCCTCCAACAAGTTTTCCAAGACAAGTGAATTGCGCAGGAAGAGGTTGTCCATCTTTTCTCCCGCTGAGCCATTGTGGATTTGAACCACTTGCCTTTTAGTTGGCAGCGTGTGGCTTCTTACCACCAGGCTGTCAGAGCAGGCATGGTTGGAAGCCTACTCTGGGGTAAAAGGTTTGCCTTGGGAGGTGGGACCTTCTTTACCCAGCCACCTACCTCATACCATCATGATCCTCACTAGGACTGTGCATAGAATCATTTCATTGTGGGCTTTTAAAAAACCTTATCATCTTCCCAAACATTTAAGAACTTTCTTATGTGAAAAGGATTTTAAAAAAGAAATGTCTGAAATTGCATTACGTTTACTTTGAAAAGTACAGATTTTGGTTGTTGCTGGAAGGTAGTGAGTGTTAGGAATGTCAGGTGCCCCGTGAGCTGCTGCTTTGTGATCCTCTCTGCAGGAAGTTGTTTGTTAAAGATCCAGAGGTCCGAGCCGTGGACCGGTCACCCTTTTGTCACATTGTTGTGTTCAGCCGCTAGTGTGTTGCTGTAGTTGTGAAAGCGACGTCACCAGTGTTTCAAACACCAGCAGATTTCAGCTGTGCTTCCAGAGCGTGAGGAATGGCTGGTAATCTACTCCTGAAAATGAGCCGGGAACGCCTAGTTGATCACAGCAGAGTATGGACCAGTCTGTGCCAGTGACGAGTCCCCAGCTGGGATGTCCCTCAGAGCAGTGGGCTGGAGCCGTGGTGGTCATGATGGTGTCACAGGGTCAGGTCGCCTTTTGCTCTCGTGTACACGGGGTCACCATCCACAAGGCAGCAACTGAAGACAGTGTTGACTGGGTATCGCCACTGGGAGTTTAGGGGCCCAGACGTCGTTGGTTCTCCAGCTCCCCAGCATGGGAACATTATCATTTCTGGTATCAGGAGAGCTTAGAGCAAATAGTGTTCATATCAAAGGGGAGGGATATTTTTTGTTCCTTTCTTTGTTGATTTTCATAAATAACAAGGCCAGCCTGTTTGGTCTCCCCAGACTCATCTGCGCCCACATTTTCCTTACCTGGCCGAAGGAGGTGCTTCCTCTGGGATCGACACTGGGAGAGTTGCCAAAGCACCGTTTACTAAGTCAGCCCTGGACACATTCCCTTTCCGGTTGCTGAAGCTGATAATCTACAGGAGTGGACACCTCATGTGTGGGTTTGCACTCGCCCAGTAAGCTGGGTTTGTGGACCCTGTAGTGCCCCAGTTAGAAGGGATCAGTATAGTCTCGTGGATTTAGAACTGAAGTACTGATAAGAAAAGGTGGTGGTTTTTGTTTGATTTTTTAATAACTCTGGCTCAGTCTTGAACACAATATACTAAATAGGGTCATCAGATTCTGTTTTTTTAACAAAAGGGAAAAAAATGAATGTGAGCTCAACAGAATTCAACTGAATCACACACACTTTTCCCCCCCATGAAGGATTTATGCTTATTGAAATGATAGGAGATAAAAGCTTTGAGGTTACGTTGAAAAAGTAGCATTTTAAGCAGAGCAGATTGGAATGAATCTGATACAACTTTGTAAACTTCATTCAAAAGGAAAACAGAAAACTGGGCCTTTGTGAGGGAATTTCCAGCATGCCCAGACAGGAGGATGCGAGCACCACCATCCTCTGTGGTTCAGGAAGATTTGCCCCGAGAATGGGGCTCCCACTGGGGGCCAGGAGTTAGGTGGGGAGTCGGGTTGCTCGTAGAAGCTCTGACTTACGCACCCATGTGGTTTCCTAGCTCACTAAACCGTCTGTCTGTCTGTCTTCTCAGGCTGCCAAAGTGTTTGTCACACGATCCCCAATTGGCTGCTGCTATTTCCTCTGAGATCTTTGCAAACCTCTCTGAAGCCTAGGTGCCTGACTTCCAGCCTTGACCTTTGTTCCTTTTGTGTCTTTGTTTCGCTGTCTTGGCAGTTAGGGATTAGGAGACTTAGTGGTAGGAAGAGGTAGAGTTCCTTAGGTCCTGAACAGCACCCAGCCCAGCATCCAGAACTGGGGTTTCCCTCAGGGCTTCAAGGCAAGGTGGAGAATGGGCTGCCACGTGGTCTTGTCCCTGAAAGTGGACAGTCTCTTGGAAGAGATCGGAAAACATGTCTATTTACAGTGCATTGCAATTCAGAGGGAAATATTTTACAAACCAGTAGCTTACTAAATCTATATTTTATTATTTTTACATTTTTTACCTTAGATTAGCTTGCTTATACATTGTGTGTCACACTATTCTCCATTCACATTGTGTTTCATATAATCATTCTCCTGCATTATATTTTATAAAATTTATCACCATTGGACCTTGCCTATCATTACCCTTTTTTTCCCCCAGGTCCCTGCTGAATCTTTCTCATTTCCTTTACCGCCCCCACCCACCAAATTGTGCAACCGTGCAGTAATACATATTTTGGATTACAAATTTGCTAGCCTGTAAAGAGGAGTTCTTCAAGAGAAATTTTTAACATTAGGATTTTTTTTTAAACACACCCAAACTGGAGGCCTCTTAAAAACTTGGCATTGCTAGGATTAGTTCTTACAAATTATCCAATGTAATAATCATTATTTTTCAAATATAGGAGCTGGCAGGATCTTTCATAAGGGAGAGAATGGCCCCAACCCTTTTATTATCGGTGCTGGGAGCAGTATGTGAGGACGTTTATTTATTTACTTCATGGGAGCTGAGCAGCATCAAAGATGCTGGACTGAGTGGCGGCATGCAAGGATGAGGTTGGGTGTGCCCGAGTCAGCCCGTCCGGGGTGAGGGTAGAGGTTGGACACGGGGTTCCAGAGGCCTCACAGACTTTGCAAGGACCAGTTCTAGGTGAAGGATACCATGCTTGGCAAGTACGGGGGTCAGTAAGAGAGAGGAAGACCCTTTGTGAGGCGGATTGGGCAGCAAGAGGTTGTGTGGATGACACAGGACAGACAGGTTCTGGGCATGCTGTTCAGCACAGAAGAACTTTGATGGTTGTGCTATAGGACTAAGGCGAGCACCTGAGGCCCACAAAGGGCGAAGGCAGGGAGGCTGTCCACACGCCTTCTGGAGCTTGCTCCTTGTGAGGGGATCCCTGGACAAACAAGGGCCACATTCCCAGACCCATTTTGGGTTCCACGTTATAAATCAGTGTTCCACCCTTGGATGCTCCTTAAATAGAATTAAAAATATCTGCCTAATTTGGTCCTGGTAATAAAACACTTATTCCTTTTACCAATATTTACTTGCCACTTGGAAGAAAAGGTACAATTACTAGTAAGAGCAGTATTGTGATGACGTGTGGGGCAGTACTCTGCATGGGGCAGGATTTGCTGTGGTATCTGAATTTTGGAAGCTTGCAGGCTGCCACAGGAGATAACAGCTGGTCTCTGTTTGCCTGGAGTAACAGAGGAAGAAGGTGATGCAGGAATCAGAGAATGAAGTGATTGTGACTTCAGTTGCTGCTCCTTTCACCACCAAACCAGAAAAAAATGGATGGCGCCCCAGTAACATTGCTGAGCGTTAGGATCAAGGACCCAGTAGACGGATCTTGGTCAAAGGAGCAAACTGGAACATAGATTCAGATTCTTTTTTGGGGGGAAAAAAGGTTTACCGTATTTGCTGAGTTCTGGAGGAACCTCTGAATCTATTGCCTAGAAACAACTTTTAAGTCTTAAACTAAAACTAACCCATGGGGGTGGAGTTTGTCTTTAGACAGAACAACGTTTTTGTTTGTTTGTTTGTTTTGTTTCACTTTATTATTTTTGTGTGAGTGTACCGTCAAATCAGATCTGACTGGTACAGGAAGAGATTGTCCCTCCTTCCCTGGCAGAGCATCTGGTGGATTCGAACCATACGCCTCTGGGATTGTAGTTGCAGCTCCTTGCCACTAGGCCACCAGAGCTCCCCTCAGAACAACGTTTTAACTCTATAGTTTGTTTCAGTGTTGCCCTCCTGAAGAATAGATCTGTATAACTGTACTAATTCTGAAGTGAATGAGAATTTTTAAGGCGTCATTGTAATCCTACAGTCAATGCTAGTGAAACAGTGTGAACAGAGATGGTGAGAATGGTGATAGTTATATAGTGTGATATAACTATTGTCATGGAATTGTTCCATTTTAAGTTGTATATATTTTCACCAGAAAAAAAATAAACACACACACACACACACACACACCCTCTCTTTTGAAGAGCAAAAAGGTAAAACTGGAGAATCTGGTTTCTTCTCTTGGTAAATCACTGGTGTGGTGCATGATGCTCTGAGGGCCATGAGCTCGAAATTAAGATTGTTTTAATTAGTTCAGATGGAGCCCCAAATGGTTAGCGTACCTAGACAGTGCGCGTACTGAAAGATTAGAAAGTCCACCTAAAAGCTCTTTGGAACAAAGGTCTAGCAGTCTACGTCTGAGTAACGAGCCGCTGAACACTTGAGAGCACCGACCTTCTCCCGGGGTCACTGCCGGTCAGAATGAATTCTCTGGCTGCCCGTCCCAATACGTGTAGGTTTTGGCCTGACAGCTGGAACATGACCAGCATCTTTGTGTCTCAGCACACTTCATTCTGTTGAATTCTGTTGATTATTTTTTAAAAAAGATGTATATATTTCCATACGTGTTTCATACGTACATGCGTTTTGTCTGGCAAAGCGGGTTACGTGTTGAGCTGCTAGCTGAGAGTCGGCAGTTCAGAGCCCTGTGCACCCTGCACGGAAAGCAGGGGCTGCCCTTCCCTTGATGATTTACCACCTCAGGGAGGGCTGCTGGGAGTCCAGACTACCGCAGGGCACTGAGGGGCTTCTGTAGTTTTGTTTCCATTTTAAGAGGAATCTGATGAAGTCAAGGAGCCCTTTCTGTGTCTACAGACCAAACAAAGGAGGGTCGGTCACTCTACCTGGTCCTGTTACATTTGCCTTGGCCACTGTCTGGATGCTGTGTGTCTCGCAGAAGGGGGATCTGGAGGTCCTGGCTGGTGGCTAATCCTCCTCAAGGTCTGACGGAGTGGGGAACAGTGGACAGAGGCCTTAAGGTTAGGATAAAGGAGGGAGGAGGGCACTCCGTAAGGGTGAATGGGGTGGGCAAGGTTTGACTGGACGCGGGGGGCCAGGGACCTCCCACCAGGAGGTGCATGAGACTGCTTCCTCTCCAGGTGTGCCTGAAATGTAGAAATCTGACCTGGTTTTGAGAAAAGAGGAAAAACAAACAAAAAAACACCCAAACCTCTGACTTGTATTTTTTTTTTCTCTTCTCTGACTTGTATTGATAATTGCTGGAGGTCCGTCTGGGGTTTTCTTCTCTTGGCAGGGCCCGAAGAAAAAGGCATTCTGCGGATCCGTTCACAGACAGGCTGGCTGGTCCTTAAAGGACCTTTGTGTTCAAATATAATGATAGCCACAGTTTCTCAAATGTCTCTGTATCCGGCCCTTGACCTCTATTCTTGCTTTTAAGTCTCAGGACAACCCCGTAAAGTTGAGCCTCTCATCATTCTACAGATGAGGAAAGTGAAGCTTGGGAAGGGGCTGCTTGGATGCAGGTGCTTCTCACCTGCCTGGCTCCAAGACAAGTCCTGGGTGGGACGCAGGGCCGGAGCCAGCCCCGGGGATGGGTTTCCCTGTTCACTCCTGTAGACTGGCTCACACAGGGCCTACCTGGGAGCTGGAGAGACCTAAAGTCTGTGGGAGTCCTCTTGGGACCACAGCCTCTGATAAGCATCTAGCTTCTAGATGATTCTTCCAAGCCAGTGTGTTGTGCGTTCAGAGTGCTGCCTGCTAACCAGAGTCGGTGTTGGAATCCACCAGCTCTAGTGAAGGAGGAAGAGGGGGTAGTCACCTCAGGAAAGATTGGGGGGTGCTGGCTCTTCTTGGGCTGCGTGGCAGTCAGCCCCTTTCTGAAGGATACCCCAGTGTCTTTCAAGTGTCAAATGACTTACAGAACAGGTTTTCCCAAAGAAGCCCTCATGTTGGGAACCTTTTCCTTAAATCCTATTTAAATGCCGTCTCCTCAGTGCATCTCTTAGAAGCTATGTTTGGCCTCGTGTAAATACACTATCACTTGGGTGAGGGGAGTCAAGCCCTATTAGTGTGATGTCGACTCTTTGGGGCCGTTTTGCTCACACTCCAATGCTCAGGCACTTCACCGGCTTCTGGTGACCCGCACTCGTGCCCGCTGTGCCTGTACCCGCCAGAACAGAGTCCGTTCCACCGGCCAGCAGCCGTGTGCTGTCATGTACCGTCAGGTCTGAACCAAAGCAGCTGGATCTGACCCCCAGTGGGGTTTCAGAGGCAGTCAGTCACCCGGGAACAGCAAAGCTCCCCACCACCAAGCCGGCAGAACTCCATGCTGGCCGACTCACAGGTAACCCTGCCCGCAGGGCTGTAAATCCGGAAGCCAGCGGCCACGTCTCTCTCTCAGCGTGCCTGGTGGAGTCTGGCTATCCACGCTTCAGTTGGCAGCTCACTGCGTAATCCACCGTGCCACCAGCACACGCCTCCTTTTCCTCAGTGTCCCTGTAAGTCAGCATCGTCACGGGGTTGAGCTTTTTTGGAGGGTTAGGTTTTTGTTGTGTGGGGTTTTGTTTTGTTTTTTTTATCCGTTAACACTGATGCAGCCGTGACCGCCTTCAGGAGTATTTTTTTTTAAATTGTCATTCTTTGTGACAGTTGGAACATGTTTTAGAAAGGTCCTGAAACACAGCAGCATTTTTCATGTGCAGATTAAAAACCTAATGTGCCCTGGCTCTTCTTTCTGCACCCCCTCCCCGAGCAGACCCACAGCTGTGTTACCCAGATGTTGTTTAACTCTTTCCAGAAGGCGGGGACCGGTGGGGAAGGGGGTTTCTTCCTCTCCACCTCTTTGGTACTGGAGTTCATTGTCATTTCTGCTCTGGGTGGGGTTAAGTGCCTGAGCAGTGTAAATACAACCACAGATAAGAAGCACTTGGCACTCAGCCGGACAGCTGGATTAGCCAGACATCCTTCTCAGCTTTTAGTGCAATGCTTTATCCCCCTGCCTTGATTTAAATAGCCAGATGCCTGGCTTAATGCTGGGCCGGCTTCAGTTGTTGCCAAAGGAGAGGGAGGGAATTCCTCTCCCCACCAACACAGCCACACACCAGCAGCATCTACCACCACTGACAGGCGTGCACCTCACAAAGGGGCATTAGAGGAATCAAGGCGAAGGTGAAGGGTGCAGGCCACAAGCCACGGCCAGCGTGAGCGCAGCCCTTGCAGTCTAAAGGTCGGGCTGTAGGATTCTTTTTTTTTTTAGTTCAATCAGTAAGTTCTCTGGAAATAAGTCTACGACACTTTGATAACTAGTGCAGACCTTCCCCAGTCCCTATTTAGTTAATCCTCTCAAAGAAAGGGAAAACAGGGTGGTCCGTACACATGAACACACATGTGGAAATACGTGTTAGCCAGAGATGTGTAAGGTTTCCGTTCTTCATCTGATTGACTTCTGGTGGGAGGAACACTTGGGGGGAACCTGGGGAAGCTGAGTGTCACACGGAATTCTAAAGTTGAACGTTCTTCTCTGGAACAAGTGGGGTGTAGGAGTCCTTGTGTCGTAATGGTTATGCACCTGACTGCTGACCAAAAAGTCACTGGTTCAAACCTCGGGAGCCCTGTGGGGCAGGATCGACTCAGTAACACACACGGAGCAACGGGAAAAAAGAAAGCCAGGCATTTCCGCCCAAATGCCTGCCACATATCCGACCAAATGTTCTAAAATGGTTTCAGTCAGCCGCTAGGACCGGAAAGAGCAGGCATGGTGAACCCTGAGATGAACAGATTAGTGATAGAAACCACTTACCTGGGCAGCCTGGGATTTCCAGGTCAGTGAACAAAGAGGTCTGTACCCTTAGCCCAGTCCAGCTGTTGTAATTCATAAAACAAATGACTGTTAGATAGTTTCTGTTTACGAAGGGATTCTGTTAGCTACAAATCACATTGTAAACCTCTCTACATTGTATATTTAACCCACTTACTCCTTCCCCAACCAAATACACAAAAGACACCCTCATAGGCCCTAGTAATAAAGTGAATAAAACCCCCTCCTAAGGCACTATTATTTTTAAGTGGGGAGAGCAGGCACATGCATACATGGTGAGGCAGGTACTGATTAGTAACATACAGAATAAGGCAGGTGTAAGGTTTAAGGAAGGTGGAACGTCCTGCTTTATATAAAGTGCACAGTGACATCTCTGATGAAGTGACCTTGCGTGAGACCTGAATGAAATAAGAGAATGAACCCAAGACCTATTTTGGAAAATCAGGCATGACGTTTTGAGTAGATATGTATGTAGCAAGTGCAAAGGCCCTGGGGTAGGAAGGTACTTAATTTGGAAGGCTGTCGAGGAGCCCAGAGGGTGAAGCAGAATGAGTGAGAATTGTAGCCTTGCCAGCTCTGGACTTACTCAGTCATGGAGGGAGCTAACAGAGCGTCTGTTTGAGTAGAGAGATCCAGTCCGAATTACCATTTTGTATTCTGGACCGCAGGACAAGCATGGAAATAAAGAAGCAGGCAATGGTATTCCGTGCCAGCACTGCAGTGTGGATGCCTCTGTACTTCTGTGCTCCTGTTCTTCTGTTGTTGCCTGGCCTTCACCTGCATTTGGGGGTGATGGGCTGTGTGTTAGGCCCAGTCTGTGTGGACTGTGTGCACTGGAGGCCTGTTCTGGAGGGACTTGCACTGCTGACCTAAAGGTCGGCTTCTCCGAAGGTTCCAGTCCTCCAGCAGCTCTGCGGGAGAAAGGTAGAGTGTGGCCTCCCGTTCAGCTCACAACGTCAGAAACCTGGTAGAGAGTCCGCTGTGAGTCAGTTCCCACTTAATGGCAGTGAGTTTAGAGTTCGGGTAGATACACCTTAGTCCTTAAAATGACATCATTGCTGTTTAATGCTTAACTGGAAGGTTAAAGGGTGGGCTCCTGGTAAGTGTGGTTAGAGTGTGAGATAGTCATTGAGTAGAGGGTACATGAAGAGACAGGTCAAGGAATTGGAGGGGTCCTTTATGTGACTAATAAAGTTATGGAACGTGTAAACAGGAATAACAGTGGAGGTCTCTAACCTTGTCAGGGAACGAGGAAGTGACCCAGAAGTGGTGGTGTTGTTGTGTACCAACCAGTTGGAAACAGTCCATAGCTGACCCTCCGGTGGGTTTGCAGGGGCACTAAATCACACAGGAGGGGGTTGCCCATCCTTCTTCCACGGAGCAGCTGGAGGATTTGAACTTTGTGCCTTTGGGATTGCAGCACAGCTTCTGACCACTAGGCCACCAGAGCTCCCTGTGAGAAGGGAAGTGGTGCAATGGTTGAATGTGTGCACTGCAGGGAAGCTGGAGGGGGAGAGGGAGTGTCTACCACTGTGTCTTCTTCATGCAAGAGGAAGCTGCCCCATGGGGTAGACTGCGATAGTCTGGGTGGCTTTGGCCTCTGTGGTGATTGAGGAGCCTGTGGTGGTGGTGGTGGCCCAGCCTTGAGCACTGGTGTTAGGTCAGCTCTAGAAGCCTCAGCAACCAAGGGGGTCTGTGTCTGTGTGTCCCTAGCATCTAACACAGTTCTTTGTGTCGAGAAGACATGAATACAAGTTTCAATAAATGAATTGAAAGCAGAGAAAGGAAACAGCAAGTGAGAATTTAATGGCCTTGCTGAAAATCCAAATAAAGTTCCTGAAATGTGATGAGCATTGGAAAAGGCTTGAGTTGGCCTCTGGAGAAGGCAGGAGATTTGGCAAATGTGGGGAAGAACTTATTGCAAAATTTAGACTGGGAGGGAAAATTCACAAACAGAAGGCAAAGGGTATTTGAATTGAAATGCTTTTCTAACCTATATAAACAATCACATCAGTTTTTTTGTGATTTGCAAGTGGATTATCATACTATGCTAAATCAGAAGATTACTAGCTTAATAAGATGTTAAGCCTTGATCATGGATGGTAAATGAAGGCTTTGAAGTCGTAATACCCTCTTAATAGGTTTGTCTTTCCTAAACTAGATGCCAAATATCAGCAAATGTGTTTTATTAGTAGTACTTGCATTTAGAAATTGAAGAACACACCTGCAGACTTGGATCCCAGCATAAAATATGTCTCCTTCAAAGATTCACAGAGTTTATATTCATTATTGTTTGTTTGGTTTTGGTGTGTGTTTGTTTTTTTAATATACAGGTTCTTGGTTTTGAATTTTAAGTTGGGAGTTTGTATTTCAGGAGTTGGGTGGGTACCTGTTTGGGGCACGACCAGGCACAGACTTTGTCCTGCGGAACCCGGGAGAAAGGGTTGGTGATGGCTGGCCCCTTCCAGGGGACCCTGCACAGAGACCACACTGCTGTCCTGCCCTGGGTGATGGCTGGCCCCTTCCAGGGGACCCTGCACAAGGACCACACGGCTGCCCTGCCCTGAGTGATGGCTGGCCCCTTCGACAGGGACCTGCACAGTGACCACACTGCTGTCCTGCGCTGACCCTCTCTCCCTCTTGTCATTCCAGTGACAGCTATATCGTGCGTGTCAAGGCTGTGGTTATGACCAGAGATGACTCCAGCGGGGGATGGTTCCCACAGGAAGGCGGCGGGATCAGTCGAGTGGGGGTCTGTAAAGTCATGCACCCCGAAGGCAGTGGACGAAGCGGCTTTCTCATCCACGGGGAGCGACAGAGAGACAAACTGGTATGACAGGCATGCACCTTCCCTGTGGGTTCAGGTCTCAGCCATTGACTTCTTTTTGTTGATGTTGTTTAATTTTTTTTATTTTAATTGTGATTTTAAAGAAAGTTTACAGAAAAGTTGCATTTTCGTTCTTTCATTGCTGCACATTTTCCTCCCTTCCCCTCCCCCAACAACTGTTTTCTTTACATCCAACTGTAACCTTCTTAAGTTCCTTGCCACCCCCCACCCCTTCTTTTTCTGACTTCTGACGTGCAAAAACTTTACAAGTTAGACCTCTAGTTGTTGTTAAGCACCATTGAGTCAAAACCAACTCATAGCTGACCCTCCAGCATGTTTTCAGAGGCTGTAAATCACACCTAAGGAGACTGCCTGTCTTTTTTCCCACGGGACAGACCTCCGTTAGACCCTGAGAGTTGGCTCCAAGTTCCAAAACATAACCCATCCTTTTCCGTTTTCTCACCACGTGTCTTAGACAACTCACAAGCCCAGAAGTCATTCACGTGGCCGCCGTCTTGAACGGAGCTGCTGTCCACCTGCCAGTGTACAGTGTACTTAAAGCAAGAATGTCTTCTTAGCTGGGAGTGTGGACCACATTGTACTGAGCAGAGAAGTCAGCCTCTCAGAAACACCTGGTTTCTTCACAGTGGTGCCATGGAGGTCTAGGCTGGGAAAGGTCAAATGCAATGTCAGGGTCAGCTGAGACTTGGTTACTTCTAAGCCACTGTTTGTCAAAAGACATGGCAGCTTTATCTCCTAAACTAGTGAGTTTTGAAAGGATGTAAATGACAAAAAAGTTACTTTTTCTATCCACACATATTTTCAGCATTAATCCTTTGGAGAATAGTGCGGTAATGGGGTGACGGGGGCTGTGAGTTCACACAATACTATCTCAGGGAACTTGGCTGTCTAGTTTTTTTGGTTAATGAAGGGAATTCATAATGTGAATGAAAATTATTGTCCCAAACTCTTGTAAATCACCCACCGTAAGCCTGGAAGACCATCACTCTTCCCTGTGATCCCGCCGTGTATTCTCAGAAGCCATCAGGTGGCTCTGTGTGTGTCAGATAGTACAGAATATCGGAGAAATGAAGGCGTGTCACAGGAAGGGACGGATGTGGCCTGGAGAGCCCTGTAGTTTCTGTGTTAAATGTGCAAATTCAGTCTCTCAAAGCCACTTTTGTTTAATTGTCTCGTGATTTATAAAATAGATGAAAACAATATTGAAATGTACAGAAATGGTGTTTTGCACTTGATTCATTTTTGAAAATGTCAAGTGGAGAATACAATGCTGATGTTAAAGGAAGAAGAAAGAAGAGGAGTCAGGAAATTTCCTACAAGACAGTTACATGATTAAATAATTTCTGTATATGAACTGTTCACAGTAAAGAGAATTTAACCGTTCTGCCAAAGAAGAAGGACCATTTATCTAGAGCCTGTTATGGTGCCCTGTCGTGCAATGCGGGCAATTTTGTTGAGTTGTAACTTAGATTGCTTTTTCAGGGACCTAGGTAATTAATATTGAAGAATTTAAGATTTATAATCCAGGCTGTGGTTTTCTCAATTACTTGGTATGCTTCAGAGAGCTGGACAGTGACTAAGGATGACAGAAAAAGAATAGATGCCTTTGAGTTGTGGTGCTGGAGAAGAGTCTTGAACATATACCATGGACTGCCAAGAGAACAAATAGGTTTGTATTGGAAAGGTTGAAAGCAAGTCTGTCCTTGGAGGCTAGGACTTTGAAGCTCCCCCTCACTTACTTTGGGCACGTGGCCAGGAGAGATCAGTCCTTGGAGAAGGACATCATACTTGGAAGGGAGGTCAGACAGCACAGGAGAGGAAGACACAGAATGAGATGGATTGATACAGTAACTGGGGCAATGGAGGTTGGCGTGCTGGAGTTAGTGAGACTGGCTCAGGACAGGAAGGATTCAGAGCTGTTGTACACAGGGTCACTATGCATCGCAGGCGACTCAACCAGTAACATTCTACGACAGCTTTGGAAGCAGGAGTGGCATTCACTTCCTAAACAACATGCCTTTGGAAACTCATGAACTTTAATAAATGTCCATAGTTACAGAGGGGCTTCAGGCCTTTTGTTCATAGAGTTGCTATGAGTCATGCTCAATTCAAAGGCAATCAGTAACAACATCTTGCCTTTGGTGACCCAACTTGAGGGGCTGGAACCAGCTTTTACAACCATCTCACTCTGACCCTGAAGTCGAGTACAGTTGCATAATCCTCCCAACCACCTTTTTACCTTTAATGCATTTTCTTGTGCCTTCTCTTACTTTTACACAGTAACAGAGTCCATAACCAGTTTTGTTTATCACTTGTTTTAACATTCTCCTAAGAAGGTTCCATGTTGCCGATACCAGATTGCTGCTTCCTTGTTTACTAGATCACTTCCTTAGTTTTGAACATTGAGTTTCTGTCCTTTTTCACCTCAGTATTAAGAATAATGTTTTTAAAGAAGGAATGTGTTGGGGTTTTTTAATGGATATTTTAAGAAAAGTTTACAGTAGTCTAGGATTTCCAGTCATTCATTGTTGCACATTTTCCTCCCCCCTCCCCAATTTGCTTTTCTCTTTAAAAGATTCTTTCATTGTTGCACAGTTTCCTCCCCCCCACCCCCCAAGTCTGCTTTGGTCTCATCCTCTTATTCTGGACTGTTGTCATGCAAATAATACCTCATCATATATTTCTTCTGGACAATTCTTTTCCTTTTGTGTTTCAATGCCGTGCTCATTATTTATCTCCTCTGAAAGTGTGTTTTTCCACATTCATTATTTTCTTGGATTAATTTGAATGTCCGACTTTAATGACTTTTGGTCGATATATTGATATACAGCAAATTGCTATCAGCATCTTGAGATTTTTCTTTTAAAATACTGAGAATTGTATGACTTTTAGTGTTTACCAATTTGACAAGGCGACACTGGTGTCCACTTGTTGCTTTGCTGAAGCCCTATGCTTTTTCTGTTTGTTAAATAGTTGTAACTATGAATTATTTGTTAATATCCTTTGCATATTTACCTTTTGGGTTTATTTTTATCATCTCTTGTTGGTGCCATCAAGTGAAGGACAACTCAGCCTCACATACTTGCAGCAAATACGTTTTAACAATCTGCTGCTCACCTTTTTATCTGAAGATGGGTTTTCTCCAACTTTTATAGAAATTACTTTCATTGTTGTTATTTGGTCTGTGTTAAAAATAGTATCTTACCTGTAGTGTTTATATGTATATTTGCTTAGTAATACAGTTATATAGTTGAAACGCCCTGCAGTTCTTTCCTATCGTTTGTCATAGAATATTTCACACCAAAATGTGTGACCCAGCCTCCTTTTGAAAATTCTGAGTTAATAGCTTAGCCCGCCTGCTGTTTTGTCCCAGGCCTTTAATAATATTAAGTGACCAGTTGAGTTCCTACCACAGTCACAAGGTGGGGGATGCTGCCTCCACTTGACAGGTGAGGAAACTGGGTGTGCCAGGCAGTGAAGCACTCGCCCATCCTGGGCAGCCAGGCCTGCGCAGAGCCAGCATCGGACCTCATTCCTTTGTGAGGCCAAAGCCCAAGCCCCTTTGTGATCACTCTGCCCAGGAATCAGCAGAGTGTGGGTTCGTTCTCTGGCACCTTCCTGGGGTGGTAGCCAGCGTCTGGTTTTTGTGACAAGCTGGTGACAGGTATGGTGCTCTCCTAAACATGTGCCTCTCCCCGATCACGCCTCTCCCACCGTCCATCCTCAGGATTCTTCCTTTTTCACTCCGTGACACGCTTCTGACCTCCAGGTTCCAGCAGTACAGTGCATCTGTTGCAGAGAGGGTGTGAACTCGGGTGGGAGCACTGCAGCTTCAGTGGGTTGTTGAGGGGGCACCTCTTAGAAAGGGGGGGACAAGCAGAGGGCAGTTAATGTCAGAGTTCTCAGAATTTCAACCACCATGGAAAGTGCTCTTTCTGACAGAAACAGCATTGTTGTTGTTATGTGCCATTGCTTAGCTTGTGACTCCTGGTGACCCTGTGTACAACAACCCTGAAACCTGCTCTATCCTGGGCCACTTTTACTGTCTCCAACACACCTACCGCCATTATTACCCCAATCACTGTACCATCTCATCCATGGTCTCCCTCTCTTTCTTTGTCCCTCCACCCTTCCAAGCATGATGTCCCTCTCTTCTAATATTGTCTATTTCTAGAATTTAGTCACTTTATTATTTTTTT
>NW_006399761.1:26039290-26140375 GCF_000299155.1 Elephantulus edwardii | reverse complement strand
AGAATTTAGTCACTTTAAAAATTATGAAATCACACGTTTAGGTCTATGAACTTTCCTGCCATTTTTCAGTGAGAAAGTTTGTATTTTAGACATTCGTTGACAAGTATTACCTGGAAAATAAATTGGCTAGTAAATTGGAAACAGCCAGATTTACTGAGTCATCATATGTAAATAAAAATATACACTAATTGAATCTCCTGTTATAGTTATATTAAAAGACCCTTAACCATATTTTCATGTATGACACGTTATATACACACATGCAACACAAACTGGAAATGAATGCAAGAGGGGGCTGATGGCTTATGATCAACGGTGTTATTAAAACATGAATTCTGTGCATAAAAATAAGATATTTTGTCAAATTATGTGAGAAAACACCTCATGAAGATTAGTTACAAAAACCTAAAAGGTTGATTATTCTCCTTGTTATCATGGCAGGAAATTTGGTCTGGACATTCAAAACATGCATACCTTAAAAAAAAAATCGGGCATATCCAGGTTCCAAATGAAGACCCTTACCCTGTAGAAATAGGTTTATACACGAGGATTTATATACATTAATCATTCTCAGATGTTTTTAGCCTCAGGAGCCTTTTTCACTGGAAAATGGTGATTTTGTCTTTGTGGGCTGCGGAGTCAGAACCAAGGTGTAGGTGACTAGCGGGCTCAGAGGCTGTAAGTCACATGGGAGGAGACTGTTCATCTTTCTTTGTTGGAGCAGCTGGTGGGTCTGAACCCCCCGCTGTCGGGTCGGCACTGCACTCACCCCAAGGCCACCAGACCTCCCTTTGTAGACTGTACCTACTAGTATTTATATGAGAAAAAATGGGGGGAGGGGAGATCCAGTGATTTGATTTATTTGACAATATTACTAGCATGGATGGAATTTTTATTAAGTTGTTGGTGTGTTGTGTACCATAGAGTCAGAACCGACCCATAGCTGACCCTCTGGTGGGTTTTCAGAGGCAGTTAATCGCATGGGAGGAGATCACCCATCCTCCCGCAGAGCAGTTGGAGGCCTCAAACTCACGAGCGTTAGGATTGCAGCGCTGCTTCTTGCCACTAGGCCACCAGAACTCCCTGTTTCCATAATAAAAGTAACTAGAAGAGTGGCATTATTTTACGCTTTTACAAATTTCTTTAATACATGGTTTAATTAGAAACTAACTGGCCTCTAATATCTACTCCTGCTTTCCACCTGCTTTGATAATGATGCATTAGCTGAAATACATGAAGAAAATACACTGTTAAGTAACTCCTGGAGAGAGAAATAGTTTAAAAGCTCTTCCAGATACTTGTAGATCTTTTTCTCTGATACACACAAACCTCCTCCACAGGGTCCCCTTAAATGTTGGACATGGAATCTGAAATGTCACCAGTGTGCTCTCAAGACTGTGTTACATGAAGATCCACTGGTTTGTCCTTCACTTTGAAAGGGACCTCTCCTACCTGCCTTTTGTGCTGTCAAGCATTGTTCATTTTGAAAATACTGGTCTTTGGAATCACACAGCTTTTACTGTACTGCCATATTTCACTCTCACAATATAAAAAACGTTGCATTTCCTCCTGTCACCCCAGTAAGGTCTTTAAGTACTGGGAAGTTCCAGTTTTATTATTGGCAATAAATACTACCAGTTAGTTTCCTGGAAGTAAGAGGCTCACTTTGTTTCATTGCAAGGAAGTTTCTGCCAGGCTCAGATGTGAATAACTACAGTTGGCCTCTTCCTTTCTTGCAAATGAAAGTGGTGACCCATGAAAATATGTGGAGGCCAGTTTACCGTCCAGACAAGTAGCCAGGGCCTGTTCCGAGAGACAGCATTTACTCTTCAGATGCACAAATAATAAAAAGGCTGCTCTTAATACTCCTTTCCCCCACCCCTTCTACAAATATAAATTTCCACACAGGTAGGTACTCTTCAAATAATTTGACCAAAGCTGCATCTTTACATTTATGTCAGGCCTGATGCAGAAGCTCAACAAATGAAAAAATACACACACACTCTCTCTCTCTCTCTGGTGGCCTAGTGGCAAGAATCTGTGCTGCAGTCCTGAAGGCACGCGTTTCAAGGCCACCAGCTGATCCAGCAGAGAAGGATGGGCAGTCTCCTGTGCGATTATCTGCCTCTGAAAACCCACTGGAGGGTCAGCTGTGGGTCGGTTCTGACTCTACAGTGCACACCAACACCACCACCACCACCACTATGTATTTTTTAAGTGCCTTTTGGGGGGTGAGGGAGGGAAATGTGCAACAATGAAAATCCAACTTAAAAAATAATAAGATTCATTACAGCTAAAAAAACATCAAGTATATGTTTTCGTCTGTACCACGCAAAAGAAAAGACGTGCGCGTAAAGGTCAAGATTTGGTAAAATAGCGCGTACTCTTTCATCAGTACTTTTGCTCAGTCTTGACTTTTTTACCAATCTGCTCCCCTAATAGTGCTGTTTGGTGCCCCCGCCAGAATCCATGCTATTAACAGCAGCCGTTTATGCACTTTTCCTTTGAACTCTTAGTGCAGATAGCAACACAGGGGGAAGGAGTCGTCTTTTTATTATAAAAACTAGTTTTGCCACCAGACCCCCTGAAAAAGTCTGGAGTATGTGTGCTTCGAGGACCCAAAGGGCGCTCTTTGAGAACTGCTAATGTATAAGACTGTTCATCGCCACATTTTCCATAAAAAGAACCAAATTAAAAACAACCCCCTAGATGCCCGTTAATTTGGAAAGTGGATGGGTAAACTGTAACACATAAGTGTGAATGAATCAACCACTGTGGAATATTATATCATTGTTAACAAGAGTCCTTTACCTGTATTCCCTTAGACACACTCTGATAAGGGAAAGAAAAGAATTGCCGAACCTTGCGCCAGGAGGTGGAACAGTTTGCCAGGGTGTACAGTCATACACGGACACGCGGGTATATTTCACAAAGCCATAGACAGGCAGGGCCCTGGAGTAGTGCCCCCACACCAGCAGTGGGTGACTCTGGAAATGGAAAGGAATTGAGGGTTAGAGGGCTGAGGAAAGGGGAGCCTTTCACGTCCACCTCTAAGCTGCGTGAATGGTTTTTCTCTGTACAATTGATTCAGCCTCCCAAGCAAAGGTAATGTGTAGGGATTTTTTGTCTTGTTTTCTTTCCCATGCTTCTCGTTTTAAAAGATATTTTAACAAGCCTGTCTCATGCCTGACGGCACGTATGCCAGCCTTCTCTATGAAGTTGCATGTGTTTGCAGCTCCTTGAAAGACAGGCAGTCTCCTCCCGTGCGGTTTACAGCCTTTGCAAACCCTCAGGAGGGTCGGCTCTCAGTCCGCACAGACTTGACAGCAGTGAGGCGCTTTTTGATTTTGAAGAATTTGGCCCTTTTCATTTTTGTCATAATTTAGGTTGTTCACCCTTTCCAAATGAACTAGGCCTTTGACAGAATCTTTAGCTTGAAAACTGTTAACCAAAGACTTCACCCCCCTCTAAAAATATGGAGAAACTCAGTGTCTTCATTTTTATAAAATGTTTATTTTGAGACTTTGAATTGAGACTAATAAATTCTAAAATAGATAACATTTGTTAGTTAAAGCCTTGGTGTATTTGGGTTTCCCCAACTTGGAATGGGGTTGGGCTGACATTTAATCGTTGCCCTATTCATAGGGGAGAAATGGGCACAATAAGGAATTGGATTATAAATAGACTGAAGGCAGTGCTGTTGTCCTCTTTTGATACAGTGTAATAAAATTAGCAGCTTAGGACTGCTGCTTGATATGCCATTTTGATTATTCTCATCTATTTAATTAAGTTTGGGCACATTTATTAGGTAGCAATTCATTTGTGCCTGCTAGATACATTCTTGAGATTTATACTAACTTAAAGTCATTCTCTAATTTAAATGTATACTAATTTAAGCAGGTCTTCACTCCTTCCCTTCAATTAATCTAAATTCATAGGATTTCATCATGTGTAATGCAATACTTTACTAGAATAAGTTATTAAAAATTAACACAGTCCTTATGGTCTTTGTAATGAAGCCATAGGAATAAATACTGCAGATATTTTGAGGGGTGTGTATGACTAAAGGATGCTGTTTAAATTCATATACTTGTTTTCTCTTATTCTGTATCTGTATGTATGAGACACAGAGGGATTTGTTTCTTCATCTCAATCTACTACAGTCTAGTTAGAGAACAGGGATCATGCTCGTGGAACTGTTGGAGGATTTGAAATGAAGGACTAAATCATGCATTTGACCGGGAGAAGTGGTAGAAAAAGATTCTGATGGTGGAGACACACTGGAAAATGACCTTCTTAAACTTGTAATTAATCCATTGTTTCCAGGGCATGCTTAGATAACATGTTCTCACTAAATAACCTGACTGTTATTTCCATTTTAGAGCTAAAATGTTTGAGAGTCAGAGACAATAGACCACAATTGGAAGTTCCGTAAAGGCAGTTTTGAGACTAAAAACATAAAGATTGTTCAGTCCAGATGAAAGGTTTGTAGAGTCCCAGATGATGTTAGTGGCAGTTGAAATGAGATTGATATGAAAGACAATGACGAGGACATGAAATCATACTTTAGGAGGTGGGTTCGAACCACCTGCCTTCGGGCTCAGCTCCACTCTTTACCACTGTACCACCAGAGCTCACTAGAGGGGTGGTTGTTGTTCTGTACTGTCAAGTCAGAACCAACTCCTAGCCCACCCTCCAGTGAGTTTGTAGAGGCAGTAAATTGCATTGGAAGATACTGCCCATCTCTCTCCTGTGGAGTAACTAGGGGATTTGAACCTCCTGACTTGGGGTCAGCAGCACAACTCCTTACTGGTCAGTAAGCCCCCAGAGCTCCCTCCTGTGCAAAGGAGACAGAGATGAGTGTGGTGGGATTTGGGGTTGTTTGGTTTGTTCATTTCCATTCCTTCATTGTTGCTCTTTTTCTTCCCTGCTTCCCACCCTCAGTTTGCATTTCTCTTTGGAAAAAAAATTTATTTCATTGTCATACAGTTACCCCCCCGCCCCAAGCCCCCAGTCCACTTTACTATGCAGCTCTTATTCTGGACTGATGTCATGCCCATAATACCTAATCTATATTCCTTTTATACAGCTCTTTCTCTTATCTGTTTCAGTCCCGTATACATTCTTTATCCCCTTTTTTCCTTAGTTTCTCCCCAACCCCCATGTCAGTCCTGTTTTACAACAGTGGCCCTATGCAGTGTTTGTCCTTTTATGACTAAGATATTTCATGCAGCATAATGTCCTCCAGGGTCACACATTTTGTATAATGTTTCATGTGTTCCTTTTTCAGTGCTGCATAATATTCCGTTGTGTGGATATACCAGTTTCTCTATCCATTCATTTGTTGATGGGCACTTGAGTTGTTCCCAACTCTTTGCTATTGTGAACAAAGCAGCAGTAAACATGGTGTGCATATAAATGGTTGGGTGACAGTTCTGGTTTCTTTAGGGTATATTCCCAGTAGTGGAATTGCTGGGTCAAATGGTATCTCTATTTGCAACTTTTTGAGAAAGTGCCATACCGCCTTCCACAGTGGTTGCACCATTTTACCCTCCTACCAACAGTGACTAAGGGTTCCAGTTTCTCCACAACCTCGCCAGCATTTATTGTTTGCTGCTCTTTGAATTTTGCTGTTGTTACTGGGGTGAGATGATACCTCGTAGTTGTGAGTTGTGGTGGTTTTAAGGCCACTTCAGTGATGAGCAGAGAGGCGTTACCGTTGCCAGAAACGAGGAGGATGGAAGAAGAACGCGCTGCAGTAATTCCAGACAGATCCATTTTCAACCCCGTTAGGATGAGGTTGTATTGAAGGCTATGACGTAGAAACAGTAAACCTGGGCTGGAGCAGAGACCCAGAACCTGCACAGTCAGAGGCCGGAGGGAGGAGAATGAGCAAGCCAGCCCCACAAGTAACCTGCCTGGCAGCCCCACAAATAACTCACCTGTGTGTTTCTACCCTTCAGGTGGTGCTAGAATGCTTTGTGAGAAAGGACTTGGTCTACACCAAAGCCAACCCGACATTTCATCACTGGAAGGTCGATAATAGGAAGTTTGGCCTAACCTTCCAGAGCCCTGCTGACGCCCGCGCCTTTGACAGGGGAGTGAGGAAAGCCATCGAAGACCTTATTGAAGGTATTGATCACTGCATGCTTCGTAGGGCCTCGGGCATGTCCAGGTTCTGTCCAGGCCCAGCAGCTGACTGTCATATTTGTGGTTTGTCTGCAGCGGGGTTGGGGCAGGCCCGTCAATACCAGATCTTTTAGGGGAGGGATCCGAGGAAGGCAAAGAGCTGGTGTGGAAGAGGAGATGGAGTTCAGCTTGATAGAACAGGCTTCAGAGCTGTTGTACATCGGGCCACTTCAAGTCAGAGTCAACTCGACGGCACATAATGACATTTGTAACTTTTTCCATGTACACTCTACCTGTTTTCTATTGAACTTACTATAAACATTGATTGGAATAATTCCACCAGGAATTCTACAGGGGAATTTTGGGTGTGTTTCCCTCTTTTTTTGGCAGAGAATATTTTGGGACCTTTATTAAATTTCTTTTGTCTCCTGATCCCTCATTGTAAATATTTCTTTTATTTTTTCCTTTGTTTTGTAACTGCAAATATTTCTTAACCCTTTTATGCAATAGTAAAACATTTTCTAAGTGCACATTTAAAAAAAAATCCTAAGACTGAACTAAGAAAAAGAGATGATGGCTAAATTTCCCTTTTAGTGTGTCTGTCACTATATGAATTTTGTGGGGGTTTTCCCTTCGGGCCATTAGCAAGGTCTGTTATCTCTATATGCACATTATTGGCACTATTGAGAAGAAAGCCAGTCAGTGATTGTTTATAGATGTAAATTTTTGTTCAGTCTCTTTCAAAATACAGTTCTACTGATTGCCAATCAGGATGAAGAAAGGTGTTGAAAAAAGTAAATAAATTGAATTTTAAACAACAGTTTGTTCAATGATGGAATGAGCTGGCTTTTCTGACCTGATCTGGCATTTTGCCTCTGAAAAAGCACTGTAAACTCCCTGAAGCCATGGGTTCGCAGGAGAAATTCTCCTTGCTCCAGTTTCAGCTTGGAGTTGACTCCCCACAGTCTGTGTTTTGGGGTGCAGTAATTGAGGACAAGCTGTTGAGTCAGAATCCCCAGTTTACCCAGGGAGGTTATGGTGTGTATAACATGGGTTTTATTATCCAGTGATTCCCCCCCATTAAACCACAGGGACCCCGAGGCCACCACCAGAGGTGGAGTGAGCCGCGGGGCCCGCACACAAGGTTGTCCCTCGATGGTGCCTCTCTTTCGGCCCTTCTTCTTGTGATAACACAGAGGTCTGAGTGATTAATTAGGAACAACAGTAAGCCAAGTTAATTTAGAGAGCATCCTGGCAAGAAGCAATTAAAGAAGAGTAAATTAAAAGCATCTAATTCCCAGATAACTCATTTCTGCTAGTGAATCACATTTTGAAAAGAATGAGGTTGTATCAGAAGCCACCCTTTAAGTGACTGTATCTGACGTCCCCCCTGGAAACACATTTTCTTATGGCTTTTTGTCCCTTCAGGTTCAACCACATCATCTTCCACAATCCATAATGAAGCCGAGCTAGGTGACGATGACGTGTTCACGGTAAGTTTCCTCTCTCCTTTGCTTTCCAGACTAGTTTCCTCTCTCCTTTGCTTTCCAGACTATCTGGTGAATGACTGATCAGGGAGCAGTCCTGCTTTAGGACAGCTGGCAGTGTGTTGGCTGCTGTGCAGTTGGGGTCCCAGAGGAGAGACCTCTTGGGGGGGTCATTGTTTTTCTCCTGCTGCAGTGGTGCCACACAGCACAGCATCTGCTCTCCTGGTTCAGTCCTGAGTTCTCTCCACTTTGGTTTACCTGGAACTGTCCTCATTTTAAGCCGTGAAAGACATCCCCACACACCCAGTCCCTGGGCAGCTGGCCACCCTTCTGTTGTGTGTTGGAGAAGAATATTGAGTATACGGTGGATTGTCAAAGGATCAAGCAAGGAGGTCCAGGCAGAGTGCTGTTAAAGCAAAGGATGCCTCTTACATTGGGTGTGTTTTCAGGAGCCAGTCCTTGGAGAGAGACACCGTGCTGGGTCAGTGAGAGAGGAAGACCCTCCACAAGATGACAGTGACCAGTGACTGCCACAGAGACCTTGCGGGGACAGAGTCCACGAGGATAGTTGCAGGATAGGGCGGGGATCAGATCTGAAGCTCTTAGACACCTAACAACGGTTAACAGGGTCTTCTGTTAGCACCTCCCTCCCTCTGAGGGCGGGATCCGCAAGAGAAGAACCAGATGAGTAATTAAGCGCTGCTAATCAAGGCCTGGAGGCCAAGTTGGGTTAGGCCCTAGTGAGCCCTGGCAGGGAAGGGCTTGGCTATTTTGACACAGCTTGAGTTAATGGAAAAGTAACTAGAGACAAAATGGTTTTGCCGCTTGCTTCTGCGTGTAATTCCTCTGTTCCTAGAAGTTAATTAACAGATGGTTCCTTGCCTACTGCGTGTGTGGGGCTAGCTGGAGGGCAGTGTTTCTAAACTCCTGACCTAGATGCACTGTTAAGGCCTGAGCGGTGGTACCGTCCGGAGACATGTTGGGCTTCAGGTACCGTGTTCTGGTATCTTTCGCTCGTATTTCATTTTCTTCCCAGATTTTTATTATAATTATCAAACGTACAGAAAAATTAAACCCTATACCCTGTACCTAAACTGGACAGTTGTGACATTTTGCCTGATTTCCTTTATTTATACAAATATACATCATTTATGGTTACCCCATCCACCTTTGAGTTGTGTTGGAGAAGAGTACTGAATATCCCAATGACAGCCCAAAAGAACAAACAGAGATGTCGTAGAGAGGGTGCAGCCAGAGTGCTCCTTGGAGGCGAGGATGTCGAAGCTTCATCTCACAGACTTTGAGCATGTTGCTTGGAGAGCTCAGTCCTCAGAAAGGAACATCAGGCTTGGAAAAGTGGGGGATCAGCGGAACAGAGGAAGACCCTCAACCAGGCAGATTAAAACAGGGACCGCAGCAATGGGCTCAGGTATGTCAGAGAGGATGAGTTTAGGGCACCGTTCAGATCGGGGTCACTAGGAGTCATGCTCAGAATGAAAACCTAACAGCAAGTGTTCGCGCTGTCTCTCTCTTCCTCTGTTTTGCCGAGCCGTTTGACAGTACTCTCCTGCCATCGATTTGATTCAGTTCCTAGTGGCCCGTGTGTGTCAGAACAGAGCTGCGCTCCGTAACCATCTCAGTGGCTGGTTTTCTAGAAGTCAGTGGCCAGCCCTTTCTCTCAGGGCACCTGTGGCTACCCACAGGACACAAACCTCCACATTTCAGTTCCTAGCCAAGCTCCATTGAAAATAAGTTGCCTTTAAATCCATCTGTGTGTATCTCCTAAGAATGAGGTATTGTCCACCGCCGTCCACCATTGCCACACCTAAGAAAATGAATACACATTGCACAATGTCCTGTCATAGCCAGCTGGTGTTCCCCCAGTTATGCCCCGGAATCGCTGTGAGCTGATTTTTGTGACATATTTGTGAATGTTGATTAAACTAAAAACCAAACCCATTTTTTGCGGTCAAGTCTGTTCCATCTCATTACAAGCCCATAGAACAGAACAAGACAGCCCTGTGAGGTTTCCAAGGTCGTAAACTGTTAGGGAAGCAGGCCGCCACCAGGCTCCTAAAAAGTGTTGATTCCAGTCCATTAAACTACTTGCCAGTCCACTTAATGGCTTGCAACCAGTGGTTTGAAAACACTACTTTGGGATTGCATCGCAGCTTCTTGTCACTAGGCCACCAGAGCTCAAAGCTGGATTGTTTTGGTTTGGTTTGGTGTTTTTTGTTGTTGTTGTTGTTGTTGTGTACAGTTGAATTGGATCCTACTGGTACAGGAGGAGATTGCCCCTTCTTTTCCAACGGAGCATCTGGTGGATTTGAACCACATGTCTTCTGGATTGCAGCACAGCTTCTTGCCACTAGGCCACCAGAGCTCTGAAAACACTACTTTGTGTTTACAAAGATGTGTGGGCTCCAGCCTGCAAGCTGATCACAGGTCGGTTTGCACAGAGATGAGCTTGGTCTGTTGAAGGCTCAGAGACCAGCACAGACTGTAAGTGAGGCAGGTGGGGATATGAGAGTCCAGGAAGAGACGGAGGAAGATAAATCAGGCTGGACCTCAGCGGCGCTTGGACGGGGTTGAGGGCCTGATTTGCCTGGGCATGTGGAGGGTCCAGCCCTGAGCAGGGTGTGCGTAGGAGCATCAGGAAATGAAGCGGTCGTCCCCCCGCCCCTCCATGGAAGGGCTGGTGTGACGCGGCTCTGAGCAGGCTTCCTATAGTGCTCCGAGCGGATCCTCTCAACAGTTGGCATGTTGCTTACATCTGTTCCTTTGTCACGTTTCAAGAGACAAACAACAGCAGGCGGGTTAAAAGGTGGCTTCCTGTGCTCCAGAGCAGAACTGTCATTCGCAGCTGCTTCCCAGCTACCTGCCAGAAGTGATTTATCGAGTTGGGAGAGGGAGAGAGGGAAGGGGTGTGATGGAAGCCAGGAGCCCTCCTGGTTTGGCCTCTGATCCACAGAGGAGCAGCATGCCGCTCTGGGCTGGGGCCAAGTGCATGGGACTCAAGTTCAAAAACAGCCCTGTTGCTTCCAGACTTGTCAGCTCCCTGGCTCCTCTCTGGACTGTGTACAGCCCCCAATGTACATGGTCCATCACTTTCCTTCCATTGGTAACACACAGCCCTGTTGTTAATAGTACCTCACTTGCCCAGAAAAGCTGTGTGATCAAGCCATTGACTGTTAGAAACACAGGAGGTTTGTCCAGTCACTCCGGCTTCCTGTCCTGAGATGAAGACAGACAGTGAGGCATGTGAAGCCTCGAGTCCAGAAGCAAGCAGCTGTTTCCACCCCCGTAGAGTGGACAGTGCCCCAAGCTCTGTTGTATTCTAAAACTTTCATTGGTTATGAAGCTGTTTACAACCCAAAATGCATTTGTTATAAGCAGTATAAATTCTTAGATCTCTGTAACATGTGATGGACCAGAGTGATGGTGGTTTTCTCAGATAACAGCATTGTAAGGGAAAACTGAGAACATTCTGCTGCTGGACGCAGAGACCGTATTTCCCTACTTCAGGGGCTTCCTGGGAGCTAGGCGGGGAGTCCACAGAACAGCGTTGCGAATACACTGATGCACAGAGCATATTTCAAAGCAATCTTTTTCCCCCTTTGTCCAAAATGTATTTTTTTAATTTATTTTACTAATTTTAAAGAATATTTACAGAGATTTTGGATTTCAATTCATTCATTGTTGCCCTATTTTCTCTAGCCCCCCCCAGTTTGCTCCTCTTTTTTTTTCCCTTATAAGTCTGTTTTAATTGTCGCATTGCCACAGAGCTTGTCAAAACCAGTTCTGATTAATCTCCTTTGTCAGTGTTTCCTTTGCATTCCCTACCACTCCTCAAAGCAATCTTTAGGGGACTGCGGGACCCTGTGGGATGGTCATTTGGACGTGGGGGGCTCACCAGGGGTTTACTTCATCCTCTCGGTGATATCCCCAAATCAGCGTGTGCGCACTTCCCAGAATGTGAAAGACATTTTGCATCTTGCTCACCCAAACCACCACCTGCTTACCCACGCAGGGCCCCTGCGTCCTCATTCCCGTTCCCCCGCCTGTGTCCTGACCTGTGTCCCCATCCTTCCTGCCCCAGCAGGACGAGTGGCAGCTCTGATCTTCTGAGGGCTGAACAATCCTCCCCTCTCCACATGACCCCTAATAATCTTCCTTCAGCCTATGATGACTGTTCTCTGTCCTTTAAAATCCTATCACACTCCGTTCTTTATTTCTCTCTCACCACAGAAAAATCATCGCCTTTTCATTTCACATTGTATTTGCTAAGTGAAGGTGTCCTCACTCAACTGGGTTATAGGCCAATTGGTCATCACTGTGGCCTCCACAGCCCTACGAAGTTTGCTCTGTAGGTGCTCAGTAAATTAACATTTCCATTCTTGTGGTTCATTTTTCCAGTGTTTCCTCCCATTTTTAATGTGATTAGTGCATCAGGTCACCTGTAACTGGCCACCTGTGTGCGGCAGTTCTGGCCCGTGTTCGATCATGCGCCGTCCTCACCATCTGATGTACTTGAACCCATTCTTACAGTCGCTGTGTCAGTTCGTCTTGTTGAGGGTCTTCTCCTCTCAGACCTTTCCCGGCATAAAGGCTTTTGCCAAGGACTAGTCCCTCCGAACAACACGTCCAAAGTACGTGAGATGAGGTTTGCCTGTCCCTGCCTCTGTGCGCGCGTGTGTGTGTCATTCTTGAGCCATTATGTGCTGTTGAGAGTTGGGACCAACTCACAGCCGACCTTCCAGCAGGTTTTTAGAAACAATAAATCACGCGAGAAGAGATTGCCTGTTTTCTCCTGCAGAGTAGCTGGTGGATTCGAACCACATGCCTTTGGCTTGGCAGCACAGCTCCTTATTGCTAAGCCACCAAAATTCCCTGTAACATTATGCACTTTTACCGTTTATTCATTTAAGCTACTGACATCCTTGGGGACCGTTGAAAGGTGGGTGTGCTGGAGGGATTCTCAGGAGGTTCGCATCAGATTTGCTAGCTGCGTTTCCTGTGCATGGCACTCTGTCCCGCCAGGGCCATTGCTCTTAGCGTTTGATGGCACAAGCCTCCTTGGGCTCCCCTGTTGCAGTGCTTGCTGTTGAGGGCAGACTGCAGGTAGAATGATTAGTCTGAGTCCAGTTGATCACAGGAGCCCAGATGGCAAGCACATGCTGACCATTGGATACCTCTGTCCAAGGAAATCCCAGATCTGAGCCATTTGGTACAAATCTGTACGCTGAATAGTGCAGAGAATATAAAGCAACAGAAAGCGCATCTGGGAGGTGCTGGGTACTGCTGTTAGCATGCCCTTCACGGTGCTACGGCTGGCACTTTTCCATTACTTTCCCTCAGAGCTCAGATCTGAGGAGGCAGAGCTGAAAGAACCACTAGTTTCTTCCTTCTCTTTTGCTGTTTTCCTTTTTAAACAAACATTTGACTTAGAATCCAGATTTGCCCTTTAATGTTCTATAAGTCTGCCACACTTAAAGTTTGTTGATTTTCCCCCACCCTGTTTTTTTGGAGGGTAGTTTTTATAAAAGAAACTTTAGAAATCATACTGGATTTCCTTCAGTCATCCATATTAATTTTGTTTTACAACATTAATTACAGTCGGTTAGTGTAGTTGATTACACTGTCCTCCTGCTGGCCTGATAAACTTGAGCTCTGAACTCTCTGATTCCAGGGATGAGCTGAGCTGGTTTGCTGCTTGGCTCCGAGCTTGCCTTTTCCAGGTCCAGGTAAAGCCTGAGGCAAGAGGGTCTGTGAGGAGCCTGTGAGGTGGATAACCCCCAGTGAGAGCGGGAGAAAGTGGAGCCCGGGAGGCCTGAAGCAGTTCTCAGCTTTGTGGTCACGTCATGAACAGTTTTTTTCAAATTTCTGTTTTGTGGGATTTGAACTGTAGAGCTGGTAGTTTATATAGAGCTGCAACATTCTATTACATACCTTTTTTAAAATGTTACTTCCATTTTCATCGAGAAGCAGAGATGCAGCTGCAGTGTGTCCACACCTCCAGACCACGCTTGTCTAGAATCTGTGGTCAAGTGTTGACCCTGCGTCAGCTGTCCTTGGGACAAGTGGCTGGATTCTAGCTCTGAAGCTGGAGGATTACAGAAATATTTGCTTTACAGCAAGATACTTTGGAGAGATGGGCTTGTGTGAAACAGCTTCAGTCTACCTCTTCCGTACGAAGTCCTTAAATGAGATCCAGATCTGTACACTGGGAACAGTAGTATCGCCGTGTTATAGACTGGATTATCCCCTCGCAAAGTTGTATGTTGTAAATCCTGACTTCTGTGCCTGGACTAACCTTGAGACCCAACAGAGCCGTCCGCTAGAGTCAGCCCTCCGAATTCAAACCCTAAATTGTGAGAAACTTAAGTTTCTGTTTGGTAAAGCGGTCCACTTGTGGTATTGCTTTCACAGCAGCATGAGGTAACAAAGACAGAATTCGGCCTCAGAAAAGTGGGGTGTTACGCTACTGAGTTTAAAAAACCAAACCCCAGTGCTGCTGAGTTAGTTCCAGCTCGTGGTACTGCTCCAGTTGGATTCTGAAGCTGTGCGTCTTAACAGGCAGAGATTGCCCGATTCTCCTGCTGAACCGCCAGTGGTTTGAACCATGTCAGCCTTTCAGCTGACAGTGCGACGTGCTACAAGACTGCGGCATCAGAACTCCGTGACATTCTGATAAATGCCTGAAGTGCTGAAGTGGGTTTGGAATTAGGTAATGAATAGAAGATGGCAGGATTTTAAGGTGCCTGGTCTCAAATGCATGTGGTTCAAGGCCACCATCTGCTCCATGGGAGAAGGATGAGCGATTAACTGCCTCTGAAAACCTGCCAGAGGGTCAGCTATGGGTCGGTTCCAACTCAACAGTACACAAAAGCAAGTAGGTGACCCAGTGATAAGAAGCTACACTGCAGTCTCATAGGCTCGTGGTTCAAATCCACTAGGTGCTCTATAGGAGGATGGGCAGTTTTATCTACTGCCTCTGAAAATCCACTGGACTGTCAGCTGAGTCAATTCCAACTCAACCGCACACAACAACAAAAAGTTGTTTACTACTTTACTCTGGTAGGTTAGTAGTAAGGAACTGCCTTGCCAACACAAAGGTACATGGTTCAAGTCTACCAGCTGCTCTGTGGGAGGAAAATAGGCATTCTCCTCTCATGCAGTTTACTGCCTCTGAAAACCTGCTGGAGAGCCCGCTCTGGGCCGGCTCTGACTTGGTAGTGTGCATGTGCGCACACAAAAAGTTTTCTTGGATCTACAGTCAACACCCAAATAAAAAAAAAAACCTGGTTAAAAAAAAAATCTGATGATTCATTGCAGCAGGCAGATCTGCCAAGAACCTCTTTAAAGTACTAAAAACGGTAAGGATATCACTTTATAGACTAAGTGGTGTCTGATCCAAGTCTTGGTACTTTCAGTCAGGATATGACTTTGATTATGATAGATGGAGAAAAGATTGGAGTTGTCAATGATTTAGTCTTGATACTAGCAGCCAGGAAATCAAAAGTTGAATTGCACTGGGAAAGTCTGCTGTCAGAGACCTCTCCAGGGTACTGAAGAGCAATGCCTGATCCAGGCCATTGTCTTCGCAATTACTTGCTATGCATCAGAAAGCTGGAAAATGACTAGGGATGATAGAAGAATTGATACTTTTGAACTGTGATGCTGGACAAGAGAATTAGATATTCCATGGACGGCTAGGAGAACAAACAGATTTATCCTGGGGAGGGTGAAGCCAGGCTACACCTTGGAGGCAAGGATTCCGAAGCTCCATCTGACATACTTTGGATATGTTGCAAGAAGGGACAAGTCCTTGGAGAGGGACATCATGCTTGGGAGGGTGGAGGGACAACACAAGAGAGGAAGACCCTCAATGAGATGGATTGACTCAGTGACTAGGGTAATGAGAGTAGGTGTGTCAGAGACAATAAGGTTGGCCAGGATAGAGCAGGGGTCAGGACTGCTGAACATAGGGTTGCTATGAGTCACAAGCAACTCAACAGCACATACCACCACCGCCACCATAGATCCCAGTCAGAAGCCGTAGTACAACAGACAAAAAATTACAACACGAATTGCATTAGGAAAATCTGCTGTCAGATAATGATATCAGCTTAAGACTAAGATGTGTCTGGTTCAATACACGTTCTTCTCAATTGCTGCTGTGCATCTGAAAGTTGGACAGTGACTGAAGACACCAGAGGAAAAATTGACGCCTTTGAATTGTGATGCTGGAGAAGAGCTTCATGTTCCATGGACTGCCAAGAGAACAAATGAGAGAGGCCAGTCCTTGGAGAAGGACATCATGCTTGGAAAGGTGGACGGTCAGCGTAAGAGAAGACTCTCAACAAGACGGATTGACACAGCGACTGTAGCAGCAGGTCCAGGTGTGTCAGAGAGTGTGAGGATGGCTCAGGATAGAGGGCTGGGTTCAGCTCCGTTGTTCATAGGGTTGCTGTGAGTTGTGCAAAGGGTTTATGTTGTTATGCACAGGCTGATTCTTCAGCAGGTTTTTGGGGGCATCGCACAGTAAGAAATTAGCCATTCACCCCTGCAAAGCAGCTAGTGGATTCGAACTGAGTGCCTTCAGGTTGACAGGACAGCTTCTTATCACTAGGCCACCAGAGCTCTGTAACAATAAAGGATTTATGTCTTCCAAAGATAATCTACTGTAAGTCCTAACTTCTTTTTTTTTTCTATAATTATATTTTATTAATTTTCATAAACATTTACAGAGATTTTGGGTTTCCATTCATTCATTGTTGCACTATTCTCTCTACCCTCCTCCCAGTTTGTTCTTGTCCAAATGCCACAGTGCTTGTCAAAGCCAGTTCTGATTAATCTTCTTTGTCAGTGTGTCCTTTGCCATTCCCTATCACTCCTCCCTGAGAGAGACTTCACCCTGAGTCATAAGGAAAAGGGGATGGCGTATTCTCTTAGCTACTTCCTGCTGAAAAGGGACGCTGTGGGTTTCAGGGTGAAGATCTTCTCTCACTACTCTAAAGGGCCCCTTTGGCAGTAGGAAACACATAGACTATTATGGAGATTGATTTTGGCATTTAGATGCACTCTTATTGATTGTGCTTGGCCATACATGTTCATATCCTTGAAGATGTATCATGGAAGTGTTGCAACCTAGAAGACACAAATTTGACTAACAAGTTATAAGTACATGAGTCCAAAAATTATGGAAAAGTAAAAGAAAAGATTCTTTCATTGTTTTACAAACCCTCCCCCAGGTCCCCTCCACCATGTAGCCCTTGCTCTAGTCTCCTGTGATGACAGAATTACCTAGTTATATATCTCTTTTAAACAGTTTTCTCCCTCCTCTGTTTCAGTGCAGTATACATTCTTGAACCCATCTTACTCAGTCTCTCCCCAACCCCAGGGACAGTCCCATTCTACAACAGTGGCATCATGTAATATTTGTCCTTTTGTGACTGGGATATTTCACTCAGCATAATGTTCTCCAGAGTCAACCATTTTGAATAATATTGCATGAGTTCCTTGTTTTTTAATGCAGCATAGTATTCCATTGTGCGAATATACCACAGCTTCTCTAGCCATTCGTTTGTTGATGGGCACTTAGGTTGTTTCCAACTCCTTGCTATTGTGAACAAAGCTGCAATAAACATGGGTGTGTAAGTCCTAACTTCTTTCGCCATGGTTCATGGTCCTTGAGCTGCCCCCATGAATTGGTACTTTAACCCTTATTAAACTGTGAGAAAATAAACTTGTTTGTTAAAGCCATCCATTTAGGCTATTTCTACTGTAGTAGCACTAGATAGCAAAGAGAAATCACATTGTGCAGAAAATGGAGAGAAATAGCAGAAGAAAAGCTGCAGAAATTTAAAGTGAATTTCTTCTATCGAGAGTGAGAAGCTAAGGTGGGCAGGTGGAATAAAAAGATGACAATTTGATGTTTTTAATTTGATACACACACTGCTTTGATTTTTTTAAAAAAAAGGAATCACAGAATGAGAAAGGGTTTTCTAGAGCAAGTAGCCAAAGGGTGAAGAGGACTCAAGGAGCGAGAGACACAGCCTGGTAACAGCAGTGCTGACAGCCCCTCCAGCCTTGAGGTTGACCAGGTGAAGGGAGGTTCTGTGGCTCTGGGTAATCTTCAGTTGTCCTGTTTGCTCTGCTAGCATTTAGAAATTGAATTCTTACCTTCCAAGGAGAAGATGCAGGTTCGATCCCCAGCCAGTACAGGCAGCCAGTGCCCATCAGTTGGTGGAAGCTAGTGGGATGCTGAACAGGCGTCGGCCAAGCTTGCCTGAGGAGGACTTGACCTCTGGCTGTCAGCCAGTGAAAACCCTATGGTTTTTCACAGTGTTTAGGATGTATGTGACGTTGCTGTGTATCGTAGACCGACTCAGTGGTAGCCAACTACCTCATGTCTGCCACATAAATAATGCTACATGATGCATGGGAAAGCTGGCTGGAGGAGCCATGCCAACTATTTGAGTTGTAAGTCTTCACGTTGGAAGAGGTTTTGAGTTTACCAGCCTCTTTCTCAGCCTTTAAACTCGTGGCTGACCCAGCAGCAGGTTTACGGGAGGCTGCAAAGTGCACAGGGGGAGATTGCCAGTCTTCCTGCCAAGGAGCCACTGAGGGACTCACTGTCAGGGAGAGGCTTGGCCTTGGGTTTAGAAGCAGAGTTCCCTGCTGCCCCACCAGCACTCCCTTGTCTAATCTAGCAACATTTCTTTATTCCCTTCCTGCAAATAAAGTGGCATTTGTTTCGTTCTGTAAACGCAAGGGCAGCCAGCAGAGCAGCGTGGCTGAGGTGACAGCAGCCGCTCCTGGGGAGGAGTCACAAACACCTATTCCCACCACTGCTGTTCTCTGTTGTCCACTCGTTAGGGTATTTCAGCTAGTGTACATTTAAAAATACAACAACAACAGAAACACCTTTATACTACACGCGTGGTTTTACGGTTCTCCTGAGTCCAGGTTGGAAAGGGGCTAGATTCAAGGCTAAATGTGTCAACAGTGCTCCGTGTAGAGTCTTCCTGTGATACTCCCAGGCCCCAAAATAGTAACTTGAAAAGAGCCCCGGTCGTAGGAAGCCGACCTTACAGGGACCAAGGCTTGTCTTCCAGAAGGAAGCACATGACATTGTTCTTTTTCCCCTTTCTTGGTTTAAACTTGTGCTGAACCTGTCTGCCATTTCAGCTGGTTCTGACCCTTAGCAGCCCTGCAGAGCAGAGTAAAACCGCCCCATAGATTTGTGTGCTGTCCTCTTCTCCGGAGAGCATGTCCAGCCGTTAACAGGAGAGGGAATAACCATTGTGCCTCTGGGGCTCCTTAACTGCCCCCAAGAAATTTTTTATTTTTGACTATTCTTCAGAGAACTGAGAAAAGTCACGTTTGGTGGGGGACTTGACCCTCTCATAGGACCCAGCTGCACAGAGTTGATTTCCAGGTTCATTGGACCTTACTTTATTAGGAAGACAGCCCTCCTTCCTCCTTTGTACAGGAAAAAGTCCACCGCAGGGGCAGCTTCCAGCCGTGTTTTCCCTAGACTGGAAGACTGGTCCTTCCTCATGCCCTGTGCTTGAACCCTTGACATCCTGTTTATAACAAGCTGCGTTTTATTGTTTTCTGGCTATTTAGAGCCGTTGTGCCTCCCGGCATCGCAGAGTCCCTTCCAGCCACCCCAGGTGTTTTTTAAAGCAGGGCTTAAGAGCAAATGGTTGAAACCTAAGGGCTAAGAAGCACTTTGCTTTGTCCTGCTGGCTTTTGAACATTTGCAAGTTGGGCTTATTTTTGTTCCTGGTTAGATGGAAAAAATTAATTGCATTTTGTGATTATCAAAGTTTCCTTAGTGGAAAAAGAGGAATATAGGATACATGGGCTTAAGAGTGTTTCTGACTTCTCCACTCATAGCAAGCCCCAAAGCTGTGGGCAAATTGACTGTTTTGTGAGAAATGAGATTCATTTATTGGCTTTCTCTAAAGTAGTGGCAGAGGGAGACGTTTTTGAAGTAGTGAAATGGTGGGTAAACTCTTGTGTTACAAAGGGCGGAGTCCAGAGAAACATGAGTTCTGAACTTGGTTCTGCAGATACTTTGGGTCTCTCGTCAGTGGCCCGAGGAGAGAGAGGCGGGGGAAGGTGCCCCTCATTGCCATGGAACGTCTTCTGTGCCTGAAAACTTGAGTGCTGTGCTTTGACAGTGGTGCCGACAGAGCGCCCAGGTCACGGAGAGACACAGCACCTTGTCCCAGCTTCTACACTCTGCCCGCCCAGAGGACCCTTTCTCACAGGATTTATAAAAATAAACATTTATACCATCTTTTCCATGGGAGAAAGTTGAGCAATATCCTCCTTTGCAGTTCTCAGCCTCAGAAACCCAATGGAGTGTCACCTACATGTCTGTTCTGACTCAGTGACAGTGAATGAGTGAGAGCGTATGAAAATAAACATTAACTCATGAGATTTCAGGAAATTTCACGTACTAAATATGCCATATTCTTCCCATTGCAAGACTGTCTGTGTGGTGGACTCTTTGATTAAGGCTTTGGAGGTAAAGTCTCAGCTGTTTCTTTAGAAGAGGTATGAAGCAGAAGCCTCAGGCCCATTTTGTTATTGTTGTTGTTGTTGTTGTTGTTGTTAGATGCCATCAAGTTGAGTGCAACTCACAGCAACCCTATGAACAAAAAATTTTAGAGAGACACAAGCAACTCATTGGCACATAACAACAATTTGTTTATTTACAAAATTTGAATATATTGTTTTCGAGAACAAATTATTTCAGTCTCCCTCACCCCCACCCATCAAATTGTACAACCCCCCATGATTTTTTTTTTTACAACCCCGGGATTAATCCTTCTCTCCCCCTGCACGTCCTCACCCCTCTGCTTCCACCCTTTCCTACTAATGGTTTTATACAGTATTTATCCTTGTGAGACTGAGTTAGTTCATTTAGCATAATGCTTTCCAGTCCCTCCCAAGTTAGGTAATAATTTACAAAATCATTGCGTGCTGCATAGTATTCCATTGTGTGAATGTGTTTCCAACTTTTTAAGAAAGTGCCATACAGTCTTCCATAGTGGTTGCACCATTTTCACTCCTATCAACAGTGAATAAGGGTTCCAGTTTCTCCACAATTTCACCAGCATTTGTAGTCTGCTGCTATGTTGAACTTTGCTGTTGCTACTGGGGTGAGATGATATCGCATAGTTGTTTTTATTTGCATCTCTCTTAGAGCTAGGGATTTTGAACATTTCTTCATTTGTTTGTTTGCCATCTGAATGTCTTCTTTGCAATGTGTCTTTTGATTGCTTGGCTGCTACAACCAGGGTTGTTGATTGAGTATTCAAGGAAAATGAAACCCTTGCCAACTTGTCTTTTTCCCTGTCATGATGTTGCTTGTTGGTTCAATGGTGAGGATTTTTATTTTCTTGTTAAGATGTAGTCCATATTGAAGGCTATAATCTTTGATTCTCCGTACGTGCATCACGCCCTCTTCACTTTCTGTAAACAAAGTTGTGTCACCTACATGCATAACACAGGTTGTTAATGAGTCTTCTTCCAGCCCTGATGCCACACTTTGCCTCGTATAGTCCAGCTTCTCAAATGATTTGCTCAGCATACAGATTGAATAGGTATGGCGAAATGCTACAACTCTAATGCACACCTTTACTGATTTGAAACCACACAGTGTTCCTAGTGGTAAGAAACTGTGCTGCTGCTCTGCGGGAGAAGGATGGACAGTCTCCTCCCATGCGAGTTACTGTCTGAAAACCCACTGGAGGGAGGGTCAGCTTTTGGGCCGGTCCCAACTCACTGACTGATACACAACAACAGTAACAGTGTTCCCTAGTTCTGTTCTGTTTAGACAACTGCTTGGTGGTTTATGTATGTGCTTTTGGATGAGTACAGTTAAATGTACTGGAATTCCCTTTCTTCCTCCACATCATCCATGATTGTGTCGTGATTCCCTATAGTCACATGGCTTTACATAGTAAATCTGGTGTTCTCTGCTTTCAGCCAAGATCCATCTGACAGCAGTGATCTTCCTAGTTCCACAGCCTCTTCTGGATGCAGCTTGCATTTCTGGCTTGGTTCATGTAGTTCCTTGTCAGGGTGCTATTCCAGCAATGTTTAAATAATCTTCAGGAGAATTTTACCATTGCTTAATAATTTTCACATTCTCTTGTATTACCCTTTTTTTTTTTATGGGTACAAATATGGATCTTTTCCAGTCAAATGGCCAGGTAAGCTGTCTTCCAAATTTCTTGGCGCGCGCGCGCGTGTGTGTGTGTGTGTGTGTGTGTGTGTACACACACACAAGACAACCTCTGGGTTCTGAAAGAGACCGATTCATAAGTATGCCTTTAGGCCAGATCTGTAGGCAAGTCAGAATTGGTGCATGCAGTTCTGACTGAGCCTTACTTTGTTGCAGGAAAAGGCTTTTAGAGTTTTCCCGTGGTTTAAAAACTCTGTGTCCATGTGACGGTGATGTGGTTTGTGTTTTGTGAGTAAAGATCCTAGATAGTCAGTAGTTACAGAGCCCAGCTGCCAACTGTAAGGTGGGAGGTTTGAACCTCCTAGCCACTCATTGGAGGAAAGATAGGGCAGGACATTCTGTATGACACTCAGCCTTAGAGACACGTGGGCACTTCTGCTCTGTCGCCTAAAATCCCTGTGAGTCAGAATTCACTGTGGGTTTGCTTTGTTTGGGGTTCACTCATTTTAAGTGAAGGTGAATTTATACAGCATTGCGAGTAGGGGTTGTCCAAAGGCTGGACCCTTGTCTGGAATTTGTCTGTAAGTTGGGAGAAATACTCAGAAGCCATTAAGATAAGACAGTTGCTGACTTCTAAGATGTTCCTACTAGATTGCTGAGTGCCTCAGAAGGCCTCAGCCTGTTGATTTGGCCAGGCTATTGATTTTAACTCTTGGGCAAAGCCAGTCTTTCCCCACAGTACCTGCCAGGACTGACTGAAGCTGGTCAGTCCTTTCTTTGCTTAACTGGGAGTCCTCAATCTTACTGTCAACAGGGCATTGGAAACAGGTAGCGCCGGTTCCACTGTCCTGCGGGCCTGCACTGGTACACGGTGTCCTCTTTCAAAGAGTCATGTGTGCAGGAGAAGCTGCCAGCCCCACACACCAGCTAGTAGCAAGCTTTGGTGGCCTAGTGGTTCGGTTCAAATTCACCAGCAGCTCCTGATGGAAGGCTGGGTAGTCTCCTCCCGTGTGATTTACAGCCTTTGAAAACCCACTAGAGGGTCAGCTGTAAGCCTTTTCAGCCTCAGTGGCCACAGCAACAATCACAGTAGGTAGTTTGGCTCTATGAGCAAGCTGCTGCCAGGGAGGAGGGAGGGTGGTGGCTTTGCCCTACACCCCAGGGCTTGCCTTCTCCAGAACAAATTATTATGAGTAAAGAAAATGGCCACACAATTTGGGCAGGAAAAAGAAAAGGGCTGTGAATTTTGGCATGAAAATATAAGACTGATAAACTTCGCTGGAGGGACCTCCAGGTTCCGAGCAGGAAGGTTGGGCTTCAGTAACCAGATAGTTAAGGCGCGTGAATTAGTAAAGTGGAAATGATAGTGCCATGTTATCCCCATGTAAATGATGGGAGATCCATGGATAAATGAAGAGAGAGGCATGGAGTGGGGGGGGGTTCGCCTCGGGGCTTTCTGAAACATAATTGCTTTAATTTGGCCACTGTACGTGGTATTAACATACCTTTAAACAGAAAAGTCCTCCTCTTGACTTGTGACATAAGCTTGCTAATTGAAGTCATGAAGAAGATAAAGGCCCTGGAGCCATCGTCCACTCTGCGCCACTCCACCCAGTGTCACCTGCATCACTCCACCCAGTGTCAAGGTTCAGCCACAGGAAGTTAGTGATGGCCCGGCTCCCTGTACCAACTGCAGAGAGCAGGCTGCCCTTCCAAAGCAGGACATCTGTGTGCGCGTGTGTACTTACTTATACCCTTTCAAAAATAATAAGGAATATTGAGAATGAGACACAAAGGCTTTATAATATATAGACTCTTCGTTCAGCGGTTGAGATTTATTTTGGTGGGAAATTATAACAAAAAAGAATGCCAGTTACATGCAGTACTATTGTTGTTATGTACTGTCAAGTTGTTTGTAACTCATAGTGACCCTAAGTACAAAAGCCCTACATGCTGCTCTGTCCTGTGACAGCCTTATTGTCTCTGATACCCCTATCCCCATTACCCCAGTGACTGAGTCAGTCCATCTCATTGAGGGTCCTTCTCTCTTGTGCTGTCCTTCCACCCTTCCAAGCATGATATCTCTCTCCAAGAACTGGTCCCACCTTGCAACATTCCTAAAGTATATCAAGTGGAACTTCAGAATCCTCGCCTTCAAGCAGCCTGGTTTCACCCTCTCCAGGACAAACCTGTTCTGGCAGTGCATGCTATATTCAGTACTCTTCTCCAGCACCACAGCTCAAAGGCATCAAGTCTCCTTCTATCATCCCTCGTCATTGTCAGTTTTCCGACATGTAGCAAGTAATGGCAAAGACTGTGGCCTGTGACTCAGGCACACCTTAGTCTCCAGACTGACATCATTGCTCTTCAGTACTTAGGAGAGTTCCTGGACAGCAGACTTTCCCAGTGTAATTGGTCTTTTAATTACCTTGATACTGGTACCAAGAAGTGTTGAATGTGGAGCCAAGCAAAGGGAAGCTGTTAACAATTTCAGTCTCTTCTGGAAAGAAGCTGTACTGCAGTCCTGAAGGCATGTGGTGTGAGGCCACCAGCTGCTCCAGGGGAAAAGGATGGGCAGTCTCCTCTGGGATTAACCGCCTCTGAAGACCCGGTGGGTCAGCTCTGGGTCGGGTCCGACTCAGCAGTGCACTCATCCTCATCCTCACTACTAGTCAAAACATAAAGCCGTGTTGTCAGGTCAGTTCTGAGTCGACGTCAGTGTGTCGGCAATACTGTCTCCCATAGGTGTTTCAGTGTCTGTGATTTTGTGGAAGTAGGACAGCAGACTTTTCTTCTGCTAGACTCGAACCGACAACCTTTGGGTTAGTAATTGGACACTTAACTGTTTTCCAGCAACCAAGAGCTTCTTTACCTTGCCTTTGGGTCCGAACAGACTCGTAGCTGACATGTCGGGCAGTTTTCTGAGGCTGTCAATTCCACAGGAGAATATGGCCCATCTTTCTTCCAAGGAACAGTGGCTAGATTTAAATGTCTGGAAGTGTCACCTCAGGCAAACTGGGAGGAGGGTAGAGAGAATAGTGCAACAATGAATGAATGGAAACCCAAAATCTCTGTGAATGTTTATGAAAATTAATAAAATATAATTATAGAACAAAAAAAAAAGAAAAACAAGCACTGATAATTTGACATTCCCAGCCTTAAGCCCCTGTGTGAAATGCTTTCTCCTTGTAAATTATTAAGTAGCATATGATTGGAAAACATTGTATTATGATGGGCTACAGGGAGGAAATGTGCTAAACACAACAACATGAAGATTCTAGTTGGTGTTCTAGTTGTTTACCACTGATATAATTAATACCTAATCTTAATATGTTGTCAATGAACAATCTGCCTCCATAATTTGTGACCTTTAACTATGTGAGTCATTCATGTCAGGCCTTGATCATCCTTAGGGGGCTCTGGTGGTGGAGTCTGAAGGAAGCTGCATTGCTAACCCAAAGGTAGCACCTATCTGGCAATTCGGATCCACCAGTGGCTCTATAGAAGAAAGCTGGGCTGTCTCCTCCCATACAGCTTACAGAAAAGCCTCTGGAGGACAAGCCACGAGTCAACTTCAATTCAACAGCAATGAGGTTCTTCAGTAATCATTTCTGAAAAAGTTTTCAGGACATAAAATCAGAAAGCCAGAGTTTGGCTCCTTAATTTTTGCAGCCTTGCTCAATAAAAAAAAAAGCCTTGGTCGCATACTGCATTAGGTGCTAAAGTGCTAACTGAAGAATTGGCTGTTTGAACACACCAGCCACTCCAGAGGAGAAAGATGAGACTATAAAGAGTTAGAGACTTGAAAGGTTGCCATGCGTTGGAATTGGCTCAAGAGAAGTGGGTCTCAGCATGGGGAGGGGGTGCTGTATATCCAGTAAAAGACTTTTCAGCTCAAACTTGTCTTTTCTACATGACTTATTAAATTTTAGAACCCATTAAAAAAAAAAAAGAAGAAGTGTCACGTCAGGTAGCCTCACAGCTTCCTCCAGCCACACCACCAGAGCTCCCTGACTGCGGGGAGTTGTGATTATCGTCGTTGTTGGGTGCTGTCCCGTTGAGTGCAGCTCATAGTGACCCTGTGAACAGCAGAGCTGAACCCTGCCCTGTCCTGTGCCTCCTCACTGTCTGGTACGTTTGAGCCTATTGTTAGAGTCCCTGTGTCAATCTACCTGGTTGAGGGGCCTCCTCTCTTTCACTGACACTCTGTTTTTCTGAGCATGATGTCCCTCTCCAAGGAATGGCCTCCCCTAGCAACATGTCCAAAGTGTATTAGACAGAACTTTGTCATCTTTAACTCCAAGGAAGCACTCGGGCTGCACCCTCTCCAAGACATACCTGTTTCTTCTTTTTGGCAGTCCGTGGGATGTTCAGTGCTCTTCTCCAACACCACTCAAAGGCATCAAGTCTTCTGTCATCATTATGCATCGCCTGGCTCTCAGATTTCCTCACTTGTTCTGTACCTGGACAGTGAACTACTACTAGTTGTTGTTGTTGTTATGTGACATCGAGTTGCCTGATACCCATAGCGACCCTGTGTGTGGCAGCTCCGAAGCTTAGAGCTCAGAGCCAGTCTCACTGACTCCGATACACCTACCCCCATTGCCCCAGTTCCTGTATCGTCCAGGGTCTTCATCTCCTGCACTGTCCCTCCGTCCTTCCAAGCATGATGTCCTTCTTAAAGGATTGATTTCTTCTGCCCACGTGCCCAAAGTATGTGAGATGGAGCTTCAAAATCCTAGCCTCCAAGGAGAAACTTGATTTCACCCTCTCTAAGACAGACCGATTTATTTTCTTGGTGGTCCATGGTATGTTCAAGATTCTTCTCTAGCACCACAACTCGAAGGCATCAATACTGTAAATCTCAGCAGTATCTGCAAAAAAATGTCAGAAATGCTACTTAACCCGAAACAAAACCCCATCATTGCCACTGTGTCAGCTCCCGCTCATGGTGACCCTCCACCAGCCTTCCAGGGCACAGGGCCCGTCTCCCGTGGAGCAGGTGGTGGATTTGCCGACCTGTTGGTTAGCGTCCAACATGGACCGCACCGCACCACCAAAGCCCCTCAGCTAAGTGGTGGGTTGACCTGGTGTGCAAGGAGGCTTCCAGCTGTGTTAGAGTTGAGACCATGGAATCATCCAGCACAACCCTCTGGTTTTATAGTTGAGGAATCAAAGACCTTAAACAGCTTGTCCGAGACAATGCCTCAGCTCGCCTGAAATGAGGTTTTCCGGGGTTTTCTGTCTAGTGCTGTATTTGCTTTGCACCGCAGCATGATGCTGGGGTCTAGCTCCTAAAGCACCCTTTATTGGCATTTTCTATGCCTTTATCAAACAGCCTGGTGGGTGGGGAGCTGCACTGCCAATCCAAAGACAGGTGGTTCGAATCTACCAGCTGCTTCTCAGAAGAAGGATGGACTGTGTCCCCCTCCCCACCCCATGTGATTTATAGCTTCTATAAACCCCCCCTGGGGGTCAGCAATGAGTTTGTTCTGGCTTGACCGCAATTAAAAAAAAAAATCCAAAAGCTGTTGCCCCTTGACCTCTTGATGTGGCTCCATACTTGTGCCCCTGGAAGCACTGGGATGGTGACAGACCATCTGGCAATGGGGGTTGCCCCACTCTTCTCTGTCACCAGAGGAAAAGAAAATCGCAGTGTCCAGCCAGTCTTCTTGTAGTCTCACACTGGGCCTGGCGGGCTGTCCTGTCCTGGAAGCTGTAAACCCGGTGCCCCTAACAGTACCCTCCTTGAGCAAACAGCTCCTGGCAGCTGATGCTTGCCAGCTGACGACACCTTTGTTCAACGCCCAGCCCCTTTGGGAAAAACAGATTCAGCCAGAAAACCCTGGGAGCTTGCCTTCCGCTGAACGAAAGAGTTGAAGAGATGCGCCTATTACCAACAATACTTGTTAACTTTGAAATGCAGGCAGGCCCACCCTGAATGACCCGAGAGCCACTGGTCAGCAGCCAGGGCTCATCCAGGAAGGGCTAATTTAAGCAGACCGCCTTCGGCTGGCCTGTCCTCTTGATGGGGCACTTTTCTAAGCAACCTGCAGTCACAGAAGGTGCTCTTAGGAACATGAATTTAAACCACCAAGATGGTCTCTTTTGTAAATGCTGTTAATACATCCATTAATAAAAGTGAAAGACTGTTTGATCATCACAATAAAGCCCCCAAGTTGACTCTGACTCCTGGTGATCCGACATGTGTCAAAGTAGAGTAGACTGTGCTCCGCAAGGTCTTCCAACAGACAAATCCTCAGGTGACTAGCAGCGGAGCACAGTAACCACCCAGGGACTCCTGGCCAGCTCAGTAGACGGTGAAACGGCATCTGGTGACCTCCAACATGTCCTGATGGAGACCCGTAGCCAGCTAGAGGACATTGCTTGTTAAGAGCCATCCCCAGCTCCTGTGGCCCTGGGTACCACAGAGCAAACCGTGCTCCCATCCAGCCTCAGGCCCTGCGATGCCCCAGCCCATTCTGGAGCCGCTGTTCTTGACGAGGGTCTTCCTGTTTGATGACCTTCTTCTGGACCAAGTGTGAAGTCCTTCTGCAGAGACCAGTTCCTCCTAATGATATGTCTCCAGCACATGAGGCAAAGTCTTGCCAACCTTACTTTTAAGGAGCACTCTGACTGTACTTCACAACAGGACAGACTCATTTCCTCTCCTGGTGGCCCATGGCATAGTCAATACTCCCTCTCTTCCAGCCTTGGTCAACTTCCAAGAATGATTCTCTGTGTGTGTAACCTTTCCTTAGCTTTTTAGAATAGTAGTCCGATACCCTAATTTCCCTTTGTGACTGACTTATCTCACTCGGCATAAATTTCTTCTCATTTCATCCTTGTTGTGCATTATTACAGATTCTTTTGTTCTTTACAGTTGCATAGTACTCCACTGCGTGAACGTACCATAATTTCTTTATCCATTCATCTGTTGATTATATTCTGTAATGTCCAACACTGTAATTCAAAGGTTTCAATAATTCTCTGATCTCCTTTATTCATTATCCAGCTTTTCATATATGTGTAGGGCAGAAAATACCATGGCTTTGAGTCAAGTGCACCTTCAAGCCTCAAAGTGGCATCATGTTTTGTAGTACTTTACACAGGTCTTTTACAGCATGTTTGCCCACTGCAGGTCGGCCTTTGGCCTCCTGAGTGATGTTTACGTGGCATTGATTGGGGAGCAGTCAGTAAAATAAAAGCCTTCACGATTTCCCTCTTTTCTTCATTTGTCCTAATGTTGCTCATTGACGTGTTTGGGAGGCTTCTGCTTCATGCTGAGGTGTAATCCGTACTGAAGGCTGCGGTCTCCGCTCCTTTATCAGTCGATGCTCCGGGTCATCTGCACTGAAAACATCATATTGTTGCTGTTAGGTGCCATCGAGTTGAGTGCAGCTCGTTGCGACCCTGTAAACGAAAGATCTGAAACCAGTCCTGCCCTGCGCCACCCTCACACTTCCCGATACCCAAGAGCCCATTGCAGCTGTCACCGTGTCAGTCCACTTGGTTAAGGGCCTTCCTCTTCCTTGCCGACCCTCCACCCTTCCCAGCATCATGTCCCTCTCCAAGGAACAGCCCCTCCTAGCAGTATGTCCAGAATATGTGAGGTGAAGCCTCATCATCCTTGTCTCCAAAGAGCACGCCGGCTGCACCCTCTCCACGACATATCTGTTCGTTTTCTTGGATGTCCATGGAGTGTTTAGTGCTCTTCTCCAGCACCACAGCTCAAAAACATCATTCTTTTTCTGTCATCCTTATTCACTGTCCAGGTCTCAGATGCACAGCTAGTAATCGGAAAGACCATGGCCTGAATCAGATGCATCTTCATCCTTAAACTGACACCTCTACTCCTCAAGAATTTAGAAGGGTCCCCAACTGCAGGTTTTCCCAGTGCAGTGCGTCTCCTTATTTTCTGACTGCTTGAACCAAAGGTGTTAATTGTGGATCCAAGCAAGATGAAGTTGTTGACAGTTTCAATCTCCTCCCCATCCATGTGTTAATTATGTCATGTTTAATAATTAGAAATTGTCCCACTAAAATTGGGTTCAGGACAAGCAGACCTGTTCTTGCTTGCTTTCAGTGTTGTGTTGGAGTGCCTTGCAGAAAATATTAAGAAAGGTGGGTTCTCCCAGCCCACCGTTCCGCATCCATTAATTCATTCAGTCGACTGCCAATTGAAAAGACAGCTCATTTCCATCAGTTCAGAACCAACTCATAACGGACCCCTAGTGGGTTTTCTGAGGCTGTAAATCACACAGGAGGAGATTGTCCATCTTTTTCTCTTGGCACCACTGTCAGAGAGAAACATCTGAGTTATCCAAGCGACCCTCTACGTAAAAATAGGCAAAACAATTCTGAAAAGGCTAAGAGGAAGCTTGAAGCTCTTTTTACATAGTATTTCAATTGTATTAGATATTGAGAGATGTTTAATATATGGGAGGATGTGCATAGGTTATATGCAGGTTCTGTGCCAGTTTGCATAAAGGACTTGAATATCTGGATTTTTGAGTCTTGAGGGTGGAGAGAGAGCATCCTTCCTGGAACCAGTCCCCTTCAGATACTGAGGGACTATTGATGCTGGAAAGGAAACTATTACACATGAAGTGATTTCCTTAGAAAACTCCAGAAAAGCATTTGATCAAATATTTGTACTTTATCAGTGTACACAGTGAGATACCTTTCTGTGTAGAAAATGGAAAAATGTAAACCGCCTTTCATTCTTGCTACACCCTTGAGGCAGATTTTAGCCCATGTTAACAGATGTCAGAACTGGAGTTAGACGTGAACTTGGCCAAAATTTGTCATTTGCAGAGCAGTGATTCGGATGCCCCCCTGAGTTCATCGCCTCATATTAAGTTGCTAATCTCTTAATTGGACTTCTTTTTAATAATGGGCTTGCACACAGAGTCTGCGGCACACTTTCATTGGAGGACACGTTCCCAGGGGCAGCTTGTTACCTGCATCCCAGTGCTGGAAGGCCACTCCACTCACATGTGGCTAGTGACAGTGATCCTCCACTGGCCAAGGCTCGTTTCGGGAAGCTGGCAATCCCACTTTGAAGCTGCCCCTTTTGGGAACCGAGGTCCCCAAGTGCGGACGTTCTCAGAGCGACCCTGTGTCTGCCCTTGAGCTGTTAACAGCTCAAAGCTACCTACCAGGGGACAAAACCACCCCTATTGCCATTGAATAGATTCTGAGATCCAAACCCCAGTGAAGCTGTTGGGTGAGAAGGTGGGAATGCTTGGAAGCAGCTTGTCACACAGACAGGGAGGTGTGAGGATTCTACTTGTGCATCTGTGTTGTGCTTGCGTGTCTGTGTCCATACATTCTCCATTGGGCGGGCCATTTTTCTGGATTCTTCATGGGTAACCACGAGCCTTGTTGCAGGAGAACCACAAGCATTCTCAGAGGTGAAACACCCCTCCTATTCTTGGAGACACCCCATAGTTTAACTTTGCAGCTGCTTTGTAGGATTTGTCCAGTAGCGTAGATCGGGCCATGCCTGGGTCACTGACAGGGTCTTGGCCCACTCAGTCACCAAGGGGCTGGCTGGCATCAGGAGCTCCCCACGTGCCCCCCCCAGCTCATCACAGACAGCTGTGGGGGTGGGGAGCTGTGGTCACACCTCTCGAGTTTAATGTGCCTTCTTGCTTCTTCATAAATCAGTGAGATCGAGACGTACTGGAAACCCTCTGATGAACACCTGAGGGACTTTGCACTTGGCATGATGTCGAGAGGCCATTGGGCACCAGGGCGGTAAAATGGGTGTATCAGAGATCAAGTGGCTGATTGGCTCAAGAACAATAGGTGTGCCCCACGTCACACGTTGGTAACCTGGACATGGGCCCAGGAACCAGGGCAGATTGGGTGGGCAAATGCCGAACCCACAGTTGACAGTACCTACTGACTGGGTTTCTGAGAATGCAGGGCCGATGGTGTGCTGTGAAGTGTGACTCGGGGGTGACTTCTTATGACAAGCTGATGACGGTGATGGGCATTGAGTAGGAATGTGACTCGAGGTTCAGGTCACACTGAAGGCCTTACTCAGACGGTGTTTGAGATCTTTAGAGACCTTCGTGCAGGGAGGTGGCACCCCACTTATCTGCAGGCTTGTATAAAGGTAGGGCACACCTTCGTACTTGGAAGACTCATATTGGGACTAATCTCCACAAGCCCTGTGCACAGCAGCTCTTGATGCTTCATTTTTCTGAATATTTACAACGTAATAAATGGGAGAGAGAGGAGGAGAAAAGGAATTTTCATAAATGTTTTAACAGCTCACGTAACACATGAGGATTTAAGGCAAAACAAAACTGTATGGAGTAGACAGATAAGCAGAAGAGACGTGAAGGGTGGCAAGCAGCCACTGCCAAGAACACGCACCTGGTACAGGCTGGAGGCTGACGTGGAATGGCTACGGCCAGGCTGTGAACTGAAAGATTGGGTGCACGCGTCTACCCGGAAGTGCAGCAGAAGAAAGGCCTGGCAGTCTACTTCAGAAATAAAGATTCTTTGGAAACCCTCTGGAGTCCGAGCCTGCTGTGACACACGGGGGCTCGCTAGGAGTTGGAATTGTCATGACAGCACTAGTGTATACTTCATGAAATGATGTCAAGAAGCATGTGAAATGAGGTGTTTTTTTAAAAAAAAAATAAAAATCTTTTATTTAATCTGGGGAAAGGAAAAGATCCATCTTTCTAGGGAAGAGGCATTGGGGGTCCTGGCTTTAAAGACAGTTGGTTCTGCGTGTAAGAACTTAGGAGCATGTGGATCCTGACCTGGGGGGGCGGGCAGTGTGAGTGTCTTATCACCTGGATCCACCACCTGTGTCTTCACGTCTCAGGTGAAGGAGGAGGCACTGTGCTGTGCTGGTGGCAGGTGAGGCACCGTGACCAGAGCTGCAGTCCACGCTGACAGCTGGTCACCTCCCAGCCACAGTCATGGAGGCTGCTAGGAGCACAGCTGTGCACGCCCCCTGGGCAGCACCTTCCCCCGGCACGCCCGGCAAGTCTGCAGGCCCCCATCTCCTATTCTGCAGGCCCCCTATCCAATTGTACAGTGGCCACCAGCCCCAAACATGACACTTTCTCCATGGAAAGCCAGTTCTTGCTGCTCCAGAGGCATTCCTCTCTCTGAGGGCATTGCAGGCTGGGATTAGCCCCACTTACATTTGGTTTGGATTTTGCAGGGCCACACACGGGGTAGCCACTCTGGACTAACTTGAGTACTCCTTCCCCGAACCTGGTCCCTGCTCCCATATTTGAGAAAACAACTCAGTGGAAGTCTGGCTGTGGCCTGCCTTTAGCCCTAGAGCTAGCCGCATCGTGTTTGGGTAAACTAACCCTTCAAGAGGCTGTTTTCTTTAACGACCAGCATAAACTCAAGATTTGGGGCAGTCTAGTAAGATGCCGCGTGTATTTGAGTCGTGCGTGTTAACGGTTAACGTGTGGGGTTTTGTTTTCACTCACTGTTGATGTCCTCCCTTCAAACAGACAGCCACAGACAGTTCTTCTAACTCCTCGCAGAAGAAGGAGCAGCCTACTCGGACAATCTCCTCTCCGACGTCCTGTGAACACCGGAGGATTTACACTCTGGGCCACCTCCATGACTCGTACCCCCCAGACCACTATCACCTCGAGCAGGTAAGCAGCTGGAGAGGGTGGCTGCTTCCTCCCACTCAGCTCAGTGCCCCAACCCGTCTCGAAGGCAGGCATAACCCCCCTTTTACACAGTTTTCTGTGTACCAGGCCTCTCTGCTTTTTATATGTTCTGTCTTATTTAGCCTCAAAATTACCATGCAAGGGAGGTTGTTGGCCTTCCCAGTTTACAGGTGAGGAAACTGGAGCTTAGTGAAATGGAGAGAGATTCTAATCCAGGTTTGCCCGTAGTGTAGTAGATGCACTGTCCTTCCTGTCCTCAGAAGAAGATCTCCGGAGATTTCTGAGGCCCAAGGCTCAGTCAGCCTCAGTTGAAGCCTCTCCTCACACTTGGCTTAAGCCTCCAGCATCAGATCTGCAGGCCCCATTTAGCCTCCACATCAGGCCTGCAGGCCCCATTGAGCCTCCACATCAAGCCTGCAGGCCCCACTGAGCCTCCGGCATCAGGCCTGCAGGCCCCACTGAGCCTCCAACATCAGGCCTGCAGGCCCCACTGAGCCTCCAACATCAGGCCTGCAGGCCCCATTGAGCCTCCACATCAAGCCTGCAGGCCCCATTGAGCCTCCGGCATCAGGCCTGCAGGCCCCACTGAGCCTCCAACATCAGGCCTGCAGGCCCCATTGAGCCTCCACATCAGGCCTGCAGGCCCCATTGAGCCTCCACATCAGGCCTGCAGGCCCCATTGAGCCTCCAACATCAGGCCTGCAGGCCCCATTGAGCCTCCGGCATCAGGCCTGCAGGCCCCATTGAGCCTCCGGCATCAGGCCTGCAGGCCCAGTCTTGCATGGGACCAAGTAACTGGAGTCTGGAATTCCGTGATTCACCAAATACTTAGCAAGCAGCTGCTCTTCAGAGCAGGGTCCCAAACCAAGGGGTGTGGACCAGGCCTGGGGGCGGGTAGGAGACCACCAGCGTGGTCTAAGCAAGAGCGGAGGAGCTCAGGGCAGTGAGGCTGGTTTGTTTCTTAACATAAGCTAGATTTCAATGGCTGCTGCTTCCTGTTTTGTTATGAAAATGTTCTTTGCTAAAAATCGCACTAAGGTAGTCCTAGATGGGAATCCTCCTTGCTATGCGGAGTGAAACATCAGCAAAGCCTGCGTGTCTACTCCCAGGATTGGTTTTGAAACACAAAATTTTTACTTTCTCTAAAGTCCATGAAAACTCTAATGTCAAGGATCTGAGTAAGAATTAGAGCCAAGTTGGCCAGTCAGCTGTGGGCCCTGACCTCAGGTGGCTCGTGAACTGGCAGGAGGTGGTGGATAAATCTAGTCACCACTGCGTGATAAATTCTCCAAAAACATGATGGTGACTGACTAATGGGAAGAGGTGGCAGGCTCTGTGCCGATGACCAACCTGTCGTTGGTAACTGGCATCATGTCCTGGTGGCCCCTGTGTGCAGAGTAGAACTAACTGCTCTATGGGATTTTCATGTCTCCGATCCTGCAGTAGCCAATCTCCAGGCCTATCTCCTAGTTGGGTTTGAACCACCAACTGGTAGTCCAACACTTAAATTCCATACCACACAAGGACACCAGCATTCCACTTAAATTGTTTTTCTTTTCATTTTCGCTATAATTTTACACAGTTTTGTAGCCAGAAAAGCTGCGTCTTTGTAACTTGCTAGTAAAGTCTGTAGTCAGGGTTCAGCTCTCCTAGGTTCACACCAGAGCCAGGATCCTCAGCCTTAAAAAATCCTTCATGCTCAAGGAGACCTCAAAGGTGAGGATCTACTTCTCTGCCTCCCACAACTGATCTGCCGTCTGCGGGGCAGGCTCACACACATTGATACAGATATTTTACTCAGCACCTGTTTTAAGTAGTAGTTATCGTGAATGTGCCATTGAGTCAGAACAATTCATAGCTGGCCTCTAGGCTGTAAATCACACACAGAGATATTACCCATCTTTTACCAGCAGAGCAGCTGGTGGATTTGAACTGCCTAGCTTTGAGCTGGCAGTGTAGCTCCTTAACCACTAGGCCCCCAGAGCTCCCTGTTGTCAGCAGCAACAGGAGTGACTGTGGTGAAGCTTCTCTCCTGCTAAGGGAGAAGGCAGTTTGTGTTTGAGGACTAGGGCATGTGGCCCGGACCTGCTCAGGCTCCAGTTCCAGCTTAGGCGCCCACTGTCACTCAGATCCTGGCAGGATTTGAACCCGGGAAGTGCGCTTTCTGAACCTGCTCTCTTGTCCTTCACATTCCTTTGCATTCTGTCTTAAGCAGATTCCATGTGGCTTTTTCTTTTAACATGATCCCTATGAGGAATGCATTTTCTGTGGTGACACAGTGAAATACACAGTTAGAATACACAGTGCCTTCTCCTCATCTGTCTACGTAAAACCAAAGCGCAGGCTTACACCACAGAAAAACGGGTGACACTCATCAGCCGCCAGCCCTGCTTGGTGATGTGGGGTGTTCAGCTGAGTGACTGTTTTTCAGGCTGTATTTTGCCTCTTGTTGCTGCTCTGCTTTGGCACAGCCTGGAAGGTGTCCCTCCCCGCTCATTTATTTGGTTTCTTGAAGCCCACCTCTGACCTCTGAGATTGCTCAGCTAGTTCTGGGCTGGGTCAGTTTCTTCACAAGGTGTCTGGTTTTAGGTGAAAGGTCCATCTTGGCGAATGGGGGCCGTGGGGGGTTTTTGGGGGGTCACTCTGTAAAGCGCTGTGTCTTCTTTCCTGGCAGCCGATTCAGAGGCCCTACCGCCAGGTCAGTTTCCCGGACGATGACGAGGAGATCGTGCGCATCAACCCCCGGGACAAGATCTGGATGACCGGCTACGAGGACTACCGTCACGCCCCGGTCCGGGGCAAGTACCTGGACCCGGCGGAGGACGCGGACTCGTACGTGCGCTTCGCCAAGGGAGAGGTGCCCAAGCACGACTACAACTACCCGTACGTGGACTCGTCGGACTACGGGCTCGGGGAGGACGGCGGCAAGGGCCGCGGGGGCAGCGTGATCAAGACGCAGCCGTCCAGGGGCAAGTCCCGGCGACGCAGGGAGGACGGCGAGCGCTCCCGGTGCGTCTACTGCAGGGACATGTTCAACCACGAGGAGAACCGCAGGGGCCACTGCCAGGACGCGCCCGACCCCGTGAGAACTTGCATCCGCCGGGCGAGCTGTATGTGGTGCGCGGACAGCATGCTCTATCACTGTATGTCGGACCCCGAGGGGGACTACACAGACCCTTGCTCGTGCGACACCAGCGACGAGAAGTTTTGCCTCCGGTGGATGGCCCTTATTGCCTTGTCTTTCTTGGCCCCCTGTATGTGCTGTTACCTGCCCCTTCGGGCCTGCTACCACTGTGGGGTGATGTGCAGGTGCTGCGGTGGGAAGCACAAAGCGGCCGTATGACTCAGCCTCCTCCCCCCACCTCCCTCCACAGCCACCGAGAACTTGGCTCTCCATCCTGTCCCTTCCCCTCAGAGGAACAAAAAGAGCAGAGGCCCCGCTCCCAGGTACCCGAGGCGCCATTCCAGCCTGGGGGCCCCTGGCCTGGCCGTCCACATACATCAGTCACCCCACCACCACACACCCACCACAGTGTTCGATGGCAAGGAACCCTTGGAGAGACTCTGTGTATTATTAACAACCTGTAATCAAGCTAAATGTCTTATACATGTGTTTATTTCTGGTCTTAGCTCCCCACCTCTCCCAGTTCAAAGGAGTCTGCAGTCCAGACAGCCCAGTGGCGGTGGGTTTTGTAGCTGAACTTGGAAGGAGCAGCGTGAGACTCCGCTTCTCCTGGTTCAGTGTGCCTCTTGCCTTAGCCTCAGTTCCTGCAGAGCGTGATGTCAGGAGGCTGAAACGTACCAGAAGTATTTCAACCTACAGTTATTAGGAATCGGAAGTGAGCTAGTTCACCGACTTGTATCACAGATCAATACCGCCTTTACTGTTCTGAAGCCAAACTTCCCACCTAAGCTACTGTTTCTTCTGTCTTTAGTCCATTTTCTGCCCACAGACCGCCCGCCTCCCCCACACCCCATAAAAACTCCTGAGATTATTCACTGATGCAAAACATTGAATCCGTGAAACGACTGAGAATTGAGCCTTAACTTCAGAATAATTTGCGGGAATCAGGAAAATTCCTTCAACAGCATTGCATTCTTTTGGACCAGGGCTAGAAAGGGATCCAAGGTTTCTACAAAGCCTCCCTAAAAAAAATAAAAGGAAACCAAACCTGTTGCTGTTGAGTCGCCGGGACTCCCAGTGAACCCTGGAGGGCAGAACAGGGCTGCCCCGGAGGGTCTCCTAGGCTGTAATAGGGGAGCAGGGGTCGCGGGGTCTTCCTCCTGTGAAGCTACCCGCGATTCAGACCACCAAGCGCTTAACCACTGTGCCACCTGAGCTTTTACAAGCCTCCCGAGGTACCCCTAAAACAGAACTTTTTTAAAAAACTGTGTTCCACCACTTCTAAATGTTAAGCAATATTCGAATAAAACACTAATTTAGGAAATCCCGCTCCATGTTTTGCAAACCAAATAGTCCACGTGAACACAAAACCATCGCACCACAAACAGGTTCCAGGTGAGAAACACTAAGATTGTGGTGATCAAACTACGCACTTCCCTGCCGTGACTACTATTTTATAGACTATTTATGGGAGGGGGGATTTTAAATGTCATAAATTTGTCAAGAGTGGTAGGTTCCATTTTGTTTGTGAGGATTTGTTTTAGACTCAATGTCATGTCACCAACTTCTTTACTTGGGGAAAAACAAGGCCATATATATATATATATATTAAACCCTCCTAATGCCTAAGTGTCTTTCTCCTGCAACTCCAGACCTTGACTTGCCACGTTGGGTGCACAGGTAGGCAGGCAGACTGGTTCTGCCTGTCACCTTACCATGTAGGAGGCTTCTAATTAGCTGGAAAAAGAGTATTTTTCTAATCTATTACAAGGAAAAGCCAAATTTTCTTGTTGAAGAAAGATGAGAAGTGAAGCGTGGTTACGTAAACCCAGCATAGTACAATCAGAACCTGTGGGGAGCCCGGGGGCCAGGCATGCCAGCGCTGGCTCTTCTTCCGACCACGACCATGGTGACTCGCCGGCTGCGGGCATGGCCCGGCCTGCCTCTCCCCTCCCCCTCCCCTTCTTTATTGCACACAGGACATCAGCCTTCAAGGAAAGGGACTTCTTTTTTTTTTTTTTTTTTTCCTTTTTCCGGTCTGCCAATCGTCTTGGGAACAGGCTAGCCATGCTTAACCTTCGTGGGAATGTTTTCAGCTCGCCTGGGAGCCCATCACAGTGCTTTAGTCAGCTAATCGGTGTAAATACCCAGTGTGCTTCTGATTTAGTTGATAGATGGTCCGTTTGCTGGAGTTCCTGGTCTGGGCCTTCCGGTCTTAGAAAAGGAGCAGAGAGCTGTGGGTGTGGGTCGATGGAACGAGAGTGGCTCCCGGGCAGGGAGAGTACCTAGAACACCTCCAGCCAGCAGCTTTCTGCCTCGAGGTACTTCCTCCAGGTCTCCTTACAAAGCACAACACTAATGTATGTTTTGTTCCGTCTCAGTTCAAGTGTCCCTATTTATTTCACCAAGTACACATACACCAGCTGCTTGTTGTTTGTCGTCTTTTTATTTAGCCCTCATTCCTGTCTCTGTTCACCCTGTGTCCTCCTCCACCCCTCGTGAGAATTAGGCTAGTGACTCTCACTCCTCCACGTACCCTTTAAGGTTCTGTGAAGGCAGCGGTTAAGGGCACAAGGACAGACATGGGGACATTTATGTAAATAGATCTCTCTAGTCACCACACTGCAGCTGAACAGTGTGTAGTAATTTTCCCGGTCAGCTTTGCCATACTGACGTCAATCATTGGAGAGAAATTATTCAGATTTTATTTTTGTATCTGTGGTAACAAAACATTAACCAAAAGATGTTCTGTTTGGAAGCCCCCCACCCCCGACCAACCCCAGCTATTTGCTCACATTAACAAATTAAAGTGCCTGAAGCAGAATTCATTCTTTACCTGTATACTAAAAACCCTGGTGTATTGATTTTTTTATAATAAGCCTTTTTACCTCTGTGTAAAAAAAAAGTATATATACAAGTGTATGATGTACATTTTAGTTCTTAACTTTTTTTTATGGTTTCTAATATGTATGACCAATGTAGCCATTGCTTTAAGATGTACCATGTAAATATAAACACATCCTATCAGATGGCTGTCTTGGGGTGTTTGTCTGGGGGAGATAGGGGTGGATGCGGGAGCTTTAGCAAACATTGGAGCAGGGTTTCCTTCGGAGGATGTGCACACCGGGCCATATGTGAGGAGGCCCTTCCCGCCCCTGGTTAAGTCATGTCCCCACGGGGACGCTGCAGCTCCGTGGGTTCAGATGGCTCAAACCAAAGGAATGCTTTGTGTTGAAGGAACACCCCCTCTTCTGCGGCCTGGCTTCCCCCACGTGCGCTCCTCAGAGGGAACAGCTGTGCTTCCTCCGAGTTGTTTTCCACCAATTCCTGCTGACCCTCCGGGGTGGGTGTGTGTGTGTGTCGCATTTGGAAGATAATTTTGCAGAGAAAACAATTGTTCAAACTGCTGGACCTGGGTTTCCTAAGAGCTCTCGTGAGCTGGAATTTGGCCCTCTTCCCCTTCTAGATAGCTTCGCATAATAATTACCACATTATTATTATTTTTTTATTATTATTATAAAGGAGCTCTAGTGGCTTAGTGGTAAAGTGTTATGCTGCCAATCCAAAAGTATGTGGTTTGAATCCACCAGTTGCTCCACGAGTGAAAGATGTGCAGTCTTCCGTGCAATCTACTGCCTCTGGAGAGTCAGCCGTGACCCGGCTCAGACTTGATGGTACGCGGCAACAACACCTGTTCTCATAGGATCTGGATACCCAGAAGTCACAATGACAGGCCTCTGGAGGAAATGCAGTGTGGGGCTCAGAGAACCGAAAAGCCCCTACACTGGAGATCCAGGGAAGCCAGGTGCCACCTTATTTGGCTCATTCATGGTGGCCTGAGTGCGTCAGAACTGTGTTCCCGAGGACTTGGAAGAGTAACCCATGTGCATCAGAGAACCATGCTCTGATTTGTTAAAAGCAAATTGCCATACATTTCTTTTGAGGCTTTTCAGCAGGCAGCCAAGCAGGTTAACCGTTTACACCTCCAAGGGACTCCAGAGACCAGTAGAGTCCTTTGAAAGATGTGTAGATACCCCTTTATTTTAGTTCTAAAACTCTCCCAAAGGGGTGACAAGACAGTCGCTACAGACTGACTTGAGAGCTGCTCTAGGGCCAGGGGTGGGAGCTGGGGGGAAGCCGGGAGACCTAGGAGTTCCCGACCCTCAAACACTCAGCCCCCGCCACCCCCCAGGTAGCCCTCTCCCTATATCCCTGCTTTACCCTTGGGCAGGGCCAGTCACTAGCGTAACATGGTCACAGGCATCAAGGACAATCCAGGCCTGAGCCTGGTCCTCATGCGGCCGCCTCTGCCCCTGCACCACCCACCTTCTCAGCTGAACCACAAAGCAGGACCACCATTCAGTTCTGCTCACTTGGCCCCCTCAGCAGGCTGGGTCATCTCCCTTAACCCCGACAGGCAGTTCCCATTCAGAGTGACCGTATAAGGCCTGCAGGCCGTGTCTTTTCACCACATTGAAGAGTCTACATCTAGGCCTGGCTGACAGATGTCTCCTCAACCCCACAGCACATTCCAAAGAATCACAAGCTCTTCTCAAAACATACTTTCCAGTGTTGGAGAACCTGGTAAGCGAGGTGTTTGCAGATCTGCAGCGGACTCGGTTGTAAGCCAGCACAACCCTTACCTCACTTAAATCGTCACGGGGGCCCACAGTGTAAATCTACTGGAGCACACTGCCACCTCTTTGTCTTGTGAAGCTGGGGAGTTCAAACAGCCACTGTGCCACCAGGCCCCCCTCTGCAGAGAGGAGCAGGCATTTAGACTTTACAGGAGAAAACTCGACAAGGTGTGTGGAGCGTGCCTGTGACCAGGTGACACGTTTCCGAGCCTCTGAAGGGAATGCCTACCCTCTCCCTGCTGGGAGGGTGCAGTATGCCCACTGTAGTAAAGTGCACTTAGCAGGAAATGCTCCATAAATTCAAGTTGCTTCTTCAGCTCCTCCTTCCAGGACATCAAGAGCTGCTGGGGACAGCCTCAGCCTCTTATAAAAGGAGCGCCTTGTGGCCACGTTGTGAGTATTTAGACATAAAGCCTGTATGCTGAGGTCCCCCACATTCTCTGCTAGTCTAAATTTGAGGTTTTTTTCCTTTCTGTCCTTTCCAGAGAGTGTGCTAGTGACCCAGCTACAACTGCAGAGGTTCACCAAGCTGGCTAGTTTTCCAGAACTCAAGAAGTGCTGTGTGGGGAGAACTAGGTCTCGCTCACCCTGGCTGGCTGAGCTCAGCCTGCTCAGACATCGGCCTCCAGCTGGGCCTCACCACCACCCCTGCAAGTCACTGTCCTGCCTTGAGTTCCCTGCACCCCCCCGCCCCCCCACACACACAGAGCTGCTTCCCTAATGCCAGCTCCAGCACCCTCCCCAGAGGCCAACACCCCAGGAAATCAGGACATTTTCCCAGGGGACAGTGTTTGTTTACAGGGACCCACTGGCCCCTTTGTTATTTGAATGTGTCATGAAAGCAGCATTCAGGTGAGGGCCTTTAACGGACACTCCAGCCGGAGCTTGTGAAATGGGCCTGCTGCTTATGGGCTTGCTTGCTGCGGGCCGGAGGACTTCTGACTTACACGGTGCATGGCTGCCTGTTCAAAGCACCATGTTTGCTTGGTTAGGCCTGAACCAGATGAGAGGGGATCATCCGTGATTCTCTGCAAAATATGAAGATAATCTCCTCTAATTCACCAAAGGTAACCACTGTGTCCTACACTTTTCTATTCCTTTATAGAATATAGCTATTTACATTTGTGCTCTTTATATTGTCCCAATATCTGTTCTTTTGTTTCTACTTGAAAAATAATGCCAGCTTTTTTACATGTGTATACATACAGACTTATCTTTCATTCTTAGTGGTTTCCTAATACCCCACAATATATATGACTGCGCTATAATTTACCCACACAAACCTCCACAATACTGAGTCCTAGTTTTCTAGTGTTGAAGTTACAGAAATTCCACAAGTGAGTGGCTTTAACACTCCTCCCCACCTCCCACCCCCAACAATCAGAAGGCTGGAAGTCCGGATGCAGGACACCGGCTCTTTGGCAATAACTCTCTCTTTGTAGGCCCTGGGAAGGGCATGAAGATGCCTTGGTTTTGTGAAGACCTTCATATGGCATTGACCTTCCCCAGACGAGGGCTCAATTTCCTCTCCCTCTACCCACTTCTGCTTGTTGCCGTTGGGTAAGAACCAATTTATGTGTTTCCAAAGCTGTAAACTGCATGAGAGGTGATTGTCCGTCTTTCTCTTACCTAGCCTCTGGTGGATTCCAACCACTAGAGGGGTACAGCCTTGGGATAGCAAAGCAACTCCCTACAGACTGGGCCACCAGTTTATCTGTGTGTGTTTACGCTGCTCCTCACAACTCAGGACACACCCTGTGGCTCTGGCCTTCAACCTAACAAAGGAACTATCTAAGTGGGATTACTTTCATCTGAAAGATTTCAAGACCTACTTTGTGGGTCCACTTCAACATACAACATTCTACTTCCAAAATTCATGGCCTTGCCATGCACAAAAGCACATTGATGACCCCAACCCCAAAATCCTATCTCATGCTAGCCTCAAGTCCGAGTTCAAAAAAATATCTTCTCAAGTCATCTAAATCAAATATGACCGGCTATATTCCGTCTGATAGCAAAATTCCTTTCCATCATGGGTCTGTGAAATCAGGAATACATGATTCTAGTGATGCAGTGAAGATGCAGGAAAAGAAGGGCATAGGCACCAAGCAAGTCCAGGGTCATTAGCTTTGGAAATAATCCCATTTTCCACACTTACCTTGGCGGTGCTCTTACCTTACCCTCAAAACTCTGAGCATTTGGAGTTAACTGGTATTATGTTCCCCATCATTCTAAAGCCACTGACTGGACAGAAGAGCAAATGGCCTTTTGAAGACTCACTCACCGTGTCAGCCAGGTGCAGTACTCACAGGGCCGGGCACTCTTCCCCAGGACACTGCATGTGCTCTAAGTCAGCATTCACTGCATGGCCAGGAATCACAGGTCCATGAACTGAGGCGTAGAAATAAGAGTGCCCCACTCACGATTTCCCACAGAAATCCACTCACAACACTTTTGCCTACTTGTCCCTACAACCCTGTGCTTGACTGGTCTACAGGTTACTGGTCTAGAGGTCACCAGGAGACATAACGCTGAGTCATTGAACAAGTAGAGAATGTCACCTGGGCATGCCTCTGAATCAACATGGCACTTGGCAGATGACAGTTACTGTACTTGGTCGGTCAATTGTATTGTGACAGATCCTGAATACCAAGGAAAAATTGCACTCTTGGTATACAAAGCAGGTAAAAAATAATATGTCTGGACTATTCTTACAAAGATTCTTATCTGTTCGCATCTCTTCCTCAGTATTACCATGCCCTGTGATTAAAGGCAGTGGGAAAAGACAATCTAATTCAGGCAGGACTGCTAATGGTCCAAGACCCTTCAGCAATGAAAGTTTGGGTCATCTCACCAAACAACCACAATCAGCTTGGGTGCCCACTGAGGGCAAAGGGATAAGAAATAGATAGTGGGTGAATGTGATTACAAATAGTAGCTGTCACTAGTTGCAGCCAGGAAGACTATAATTTTTGTGAATGGATGTGGATGTGTGGATGTCAGTCTAGAGACTAAGGGGCACCTCATGCGTGGTCTTTGCATTTACGTGCTAAGTATCAGAGAGCTGGACAGTGACTAAGGATGACAGAAGAAGAATCGATGTCTTTGAGTTGTGGTGTTGGAGAAGGAGACATGGACATACCATGGACCTCCAAGAGAACTAACAGGTCCATCCTGGAGACGGTGAAAACTGGTTCCTTTTTAGAGGCAAGGATTTTGAAACGGTCTCACATACTTTGGGTGTGTTGCCAGAAAGGACTCGTCTTTGGAGAAGGACTTCATGCTTGGAAGAGTGGAGAAACAGCTCAGAAGAGGAAGACCCCAGCTGAGATGGATTGACACAGTAACTGGGGAAGTAAGAGCAGATGTGTCTGAGACAGTAAGACTGGCTCAGGGTAGAGCAGAGTTCAGAGCTATTGTGATTAGGGTTGCTATGAGTCATAGGCAACTTGACAGCATGTAACAATAACTCTGTGCACACACACACATATATTTGTTTTATTTCCTTAGTTATTAACTGCAAAGTATAAGAGTGTCTTTTCAGTTATTCATGTTTGTTGTCTGACATTAGGCTGAAGTATGACTTTGTATGTGCCATTATTTGGAAATTCTGCGTGGTTTAAAGAAACGTGTGCGAATGCCAACTTGACAAGGGATGCAGTAGCACGGTTAATTTTATTGGTTTGGATCGGCTGACATTCTCGATAGTTTTGCCCAGCACTGGACTAGTTACTCTGTCATAATGTAATGTATTAACCTTCCATAATATAATTAATCAGCTGAAAGCCAAGTTCTCCAGGATGTGGCCTGTCTCCAGACTATACATTTGACAAAACACCGCTCTCTCTCCCCATCACCTGACTGATGAGTTGGGGTGCAAGCCTGAAGAAGTCAGTTGACCTACAGATTTTTGGACCCGCTAGACCCCCACAGTCCTGTGAGCCATCAGGGGTCTCCAGCCTGTCACCCAACACTTCAGTTTAGGACTTGCCAGCTCCCTTCCAGCCCCTAAAAGCCGACCCCTCTCCCTGTGCATCCATCGATCTCACTGGGTCAGTGCCTGTAACGGCCCAAAGCACCTGCCATGCGCTTTCTTCTGATTGCCTCACTCAGTTCTCACAATCACCCTGTGAGGAAAATAAGTTTATCACCATTTCCATTTAGTAAAAGAGCTGTGTTTCAGAGAATGGCATCCTCCAGCGAAGGGTCTGACTGTGCATGGAGGCTGCCCCAGCTGTTCCTTGGCCTTTTTACAAATGGTCATTCACCACTCACAGCCACTAGGATGAGGCTGCTAGAAGAACTGGGAAGTTGGGTTGATGGGCTTCATATGAAAAATAATCAAGCCACTTTAGAATATAATCCAACCACCTAATTATTGTATATTCCCTTGACTTCTCTGGGGACACCAAACCAGATTCCTTCGGCCTATCCCTTGTTTTAAACCAAGTTACCAATGAGTTCAGAATCCTTAATATTCTCAGGGAACACGGACTGACAGGAAGGGCAGGGAAATCATACTTTGATCTCTGATGAGTGTCCAGGGGTCTTTGCCAAGTTGTCCTGCCAATTCCAGCTTCTCCTTCAAGCAAGGCCAACACCAGGCAAAAACAGCGTCTTACACGCCTTCTCCAGAACCCCGAAGAAGAGAAATAACTGTATCCATCATTTGCACTTTAGGGTGGATTTACTACCATGATAATGTATCAGGAACATTTGCTTTTTAAAAATCTTGTTTCTAATCATGATAGATAATTAAGAGATTGAAATTGTTAACAGCTTTAGTCTGCTTGGCTCCACAATCAACACTCTTGGTAACAGCAGCCAGAAAATGAAAAAAACGAATTGCATTGGGGAAGTCTGCTGTCAGAGATCTCTCCAAAGTACTGAAGAGCAATGATGTCAGTTTGAAGACCAAGGTGCACTTGATCCAGGCCATAGTATTTGCAATTACTTGCTTGTGTCAGAAAGCTGAACAACGACTAGGGATGACAGAAGGAGAATTGATGCCTTTGAGCTGTGGTGCTGGAGAGGAAAACAAAAAAGTTCATCCTGGAGAAGGTGAAGTCAGGATGCTCCTTGGAGGCAAGGATTCTGAAGCTTCGTCTGACATACTTTGGACATGTTGCAAGGAGGGACCAGTCCTTGGAGAGGAATGTCATGCTTGGGAAGGTGGAGGGACGGCGCAGGAGAGGAAGACCCTCTATGAGGTGGATTGAGTCAGTGACTGGGGTAATGAGGATAGGTGTATCAGAGACAATAAGATTGGCCCAAGATAGAGCAAGGTACATATACTGACTGTTGTACATAGGGTTGCTATGAGTCGCAGGCGACTTAACGCCACATAACAGCAACAACAATACTAGAATAAAATGTAGTCCCTTTATTTGCCAGTATGTGTACCCTGCTCGGTGTGTTGAACTGGGTAGTTTCTAAAGTAATTTCAAGTCTTGAACACTCAGGTTCACAGTTAAAAGAACAAATGTAAGGGGAACAGTGTCTGTCTACTCCTCTGATAAAATAAAGCTATGAATTCATCAAGATTTTTTTAGTAAAGATTTATTTAACACCCCAAGTGAAGGTAGCTTATTCTTTTAATAATGTGTTCTTGTTAAAGAAATTCAAATAATGATTATAAAGAAGAAAATGAAAGTCAATGAAATTCTCCAGTCTTGTGCTTTCTTTTGGATTTAATGAGTTTCAGTGCTCACAAGCAGTCTTGTACTGTAATCCTCTCACTTTGGATTTTTTTGTTAATTGGGTTCATTCTCTAGCTTTCTGGGAATAGTATAAAAAAGTAATTTTATTTTCTGAATTTCTACATACCTCTGAATGTCTTTTGTTGCATATATGCATCCAATAACTTCTTCAACTTCAAAGTGCTGTGTATATGACTTTATTTTTTTCCCCTTGTGGAAAAGCCTTAACATTCACCAAATGTGTGAGCACCTAATTATGACAGGTGTATTACTCACCAGCAGGTATGGTCCTTAAAATGCAAGTTTCACATACTGTTTGAAAAAGACTTGCCTAATTTTTACTTAACAGTAGCATTTTCTTTAAACCTGAATTTTACAATTAACATATTTTCCTTGCATATGCCATTGAGTTTGTTTTCTTTTCCTGAACCTTAATGAGCCTTTTCAGATGGCAGAATCAGATTTTTAGCTCAAGTTTTCTTCTAATACATCTTTCATTATTGCTTCTGCTCCATAAGTCTCTGGTTTCTCCCTGAGATGCTTCACACATGAATTGTCTAACCACTCTTCCTTATCCACCGCACTCTTACCATTTTTTATCTTGCCTTTTAAAAAAAATTCACTCTGGGACAGTTTCTTAACCTTGCCCTCTTTGAAATTATTTTTTCTTTCTTTCACAATAATTTTCAAAGTGTGATCTGCAGACTTCTGGGCACCCCTGAAATATTACTTATCCATTAAGAGAAATTAAAACTTAATACAGGCTAAAGTATAGCTGAATCTTGCAATCATTGTGCTAAGTGAAATCAGCTGGCCACAGAAGGATAAACCTTGCATGATCTCACTTAGATTAAATACCTAGGGCAGACAACAGTCTAGAGCCTCTTGCTGGCTCTCAGGGCATGCAGAAGGGAGAAGAGAGGACTCAGTGCTTCAGGGACATTGAACTTCAGTTAAGGGTGATGGTAACATTTAAGAATAGATAAGGGTGATGTTTGAACCTCATGAACACAATTGATGTTAAGCTGCGCTGTAATCTCAAAGGCACATGGTTCAAATCCACCAGCTGCTCTGCAGAAGAAGGATGGGCAGTCTCCTTCTGTGCAATTAATTGACTCTGAAAACCCACCTGAGGGTCAGCCATGGGGTGGTTCTGACTCAATGGTGCTTAACAACAACAACATGTACATTACATATATGATACATATGAAAGACATTAAAATATAAGCATTTCGTTGCATTGTTGTTATGTGCTGTCAAGTTGCCTGTAACTTATAGCGACCCTATGTACAACAACCCTAAACTCTGCTCTATGCTGTGCCAATCACTGTCTCTGACATCCCCCCATCACCCCAGTCACTGACTCAATCCATCTCATTGAAGGTCTTCCTCTCCTGCACTGTCCCTCCACCCTCTCCAAGGACTGGTCTTGCAATATGTCCAAAGTATGTCAGATGAAGCTTCAGAATCTTTGCCTTCAAGGAGCAACCTGGTTTAACCCTCTCCAGGATGAACTTGTTTGTTTTCTTAGCAGTCCATGGTGCATTCAACACTCTTCTCCAGCACCACAGCTCAAAGGTATCAATTCTGCTTCTATCATCCCTAGTCATTGTCCAGAGCTTTGTTGCACAGCAAGTGGTTGCAAAGACCATGGTCTGTATCAGATGTACCTTAGTCTCCAGACTGGCATCATTGCTCTTCAGTACTTTGGAGAAGTCTCTGACAGCAGACTTTCCCAATGCAATACGTCTTTTAATTTCCTGGCTGCTGGTGCCAAGACTGTTGATTGTGGAGCCAAGCAAACTAAAGCTGTTAACAATCTCAATCTCTTCACCATCCACCATGATACTGCCAATCAGCCCAGTGGTGAGAATCTTTGTTCTCTTTTTTTCTCCTTTTTATTTTTTAATTTATTATCAATTTCAATGAAAATTTACAGAGACTTTGGATTTCCATTTGTTCATTGTTACACTTTTCTCCCCTCCCAACCCTCCCCCCTAGTACACTACCCTCTTGGAAAAGTAAAAGAAAAATTCTTTCATTGTTTTACAATCCCCCCACACACACCCAGGTCTACTCCATTATGCAGCCTTCGCTCTGGACTCCTGTCATGACAAAAATACTTAATCACATATCCCTTTTAAACCGTTTTCTCCCTCATCTGTTTCAATGCAATATACATTATTGAACCCATCCCATCTTTCTCAGTCTCCCTCAACCCCGATGTCAGTCCTGTTTTACAACAGTGGCACCATACAGTATTTGTCCTTTTGTGACTGAGATATTTCACTCAGCGTAATGTCCTCCAGGGTTACCCATTTTGAGTAATATTGCATGAGTTCCTTGTTTTTCAATGCAGCATAGTATTCCATTGTGTGAATATACCACAGCTTCTCTATCCATTCATTTGTTGATGGGCACTTAGGTTGTTTCCAACTCTTTGCTATTGTGAACAAAGCCGCAATAAACATGGGTGTGCATATATCTGCTTGGATGTCAGTTATTATCTCTTTGGGGTATATTCCCAGTAGTGAAATTTCTGGGTCAAATGGTATCTCTATTTGCAACTTTTTGAGAAAGTGTCATATCTCCTTCCACAGTGGTTGCACCATTTTACACTCCCACCAACAGTGAATAAGGGTTCCAGTTTCTCCACAACCTTGCCAGCATTTGTTGCTTGCTGTTCTGTTAAGTTTTGCTATTCTGACTGGGGTGAGATGATATCTTATAGTTGTTTTGATTTGCATCTCTCTTAGAACTAGAGATTTTGAACATTTCTTCATATGCTTGTTAGCCATCTGAATGTCTTCTATGGTGAAATGTCTGTTCATATCCTGTGCCCATTTTTCTATTGGATGATTTAGCTTTATCTTGTTGTGGTAATCTTTGTTTTCTTGATGTTGAACTTCAATCCATAATGAAGACTTCAGTCCTTTACCTTCTGCAACAAGTGCTTCAGGTCTTCTCCGTTTCAGCAAGCAGATGAGTCTTCTTGTCACCCTGACGCCACATTTCTCCTCATAGAGCCCAGCCTCCTGGATAATCTGTTCTGCATACAGGCTGAAAAGGTATGGAGATAGGACACATCCCTGGCGTACGCCCTTCCCAATTTTGAACCATGCAGTGTTCCCTTGCTCTGTTCTGACGACTGCCTCCTGGTCCAAGTATAGGTTTCACATAAGCACATTTAAGTGCTCTGGGATTCCCTTTCTTCTCTGGGTCAGCACAGTTTGTTGTGATCCACACAGTTAAATGCCTTTGCATAGTCAATGAAACACAGACTTTCCTCTGGTACTACCTGCTTTCAGCCAAGATCCATCTACAACACCCCTAGTACCATGACACCTTTTAACCCAGCCTGCACTTCTGGCAGTTCTCTGTTCTCAGTTTTTTTTAATAATCCCCAGCAGAATCTTGCTTGTATGTGATATTAATGATACTATTTTATAATTTCCACACTCTGTCGGATCGCCTATCTTTGAAATGGGAATAAATAATAGTTAACTTCCAGTCAGTTTGGTCAGGTGGTTGTCCTCCAGATTTCCTGACACAACTTGGTGAGCACATCTAGGGAAGCATCTGTTTGTTGAAATGTATTAATTGGTATGCCGTCAATTCCTGGGGCCTTGTTTTTTTGCCAATTCCTTTAGGGCATTGTCACCACAGGCTCTTGCTCATATGTTGTTTCATGAAATTCTTCTGTGTGTCTGCCAATTCCTTTTGTTGGATTGTTATTCCAATTAAATTTTTTTTCAAAATAGGGTTCTAAAAACTTTTAAACAAGTGTGAATATAAGGACCAATATTTGCTCCATGACCACCCAGTGCCTTAGCACACTTAATAAGGCATGAGCATTAAACTCTGTGGGACCTACTCATTAAAATAACACAGATTTCACTTAAGAATGTGCTTGTTGAAGTAATACATATTACTCATTTTATTAAGTAGCAACCTTTGAGTTCAGATTTTTTTTCTTATTCTATGTCACAAAATGGGGCACGTATGTCAAGTTCTCTTGCTGCGTAGTATTCTAGTCATCTTGACAAGCCTTGGTGTAATTGCTCAGTGAGCTGAAGTAGCTGGGGTGTTTTCTTCGTTTGTTTTTTGAGGGTGGGTTTTTTTTCATGGAACACCACTTTCACTTGAAGGAATGACTGACAGTGTGTTGTTATGGTTATGTTGCTGTAGTGATCAGACGTGAATATTGAGCAAACATTTTTTCAAAAATGAGCAAATCGTGTTGCTCCTTTGAGAAAGACAACTGACAGTACTTGTTGCCAGTAATAAAATATGAGCATTCAAGCAAAAATTGGAATTCTGTAAAACATGTATCTGCCACTATTGGCATGAGAGCTTCTCAATAGTTAAAGACTTCTCTCGTAAAATTGGTGGCGACATTAAGAAGTACAATTTTTTTACACCATAAATGAAAATGAAACGTGTCCTCATTCAGAAGAGCTGCATGGTTCATTGAACCAGTATTTCCCACATGACCAATGCGTGATGCTACAGAATCATGTGTAAGGAAAAGGGCCTGCTGCAGTGCAAGAACAGGTGGGTTTTGATATAATAAAGTAACATGGTTTCAGATTCCACACAACAGCCCACCTTTAAGATACTATCACCTGAGGGCTATCCACAATTACCTGAAGAGGCTGTTAAAATTCTCTTCTCTGACAGCAATGTCTATGAGGTTGAATATTCATCATGTATTTTAACCAAAACAACATATCACAACAGATTGAATTCAGAAGCAAATGGCCCACTGCTTTCTAGACAGAACAGAGATTTTTTAAAAAATATGAAGCTATTACCTTCTTCTCACTAAAACATTCTTTATTTTGAAAATATAGTTGTTTGCTATTAAAAATATCATTTAGGTTAACATGTAAATATTCTTATTAATTTTAAATAAATACTGTTTTAAATTTCTAATGCAGTGAATATCAAATATCTATAGCTCACTCAAACAAAAACTCTTTGGGTCCCTTAATGGTTTTTTAAAAATGAACTTTCTTTTTCAAAGTAGTTTTAGGATCACAAAAATTTGAAGAAAAGGCAGAAAATTTCCAAATACTCCCTGCATGAAGATGGGTCAGAACAACTCATCGCTGACCCTCCGGCAGTTTTTCAGAGGCTGTAAATTGTCCTGGAGGAAACTGCCCATCTTTCACCCAGGGAGCAGCTGGTGAATTCAAACCATGTGCCTTTGGGTTGGCAGCACAGCTCCTTACCACTAGGCCATCAGTTGTAGTTGTTGAGTGCCATAGAGCCAGAGCTGGCTCATAGCTAACCCTCGGGTGGGTTTTCTGGTCTGAACGTTTTCATGTACTCACTATACCTGCCACACACAGTTTCTACCTATGATTACGATCTTGCATTGTAGTTATGTGCTGTTGAGTTGAACTGACTCATAGCTGACCCTCCAGCAGGTTTTCAGAGGCTGTAAGTCACATGGAAAGAGCTTGCCTATCATACTCCCCATAGAGGAGCTAGTGGATTCAAACTCCCTGGCTTGGGGTTCATAACACAACTCCTTACCACTAGGCCACCAGAGCTCCCTAGTACCTTGCATTGTGCTGTGTATTGTGTACCACAGAGTTGTAACCGACCCTCAGTTGAACCTCGGGCAGGTTTTCAGAGACAGTTAATTGCATGGGAGAAGATTGCTCATCCTTCTTCCACAGAGCAGCTGGTGGCCTCGAACCATGTGCCTTTGTGATTGCAGCACAGCTTCTTGCCACTTGGCCACCAGAGCTCCATAATATCGTGCATCAGTGCAGAATATTTAATGCAATTGATAAACCATTATTGATGCCTTATTAACAAAAGTCTGTAGTTGGCGTTAATGCTCACACTGTGTTTGTACAAATTACAGTGGTTTTTGGTGAATGCATAATGTTACGTGTCTGACTTTATATTACCGTATAGGTGTTAGGTTATTGTTGTTGTTAGTTGTAATCAATGCCACTCCAAGGCTTCCCCCGCATGGAGTCATAACCCTGTAACAATGAAACCAAGTCTCACCCTCTCCTACACCATCTCACAGACTCTGCCATGCTCAAGGTCATTGTTGCAGTCACTGGCCACTCCTTTTCATTGAGAGACTTCCTCTCCTTCCCAGACCTTCTGTTTTCCCAAGCACGATGTCTTTTCCCAAAGATAGACACCCCATCAAAGCATGTGAGATAAAATGGCTCCATCCTTGCCTCTGAGGAACATCTTGACCACGCCTTCTAAGAAAGATTTCCCTGAGGGTTTTGAGCAGTTCATGGTATATTTAACACTCTTAGCCAATGACACAATTCAAAGGCATCAGTTCTTCTTCATTCTTCTTTATTGTGTGAATTTCATATATATAGATAGATCGATAGAGAGAGAGAGAGAGAGATATCTCAAAACTCATTGAGCCACCCAGTCAGAATCAATTCGTAGCTGACCCTCCAGCAGGTTTCTAAGGCTCTAAGTCCACAGGGAGGGATTGCCCATCTTTCTCCCTGGGGCTGCTAGTGGATTTGAACAGCAAGAGAGGCACCATTTATGAATCAGCAGGGAAAATGCCTATGGATTACACCACCAGAGCACTTATGAAGCAATGAAACTTGCCCATGAAGCAACATACATATGTCGTTGTTGTTGTTATGTGCCATCAAGTCACCTGCTACTCATAGCAACCCTAGGTACAACAGCCCTAAACTCTGCTCTATCTTGTGCCATTCTCCTTGTTTCTGACACACCTACCCCCATTACTCCAGTCACTCTTGCACTGTCTCTCCACCGTCCCAAGCATGACGTCCCTCTCTAAGGATTGGCCCCTCCTTGCAAAATGTCATAGTATGTCAGACAAAACTTCATAATCCTTGCCTCTAAGGAGCAGCCTGGTCTCATCCTCTTCAGGATGAACCTGTTTGTTCTCCCAGCAGTCCATGCTATATTCAGTACTCTTCTCCAGCACCACAGCTCAAAGGCATCAATTCTCCTTCTATCATCCCTAGTCATTGCCCAGCTTTCTGATGCATAGCAAGTAATTGCAAAGACCATGGCCTGTTTCAGGCACACCTTAGTGTCCAGACGGACTTCATTGCTCTTCAGTACTTCGGAGAGGTCTCTGACAGCAAACTTTCCCAATGCAATCTGTCTTTTAATTTCCTGGGCGCTGGTACCAAAAGTGTAGATTGTGGAGCCAATTGAAAATACAAGGGCTTGGTTCGGGTGCACCTAAGTCTTTAGACTGACATCCTTTTTCTTTAGAATTCTGGAGAGGTCTTTGACAGCAGATTTTCCCTGTGCAACACATCTTTATGATTTCTTGATTGCTGCTACCATGAGTGTTGATTGTGGATCCAAAAATTTAAATTGTTGGCAATTTCAATATTTTCTCCACCTATTATGATGTTACTGGTTGGTCGAGCAGTGAGGGGTTCTATTTCCTTGATGTTTAAATATGATCCGTACTGAAAAAGATAGTCTTTAATCATTTTCAATAAGTGTTTCAAGTCTTCACTTTATATCATCTGCATAATGCAGGCTGTTGATGAGTTATCCTCCAATCCTGATACCACATTTTTCTTCATATCGTCCAGTTTCTTCAATTATTTGCTCAGCCTACATACTGGATGTTGTTGTTGTTGTTATGTGCCGTCGAGGCACTTGCGACTCATAGCGACCCTATGTACAACAGCCCTAAACTCCGCTCTGTCCTGTGTCAATTGCACTGTCTCTGACACTCCCATCCCAATTATCCCAGTCACTGAATCAATCCACCTCATAGAGGGCCTTCCTCTCCTGCGCTGTCCCTCCACCCTCCCAAGCATGATGTCCCTCTCTAAGGACCGGTCTCTCCTCACAACATGTCCAAAGTATGTTAGACTGAGCCTCAGAATCCTTGCCTCCAAGGAGCCACCCCGTTTAACCCTTTCCAGGACAAATCTGTTTGTTTTCCTAGCAGTCCATGGTATTCTCAATACTCTTCTCCAGCACCACAGCTCAAAGGCATCAATTCTCCTTCTATCCTCTTTGGTCATTGTCCAACTCTCTGATGCATAACAAGTGATTGCGAAGACCATGGCCTGTATCAGACGCACCTTAGTCTCCAGAGAGACACCACTGCTCTTCAGTACTTTGGAGAGGTCCCTAACAGCAGACTTTCCCATGGCAAGGCGCCTTTTAATTTCCTGGCTGCTGGTGCCAACACTGTTGACTGTGGAGCCAAGCAAACTAAAGATGTGTACAATCTCAATCTCTTCACCATCCATCCTGATGCTGCCAGTTGGTCCAGTGGTGAGAATCTTTGTCTTCTTGACACTGAGCCTCAATCCATGTGGGAAAAAAGGATTCAACCTTGCCCCACACCTTTCTTGATTTAAACTATGCAGTGTTCCCTTGTTCTGTTCAAACAACTGCTTAATGATCTATGTGGAGGCTTTAAATGAGCACAATTAAGTATTCTGAGATTCCTGTTCCTCTCTATAGCCATAATTTGTTTTGATCCACACAGTCAAATGTGCAGTCATTGAAGCACAAGTAAAGATCTTTCTGGTATTCTGTACTTTCAGTCAAGACGAATCTGACATCAGCAATGGCATCCTTTATGCCACAGCTTCTTCTGAATCCATCTGGAATTTCTGGCAGTTCCCCATCAGTGCTCCAACAATTTTAAAATAATCTACATCAAGATTTTACTTATTTGCAATAGTTTATTACTGTTTTAGAAACATCCCAATTCTATTGGATCCCTCTTTTTGGAATGGGCACAGATACGGATCTCTTTCAGTCAGGTAGCCAGGTAGCTGTCTTCCAAATTTCTTGGCATAGACTTGAATTGTTTGCAGAAACGCTTCATGATTGACTCAAATGCTTCGTGATTGCAAAGCCTTAGAGCAGCTTTGACTTCTTCCCTCAGTACCATTGATTCTTAATCAGATGCTGCTGCTTGGCCTGCTTCTTTCTAATAAAGTGACTCTCTGTATTCCATCTTTTGAAAGTTTGTTCAACGTCACCATTTTGCCCATAGAATCCTTCAGTATTGTCACGTGATATTTTATTCCTCTGTTCTTCCAGCTTGTGAGATGATGAGCGTTTCTTCTCATCTGGCTTTCTAACTCCAGGTATTTGCAACTTCTGTTACAATAATTTGTTTTGTCTTCTTGTGCTGTTCTTTGAAATCTTCTGTACATTTCTCTTACTTCCACATTTTCTCCCTTTGTTTTAGTTGTTCTTCCCTGATGAGAGTTGGGTATGGAATGTTTTGGTTGTTTTGGGTTTTTTCATCCACAATCAGGTGTCTGCTGATTGGACTTGTTAGATTTAGCTAACAATGAGCTGTGAGTTGGAAGTCCCTTGGTTTACAGTCAATTAGGCGGGCGTGCCTGTATTTAAAAAAAGGGGTAGGGCCCGAGGGCCTAGTGTTAATTGATTTTGGGATGAACATTCTTTTAAGTGGAACAGTAGTGGTCTATTTGCTGTACTAAAGTAACTTGGGGTTGCTGAATGCTGTGTGTTGGTGTGTTAAAAGCCACAATGGTTATCCACCATGGACAGTGTTTGGTGGAGTGCCCAGATTGACTCAGGTTTGGAAGAAGGAGTGGTATCCACTTCCTAAATCTCACACCTCTGCAAACTCTATGGACATAGAGAAACTATGATAGTTATAGAACAGGATTCAGGTGTTTTGTTCATAAGGTCGCTATGGGTCGTACTTGAGTCAATGACACTTAACAACAACCACCACCCTGATTAGCAAGTTTCAGAGTTTCTTCTGACATCCGTTTGGTCTTTCTTTCCTGTCTTTTTAATAACTTTGCTCTGTTCATGTAGCGTGTATTTGCTTGATGTCCTGTCATAACTTGTCTAGTGTGCAACTCTATTATTTTTTTAAAATTAATATTTTTAATCCAATTAAGTAAAGTTATTATTTGGTTGTATTTTTAACAATACAGATAATTCATAATTTAAAAAATGGATATTACATAAAATTAACATTAAATACAATAAAGAAGAAAAGCACCAAAAATAAGTTTTTATAATTAGAGTGATTTAAAGTTTTAAAATCACTATAATTTAAAATATTTTGAGGAAAACCTAATAATCAAATAGCATAATCTTCATTCAGAAAAACCTAAAAAATCTCAAAAAGCCACCTAGAGCTAGAACGATTTTAAATTTTCTTTCAGGTACCATTTCTTTTGAGATTTTATTATCTAAGGGGTAGAAGAAAGTATGACAAGTTCTCTTTCCTTTCTCTGTTGTACTTTTGTTTCTTGCGTGTGAGATGAGAAATCAGTTGAACATTGTAGGTGCTGGAAATGAGGATAATTTAAGATTGTCTTTTATCGTCTTGGATCTTAATTCACATTTATCCATCCACATACATGTTCAGAAAACACGGTAGCTGTACAAGTAAGATTATTTTATTGTGCTAACTTTATTATTTTAAAATTGGTAATTGAACAAAAATTTTTGCAATTCTGAGATTTTTCTAATCTATTCTTGTGAAGATTCTGAAGTTCTAGGAGGAGAAATAGTCTCAAGGACCTATTTTGATTCTTATAGACTTATCTTCAGCTTCAATTTGAACTATGAGTAATTATAGGTCCATTCTACACTTGACACCTAACCTTCTTTTGAAAGCTGATATTGAGTCTTCTACCATGGTGTTGTTATTGTTATGTGCCATCAAGTTGACAACAGCTCATAGAGACGCTATGTACAATAACTCTGAATCCCGCCCTACCCTGAGCCAGTCTCACTGTCTCTGACACACCTACTTGCATTGCCCCAGTCACTGAAGTGATCCATCTCATCGAGGGTCTTCTTCTTTTGTGCTGTTCCTCCACCTTTCCAAGCATATTGTCCCTGTCCAAGGACTGGTTCCTCCCAGAAATATACCCAAATATGTAAGATGGAACTTCAAAGTCCTTGCCTCTAGAGAGCAACTTAATTTCACCCTTTGCAGGACAGATTTGTTTGTACTCTTGACAATCTAGTTCAATACTCTTCTCTAGCACCACAACTCAAAGACATCAGTTCTTCTGTCATCTTTTTTTGAAAAACTAAAAGACAACAACCAACCATAACTTGTTATTGGTTTACATATAATCATTCATATATATTTCATACATGTACATTATATTTTATATTATCATCCATATCAGATGTTCAGTTTCATAACCTGCCTGTTCTTTTGTTTTGGATTCTTTTATTATACTCTTTTTTTATTGAAATAAGTTTTTCAATTGTATGCTGATTTACTTTCTTCTATCATCTTTAATCATTGTCTAGCTCTCTGATGCATAGCAAGTAATTGGAAAGACCATGGCTTGAATCAGGTGCACCTTAGTCTCTAGACTGACATTGTTGTTCTCCAGCACTCTGGAGAGGTCCCTGAAAGCAGAATTTCCTAATGCAAATTGTCTTTAGATTTCCTGACTGATGGTGCCAAGATTGTTGATTGTGGAACCGAGCAAGATGAAATGTTCAATAATTTCTCATCTATCATGATGCTGCCAAATCAGCCCAATAGTGAGAATCTTTGTCCTCCTGATGTTTAGCTTTAATCCATATTGAAGACTACAGTCCTTGACCTTGTGCAGCAAGTGCCACAGGTCCTCCACAGTTTCAACAAGCAAGGTTATATCATCTGCATAATGCAGATTGTTACATTTCTACCATAGATATAGGCAATTTTATCCCATTAAATCAGATCTATGTGAATAGTTAATGTGTTTTTTTTTTAAAAAAAGAAGTATTTGTTATGAATGAATTCTTGATTGTACACAATTCTATCATGTGATCTCCAGACTAATTTCTGTCACCAAGGCCATATTTTCCAACTACCAGTCTTTCTACTTTGCTTTCAACTTATGCATTCCAATCACCAGTTATTGTTTATGTATTCTGATTGCTCAATCTATTTCAGTCTGCAGAAGTTGGTAGAAATCCTTCGTTTAGTCATCCTCCACGTTAGGGGTTGTTGTTATAGCTGAATGTTGTTGCTGTGTGCTCTCCTGTCAGAACAGCCTCAGAGCTGACCCTCCAGCCTTTCTACAGAGGCTGTAAATCTCACTGAAGGAGACCGCCCATCTTTCTCCTGTGAAGTAGTGGGTGGATCCAAACTTCATGCCATCAGGGTAAGCTACCAGTTGTCGTTGTTGTTGTGTGCCTTTGAGTCAGAATTGACCTATAGCTGACCCTCCAGCGGGTTTTCAGAGGCAGTTAATTGCACGAGAGTTTGTCCATCTTTTTCCTGTGGTGCAGCTGGTGGATTTGAACCACAGGCCTTTAAGATTGCATGCGGCTTCTTACCACTAGGCTACTAGGGCTTATGTTGTTGTTGTTGTTGTTGTTGTTGTGTGCCGTCGAGTCGTTTGCGACTCATAGCGACCCTATGCACAACCGCCCTAAACCCTGCTCTATCCTGCGCCAACCGCACCGCCTCTGACACACCCATCCCGATTACCCCAGTCACCGAATCAATCCATCTCATAGAGGGTCTTCCCCTCCTGCGCTGTCCCTCCACCCTCCCAAGCATGATGTCCCTCTCCAAGGACCCGTCCCTCCTGGCAACATGTCCAAAGTGTCAGACAAAGCCCCAGAATCCTTGCCTCCAAGGAGATATATAGAGATAGATAGATATAATCTATAAATCTATATTTTTTATATATATAATCTATAAATCTATATTTTTATATATATATAATCTATAAATCTATATTTTATATATATAGTTTTCTAGGGTGTCAAGGAAGGTGTGTGTGTGTGTACACACATACGTTTGTTGTTGTTGTGCACGTCAAGTCAGAACCAACTCCTAGCTGGCCCTCTAGTGGGTTTCCATATGCAATACATTAGAAGGAGGAGACTGCTCATTCTTTTCCAGAGTAGGAGCTCATGAGCTAGAACTACGTGCCTTTTCTTTAACAACACAGCTCCTTACCACAGGTCATCAGGTTCTCTCTCATCTATAGTCATCTATCTATCATCTATATCTCTCTATCATCTCCATCTAAAAAGCTGGACTCTATGAAGAGGAATGTGTATGTTATCATGCCTATAAATATCCTTATGCATCTGTATTTTCTCACATATATATTGAGAAAAGAGATATCAGTGCATCAGGGATGTATCTGTCTCCATCTATCTGGGCCTTTTCAATCTATATTCGGATCAGGTCAAGAGGCTGGACTTTATAAAGAAAAACGTGGCATCAGGATTGGAGGAAGCCACATCAACAACCTGCGTTAGGAAGATGACACACCCTTGCTCACTGAAATTGAGAAGGACCCCTAGCGTTTGCTGCAGAAAGTCAAAGACTACAGCCTTCAATGTGAATTGCATCTCAATATCAAGAAAACAAAGATTCTCACTCTCTGGCCAATAGACAGTTTCATGATAGATGCAGAAATGATAGAGGTGGTTAACACTTTCATCTTGCTCAGATCCACAATCAACACTCTTGGCACCAGCAGTCAGGAAATCAAAACACGAATTGCTTTGGGAAAATCTGCTGCCAAGGTTTCTCCAGAGTGCCAAAGAGCAATGATTCACTCTAGAGACCAACGTGCACCTGAGGCAGACGATGGTTTTCTCAATTGTTTGCTATGCATCTGAGGTAGCTGGACAATGAATAAGAATGACAGAAGAAGAATCGATGTCTTTGCTTTGAAGTGCTAGAGAGGAGTATTGAGCATACCATTGACTGCCAATAGAACAAACAGGTCTGTCTATCTATATCCTGTCCTACAAGTGTGAGCATACTATATTTGTCCTTACTTCAATCAGTTTACTGTTCTTCAGATTCATATATGTTATGTTTTATGGACTCATAAGTATTCTTTATAGCTGCCAATCTTTTCACTCTCTGTAGTTTTACTTTTCTGGAATGTCATAGAGGGAGCCATATGGTACATGGTTTTGTAGACTGTCTTTTATTATTTAGTAATGTGCATTTAAGATTCTTTCATGTCTTTTTATGGCTTGACAAGTCATTTCTTTCTTTCCTCCCCCCTCCATTATTTTTAACTAAATGTTTACAATGTTGAACCCAATTAGAGGGTCACCATGGTCAGAATCGGCTCTATGACTGGGGTTTTTACTTATTCAGTCACGTGGTGAGCGTCATAAAGACCATGGCTAGAAAGTTACAAGTAATCCAATGGCCATAATCGCTAATCTTTGGAAGCAGGAGTGGCATCCACTGGAAACTCTATGAACTTTGAGAAATGACGATAGTTATAGAAAGGCTTCAGTCTTTTGTTCATAGGGTCCCGCTATGAGTCGTGCTCGACTTGATGACAATCAACAACAACATATGGCAAAACATTTATCATTTCAGCCATTTTTGTGTGCACAAATCGTTGGCATTAATTGCACCTATGGTGCTGTGTAACCCATCATTACGATCCATTTCCACATTTTGTCATCACCCTTAACAGAAAATCCACACCCACACCAAGCCGGCTGCCATCCACACAAGTGAATTTCTCTTGTGGTGACCATCTGTCCAGTTCCCAAGGTGATGATCGTAATTAGAGCAGGTTACCACATCCTCCACCCTGGGACAGGTGTTGGATTCAAACCACAGACCTTTCAGGTAACAAGCCACTGCATTTCCCACATCAGCAGAACTCTGTAACAGAAACTCGGTACCCTTTAATTCATCCCTCTCCAACTCCCCCTCCTGCCTGCCCCTTAGAGACAAAAACCGTGAATAAACCTTTTCCTCCATGCACGGCTCATTTCTTTTTACCACTGCATAATAATACCCTCAACTGTATGACTATCCCACAGTTTATCTGTCCACTTGCTGACTCCATTGGTTACCTCCAGTTATTGCCAGTGATGCACGAGGCTGCTGTTAACATTTGCAGATGTTTATGTGGCCATAACTTTTCAACGCCTTTGGGCAAATGCTTAGGAACATGACTGCTGGATCACGTGGTAAAGCCAGCATTTGGTTTCGTGGGTATCTTTCAAAGTGACTGGGGCAATTTGCATTTCCTCCAGCAGAAAATAAGAATTACTCCCGTTTCATGTCCTCACCAACAGTTGGTGGTGGTCCTCAAGAATTATGAGACTACAGGGGGGTCCTGCGGGCAGCAGGTTTATGGAATTTCCTCTTGTTGGTGGAGGGTCGGTGAAAGAGAGGAAGCCCTTCAATGAAGTGATTGACAGTGACAGCAGCAGTGGGCTCAGGTATGTCAGAGATTATGAGGATGGCACAAGACAGGACAGGGCTCAGGCCTCTTTTTCATAGGGTCACTGAGAGTCATACTCAGCTATGAACTCAGGTTCACAAGCTCTTACAGCATCATTTCTGCTCCAATGGGAGTACAGCTTTGAGTCTAGCTCTTCAGTTCTGGGTTCTTTTCTACTATCTTGTTATTTTAGCTGGCTCTTCTCTCCTCTCTCCTCTCCTCTCCTCTCCTCTCCTCTCCTCTCCTCCCCTCTCCTCTCCTCTCCTCTCCTCTCCTCTCCTCTCCTCTCCTCTCCTCTCCTCTCCTCTCCTCTCCTCTCCTCTCCTCTTCTCTTCTCTCCAGCAGATACTCCTAGTTCTTTCTGAGGCTGGTCCCAGGGAGGCCACATCATGCATCTTTCAGAGGACACGAAACAGCAGTTGGTTATCTAAGATTAGCAGCTGTTTCTTCCATAACAGTCACGTCCAGAGACACCTGCTGCTTCTGGGCTTGGAAGCCAGTCTTCCTCCCCTTCAAACTCTGCTGTCTCTCCATTGGCCTCTTGTTGGTATTCTTTCATCACCCGAAGAGCTTCCACTTAGGTTCAGCCTTTTCCATCAGGTGGAGAACACAGGGGGTGATCCAGCATGAGAAAGCTGGGCGGTGAGCACAGAAGAATGAAGAAGGCAGGCATTTGCATTATAGCATTGGTGAAGAAAGTTGAATGAAATGTGCCGTGGACCGCCAGCCGCATGAATAAGTGTGTCTTGAGAGAAGCACCTCCGGAATGTTCTTTAGACACAAGGATAGTCAAGAGTAATTCATAATATGAAGAATAATGCATGTGAGTGATTGTTTAAAGCACAATGTACATGAGCAAAACACAATTTTAAAACAGACAAGGCCGGTGGCATTTCGCCTCGCATTCTTTGGATGTGCTCAGAAGAGTCCAGTCCTTGGCGAGAGCCCTCGTGCTTGGTAAAGTAGAGGGGTCAGCAAAAAATAAAAAGACCCTCAACAAAACAGACTGACACATTGCCCATCACATGGGCTCAAACAAAGCAATGATTGTTAGGCTGACACAGGACTGGCTGGGCCAGTGTTTTGTTCTGTCATCCGTGGGGTTACTGTGAGTCAGGACCACCCACAACAGCATGGAGGGCCTCTATGTGGTCTCATCCTTCACAAGGAGACTAACTGGAGGGTGCTCGGCCCCCCACAAACACCTTCCTGTCATGGATCTCGGCCTCCTCGTTCGGACATGCATGGGTGGTGAGCATTAGTTGGGGCGCTTTGAGACAGCCACAGATCTGACCTTCACCTGCTTAACTCTTGAGATCGCTGGTTAGCAAGTCCTTCAGCATCTGTCTCTCAACTTTCTCTTCCTGCCTCTCCTGATGGCACTTCTTCTGGTAACTGGACATTGACTCCCCACCTCCTGCTCTCAGGGTTATGTGCTGGGAACTGCAGTCTTTGTTGTCCTAAAGGTGAGGTAGAAAAAACAGACAGAGTTCCAATTCCCTGCTGGTGGGAATTTAAAATGGTACAACCACGATGGAAGATGGTCCAACGCTTACTCAGAAAGTTGGAAATTGAAACACCATTTGACTCAGCCAAGACTCAAACAGATGTATGCACATCTAGGTTTATTGCTGCGTTATTCACAACAGCAAAGAGATGGAAATAACCCAAGAGCCCATCAATAGACAACTGAATAGAAAAACTATGATGTATCCACACAATGGAATACTACGCAGCACTGCAAAACAATTAAATAGTAAAATTTTACTCAACATAAAGGAACCTTAAGAACATTATGCTGAATGAAGTATCTCAATCACAAAAGGATAAATACTGCATAACACTGTTATAAAATAGGACAGCTATGAGGGGTTGCGAAAAGAGTGGATAAATAAGTAACACTGCATTAGAACAGATGAGGGGAAGAACTGTCTGAAAGGAATATATGATTATGCACTTATGCTTTATTTGTATGAGAATAATCTGGAACAAGGGGTGCATTTTGGGGTGGGAAGGGGAGGAAAAGTGGGGAAGAAAATAAGCAACAATGAATAAATTTTAAAAAAGAACCTCTGCTTAGTGGAACCAAATTAATAAATTCAGACTGATACCCCAAAAAAGGAAACTAGGCTCTCCCTGATCAGAGGGAAGCTCCTGCCCAGGTGAGAGAACATCACTGGCAAAAAGATTGAGTATAAAGCCAGCTGTTCTGGCTCCAAGGCTGCAGCGTAGTGGGTGCGACGTCCAAGAACATTCTAAATGCCTCCCTGCGGGCCAGCCCTCCCGGCCAGGGGAAGGCCAGCTGGCCGCAAACCACGTGGACTTGGGCTGGTGGCCCCTCTTGTCTTTGGTCATGAAGCGTTTGTGTTTGTGTAAGACTTCAGGAGATCTTACGGGGATGCTACAAGGAGGCACCAGATGCGTCTGCTCTGCTACAAGGCTCACAGGGGAGGCGTTGTTGCAAAAACACCCCGCATCTTCCCCGGGTTTGTCAAGCCTGGGTAATAACCCGCTCTGACTCCTGCTTGACAGGCTTCCACCAGTAACTACGACTGCCTTTGGAGTGTCCTCCAAAAAATGCTTTCTTCCTGCCAGCAAAAGAGGCAGTGGATCAGGCCTGCCCAGCCCTGGAAGCTGCACTGTGGGTGTGCAGGGTGCAGTGAGGAGGCCAGGGGGATCAGGGAGCAGGACCAAGCCTCCCCAGGTTGTGTTCCTTCTCTGAGGGGGCCGGGAGGACAGGAAGCTGTGACGTGCCTCCTGGGCAGTGCTCACAATGAATGCCTTTTGGTTCCCCAACAGCTCGGTGCAACAAGGAGAAGCAGGGGCCGGTCCAGCTGTTTACTCAGTGCAGAGGCGGCCTCTGCAAACAGTCCAGGCTTCCCCCAGGCCTGCAGACCCCTGAGGGCCCTTCACCAGCTTTTAAGGTCTTCCCATGGGCTGGGAGCCACAGAGCAGGGGGTCTGGCCATCCTGCAGACTCGGCAGGGTATGAAGCGGTAGGTTTTGCAGTTGGTGTTTTTATTTGGAGGTGGGGAGAAAGGGAAAGAGAGAGAGAAAACTTTTAAAAAACCCAAAACCAACCTTGCACTTGTAACATGACACTCGATGTAAGCATGTATGAGGCATTTGGAGTCTAGAGAAATTACGTGTCTTGCATGATTCATCGCCCCTCTCTGTGACAGCAAAGGAGGCTCACGCTGGCCTCTGGTATTCTGGGAGTTTGTTCCAAAAGCTCCGAAAAGAAAGAGAGAGGAAGGCCTTGCCCACATGCGCCTTCCTTGGAAGGCACGTTGAATCTGGGCTACAGGGGGCCGCTTTGCTTCCTCTCTCCCACCTGATGGGGGAAGGTGCCGGCTTTCCTGCCCCAAACTGTGTCAGCTGCTCCCAGCAGTGGATGGGGGAGAAGGGAGGAGAGAAAGCCTTGCTCTCCTGAGCCTTGTCTAGGACTTAGAAATATGTGCTGATGGAGCGGAGTGCTGGGGAGGGCCCCCAGTGCTGTCTCCCCAGCAGGTGCAGCCGCCCCCAAGAGGCTGGAGAAGCCAGGAACTCAGTCTTTCTAGGATTCGCCTTTGCAGTTACCAAAACCCACTGGGCTGCGTCTAGGTTGACACATACCTGGCGGGTGTCTGCCCAGAGCTCACGTCCCCAGGGTCAGGCTCACCTCCAGGCTGCAGTTGGGCTTTCTGGCTGTTCAGGGCAGACCTGCTCCCTTTGAACAGCAGGGTCCCAGTGTCCCAGGGATGTGCACGGGGACACAGGCAGCCCTGGAGGGCAGAGTCCCAGTCCCTGCTCTGGGAGAGTTTGGCAGTGGCTCCTGATGTAGCCCGAGCACCCCAAACCCTTTCCTTGTATTCAGTGTGAGACGGAGGGCTTCCTCCACCCTCTCTGGTGTGTGAGTTAATTTAAGTTACACAGCCTTTGGGCAAAAGGGAAGCGTTGCACCTCTGAAATCCAAAACTTCATTCCCGAGTGCTTCCTTCCTCAGTGCCTATCTGTCAGTGAGTGAAACGCAGAGTCTGAACCTGAAAACAATAAGCTCCGCTGGTCAGATGCTGCGTTTTGCTTTGGAAAGCAGCTTCAAGAATATTTCTTTACCATTATTATATAAAATATAAAAATGGTTTTGTTAACAATAGTTGTAACGTTAAATGAAACAAAACAACAAACTCCTAAGATAATGTGACTGTACCAAATGTAGACAAATTTTATACATAAATCTATATCACAAAAGTCTCCATAGTATTACACAATTATTAAAACTAATGTACTGGTTTAAAAAAAAGAATATTTCTTTGCCTTATAATAATTTTCTACATTTGAACACTCCATGCAATTCAAGAGATTTTCTGTATATTTTCTCTTTTACAAGAAAGTAAATTTTAAAAATGCTTTGCAGATGAACAAGCAATTGAGTTGTTATTGTGTGCAGGTGAGTCGGAACTGATCTGTAGCTCATCTGCCAGAGGGTTTTCAGAGGCATAAATCACGTCGGAAGAGATTGCCCAGTGTTCTCTCAGAGGAGCAGCCGGTGGATTCGAACCACCTACCTTTGGGGCTGCAGCGCAGCTTCTTATCACTAGGCCACAAGACACACTATTGAAGAGAAAGCTAATGCTTCTGTACACAGCACCTGCTGGCTGGTGGCCCAGCCCTTGTTCAGCACCCCTCACCCGGGGACCATGGAGGCCTGTACATCTCCGGATAACCCTGCACGCTCTCCAGTTTTCCCAGCCCATGCAAGTCAGTGTGGGCATGTGTCCATTCCAGCCGGTGGGCCACGAGGGGAAATGACCTGTGGGGGTTCAAGAGTCGCTGTGTGCACCTCTTGTGTGCCCCTCATCCCACCCCGCCCTGAGCAATCACGGAAGCCACCTGAGGAGGTGGTGAGTCTACAGGATGAGACCAGATTTGGTCACTGAATTACTGCAAGAAGGGAATGAGTGAGAGGGAGCGAAAAATCATAGAGAAGGGAGTTTCTTTTCCAGTTTGTTTGTTATCACTGCGAGCTCATTGATACGCAGTGAGAATCGACTCATAGCTGCCCCTCCAGTGAGCTTCTGAGGCTGTGAAGCTCAGGGGAGGAGACTGTCCGTCTTCCTTCCGTGGAGTGGATTCGAACTGCCAGAGAGGCACCGCCGTGGGTTAGTAGAGAAGCTCCTGCCACACTGTGCCACCACAGCGCCCTCACTGTCCTGACTAAAACTGTTTACATGGTGGCTTAGTGGTAAGAGGTGCGCTATCAACCCAAAGGCACAAGGTTCAAATCCACCAGCTACTCTGAGGGAGAAAGATGGGCAACCTCCTCCCATTTGATTTACCTCTGCTGGAGTGTCAGCTGTGAGTTGGTTCTGACTCAACAGTTCACAACAACAACAACACAAACATTAATAAAGCAAGAAAGTTCGAGTCCCTGGGTGGTAGTGCAGTTGCTGGTAAGAGCAAGTGTTGAAGTTCATGGTCACCCAGAAGCCGGGTGCTCTGCTCCTGAAAGACTCGTTGAGAACGCTGTGGGGTGCAGTTCTGCACAGCGTGCGTGGAGCTGATGTGAGTCAGTGGTTCAAGGCACGACTGAAGGCCAAGAAGCGGGCGGAGGACAGCCACCTCCCTGCATGTGCAGATCAGCATGCCTCGCCCGCAGCCTCCACGTGGCCACGCAGGCCGCAGCCTCCTCCAGCCATCTAGGCCTGACGTGCCATCGAGTCAATTCTGACTCACAGCAGCCCTGCTGACAGTGAACCAACCACCTCCTCGCCCCATGCCTCCCTCTCATCTCCTGGTCCTGCCCCCCCATCCCCGTCTCTTGTCCTGTCCCCCCATCCCCGTCTTGGGTCCTGTCCTCCCCTTCCCATCTCTGCCACACTGGATCCCACTGTTGGAGCCATGGAGTCTGTTAATCCATCTCATCGAGAGTATTTTTCAGCCACCCTCAGCTTTCCCAAGTGTGATGTCCTTCTCCAGGGATTGACCTCTGCTGACAGCATGTTCCAAGGATGGGAGAGGAAGTCTTAAATCTTCACATCTTAAAAGAACATTCTAGCTGTTTTGGCAGTCCATGATATAGTCAATATTCTTCACCAACACAAGAAGCGGGGGATTACGCTTCTCTGAAGTTCAAAGGCATTTGTTTTTGTTGTTTTTGTTAGGTGCCATCAAGTCAAATATGACTCACAGTGACCATATGAACAACCAAGCCTGAAACCTGTCCTATCCTGTGCCATCCTCATCACGTCTGAGACACTGAAGCCCAAAGCTGAAGTCACAGTGTTGATCCATCTCATGACCCCCATCTTTCTAAGCATAATGCCCCTTTCCAAGGAACAGCCTCGCGTAGCCACATGTCCAAAGTATGAAAGACAAAGCTTCATCATCCTTGCATCCAACGAGCACTCTGGCCACAACTTTTCCAAGACATATCTGCTTGTTCTTTTGGTCATCCATGGGATATTCAGTACTCTTCTCCAGCACCACAACTCAAAGGCATAATTCTTCTGTCATCCTTATTCACTGTCCAGCTCTCTGAACATGGATAGCAGGTGATATGGAAGACCATGGCCTTAATAAAATGCACCTTAGTCTTCAAACTGACATCATTGCTCTTCAGCATTTCGGAGAGGTCCCAGACAGCAGACTGGCCCAGTGCAGTACATTGCCTGATCACCTGTTTTTTTGTTCAGTTTTCACATGTGTATGAGATAATTGAAAATGTCATGGCTTGGGTTGGCACACCTTAGTCCGTACAGTGATAGCCTTGATAGTCTCAAACCTTAATACTAGTTAAAGAAGCAAACCTCTACTAAACAGAACTCCATGCAAGTGAGGGTGGTAGAGGGCACGGTGGCCAGGAAACAAGTCCTGCCTCCTACTCTGGCCCTATCCTCGATCCACCGTGCCATCCTGTGACCTTGGGTCACCTGCTTTATCTCCCTGCACCTCATTTCATGCCTCTTTTGGTGAACCAGGCCTAACAGGTCACTACTTTCTTGGATCTGTAGCCTGGACAGATAACCTTTCCAGTTCTTGCTGTCCTGAGGGGGCTGTGATGGCAGGGAAGTTGGCTGAAAAGAGGAAGCTCTGCTACCCACATTCTTACTGTCACTCAAAAATGTCTCCTGGGTGTGGCGGGTGATCTGAGACCAGTTATTGTTAAATCTGAAGGTAGTATGGGATGGCAAAGCCAAGGACCTCAGGGCCCCCTGATGCCAGCCCCAAAGATCAGGCAATGCTCTAAGTACAATCCCTGGCTGGTGAGTGGCCCTGGCTGTCCCTAGACACCATCCTGCATCAAAAAGGCTGTCAAAAAGCCTCGTGCTGCTCCCACTGCAGCTCTGTTACTGATGGCAAAAATCAGAAAGTTCTAAGCAACAGACTGGCTGTATCAAGCCACATACAGAAATAAAGCCGCCCTCAGGGGAGCTCTGGTGACCTAGTGGCAAGAAGCTGCACTACAATGCCAGAGGCACACACAGTTCAAATCCAACCAGATTCTCTGCTGGAGAAGGAGGGGCAATCTCCTCCTGTACCAATTGGCTCAGATTTGACAGTACATACACACAAAAAATAATGAAAAATAAAATAAATTTTAAAAAAAAAGAAAGAAAGAAAGCCACTCTCTTTAAACTGATGCTAAAGCCATTCAACAAAGGCCGTTAAGTGAAAAAGGCAGCTAAGACACTGCGGACATGTCCACACTCCTATACATGTTCTCATAAGGCTGAGGTAATCTGAGAATGTTGCCTCTGCTTTGGGATCTGTTAAGAGGAAGGACTACCTTTCTTTGTAAACTCTTGTACTGTTGGACTTTTTTTAACATGGATGCATTCTGTTTTCCTTTAAGTGTGTGTTCGTGTGTGTGTGTTTAATAAGAAAAGTAAACTAGAAAATACTGGCCTTGGAATCCAAGCCTTCGATTTCAGCCAAGCTTCTTTGCACTAATCCTGTGATCTCAGGCAGACTAATAATTGACCTTGCCAAACCTCAGTTTCCTCATCTGTAAGATGGGGACTAATAATAGTGCCCATAGCACTGGGTGGCTGCGAGGATTAAGTGGGACGATGCATGTGAGAGTTGAGCACAGGCGCCATTAAGCATTTTTGGCATCCATTCATGGCCCCATTAAGCTATTTTTTATAAAGCCCAAACCTCACTGTCCACTTGACCACAGGGTCCAGCTATCTTGACAGAATCATTCAGACCATTCCTTGAAGAGCAAGTGTGAGTGTTGGCTTTAATATTTTATCACCTGGCAGCGTCCTGTGGAAACACTCCTCCTGTGCCCTGCCCAGTGTGCTATTAACAGTCCCCAAAGCCTTTTTTAAAAGTGTGCTTCTCCATATGATTTCCCAAAACTCCCGCTCAGGAGTCAGGCTTGATGTATAGCTGGGCGTGTATCCATTTCTCCTTGAGCTTTTAGGAGATGTGAGGAGAACCAAGGGGGGAGAGAGGCTCTGAAGCCATTACGCGTCTGACACCGATTCCTTTACCCTGTCCACCCGTGCCCTTTTTAGCTAAGCACTTCCTAAACTTCATGAACGCCGGAGCAGCACTGCCAGCTGATGGCTTACCCTGGGCTGAGAGGATGTTTTACACAGAAGAGGACAAATGTCTGTGGCAGCAGGTCACTGCGGCATTCCTGTTTCCCGGACAAAGGAGAGCCGAGCCCCCAGGCCCAGTGGTGGATCCAGCGCAGGTGTGTGGCCTCATGAAAACCTGCCCCTGCCAAGCTCTCAACACTTAGCGTTTCAAATTTGCCTTTATGCATTTTTTAAGAAAAGAAAAAGGAATCATGGGTTTATGTAGTCTACTTTGGTTTGTTCAATCATGAGGAAACTCCAGGGCGGGCACAGACCTGGCCTCCTCAGTCATAAATGCTGGTTTCCTGGACCAAAGGTGATGCCTTGCTCATCCACGTAGCACCCATGGTCCACTTGCCCAAGCATCGGTGGTCAGTAGATACCAGGGAAACTGAGCTGGTGAAAGTTATAGCGCTGGAACCAAGAGAAAGACCTTGAGAGTCCTGTTGATTCCAAGACAGAACTGCTTGGCTTTGAGGGAGCTTTGGTGGCATAATCTGTAAGATTCAAAAGCTGCTCCTCTCTGGTGGTTCCAATCCACCAGCCACTGCCGGGGAAAGATGGGTGACCACCTCTCATGCAATTTACAGCCTCAGAAACCCAATGAGAGTCAGCTATGGAGGGCTGCATAGCAAGGAGGATGTCGGTAAATAAAGGCAAGTATACTCTGGTATGAAAGCAAGGAGTCGCGTTTACCTGCCTTTGAAGAGATCAGTGGCTTTGGTCCATGAGCATCTTGGCAGCCTTGATAACAGTTCCTTTTTCACAAAATTTCCCAAGGTTTTATGTGCTATTCCATTATTGTTGTTGTTATGTACCATCAAGTTGCCTGCAACTCATAGCTACCCTATGTAAAACAGCCCTGAACCCTGTTCTATCCTGGGCCAATCTTGTTGTCTCTGACACACCTACCCCATTACCTCAGGCACTGAATCAATCCATCTCATGCAGGGTCTTCCTCTCTTGAGCTGTCCCTCCACCCTCCCAAGTATGACATCCCTCTCTAAGAACTGGTCCCTCCTTGTAAAATGTCTGAAGTATGTCAGACAAAGCTTCAGAATCCTTGCCTCCAAAAAGCAGCTTGGTTTCACCCTCTCTAGGACAAACCTGTCTGTTCTTCTAGCAGTCCATGGTACATTCACCACAGCTCAAAGGCATCATCAGTAGCCGCAGGGAAAAGAGGGGACACCCTTCCTCTTGAGACATGGCTGTGTCTATCTACACGTGCTGCCTTGGAAGACGGGGCTTAGAATCCTGCTTAATTAGGGGGGAAAGTAGAGTGATGATTTTTGTATTGATTTGTGCACTAAAAATCTTGTCAACTGCATTTGTATGTCTAAGACCTAGCACAGAATTTAGCATGTGGCAAAAGCAATATCATGATGAATGGAGAAAAAACCAAAGTTGTCAAGATTTAACTTTACTTGGATCCACAATCAACACCAAGCAGTCAACAAATCAAAGGACCTCTTTATAGATGTTAAAGAGCAATGATGCCACGTAGAAGACTAGGGTGCACTTGGGTCAAGCCATGGTATTTTCAACCACCTCAGATGAATGTCTTGATTGTATTTCAAGACCAAGGGATAGCCTCATCCAAGCCCTGGTCTTTTTAATTACTTTCTAGGCGTCTGCAATCTGGACAATGAATAAGAATGACAGAATTGATGCCTTTGAGTTGTAGTGCTGAAGAAGAATACTGTGTATCTCATGGACCAATAAAAGAACAAACAAGTCTGTCTTGGAGGAATACAATTAGGCTGCTCCTTAGAGACAAAGATGGCAAAGCTTCACCTCGTGTACTTTATGTCAAGAAGGGTCCAGTACTTGGAAACTTGGAGGGTCAGTGAAAGAGAGGAAGACCCTCAATACAATAGGATGACACAGTCCTTGTAACAATGGGCTCAAGCATATCAGAGATCATTAAGATGGTGCAGGATATGGCCAGGTGCCAATGGCATCAAACAACAACAACATATGCCTGTGAAAGTTGGACAGTGAATAAGGCAAACGAAAGGACTGATGCCTTTGAATTACGCTATTGGTGAAGAATATTGATTATACCATGGATTGCCAGGAGAGTGAGCAAATCTGTTTAGGAAGAAATATAGTTAGGATGCTCTTTAGAAGAAAAGACAATGAGATGTTGACCAAGTAATCATGAGGGACCTGTCCCTAGGGAAGGACGTCCTGCTTGGGAAAGTAGAGCGATGTTGAAAAAGGAAAACTGGCAATGTGATGGCTTGACTCGGTGGCTGCCACAGTGGGTTCGAACAGGACAGCAATGGTAAGAACAGGGCAGACACAGGCAATGTTGTACTCAGGGCTGCTGTGAATCAGACCTGATGGCACCCAACAACAACAACAACAATTGCTCAATACATGTTTGAATAATAAATGAATGACCAATCCCCAGGCCTTGCAGGATCTTCAATCACCAAATAAAAATGTGATTCTTTTTGGTAAGCTTTATTCTTTTCAAAGGCAGGGAGTGAGATCTCACCGCTTAGACAGTTGTTCATCACCATGAATTCTCCCTTGAACTTTTTATCACTCCCTTGATCAACCCTGCTAATAATAAAGGCTCATGTCCCTGAGAATAAAACCCAAAGTCTTTGCTATGACCTTCACAGTCCTACAAGATCTAGGCTCTGCTGTCTCTCCGACCTCCACTCTAAACGCTCTTCTTTCTTTGGCTCTTTTGTGTGGTCTCCACGTTGTTCTTTGAGTACGCTGTAACCTCAGGACCTTTGTACATGCTCCTCCCCCCGTTAACCACTCTACCTCAAGGTCTCGGAATTATTTCCCCTCCTACCGCCTTCTGGAGCTCTCGTAGCTCAGTGGTCCGGAGCTGTGCTGGACCCCACCAGCTGCTCTGCGGGAGAAAGATGGACAACCCCCTCCCGTGTGATTTATAGCCCCTGAAAACCCACTAGAGTGTCAGTTAGGAGTCAGTTCTAACTTGATGGCATGTAACAACCACTGCCACCTCCTTCTGGTCCTTGTTTAAATATCACATGTTTAGAAAATGTTCCACATCATTTTAACTAAAATAGTGTTCCTTCTAACCTCCTCATTCTATGTTATATGCTTGCCTTATGTATTCTTCCCATAACCCTTTGCTGACATATCTGTGATAACATTGTCTAATTTCCAGACTAGAGCAGTAAAACGGCAAAAGATCCTGGTCACCCCCAAACCTCCAGTGCCTGCAACAGTATCTGGCAGAGTGGAAGCTCTGGACCAGTTTATTGAGTTAATGAGTGAGTTTAGCAGCAAATGGATCCACAGGCCACCACACCTTCGATCTTCTGGAGCTGAACTTGACTGACATGAATCTCAGGCACAGAAATCAGAGCCTTGGAGCTGGAAGTGACCTGGGATTTTCTGACCTTTACATTTTAGTGGTGCTGCTGGTATATAGACAGAGGGTATCAATGCTGTGAAGCCTGGGGCTTTCCACAGACTCTGAGTGGACAGCGGGGCTTTGGCGAAGGCCAGCTCTCAGCCAAGTGGCCCTGTGGTGTCTTCTCCTGCATGTGAGCAAAAGCAAGGCTGGGGGAGCAACAGGGAAACCCCATTGGTGGTAATAGATCTTCCGAGGAGGCTGGGTTAGAAAGAACTCCTTACTTCTCAGCTAAGTGCTTCTGCATGGAGATTCTCCAGAGGAGATTCCTGTAGACAAGCATTTCTCAAACGTTTTAGCTCTATTTTAGGTGGACTCTTAGTGGGATTTACATCTCTTGGGGCACATTTGGAAAATGCTGGTTTCCTGTTGAAGTGTGTCCTGAATAAGCATGGGAAGCTGGAGAGCTGGAGGGTTTTTTGGTTAATCTAAAGAATGGGACAGGCACTGCCCATGAGGTCAAGGCTCACCAGCTGTGTCTTTGAGGTGCTTTGAAGATAATTTCTCTCTTCAACAAAGTCTTTGTCATGTGCCGTAAAGTAGGAACGGACCCACAGTTGACCCTCTGGTGGATTTGCAGAGGTAGGAAATGGCACCGGAGGTTACTGCCCATCTTTCTCCAGTAAATCAGGTAGTGGATTAGAACGGGGCACCGTCTACCTTGTGGAGCCCCTGAGAACGCCGTGCCTTAAGACCTTCTCTGTGCGCATGCGCACGCTCCTCAGCAGGCTGTATGTGATGCAACCACGGGCACATGGTAGGTACCTCTATCCGCAAACCTGTGCAATGCAAGGTTTCATCCACAGGGTGCTATGTTATCTCCGGGTGATGGGATTTTTGAAAAGTTGTTTGTTTTGTTTTGTTTTAAATACATCTTTTAAAAGGAAAGCGAATTCAAGTCATTGTGATGGGATAGAAAAGAAGGAAGGTCACAAAATCTCTCTTTAGGCCCCTCACCAGCTATGCGAGCTCAGAAATCCTGCCCTCCCCGTGGTTCCCAGAGAATCACCTCTTTCTCAAACCTACATTGCAACAGTGGGTGTGCAAGGCGTGCTCTGCCCCGTCCTGACTTCCTCCAGCATCCAGGACGGGCCTGCCTTGCACGATGCACCATTGTTAGGGTTTTTCCTTACTGCAGGTGCTAAATAAATCCTCAGTGACCGAGCCCTGAGCCAAACACATTTATCCTTGTCACAGGTCCAATTCCGCGCTGGCTGCTGCCGGGATGGAGCCCAAAGCGCTGGGAAAACAGATCTGCATGTTCAGCCCCACCCATGTCTCCACCAAGCAGATGTGATAGCCGGGAGCCAAGGCTTGGGGGGCCCAGGGCTGGGCTGGGAGCAGAGTTCCAGAGAGGCCCCTCGAGCTGGGAGCCTGAAGAGTGTAACAGGCTGCAGCCCTGCCCTAGGCCCTTGCACTGGAGGACTGTGATGAGACTGTGGCAGCCGTTCCCAGAAGGAAGGGATAAGGGCCCTGGCCAGGTTCAGAAGCAGCTCTTGATAGGAAAATGCATACCTGGGCACAGGTGTACCTCAGCTGGTGTTGTGGGGAGTTTGAGCAAATGGCTTCGCTGCCATGGGCCTCGGTTTCCTTCAAGGGACAATGAAACAGTGACTGCTGTCAATTTTGACTTAGGGCGACTTCTGGGCGACAGGGCAGAACCACAGGATTTCCTTCCAATGGCTGATTGGTTTTTGGAAGCACACCGCAGGGCCCTTCTGCCAAAGTGCTTGCCTGTGAACTTGACTCACCAGCTTTTCAGTCAGCAACCTATTGCAAGGGAGTTTTTCCACCACCTGAGAGCTCCAGTTTCGTCAATGTTATGAGCAGAACTCATAGCCCAGTGAACAGCAGACCTGAACCCTCCCCTGTCCCGTGCCATCCTCATCATCTCTGACACGCTGGAGCCCATTGCTGCAGTCACAGGGTCAGTCAGTCCATCTCGTTGAGGGTCTTCCCCTCCTTCACTCTCTATTTTCCGAGCATGATGTCCTTGTCCAGAGACAGTCCCTCCCAGGGACATACCCAAAGTATGTGAGATGAAGCTTTGCCATCCTTGTCTCCAAGGATGCACTCTGGCTGTGCTTCTTTCTTTTGGTAGTCCATAGGGTAACCAGTACTTTCCTCCAACACCACAACTCAACGGCATCAAACCTTTTGTCATCTTTATTCGCTGTCTAACTTCCAGATGCACAGGATGTAACTGAAAAGATCATGGCTTGGATCGGGTGCACCTTAGTCTCTAAACTGACATCCTTGCTCTTCAACACTTTGGAGCCCTCCCTGACTATAGATCTTCCTAATGCAGCACATCTTTTGATTTCCTGAGATACAACTAGACAATAAAAGACAAAACAAAAAACCATTTTGCCTTCAGGTTTTAACTGGCTCAGAGCTGCCCCTCCACTGATTTTCTGAGGTTGGAGTCACTCAGGAAGAGTTTGGCTCTGAGGCTAGGAATCACACAGGAAAAGATTGGCCTCTTTTCCTCACTTGCCACTGGTGAATTGAACCACCAGTGGGGCTAGACCTTTGGATCAGAAGCAGAACTCCCTGTAGACGAAGCCCTCAGAGCTCCCAACGAGGTTACAGCACCTGTATTTTCAAGTTTTATCATTTATGAGAATAAATGAGATGATATATGTATAATCTGGCACCTCACAATGCACAGAATTGCTAAACACAGAATTTCTGAGTGTGAAGGTTCAAGGCCAGTTCTCAACTGAGTGGCTCCCAGTTAGTTCACCGGGGCTGGCTCAGTGCCAAAGACCCTTCCCCAGTTCATATTGAGTCACAGCTAATGCTCCTAGTTTACAACTAGCTCCGGTTCTAAAAGGGGGGGGGGTCCCTAGCATTTCAAGATACTGTACAAACTCCTAGGAATTTATAATCCAAAAGAAATAGGCGTGCCAGGCACCTGTTAGGTGTTTCATACACTTTGTATCTCTTTTATTTAAGAAGACAGCAAGGCAGAGAGAAGGGTGTGGCCAAAACCAAACAGCATGGTGACTGGGGGCTCGATGTTGCTGAAAAGAATCGTCTGGTTTAGAACAGAATTTTCCATTCTATTTATTTAACGCATCTCCTGATGCTTCTTGGGAGAGGACATGCTGGGCGGGACCATGTGCAATCCCGTCTCTCACACACACTGGCCACACTATGTGCTCCGCCTTCAAACAGTCGGAGACCGTCTCCTCTGGACCTTTGTGGCACTGGGAGAAACTCCGCGTCGTCTTGCTGCAGCTGCGTTCCTCTGTGTAGACGTGTGATGAAGTGACAGAGAACGCCCCGGGGTGGGGTGCTGGCCAAAAGAAAGAGGAGGGTCTTTCCCAAATGCTGTGCTGACTTAGACCCCCGAGTGTTCTCAGAACTTACCATCTGCTGCAGGGGTTTGGATTTATGGCAGGCTTGTCCTCACAGGGACCCTCATAGGGTCTCTTATAGTGTGTTCCATGCCAGAGCGAACTGGATGGAGCCCCGAACCATTGCCTGGCCTCCTTGCTCATAGGCTGCAGGCATCAAAGCGTGTTGCACAGTGGAAAAAAGAAACAAACAAACACAACTTACTGTCCAGGTGGGGGACGGTGAGAAATGAAGAAATGACAGAGCAAGAACGGATGGTACCTGAAACAGACCTGTAGCAGAAAGCAGGAATGCTCAGGGATTCAGACACACTGCAGTTTCAATAAGGAACCCCAGTAGTGCAGGGCATTGGGTGCTAGGCTGCTTCCTAGGTCAGTGGTTCAAATCCACCAGCTGCCCTGAGGGAGAAAGGTGATTTCCTCCTGTTGAGATTGGATTTACAGTCTCAGGGACTGGGAGGAGGAGGCCCATGACAGCACTCGGGGTGAGCGGGAGCACGTTCCCAAAGCACCCTGGTAGTGCAGTGTGGTTAAGTGCTCAGCTAACCGAAGGGTCACTGTGAGTCGAAATGGACTCAACAGTCGCGCGTTTGGGATTTTTCTGATTTGGTGTTTCACTTCTGGTCTGTGGCTTCAACACAAGTCTGAGGGATAGAAAATTTTCCCAAGTTATTTTCTGTTTACATAAATGTGACTAGTTGCAGAACTAGTAGAAGTGTCCAAAAGCAGCCCAGACCACTTCCCTTGCTTTAGTGTGTACCATTGACGTGTACCTCATTCCATGGTAAGTGGGGTTTTTTCACTGCAGAATTTCGTTTTATTAATCATATGTTTCCTCTTCATACAACCCTCGTTTCAAGACTGCCTGTAAAGGAGAAAGAGCTGTAAACATCATGATAAATGTTTTGTATAAAATGGAAGCCATTTAATATCAAATTTTTAACTTCTGTACACATTTCTTAAAAAAATACAGGGTACCTTACCCCTACTATGAGTATTGAACCTGGCACTATTGATTGATTCGTTGTTGGGGTGAGAGGCGAGTTGTCCTGAACCTTAAAGGATACTTAGCACCATTCTTAGTATCATAGATTGAATTGTGCCAAGAAGATGTGGTCAAGTCCCGGCCCCTGTAGAGATGAGCCTGTTTGGAAAGAAGATTTTTAATCTTGTGACATAAATGAGCTTACACTAGAGTAGTGTGGGTCCTAAACATAATTGCTTGTGAATTATGAAAAGAACAGACTTGACCTAGAGATATATACAGAATGGAAAGATACCATACGAAGGTGGATAACACTGGGGAGATATAAGACCAAAATCTCCAAAATTACCACCACGTACAAGGGGTGTAATAGACAAGAGGTCCCCCTAAAACCATGCCCTGGGATGCAGGCTCCTGACTGGCAAAAAAAGATAAATTTGTGCTTTTTTTTTTTTAGGTAATAATTTTTTTATTTTTTTTTATTATTGGGAAAAACATATTGGGGGTACAAGGAGGTGAGGGTTGGGGGCAGAAGGGTGAGGATGGGCCGGGATGCAGTTGCAGAGCTGCACAGTTTGGTTGGTGGGGGGAGCAGGTGAAGGAAATGACGAGGGTCCAGTGGGGACCAGATGCTACAGAGGAATGACAAGCATTTTCCAATAGTAATTAAAACAAATGCCTTATTGATTTGGGAATTGGATGCCGACTCTCTGGCTTCTTCATGCTCAACAGGGGCGTAGATGTAAAGGGGGGAAGGGAGGACGCTTTATCACCTTACTGGTGGTCTTGTGTTACAGCTGCTTGCCTTCTTGCTCTGTTAGAAGATATTTTCCTGTCATTTGCTCCCCTCTGGACTGCAAAGTGTTTTCCTAGGTGGGTCCAGTGGGGATGGCTGGTTGAACCCAGAGGCTCCATCCTCCTTTGCTTCCTTAGCTGTCAGTTGTATTTCCTTTTTGTCACTGGCTCTTAGTTCAGGGTCAATTCTGGAGTAAAACTCAGAGTTAAGGTTACCTATAGGAAAGGGGGCAAACCTAGAGAGAACAAACTTGTGAGTTACAAATAGAAGGGCTTTGAGGGTGTTGCTTTCAGGTTTACTGGGGGGAGGATGGCAGAAGGTGGCCTAGGTAACAGTCTCTAGATACCCTAGGCATTCTTTTTTTTTCTTCTTCTCCTTCCCCACCCAGAGGTCAGATTGCACAACAATCTGGGGACTGAGGAGCTCACCCTGAGGGCCGCAATGGCTTGCCCCAAGCCAGGGGCCAAGGGCAGCCTGCCCCAGGCAGAGGGCCACGACGGCTCACCCCGAGCCGGGGGCTGAGGGCAGCCCATCCCAAGCAGGGCAACACCCCCCAGGAGCTGGCTGGTATACTCCCCCTCCAATTGCCCCTACCCCAGTCTGGTCCCCTCGCCTGACTGAGGACTCTGTGGTCAGGGATAGTGTTTCCAATTCCAGCACTGCCACTTTTACACCCCCCCCCATAAGTGGTCATACTATATTTTGAAGTAGGTGTCACTGCCCTCCCCCTTTATATATGATAAAGGGAACCTGAGAATTGTTAACAGACTCCCGCCAGGTCTAACCATCTTTTGGCAGAAACATTCAACAGAACAAAATACGTGGTGCATTTAGGATGTCGGTCCTCTTGTGCATGCTGCCACTGTTAAGGTCATCAGACTCACAGTGACTTTCAGCAATCCATTGCATAGGTAATCGTCCTCTTTGGCCTGTCCAATGCATAGGTAATCATCCTCTTTGGCCTGTCCAATGCATAGGTAATAGTCTTCTTTGGCCCATTCCTCCTTGGGAATCCTTGAATTCCTGTTGTTGAGCCTCGATCTTCACTGAGGGCCAGTCATCAACTGTTTAAGTGTTCAATTATCAATAAGCCAAAGTCTGTGGAAGGCCATAATGGCCCTGCTTTAAGTGGTTCGCTGCTCCCGCAGCTCACCACGCTGTCTCTGCCTCCGCCACCATCTTGGATCTCCCATAAATTTGTGCTTTTAAAAAATACCCACATCTTCACACTACTCTTCATTCACATTATGTTTCATACAATAATTCCTATTATGTTTTAGAAAATTAATCACCATTGACCTATGCCCACCATTACTCTGTCCTTTTCAGGTTTGCTCCAGATCTTTCCCATTTCCTTTACCCCTTCCTTCTACCCACCAAATTGTATCCCTCTGATAAAAAAAAAATACCCACGTCAAAGTCTTTGTTACAATAGCTCTAGGTAAGATGCCCCCTTTCTAAGTACGAGAACCCAGCGTGTCTCTAGGCATTGTCAAATGTCTTCAGGGGGACACAATCATCACCTACTGAGAGACACTGCTCTAACATAAAGGGTAAATGGAAGGAAGAGAGTCGATGATAAAGTCATAGGTATTTCAGCATGCAAATGCTCGTGCATGGCTGCACTAGAGGACGCAATGAAGTGTCTGGACAAGTGTGTCCAGAAGCAGCAATGACAAATTAGGAGTAGGTCTGGGTTTAAAGAAAGGAAGAAGATCAAAAGCTGTTTGTAGACACAAGGAGAAGAGAAAAGCGAGATTATGTGGGCATAAACTCCTGTTAAACGAGCCAGTAACAGAGAACTTGTGTTTACATGTGGGGAAAGAGAATAAACCAGGCGTCTTTAAAAGGGATCAAGTCCAGGTTACAGTCCCTCAGATGTAGGCAATATGTGGGAGTCACAAATGAGCTGGGGTTTTTACACACAGCATCACTGGGGTGCCCCAGCTTGTGACGTGGGTCGTCAGGGGAAGGCGTCTGTCACTGTAGGGGGCTCTGGTAACTTCATGACAAGGAATGGAGCTGCCAGCCCCAAAAGGCACTCGGCTCAAACCCACATGCAGCTCTGTGGGAGAAAAACGGGCCGTCTCCTCCCATGCGGCTTAGAGCCTCTGAAAACTCCCTAGAGGGGCAGCTATAAGTCAGTCTCGACTCAACAATACACAGCAACAACAACAACAACAGTGCTACAGTGACGGAGGGTTCTGTGAATGCTAAAAGGCAATGAAAATGGCCTGGAAGAGGCCAAGCCAGGTGGTGCGGAAGACCTCGAGGGAGGAAATCGGATTACCCGTGAAAAAGAAAACAAAAATCCGTTGCTGTTGATTCCATCCCACCATTGAGGGACCTTGCAGGACAGAGTAAGCTTTCCAAGGATGTGCTCGTCACAGAAGCTGACAGCCGCACGCACCTTCCTCCACATAGTTCCTGGGAGGTTTTGATTCGTGGACTCCGTAACTACTGTGCCAGCAGGCCTCCTTGACAAACAACAGAAGCTGGGAAAGAAACACTATATGGATCACAATGATTGATTTCTTACCATTGTGCTATGACACTTAAAGGATAGTGCAGAACGGCAATGCCACACACTATTTGTAAAGCCACGCTAATCCAATTCCTCGGGGTCCCTTGTTTCAGGAGGCTGTTTTTATATTTGACTTAAGGTCTGTTTGCAGAAATCTCCAATCTTCTCTGATAGTGGTCGCCATTAGTTTTATTGCTCTTACAGTAACTGCCATTCTGCATTGAAACCCTTGTCAGTGACATTTGTCCTTAGGAAAACTTAATACTCAGAGAAGGCCTAGGGTGCAGCACGAGGAAGTGACACTGTAATTTTGAGACAAGATCTTTTCCCCCATTCAGTTTCTCTCCATGTAATGACCTGTAATCACGTTGTTGGGTGCTGTCAAGTCAGAAGCGAACCTCTGACCCTCTGGTGGGTTTTCAGAGGCAGTTAATCACATGAGAGGAGGTTGCCCATCTTTTTCTCGCGGAGCAGCCTTGAACCATGTGCCTTCGGGATTGCAGTGCAGCTTCTTGCCACTGGGCCACCAAATAGAAAACATTTCCCACCACCCTCCAGCATTACTATGCTTTAAGCATCACTGATTAGCATTTTCGTGAGTGGAGTCTGGGGCACTTTCGAAGGTTTTGCGCACAGAGACGACCTTGGTGGTATGGGACCCTCCCACCCATGAAGGAGCTCCGTCTCCCTCTCCCTCTCCCTCTCCCTCTCCTTCTTCTAGCGCCAATGGCACCAGCACGAGAGCCGCGGCTCTCATTGCCCAGCCCGCCCTCCGGGTGCACCAGCGCTCCTGTGGGGTGTCCTGGATGACGTGAGCACGTCCCTGCTGGGGGAGCTGCCATCTGCTTTGAAAGGACTTCAGGATGGACGTAGGAGAGCTCATGTTCCCCTCAGAGGCTCATTTGGGGGTGCAATATTGCTATTATTGTCTCTATTTTCTCTACTACTTCTAACATTTCTGTGCATTTTTGATTAACCATAACTGATTTCGTCAAACCCTCTATGAATGATATTACCAAGGAAAAACAAATAACATTTGTTGAAGGTATCCAGCAGGTCAAAGGTTGGGCTTTAGACCTAGTCTGTCACTTGATCGTCAAGTGATCCTATGAGGTAGACACCATTTTTTAAATTTTTTTTTTATTTTCTTTCCTTTATTAAGCCACTTAAGATGGTAGACACCATTTAACAGACAGGAATACTGAGGCTCAGAGAGGAGAGCGGGCCTGACTTGCCCAAGTGTTGCCGCCAGTGAGTAGCAGGGTCAGGATGTGACCTCTGAACCATCTCATCTTTGTTTATAGTCTTTCCCAGAACCAGTTGCTCTCTTTCTGATTAAAATAAAAGAAGCAAAGGCAACAGAGTATGTATTCCCCCCCCCCACCTTGTTCTGTACCATTGACTGGCCCAGGAAGAGATTGCCCCTCCTTCTTCAGCGGAGCATCTGGTGGATTCAAACCGTGTACCTTTGTGATTGTAGTACAGCTTATTGCCATTAGGCCACCAGTCCTCCTTAGCAGAGGAGATTTTTTTTTATTATTGTTGTTTATTTGTGTGTGTACTGTCAAATCAGATATGACTGGTACAGGAGAAGATTGCCCCTCCTTCTCCAGCAGTGTATCAAGTGGATTAGAACCGCATAGATTCATCAAAAATCTGTGTTATGCAGATGAGTCAACCCTGCTTGCTGAAACTGAGGAGGACCTGAAGCGCTTGCTGCAGAGGGTCAAGGACTGCAGCCTCCAGTATGGATTGAGGCTCAATGTCAAGAAGACGAAGATTCTCACCACTGGACCAATTGGCAGCATCAGGATGGATGGTAAAGAGATTGAGATTGTTCACAGCTCTAGTTTGTTTGGCTCCACAGTCAACACTCTTGGGACCAGTAGCCAGGAAATTAAAAGATGTATTGTGATGGGAAAGTCTGCTGTTAGGGACCTCTCCAAAGTACTGAAGAGCAATGGTGTCTCTCTGGAGACTAAGGTGCATCTGATACAGGCCATGGTCTTTGTGATCATTTGTTATGCATCAGAGAGTTGGACAGTGACTAAGGAGGATAGAAGGAGAATTGATGCCTTTGAGCTGTGGTGCTGGAGAAGAGTATTGAGGGTACCATGGAGGCAAGGATTCTGAGGCTCTGTCTAACATACTTTGCACATGGTGTAAGGAGGGGCTGGTCCTTGGAGAGGGACATCATGATTGGGAGGGTGGAGGGACAGAGCAAGAGGGGAAGGCCCTCTATGAGGTGGATTGAGTCAGTGACTGGGGTAATTGGGATGGGTGTGTCAGTCAGAGGCAGTGCGATTGGCAGAGGATAGAGCAGGGTTTAGGGCTGTTGTACATAGGGTCACTATGAGTCGCAAGCGACTCAACGGCACATAACAACAACAACCACCTCTGGGATTGCAGTGCAGCTTCTTGCTAGTCACTAGGCCACCAGAGCTCCCTAGCAGAGTATATTTTTCTAACAATTTGGCTTCTTTATACCCATTATCCACTTGGACTCATTATATACTGAGCAAAGATACCACTCAAACCCTGTGTGGTTGGAGGATGCATCAAGATATCATCCAAGAAGGGAGCAAAGGTCATTACAAACACAGAGGAGAAAGAAAGAGCTGAAACAGATGTCAGAAGAGATTAAATTGCACTAGAGCATCGAGAAGCCAAAACAAAGGAAAAACATGTTGCAGCAAAGAGGCTGAAAAGTAGATTTCAAGAGGCTGAGAGAGAAGACAAAGCAAAGTATTACAGTCAACTGTGCAGAGAGCTGGAGTTGGAGAATAAAAAGAGAAGAACCCTGGAGCATCAAATGAAGATGGAGGGAATACACGGAGTGACGGTACCAGAAAGGACTGACTCGCACTGAAGAATTTCAACAAGCACCATGTGAGCAGGAGCCAATCGTAATGAAGGAAGAAGCTGAAGCTGAAGGTATTGGCAAAAGCAAGGCCCCAAGGAATTGACCTGTTACCAGTCGACTTGTTTCAGTTAACAAATTCAAGCCCTGGAGAGAGCCAGGAAATTTTGAGGACAGCTGATCCAATGTCAAAACATCAAATCGCATGTAAGGACAATATTGCTAAAGATCATTAAAAATTTGCTACCTAGTTACATAGTATAGGAAACTGCCAGAAGTTCAAGCAGGATTTAGAAGAGGCCATGGCACCAGGAATATAATTGCTGATGTCAGATAGATCCTGGCTGAAAGTAAAGAATACCAGAAGAATGTCTATTTAAGCTTTATTGACTATGCAAATCATAACAAGTTGTGGCTGACATTGAGAAGAATGGGAATCCCAGAGCACTTAATTGTGCTCATGAGGAATCTATACCTGAACCAAGAGGGTTGTAAAGCAAACAGAGCAAGGGCAAACCACATTGTTTAAAATTAAGAAGGGAGTGGCTCAGGGTTGTATTCTTTTTTCCACACCTATTCAATCTGTATGTTAAGCAAATTATTACAGAAGCTGGAATTTAAAAAGAAAAATGTGATATCAAGATCGAAGGAAGACTCATCAACAACCTGCACTGTGCAGATGACACATCTTTGCTTGCTAAAAGTGAGGAGGACATGAAGCACTTGTTGTCGAAGATCAAGGAATACAGCCTTCAATATGGATTGCATCTCATATATAATGTATATGTGTGTGTGTATATATATATATAATGTATGTGTGTGTGTATATATATATTTATAATGGAGAGGACAAGCTGAGTAGTATAAGATGAGAGTAAATAACAAGGACATGTAAGGAAGCCTTTTTTTCTTTTACTTCTATGTCTGCAATCTCTTGACATGTTAATGTAGAGTATAATAATACTCAACTATTAAAAAAAACCCCAATATGGATTGCATCTCAACATCAAGAAAACAAACATTCTTTTCACTGGACCTATTAGAAATACCATGATAGATGGAGAAAAGATTGAAACCGTCAACTACTTCATCTTGCTTGGATCTACAGTCAATACCCTTGGTATCAGCAGCCAGGAAATCAGGAGACTCATTGCCCTGGGGTAGTCTGCAGTCAGGGACCTCTCTAAATGATTGAGGAGTAATGACGTCAATCTGAGAACTAATGTGCACGGATTAAGGCATAGTCTTTCAGATCACTTGCTATGCATCTGAGAGCTAGACAATCAATAAGGATGACAGAAGATGAATTGATGCCTTTGAGCTGTGGTGTTGGAGAAGAGCACTGAACATCCCATGGGCGGCCAAGAGGACACATAACTATGTCTAGGAGAGGGTGCAGCCAGAGTGCTCTTTGGCAGCAAAGATGATAAAGCTTTGCCTCACATACTTCGGGCGTGTTGCTAGGAGGATGTTTTCCTTGGAGAGGACAAGAGGCGGAGGGTTGGGGAAGGAGAAGACCCTCAACTAGGCCGATTGACACAGTGACTGACACAGTGGGCTCAAGTGTGTCAGGAAATGTGGGGACGGCTCAGCATTCAGATCTGGGTTCATAGCACAGGGTTCAGAACAGGGTTCAGATTTGTCATTTATAGGATCGCTATGGGTCGTACTCGACAAAACCTAACAGCTTGGAGGAGTTGGTGACAGAAGCAAGGGTTTGAGACACAAAAAGATACCTCATCATTAAAGAAACATTAAACTACATTCACTACATCCAGGATGGCAAGTACCTCTCAATTCAAGTGTTGATTGTTTGATTATGGCTGCCAAGGAAGAAACCTTAAGGCACATCTGAAGCCAGTGGCATCATCATCAACTGGTAATGTCTGCTCTGGTCAGAGTATGCAGCAGTCGGCACGTTCTGAGTTTATTGATTCTGTTCCTCCCAAGGCTTTCAAAAAAGAAGCTAAAATGAATTTTTGGTGACGAACCAGTAAACTCTAGATTAAGCCGGAAAGTCAGTTCCTCAGAATATTTTCCTTATGGGGTCATGGAAACTTCAAGGTAGGAAGGACGCTCAAGATTATCTATATTTGGCAAGAAGCTGCACTGCAATCCTGAAGGCACGTGGTTCGAATCCAGTCTCCTGTGCTGGTCGGATCTGATTCAACAGTACACAACAAAAACAAAGATTATCTGTATTTGTTCACTTGAGAGACATTTTTTTTTAAAAAACAGGAATCGAAACAAAAAGGAATTTCTGGTGGTGAACTCTTGAGTTCCCCAGAAAACCCAGTTCCTCAGTATCCTCCATGCGGGCACTCCCAGCGAGCTGGGGCTGGATGGGCTCTCGTGATTGTCCTGGCCTGCGGCTCGAGACGCGGCCTCACCACAGAATCACCTGGGGAATTTCTGGAAAATTCTGATGATTGGGTTCTGATTCAATTGGTCTGGAAACAGGCCCCAGAATTGGGTGTTTTGCTTTTTTAAAAATTCCCGACAGCTTCTGATGTACAGTCAGGATTGAGGGCTATAAACTTGATCAAAACTCTTGCTGTGAAAACACGGAGATAGAGAAGATTGTGGTCTTCCCACAGATGTGCAGTTGGCCATCTGATGGTGGGGCACACCCCCCTGGTCTCTGTGTTATGACACTGGTGTCAGGGAGCGTGGGCCAATCTGTGTCCCATGGCCTTCTTCTTTGCTTTATTTTAAAAAAGAAATACATTTTCTATTTTAAACTGTTTTACTTACAAAGTTCATATACATTGCTTTTCACACTGGATCTTTCTGATTTCCTTCACCTCTCTCCCCACTCATCAAATTACGCAACCCTATGATTAACATTCCCCCGCCCGTCCTCACTCCTCTGCCCCCTCAAGCCCTTTTGGATCTTCATCCTCATTCTACAGTAATGGTCCTATACAATATTTGTCCTTTTGGGACTGAGTTAGTTCACTCAGCATAATGCTCTCCAGTCCCTTCCATGATAGGATATAGTTTACAAAATCATTGCTCCTGCATGCTGCATAGTGTTCCATCATGTGAATGTACCATAATAATATAAATGGACCATAATTTCTCAAACCATTCGATCGTGGTTGGACATTTGGGCTGTTTCCATGTTCTTGCGAGGGTGAATAATGTTGCTATGAACATTGGTGTACAAATCTCCATTTGGGCTTCAGTTCTCATTCTCTCGGGGTATATTCCAGGCAATGTAATAGCTGGATCATAAGGAATTTCGATGTTCAGCTTTCTGAGGAAGCACCAAACTGCCTCCCAGAGTGGTGGTACCACTTCTTTGCTTTTTGATAGTTCTGGTTTTGTCTTGCTTCTTTTTCTTTACAAGTGATGCTCAAGACCAACGTGATGATGCCCCTCGGGGCGACCATTCTTGCTACTTTTTTTTGCTGTTCCTGGCATCTCTAAGTAGAATTACAGCCTCCTCACTGAGCCTCCCCTGCGGTCTGCTTCTCTGTGCCTCTCAGTGGCTCTGTATACTTTGCTTGACCTTAAGGTTTCTGTATAACACTGGAAGCAACGGAAAGTGATCCACAAACTGCCATCCTCTGAGTAGTTTTAAAAGGTTGGAAGAAGAGAGGAAGAAGTCATTTGTCAAATGTCTCCTCTGGGCCCCACATCTTCCATATTTACACAGTCATAACCTCATCCCATTTCACAAGGAGGGAGCTCTGGTGGGGTAGCTCACAGGGAGCTGCACTGCTAACTCAAAGGCCTCTCCAGGAGTTCGAATCCACCAACAGCTTGGCAGGAGATGGTAGGCCAATCTCATCCTGTGCAGTTTACATCCTAAGTAGGACAGTGAAGGGTAAGTTATAAATCAGTCCCAGCTTGACGGCAATACATTTGAGCTTGAGTTTTAGTCTACAGATGACGAAAGGTGACTTTTGGCAGGTAGCCTGCCTAAGGTCGTGTCACTAGTGAAAGGCCAAGTCTGGACTTAAGTCAGTTCTCACCCCTGGGAGCCTCCTCTGTGAAGGTGACTTGTCCAAGTGCCCAGAAAAGAAACATGTTGTCACCACCGTCCCCACCCAGCCTTGAGATGCATTTGTAAGGGGAGAATGGTAAAGACAATGGCGAAGCCCCAGTCCACATCGACCGGGTGATCACATGAGCTTGAGCTGATGACTATCGCTCAACATTGCTTCCAGGTTCTTCCTGGTGGGGCTGCCTAACCCGAATCTAATCATGAGGAAACATCAGACAAACCCAACAGAAGATCCTTCGGGAGCATAAGGAGTCATGTTGACAACTCATAGGTGAATGGTTTGATTCTCTGGGGGAGGAAGAGGGACTGTCAGCTCCTCTGTGACTTATTGCCTCTGAAACACCCCCTGAGGGTTATGGTTGGTTCCAAACTGATACCACAACATTATAAGTTATTGTTGTTGTTAGGTGCCATCAAGCCAAGCCATGACTCATAGCGACTCTATGAACAACGGATCTGAACCCTGTCCTGTCCTGTGCCGTCCTCACACTTCCTGACACACTAGAGCCCATTGTGATGGTCACTGTGTAAAGCCCACCTGCTCGAGGGTCTTCCTCTCCTCCACCAACCCTCCACCCTTCCCAGCATCATGTTCTTCTCTGAGGAACAGCCCTGCCTAGCAACATGCCTGAAGTATGTTCACTCTTGCCTCCAAAGAGCACTCCAGCTGCACCCTCTCCAAGACATATCTGTGTGTTCCCTTGGCCGTCCATGGGATGTTCAGTGCTCTTCTCCAATACCACAGCTCAAGACATCAATTCTTCTGTCATCCATATTCATTGTCCAGCTCTCAGATGGACAAGTGATCAGAAAGATGCCTTAATCAGATGCACCTTAGTCTTCAAACTGACAATCTTCAAAAATTTGGAAAGGTCCTTAACTGCAGATTTTCCCAGTCCAATGTGTCTCCTTACTTCCTGACTGCTAGTACCAAAAGCATTAATTGCAGATCCAAGCAAAAAGAAGCTGTTGACAGTTTCAGTCTCCTTTCCATCCATCACGATGCTGCCTATCTGTCCAGTGGTAAGAATTTTTATTTTCTTGACATTGAGACACAATCCATATTGAAGGCTGCATTCTTTATCTTCTGCAACAAGTACTTCGAGTCCTCCTTAGTTTTAGCAAGCAAGGTTGTGTCATCTTCATAATGCAGGTTATTGAGGAGTCTCCCTCCGATCTTTGAAACTTCCAGTGTCATGAAAGATGGTGAGGAAGGTTTCGGAGGAAAGAAAATAGTGACGTGACATCTAAGATTCTGACATGCTTTCTAGCTTGATTCTTCACTGGAGAAAAAAAAAGAAATAAAATGATTCCATAAACAACATTGAGGCACTTGAGAAAATGGGACTATAAAGTGTAGAATAGGAAAAAAATCTGTATCAATGTTTAATTTCTTGAATTTGATAGCTGTACTTTAACTACATAGGAGAATATCCTTGTTCTTAGAAAATGCTTCCTTAAGTATTAGAAAGTAAAAAGGTGACCCGGGGAAAGCACAAAAGGTCCTTCCCTAAGTCCATGACGAGAGTCACTCAGCAGAACGAGAACTGTGGATGAAATGGTCTTAGAATATGAATATGATGTTACAATGGCGGATATTTCGGTGAGGACTGAAGACCGAGAGTTTGATTTGCAAGGAGAAGTGTGCAAACAAGGAAAGCTGGTTGAGCAGCTGGCCCCTTTGGCAAACCTGGGCCGACAGACATTACTGTATCCATATGCTCCCCAGTTCAGAGGCTTGGGCCACCTGAAGCAGACGTGCACAGACCCTGAGGAAGGAAGAGCCTTCCACAACACTGGTCGACTGGGACCCTCAGACCAGCAGGCTCTTTATTCCCTCGTTAGCTGACTCAGGGGAGTGAGGGGGACCTTTTGTCCAGGCTCTATGAGGAGCGGGCTACAGACAAACTTCTAGAAGAAAATGAAACCTGTCTTGTGCAGTATATGGCAGACTGGGGCTTAGATGTACAAATGCAAGATTAATGCCAAAGCTTTATTTTGCCAGATTCTTCCTGTTACAGAGCACATGAATGCAAGCCAAATGAATGACAAAATAATAAAGAATTTGCTCTAAAAAAAAGTAAAAAGAAATGATGGTACCATCAATTCACAAACAATTACCCCAAAGTTAATGTAAATAAGGCAATAATGTCTTTGTGCCTGTGTGTGTGTAAGTGGTCAACTGTTAATGCCCTCAGCTACGAACAAAAAGGTTGCAGGTTCAAGTCCAAATGGCACCCCGACCGAGAGGTTTACTTCTGTGAACTCAGCAGTTCCTGGAACTCCTGGGGCCCAGATCTACCCTGACACACGTGGAGTTATCATGAGTCAGAATCGACTCGATGGCCACCAACTATGATGGACATATAAGCATACATATACTATAAATGAGAAAGAGATAATCGTGGAAGACAGTAGGAATTTGCGAGGCTAAGTGGTGGGAAACTGGCAGTTCACATCTACCAATGACTCCTTGGGACAAAAAGATAGGTGAACTCCTCCCCTCTGATTTACAGCCTCAGAAAACAATGACATATGTATTTTCTGCACTCGTCTTGCAGTTTTCTTTTTTCTTTTTTTGAAGCTTTCTATATCTGCAAACAAGAAATTATTTCAAAAGAAAAAAGTTAAAAAGAAAGGCAACAATTTGCTTATCTCAGAGTTCATGAAAGTAAACCAAGTTTCTCTACTCCTAGCTCCGTGTACTCAAGGATTTTGAAAGCACAGCTTGTCCCAGGCTTCCTCGGAGCAGCCAGGTGAGAGCAAAGCCCATGGCAGGTCATGAATGAAAGACAATCGCTGAGTATTTGATTAAATAATCCCATCGTTTCCTCACACCAACGAAAAGGCTTGGAACAGCTACTTCCTTAGTTTCAAACACTTCTACCTGACTGCAGAGGAGACACTAGTAAAATTCCAGGCCATTCCCAAACTCTCCCTGCTCCCAACCCCCACACAAGGGTGGGGAGGGAATGGCCTTATGGACAGTTGCCATGTATCATTTATAAACTCAAAATCTCAAATGCACTGTTACCAAATGAGAATCAACTCACAGCCAACCCTCCAGCAGGCTTCCAGAGGCTGGAAATCTGTCATCTGGATTCGAACCCCCAAGAGAGCCATGGTTTTAGGTTAGACAGTGGACTACAGAAGCAGAAATCCCTTATCATTAATACATTCTTCCTTATTTCTTAAACATGTATTTGGGATCTTACTAATCTTATCTAGTTTGTAGGCTAAAAAAACACTCTGCAAGACATTGCCCCTCCTCTGACCTTCTTCTCCTGGGAAAATAAGAAGTGAAGACACACTGAACAGCAGACAGAGAAGATACTGTCCTCATGCTCCAAACAAGAAAGTTGACTTTAATTCGACAAATATGCCCTGGGCTTTCTGGTGTACAGAACTCTTATCCCAGACATTGGAGAGCATAAGCATTCTTGCTTTTACTGAACTCAGCATTTTGGCGCGCTCTCCAGAGTCCTTCACCGCTAAGCACCACTTTCATTAAGACTGAGTTGCAGCATGGCATTTTTGGCCCGACATACAATATGAGTAAGGGTCTTCGCTGCGAACAGCATAGCCTGCCCTGGTGGGTTTAAGCAGGAAAGAAACGATGCAGGCCTGTTTGGGAATTCACAGAATTCTTCGGACAGCCGCAGGGCCAAGCTGGAAGCATGCCGTCTGGCTGAGTGATCCTTGGCACCCAGTGCACAGAGACAATTCAGCCATCTATTAAAATGCCCACCACTTCTAGTCTTTTGAGGTATCTGTTTAGTTCTGTCTAAAAGGCCATTAAGTTGTTGGGGAAAGTCCCTATCTTCTGAGGTGTGACCCAAAACATCAAGTCCTGGCTTACTACGTAAATAATGTATGTGAATTTTTTTTAAAAAAGGCTTAAGATAGAAAATTTGCTTCTTTTGTTTCTTAAAAGCTCTGACTTGTGAAGGTCATCATGTGTCAAGCCAATTACTCTAGAAAACTGGCAGCCAGTGATTATTCTCATTTGAGATGTATTTTGGTTCCCACTCAAGAGATTCCTGCATGCTTTGAAGGCGTCCTTGTGGTAACGTGGTTACGATACGGCTGCTGAAGTCAGCAGTTTGAATAGACAGGAGCAACACGTGAGGATCTGCTCCAGTGAAGATTAAAACTCAAATCCACGGCACCAAGTCAGAACCCAGTGCCAAAGAGACACAACTGGGCCACCAGAGTGCCTCTCAAAGGTCATATAAACAAATGACACAGCCTTGAAATCAGTTCTACTGTCATGTCGGGTCACCATAGGTCAAAATCACCACGGAGCACACAGCAACTTCAGTATACCCATTCCTCTTTTTTTTTTTTTTTAATCTTAGCTTTTAATTGTTATGTGTGTGAGTGTGTACTGTCAAATCAGATCTGACTGGTACGGGAGGAGATTGCCCCTCCTTCTCCAGCAAAGCATCTGGTGGATTCGAACTGTGCACCTCTGGGATTGCAGTGCAGCTACTTGCCACTAGGCCACCAGAGCTCCTATCCATTCTCTTTTTTTAAAAAGTGTTGAATTCTTTTCAGCAAGATCTTTAAGCCTCTGATGGACAATTAAATTTGCAAAAGAAAAAAAATTAAAAGCAAATTTGCAATATGAATGGTCTTACCAAAAAATTTACAAGATGTGCTGCTTTTAAAAAACTTATGTTTAAAAGCAGCACATCTTGTAAGTTTTGTTGTGTCTAATCCTCTAGAAACACATGAGAAATCCGTTTTCAAGATCCTTTTGGACCACGTCCCACTATCGTGGGTGATTTTCGTCTTGGTATTCCCATTTCATGAGAAAAAAATGTTCATCTAGTTCCTACCCTTCAACTGTCCCTGGAGGATGTTACAGATTCTTGCACATCTGAAGCCCTTTCTTTCTGCTTTCTTGAGCTTTGCTTTGTTTTGTTTATCCTACACAACTTCCTTCCTTCCTGCCCAGCTCCCCCGGGGCTGCAGAGATAGGCTACCCGCTCCTGCAGCAGCCAGGGGGCCAGATCCAGGCTCCTCCCTCAGCTCCAGGCCAAAGGAGGATGTAGGCATTCAGGGTCATCTGAAACAACACTGCTATTCACTGCATTCACTGCGGGAGGGCAGATCTAGGAAGCATCCCTGGATCCCAGCAACACAGAGATGTTCTATGAGGAGGTGGGAGAGCTGCTCTCTCCCAGAGGCCTTTGTGCAGTCTAGATCCTGCAGCCCCTCCACAGGCCACCTCACAGTGCCGGCTCTGAGCTGCGCACACGCAGGCCTGTGGAAGGCTCAGAGCTTCCCACAAGGGCAGGGCGAGTCCTCGGGAGACAGCAGTGACTCAGAGTCCTCTCCTTCCCAGTGTTCTCAAGGGCCATTTGGATTCCAGGGGTCCACTGCTAACTTTAGCAACAAGGCATTCTATTTCTTGTCTTCCTGTTATGAGTGGAGATTCTGCAAAGTCCATTGACTCGCTTGTCAAGTTGGGATCTAAATCCAGGGCCTTGAACCAGAAGGGACATCTGTTAGGCAAAACCTAAGTCTGTCAGCAGTCCCACACGTCCCTAAAACCCTGAGCGTGACCAGCTCTGCTGGATCCAGCAGGGCGGCCACTTGTTCACGCCCGGGGCTGCCACTTCATTCTCTCCACGGGGATGTTTGCTATAAACAGAAGAGCGAGCTCTTGTGCAGCACTTCATATCAAAGCGCTTTTCAAATGGCACTTGGGAAGTCAGCCGCTCCAGGCGGACACGCTGCCCAAGTTAAATAAGGCACACCAGAGACAGGCCTGTGAGTGACAGGCGGGGTTGAGACAGGGTCTCAAACTGTCCAGTGATCAGCGACAGACAGAGAGACCAACTCACAGGAATGTTGTTGTTATGTGCTGTTGAATTGCCTGTGACCCATAGTGACCCTATGTACAGAGGCTCTGAACCCTGCTCTGTCCTGAGCCAGTCTCACTAATTCCGACACACCAAGCCCCATTGCCCCATTTACTGTATCAATCCATTTCATCCGGGGTCTTCCCCTCCTGCGCTGTCCCTCCACCCTTCTAAGCATGATGTCCTTCTCCTGGATCCGTGCCTCCTGCTGTGTGCCCAAAGTATATGAGACAGAACTGAAAAATCCTAGCCTCCAAGGAGGAACTTGGTTTTACCCTCTCCAAGACAGACCTATTTGTTTTCTTGGTGGCCCATGGTGTGTTCAAGACTCTTCTCCAGCACACGTGTACACACACATATATATACACACAATGAAAGAGAAAGACAGAGACGGAGATGGGGGGAAAGCTGGGCCCAGTGACCATCCCATCCCATCCCAGCCCAGCCCAGCCCAGCCCAGCCCAGCCCAGCCCATGGTGATAGAATTTGACTCTACAATTTTCAAGCATGAGCCCTTTTTCTTATTACTTGGTCTTTTCTTATGCACACTTGAGTCTGAACCGGCTCATACTTGAACATCTGGCAGATTTCCAGAAGCAAGAAATCATTAGGAAGGAGACTGCCCATCTTTGTGCTGCTTGTGATTTTGAACTCTGGACCTTTACTCCTTAACTTTAAGCCACCAGAGCTCCCTTGGTCTTTTCTTGTTGTGTACTGTCAGCTGACTCTCTGTCACGTTTCCAGGGGCACTTAGCTGCACTGAAGCAGACTGCCTAGCTTTATCTTGCGAAGCAGTTAGTGGGTTCGAACTGCATGCCTTTGAGATGGCAGCACAGCTTCTTACCACTAGGGCACTAGAATTTAGGCCTTTTTATTTTCATCTGTAAAGTGGAGTTCATTGTTCCTCCTTGCATAAAGAGGGCTCACTGGGCTTGCTGCAGTGTCTGGGCCTTGATGGAGCTCCATAATGACACTGTTTAGGCTTTCATCTTTATCTTTGATCGAGTTATTGCTTCCTTTGTAGCCCAATAACCTCTGAATGCTCCACTTACAGAAAGTCAAAGAGCTTTAAAAGCTTAATAAACACTTGCGGCAGATGCACTTCTCTTGTTCTCCAAAAGGCCATAAACCAAGACAGGCCAATGCACTTCTTTTCCGATGGGGATTCGAAACAAAAGCCCCTACAGTAGATAAGACGTGGGCGCTCTCCTTTGTTAAGTAAAACAAAGCTCAGGAAGAGAGGAAGCTGTTTCCCCCAAGGCTCACAGGAGGAAGTGGGGCCCAAGCATCTGCGTGTTAACCAAGATTTTCAGACACCCCAATGTTTGAGAATCTGGGCCTGAATACTAAGGAACTTGAGGAAAGGAAGGGGTGTGGGCGGCGAGAAGGAGCACCTAGGAGACTCCTAACTCTCCTTCGTTCTGGATGGAAATAGTTTACACCGGCGTTGTCACAAATCCAAGATATCTGGGGGAAATGGTTTCCTCATTTTTCCTCCATAAATCAATGTGGACGTTCTTGGCAAGGCCGCTCTTCTGTGGGGTGGGCAGCTGTGAGTCAAGCTGGAGGTCTATTCCCCTCCTCTTCGCTTGACCTCGTCTTCCTGTCTTTTGCAGATGTGGTTCTGTCTGCCTCACAGTTAATTGTTTTAGCAGAGAAGCTCTAAGCCTGAAGAAAACAGTACATTCTTCACAACGTAGTAACTGTACCGAGTAGTTAAAGTCCTTCCTCAATTCCAGCTTCTGAATAAAATCAGCAGATGGACCCAGACAGTCTAGTGCATCCGTTAACAAATCTCACTTTAAGAAGCTCTTTAATAGTTCATTTTATCCAACAGATTTTTTTAAGAACTTGGAGCACAAGTTTTGGTGATCTGGGTCACATGTAAAACCTTTCTTGTCTCGATGATTTGATGGTGGGGGCAGAGGCAGGAGCACAGAATTCCAAGCCTCTTCAAACTCTTAAAACATGGGAATTTCATGACATAAATCATTCTCTTGATATAAATGTTCAAAAGACCACCCGTACAATGTAACAAAGAAAACTTTCATGCAGAATGTCTGAGAGCCCTTTCTTACTGTTTTTAAAGCACCTAACAAGATTGCTGTTGGCTTACACCACATACCTTTGCTTAAATGGTCTAAGGCAAATGAAAGAAAAGATAGAAAAGAGAAACCTTACTCCTTATACAACTCTTTTCCTGAGATGGGGAGGATATGCCAGTGAAGATGTAAATACATGCTCGAAGTTGTTAATAATTACAGCTTGCTTTGCTCCACAATCAACACTCTTGGCACCAGAAGTCAGGAAATCAAAAGATGAATTGCATTAGGAAAATCTGCTGTCGAGGACCTCTCCAGAGTGCTGAGAAGCAACAATATTAGTCTAGAGACTAAGGTGCGCCTAATTCAGGACATGGTCTTTGCAATTACTTGCTATGCAGCAGAGACCTGGACAATGACTAAAGATGATAGAGGAAATTGTGGTGCTGGAGAAGAGTCTTGAATGTACCATGGACAAAGAGGTCTGTCCTGGAGAGGGTGAAACCAAGTTTCTCCTTGGAGGCTAGGGTTTTGAAGCTCTGTCTTTCATACTTTGGGCACGTGGCCAGGAGGGACCAGTCCTTGGAGGACATCATGCTCAGAAGGGTGAAGGGACAGCACAGGAGACCAAGACCCTGATGAGCTGGATTGACATGGCAACTGGGGTAATGGCAGTTGGTATACTGGAGTTGGTGAGACTGGCTCAGGACAGGGCAGGCTTCAGAGCTGTTGGGCATAAGGTTGCTGTAAGTCACAGGCGACTTGACGGCACATAGCAACAACAATTCTCAAACTAATTTAAAAAATACTTTTTTCCTCACTGCTGTCAAGTCTGAATGGATTCACAGTGGTTTTAGAAGTTATTATAAACTGCACAGGAGTAAATTGCCCATTTTACTTCTGCAGACTCACTGGTGGGTCTGAACTGCAGAGAAGTGCTGTCTGTGGGTTAGTTCAATTCCAAAAGAGCTAACCAGAAGATGGCGCGCTCCTCGCACCACCTACCCTCTGTGTGTGAAGAGAACACAAATACTAACACTGTTGTTGTGCAGTTGATTCCAAACCAAGTCATAGCTGACCTGCTGACAGGCTGTCAAAGACTATAAAATCTCAAGGGTCGATTTTGTCCATTTTTCTCCCTTGGAGCAGCTGGTGAATTTGAACTGCATGCCTTTGGATTGGCAGCACAGATCCTTACCAGCAGGCCACCAGAGCTCCCTATACTAAACACTGTTGTTGTTCACTGCTGTGGAGGCGGAACCCTGCTGTGAATTTGCTGTAAACTTCCCAGGAGGAGATGCACATCTTTCTGCCAAAGGACAGCAGACGGGGTCAAGCCAGTGGAGAGGCCTTGGGTTAGCTGTGCAAGTCCCTGTGCACTGTTGTTGTGAACCATTGAGTTGGAACCAAACCACAGCTGACTCTCCAGCGGGTCTTCAGAGGCAGTTAATTGCACAGGAGGAGACTGTCCATCCTTCTCCCACAGAGCTCCTCCTTATGCACTAGGCCACACCCACCCACCCACAAACTTGTTGTTACCATCTAATCAGAACTGACCCATCGCTGAACCTCTAGAGGGTTTTAAGAGCCATTTTAATGGCACAAGAGGAGACTGCTCATCCTGCCCCAGGAGAGACCAGATCTATTATCTACCTACCTACCTACCTTTCTATCAATATCTCTATCTGTATCTCTCATCTATCTATCTAATCTATCATCTATATCTCTATCTGTGTTTATCATCTATCTAATCTATCATCTATATCTCTATCTGTATTTATCATCTATCTTTATCTCTATTTTCTATTTATCTATCATCTATATCTATCATCTACCTATATCTCTATCATCTCTCTCTATCTAACCAACTCAATGTATAATGACTCTCAGCAACTCTATTGGGTTTCTAAAGTTGTCAATTTCATTTTTTTAAATTGGGGTTTTAACAAAAGTATACAAAAAGGCTGGGTTTTCATTCATTCCATGTTGCACATTTTCTCCCCCCCCAGTCCACTTTGTAATGCACCTCTTGTTCCAGATTGTCATATATAATATTCAACCACACATTCCTTCAGTCATTTCCCTCATTTGCTCCAATGCAGTGCTCATTATTTATTTCCCATTCTCTCCCAACCCCCTATGTCAGCCCTAATTTATAACAGTGGTGTTAGGTAGTATTTGTCCTTCTGTGACTGATATATTTCACTCAGCGTAATGTCTTCCAGGCTTACTCATGCTGTGTAATGATTTGTGAGTTTGTTGTTTTTCAGTGCTGTGTAATAGACTCCATCGTCTGACTATACCAGTTTTCCTATCCATCCATTCCTTTATTGATGGGAACTTTGCTGTTGTGAATAATGCGGCAATAGATATGGGTATCAGTTGGAATTGCAGCTCTGGTTTCTTTAGGGTATATTCCTAGTAGTGAAATTGCTGGGTCAAATGGTATTTCTATTTCCAGCTTTTAGAGAAAGCGGTTGTACCGTTTTACATTTCCACCGACAGTGACTAAAGAGTTCCAGTCTCTCCACAACTTTGCCAGCATTTGTTGTTTGCTGCCCTGTTGAACTTTGCTGTTGTTACTGGGGCACTAGAGAGATATTAAAATGAACTAATCAGTTAGGGAGGGTACATGAATGAGGTGACTAGTCTTCAGTACCGGAACCCTCCTAACTGTATTAACACTGTGGCTGAGCAGGAAGTCGTTTATCTGCTGAATGGATTCTTTTCCAGGGACAGCTTCAGAGTCACACGAGCCGGAGAGTGGGATCAGGTGCTGGACGCATGTCTTGTTGCTTGTCTGCCTGCATATCCCACTGGCATAACTTTCCCACAGCCATCTTTGTCTGTTTGCTGAACTGAACAACTTGGAGTTGCTGTGATGCTGCACACTCTCCCATAGTCTTGTCAAATACCGTAATGGCTACCCATTATGTACAGTGTTTGGGTGAGCTTCCAGATTGATTTATGCTGGGAAGCAGGACTGGTATCCACTACCTAAAATAGATGCCTCTGCAAACTCTCCAAATGTACAGAAATGATGTTAGTTATAGAACAGGGTTTAGGCCTTTTGCGCAAAACTTACTCTCAGTTGTATTAGACTTGATGATATTAACCACTGCTAAATGAAACTAGTGCTGTTACATCTGGAGGAACACTCTTACACTTTGTACATCACTCTTTGTCAATGTGCTGTTATGAAGTAACCTGGGTTGCTGTGAACTTTGTACCATTGGGGTATCAAATACCAGAATGGCTTCCCATTATGGACAGTGTTTGGTGGAGCTCCCAGTTGTAAAACAGGTTTGGAAGCAGGAGTGGCATCCACTCCCTAAACCATGTGCCTCTGGAAACTCTATGAACTTGGAGAAATGATGACAGTTATGGAAAGGATTTTGTTCTTAGGGTCACGCTCAACTCAATGGCAATCAACAGCAACAACAACAACATATCTTCCATTGTTCCACCTCTGCACATTTTCATCTCTTTCTTCAGCACAATGGTATTTTTTCAGTCTTCTAAGCACCACGTCACATAGTGCAGTTAACTGAAAATGCCTCCCACATGTTTAGAAGCCTTGTTAGCTCGAATTTTGTTCAAAAAAGAAAATTTTTGCATATTTGTATATTTTTGTATATTTGTATAATGACTAATGATCAACACACTAATGGTTTGCTATAAATACATTTCTTAAGACATCAAAACTGACTTTAAAAAAATCTTAAGATTCCCAGGAAGCAGAATGTGGTTCATAATATGGAACGTGGGAGAGCTCTGATGTCTTTGAGGTGAGGCACTCTGCTGCTGTTGTTGTGTACCGTCGAGGTGAAACTGACCCACGGCTGACCCTCCAGTGGGTTTTCAGAGGCACAGGAGGAGACTGCTCATTCTTCTCCCAGAGAGCAGCTCGTGGCCTTGTCAAACGTACACGGTTTAAATCCACCAGCTGCTCTGCGGGAGAAAGCCAAGCAATCTCTTCCCATGTGATCTATGGAAACACAACGGAGGGGCACTATGAGGTGGTTCTGACTCAAGGACAATGAAATGAACTTCAGGGAGCCTGAATTATGCCAGTTAAAAGGTCAAGGGCAAGGACCTCCAGGCAGACTTTTGAAGTAAACAGCTGGTCCTTTTAGGACCTTACTCCTATGTGCATGGGCCCCCAAAGCGAGCTTCCCCGAAGGATGTTTTCAGACATCCTTGGCAGTGAGTTTTCGCCAATGCACGTTTCAGGGCAGTTACAGATCTCTTCACTGGAATCCCACAAAGATGCTCGTCTTGTCTAGGTGGACTGTGAACTCACGCAGAAGCATAAACGACTGATGGTGCTTTAACCTGTGGAAAGAACCGCTGGAGAAGCTCAATATCAGCTGTGAAAACTAGGCCAGGAGCTGACTGTGGAACAGACCACCAACTACTCATATGCAAATTCAAGCTGAAGCTGAGGAAAATGAAACCAAATCCAAGGCAACCAAAATATGACTTTGAGTCTATCCCACCTGAATTTCAGAACC
>NW_006399761.1:25994714-26036009 GCF_000299155.1 Elephantulus edwardii | reverse complement strand
CTTATTATTTAAATGTAGTTTTACCCAAAGGGTGTACAGGGAAGTGCACTGACCCAGAGGCAATATCTTTCTGGCAATTCAAATCCACCAGAGGCTCCACAGGAAAGATGAACGATCTAATGACAGTATAATTTTGTCCTAGCAACAGAATTTATTTCCTACAGGATTTATCCCGCACAGGGACTGCTGGTGGTCTCGTGAATGAGTCTCACTGCCAACCCCAAGCCGGGAGGTTTGAATCCATCACCTGCTCTGCGTGAGAAGACGGACAATCTCCTGTGATTTACAGCCTGTAAAAGCCTGCTGGCGGGTCAGCCAGGGCCAAGCTGACTCAATGGAATGAGTGAGGTGAGGGGATATGCCGTATTAACGGGGGGAAAGTAATTTCCATATTCTAAAACTGTACTTCAATACTGAGCAAGCTTTCAAAAAAGAATCAAATGAGCCAAAGCCACACAAGTTTTCAAATGCAGGTCTAATGAACCACACACTGGAGGTCAAGGTTTCTACTCAAGGAGTCGAAGGCCTAGTCAACTTTTCGAACCCAATTATTTTCCACACGTGAATTAATCCCAGATTTCGTACTCTTCAAGCAGTAAATCGACATGAAATAGGAAGTGGTAATGCAGTTAATGGAAGTAACTCTCACTCAGGAAATGCAGACTTGATTTCCTAAGGTGGACTTTGAAATTTCTTGTGCATATTTTATAACATCCTAGAGAAATAAAAAGTACTCATTTAGAAAATGATCCAATTAATGTGGCAGGCCTCCACGTTAGAACTTCCTCAACTAATTGACTGACATCCCAACCTTTCTATTAATGCCTTTGCATTTAAATATTTATCATTGCTTCTTTGTGCAAAGAATTCTTACTGAAAGTTGAGGGCCTTTTTTCTCAGCTCCCCACTCAACGAGGAGCAAGACAAATACTGGCATTCCCCCCACTAATCCTTTAACACCAGAGCCCTGGTGGCTTAGTGGTATGGAGTTATGCTGCATCCAAAGGCATATCCAAAGGTTTGAATCCACCAGCTGCCCCTGAAGAGGACGGGCAACCTTCTCCCATGCAGATTACAGCCTCTGAAAACTAGCTGAAAGGTCAGGCAGCAGTCATTCCTAGTCTATGGTGCATGCTGTTGACTGCCTTCAAGTTGAGCACAACTCATAGTGACCCTATGAACTAAAGGCCCCTCTACAACTACAGACATTTATCAAAGTTCCTAAGAGTTTCCTGAGGCATGTGGTTTAGGACGTGGATACCATTCCTGCTTCTAAACCTGTCTTTAACTGGGAGCTCCACCAAATATTGTCCACCATGGCTAACTGTTATCACACTTGACACGCCAATGGCATAAAGTTCAGCATCACAGCAAGCCCAGGTTACCTCAGTACAACATATTTACCAAAGAGTGCTGTACCACTTAGGAAAATGTTCCTCCCAAATACAGTAACAACTGACTTTTAACTACAAAGGCCCATACAACAACAATAATCTTTTTTTAATTATTCTATTTACTTTTATTATTTCTGTGTGTGTGTACCGTCAAATTAGATCTGACTGGTACAGGAGGAGATTGTCCCTCCTTCTTCAGCAGAGCATCTAGTGGATTTGAACTGCGTATCTCTGGACTGCAGTGCAGCTTCTTGTCACTACGTCACCAGAGCTCCCTAATACATTAATCTTTTTAAAGGTGCTCTGGTGGTCTACTCTGTAGGGAGTTTCATTGCTTCCCCGAAAGCCTAGCTCTCTGGTGGTTCAAATTCCTTTTTCTCCTCAGGAGAAAAATGGGCTACAACACTGTTCAATTTACAGCCTCTCCAAGCTTGTTGGCTCTCAGTCAGTTCTGATTTGTCAGCCGGGAGTTTTCCTGAAATGGGATTAAATGGACAACAGCATCACGGTCAATTGCTAGTAAAGTTAGGAGGCTACAAGTGTATGTTGGTGGAGAGGAACAATTAGGAAGAAAGGATATGCAGCCCAAAGAACGTAATCAACACCGTGGAAATGTACAAGGAGAAACTGCTGAATTGGTGTATATTCTGAAAAACAAAAGAATTCATCAGATAAAATCTCAACTTGATCTTAATGGGAGTAGGTAGCATTTGTAATATCTGCTTGATGTTAAAAGGACAGGCAGTCCTGATTCAGCGTGAACATGAACTAAGGATTTTGGGGGTGGGGTAGATCGTAGTAACATGTGCTACAAACAATGCTATATGTAATTTGCTCCCACCATCATGTTATGCTTCCCCAGAACCATAGTGGGAATAATTACTATCATAAAACAAAACATGCATGTCAAGTGGATGAAGGCTTGAATGGAAAACCAGTTGGCTTTGTCAATTTTCATTCAAATCACAAAAACATAATTATTCTAAAAAAAAGGAATGTGCTCCTTAGCCCCAAAGACAGAAGTCTATAAAGATATAGGTAACAAAAGGAAGTAATAACTGAAATGGGAGGGGGGAAATGAAATACTCGTGTCAGAGCCAACTAAAGCAGCAGCTGTGGGAACAGAACCTGCTCTAAGTCGGGGACTGCCTGTGCTCTGTGATCGGTAGATTCTGTCCTTCTTAAAATGCAACCTCTCAACTGCTCTATGCCAGCAAAGTGAAAATGGTTACCAACTCTTCTTTCCTACTTCCAGTATTTGATGGAAAACTACTTGAAAGCCCTTTCTAGTCTTCTTGCCCTGATGGTGGAAATGTTAAGACAGACAGACGGAAGCAGCTCTGTTCTTCTAGAGAAATCACTGGGTTCTCCCTTCCCAGGTAGGTTTTTCACATCTGCAGGTAACACGAACTGACACAACTGAACTTATAATAGGTACAAGACTGCTTTTCACCACTGACATAGCACAGACTATTTTTTTTTAAAGTTATTCTAGTGCCTTTCTGCCTAATTTCAGATTTACTTAAGCAATGCAGTGCTTTTAGTGAAAATCGCTGGCATTTCCATAATAGCTGCCTTATTTTAAACCGCCCTAATGCATTTGTAGGGCAGCCCTGTGGGCTCTGTGGGTAGGGAGCCTCTCCCTCTCCCTCCCTGCTGGAGAGTAAGCGATGCATCAGTTCTGATTCATAACAACATGGGCACATGACAATACAATTTTAGTTCTGATTCAAGTTATTTACAGCATAGTGGCTAAAATCACTAATTTCAGCCTTTAAAGTAACCCATAAACGCAAAAATGCTTCCCCAGGTCCCTTTCTACTTCCTCTGCTTAATTCCAGTACAGCATTTTCAGCCTTTTAAGAGTCCAAGGAATTTGAACAAGTGGGGGGAAAGCCCAAACAGCACTAAAGGGATTTAGGAAAAGGAAAGGGGGAGGGGAAAAAGGTTCCAAGAATTGATGGAAGATGACCCAAAAGGGATATATGATTAGGCACTAGATGTATGACAACTATCTGGAACAAGGGGTGCAGTGTGGGGTTAGTTGGGAAGAAAATTTGCAATAATGAATAAAGGAAAAAAATTTGGAAGATGGCTAGCTGGCCCACCAACCTACTGGAAGAGATTCACGCTTGTTCCCATTACAAAAAACCCAGGACCTAAGAGGAAGCAGAGATTATTGAACATTGTCATTAATAACACATGCAGGTAAAATCTTGCTGAAGACTACTGAAAGCAAGACATGTTGACAGGAAACTGCCAGGAACTGGATTTAGCGAAAGCTGTACAAAAGCTGATGCCAGATGGATCTTAGCAGAAAGTAGAGAATGTAAAAAAAAAGATATTTACCTGTGTTACATTGACTATGCAAAGGGCTGTGTGGACCATAATAAAATATGGGTAACATTGGGAAGAATGGAAATTGCAGAACCCTGGATTTGTGTTCATGTGAAAGTTGTATACAGAAGAGATGGTTCTTTGAAAAGAACAAGGGGGGCTATTGGAAGGTTTCAAATGCAATAAAGGCGTGCATCACGACGGTGGTATCCTTTCTCCTGACCTATTCAATCTGTATGCTGAGCAAATTCTTTGAGAGACAGGGTTATGTGAACAAGAATGTGTCCTCAGGATTGGAGGAAGATTCAACAGCATGTCTTAAGCAGATGAACACAAACTGAAGTGAAGACAAACAGAAGCACTGACTGAAGATGATCAAAGACTTGAGCCTTCAACATGCATTATGTCTCCACACCAAGAAAACAAAATTCTCACCACAGAACCAACTGGCAATTTTACGACAGATTCATGTTATCAGGGATTTCATTCTACTTGGATCCTCAATCAATATCCCATGGTAACAGCAGCCTAGAAATGAAGAGGCCTGTTACACTGGGCAAATATGCTATCAGAGAATTCGATAAAGTACTAAAGACTGGCGACGTCAGTTTTAAGACTCGTGTGTCTGGCCTAAGCTATGGTATTTCCAGTTTCTTCATTTACATGTGAAAGCTGGACAATGAATGAATAAGGGATATCAAAGGAGAATCCATGCTTTTGAACTGTGTTGGCAAAAAAAGCACCAAATGTACTGTTTGTTGTTGCCAGGTACTGTCAAGTCCCATAGCTGACCCTCCAGCGGGTTTTTTCAGAGGATTTCAATCTCGTGGAAGGAGGCTGTCCATCTTCTCCCACGGCACAGCTGGTGGATCAAACAAATCTTGGAGGAAGCGTAACCGAACATTCCTCAGAGGCAAGGAGGATGAGATTGTCTTGCACTCTGGGTATGTTCTCAGGAAGTACCAGTTCTTGGAGGAGGAGGTCAGGAAAGACAGGAAGACACTAACAGGACTGGACTGATACCGTAACCTAAAGAGAGGCCTGCCTGGCCAAGATGGTGGGATGGTCATCAGTGTGCACAGCACCTACCAACAACTACAAACAGCAGCGTTCTTTAGGGGACTGGCCAGTTGGGCCCAAGCTGGAGATCATGTTAAATAGTGATATAATAAAATCAGTCCTTGACTTCTGGTTTACCACAGTACGGTTCTAAAATGAAGGATTAATAAACTCACTTGGTACAGAGGTGAAAGACTGGACAGAAGAAAACAAGGAAGAACAGTGAGATTTTTTTTTTGTCTCCATCATTGTATGCGGCATCTGGGATTTTCTTCCTGTTACAGAGGAGACAGCTGTCAGCGCTTCCTTTTGGAAACTCAGAACTGGGCTTCTGTGGAGACCAGTAGCGCCTCTTCAGCAGGACTCTGCCCAGGGAAAACCGGGGCGATGTCCTGGGGACTCTGGCCATGACCTATTGGACCAAAGGCCTTGAAGTCACAAGGTCTGTGAAGAGGAGGAACTGCATCCCAGCTCTCATTCTCAAAGACTAGTATAAAATGTATGAATACATTTTCATCTTATTTAAGTTACCTTTTTAAAAAAAATATGCCCAGAAGTACGCACCAGAGCTAAAATGACCCTTTAAGAAAGCATGTTACATACAGGTTTCGAATGCTAAGAAAGGTGCCTAGGATCTTTTGAGAAACAGGGCAGGTGTGCTTGTTCAAAGTCAACTCTACTGCAGCTATTAATCAGTTTGGAATGTTCTTTTTACAAAGTTTAAAATCACACCAGAAATAAACAAATACTTGTCAAATACCAGAAAACCACGGAATGAAACTCAGAGCCGAGCAGCAGGCATAAAGCTGCCAATCCACCTTGTGTGACCAAAACAGGAAATAAATATAGGGAAAAAAGACCAAAGAGAAAAACGAAAAACAAAGACAAAATTCAAATTTACTTTGAAAAAATCGATTTTATTTTCCAATTCAAAAAGAAGTATGCTCATGTTAAATTCAGACTGTGTATCTTTCCATTGAAGTTTCAAAACACTTTCCAGACATTGTAAACAGGGCTCAGGACTGCGTAAAAGTTAACATCCAAGAAAAAGGTTTAAAAGCAAGATTTATTCTTAAAGAACGCTTCTCAGAGGTCAAGATATTGGAAATTCCAATTTAAAAATCACAGAACTAAGGGCTACTGGAGATTTAAGTATCAGTGGTTTTAAGAGTTAAAAATCAGATCTTTTAAAACTGAAAAATTTAAAATGTCTGTGAAATACATATCTGACAGTAATTCTAATTCTCATAATACTCCCGGTCTCTCAAACACTAAATGTGTTATTTCAACTTGGAATAGGAAAATTATAAAATGAAAAATTTTCCATTATACTATCTATAGTATACGTTTATATGTAACTACACCACTTAAGCAGTCATATTTGCTGAGAATTAGGAAATTAAAACCAAATCTGACATTCTAGGGGCAACTGGTAAATGTTCTCTCCTTGTTTAAGAGGAGCATCTAGTCTGTTACTTTCTCTGCCCTTAATTTAAATCATATCCAAAGGCCAAAAGTCAATCCATTTATCTGAAATGAACAGCCAGAAGGTATTGGTTTTTAAAGGTCTTCTGACAAACTCTGTTGTCAAAAGGGTGGGGTCTGCAAGCACATGATTTAGGGAATTTCAAAGAGAATTCATTCATAGACTATTAATGTGCACTGAAGCATGGCCAGCATGCAGGCAAACTTTATTAGATCAAAGGTAAAACAGATCCCTTCCCCCCAAAACCTAATGTTAACAGAAACTGCATATTTACTTGGTTTTTGCGGCTTATTTCACATAAATGGATTTTAAAAGGGTTTTTTATTTTTGGTGGGGGTTTTTCCCCCCACAAGAGACAATAATATTTCCAATTCCAAACACCCAAAATAGTGAGTGTCTTCTTTCAAGGTCATTATTAGTAAAGAATGTTTTAAAATGAAGAAAGTATTTCCCCCCAGGATCTGAATTTTGTTACTTATTGTGACAGAATTTCCAATTTCTTTATTTTTCAAATTTGAAAGAACTCATTTCTAGATGGTATTTTCTCAGACACTAAGGTATCCCAACAAGATTCATAAATACGATTTTCTGACACAGGCAATAAAGTCTGCAGAAAATTCACCGAATGACAACATCTCTTCTTTCAAGTATAAAAGATGAAGGAGAATTAGCAGTTATGATTCATTTTCCAATACAGATACAAATTTAAGTCCTGATTTTTTTAAATGTTTTAAGTGGTCAAGTTTTATTCCACTTTCAAATAAAAATATGACAATTACCCTACTGGCAACAAGTCCCATATTCCAATGTGTTTTTCACCAAACAATTGTAATCTACTGCCAGTGCCCATGTACATGCACCCGGCTGGGTTACTATGGAAGCACTGGCCGGTTAGGTATGTGGATAATTTGCAAGAATGGTACTTGGTACTGTGTTCCTTGATGCTTCAGAATAAACAGAAGCAAATAGAAAATATCAACTCTTAAGCATTTTCTAAAATCTTTAACTTGAATTTTCAGAAGCAGTTTTTAAATGTTACTGTCCCACTGACAGATTCTAGGGAGTCTAGTCTTAGCGGATGTGGCAGACTTTAAAAAACAAATCCTGAAGTAGCTTTTAGTACAGAAATACTTGCAGGCAAAGAAAGATGAAGATTTTGGAAATAAAGTTCATCATATGTACCTCAGAGCAGAAAAAGTCAAAACCCCGAAAATCAAATTCAAAAGGCCCCTGACATCCTAAGCAAAACCCCACCCAAAACACTTGAGTTCTGAGCTTAACATTCACCCCCAAGATGTTAACTGGAGCTTTAAGGTAAGCTGCCACAGTAACTATTCAAAGTCCCACCAGAGGGAATGCCTACAGGGTTCAGCAGAGGTTCCCCACCCCTCACCTCCCCCCACCCCGTAATATGTAAAAGCTTTTTCTTATGCTAATAAAGGCATACCACCTAGTGCGCTAAAGACTAACACTAGCAGCTCCGGAGCAGTGAAGTGAACACAGGAAGCCTACAGGAATGATCTAAAGAAGAAACAATGCCAGGACAGGACCCTTTGCCCTCTCATTTTGTCTGCAGGCAAGTGGTTGAATAAAACAGTCAGATTTACCCACAATAACAAATATTTAACAATGCTTCCCCAAGACCCCAGAAAAAAAGCTTGACCTTGCCAGTCAAAGGGCACAGAGGGGCCTCTTCTGTGTCACGGAGTTGAATGTGTTCAAAGATTGGCAATAAAGGAAAAAAGGAAGCAGTCAGGGCTGTGGCGGAAGGAGTCCGGGTTTACCGAACAGTCACCCCCAGCTTCTCCAGCACGCGGACGCCCTTTTCTTGGTACTCCTGTCGGGTCATCCAGAAGTTGTCCTTGTCCTTCATGATGTCTGCCAGGACCGCGCCACCCAGGAAGACCATGTGCTTTCGGCGAGGTGGGTCTTCAATGCGGATCTTAAATTTCTAAAGGAGAAAAAGGGAACAATAAAACGTCACACTTGCATAGTTACAAACGGACTTTCCTGTGGTTACTCCACAGGATCTGAAAGTAGGCTCTGTGAGACGGTAAGGCCAAAGCTCACTGCCAGGGTCTCTTCCGTCCATTTCAGTGAGCTGGGAGAATTCTGATTTATCCCTGTTCCTCACCCTCACCACCCTCATCACCATCACCAACATCCCTGCATTTTCAGGCATGTGTTCACTGTCATCAATAAGGACACAATCACATCACTAAGAGCCCAAGAGTCCTGATTATCCATCCAGGTTTCAGCATCAAAGGAGGAGGACCACACAGCTCACTGTCACACAAATCACGGACTTGTAAGATTTTGTTGAGATTTAACGTCTCTATAATGCCAATCTAGTGCAGTGAAAGAAAACCAACGTTCCTTTCCTATAAGCAAAGCTCATTTTCTAACGATTCAAATCCCAGTGAGATAGTCTTCAAATAAATTAAGACCAAATATGGTTAAAACAAAACATGGGGATGTTGGAAAACATAAGCACAGGAACACAAATGAAAAAAAACAAAACAAAACAAAAAAAAACCCAAAAAAAACTGAGTGAAGTTTTGTACTGGTAACTAGCAAATTAATGGTCTCAAAGGCAGGAACCCCCTCCCTACCCATCTACCCAGCAGTAAATGCCAGAAAAGGAGGCCTTCGGTGACACAGCTATTTTTAGTCACTGTCACAACTCCGCAAGAGACGCTATGTCACTCTAAACTATTTGTTTTGGTCACTAAATACACTATGAAAAAGATATATCAATCCCAAAGCCACAGCCATGGAATCAATTCTGACTCCCGGGGCACCCACCTCCATGGTACCCAAGGCTCTAAAACTCTATGGGAGGAGACAGCCCATCCTAAACCCAAGGACCAACGAGTGGATTTTAACCATCAATCTTTTAGTTAACAGCATCATACAGAAGGCATCTGTTACAGCACTCCTTATCTACGCACACACTCTAGCATCCATTGATATGGGACATAAAGAATGAGTTGTAATCGCTCTAGTTATTTTTCTCTAAAGTAGGGCTCGGCAAATTTGTTCTCTAAAGACAGAACACAGTTGAGGCTGTGGTGGTCTCTGGCAACTAGTCAATCTCAAGTACAGCAGGAAGCCAGCAAGACAAGATATAACAAAATGCATATAAATGGGCCTGGCTGGGCTCCACTAACCTTTCCTTTCAAAGAGCTACCCTCGGGCTGTAGATGGCTTACCTTACTCTATGGGAAACTCAGCCAGGATATACCACTAGTGTAAAAAATACACGCATACATACACACACATTATATATCACTCTAGTATATCCCTGAGGACAGACTACTGTCCCCAACGCTCCTTGAAACCGTTCCTACTTCTACCCTCTGGAGACCTGATCACAGGCGTTCTTTTCTTCACTGCTGTTTCCACCTCCTCTTTTTTCTAAACCTTCCTGTAACTGTGGATGCCACCAAGTCAGACCCACCTCACAGTGACCTAACTGAAGACACAAGGCAATCCCCTGACCCACCCTCATAATGCCTGCTGGCCGCAGCCTCTGTTTTTGCTAAGCCTCTCCTGTACCAAGCTCTCCCAGGGGCTGGATCAAGTCCATGGCACCTGTGACATCCACTTCCGCTGGCGTCACCGAGTCTGAAGACACCTACAGCGGCAGGTTCCCCTCGTTTCCTGATAATATTTCTCCTCAGTGACTCTGCCCTTCTCTCCTCTTATCACACTTGGCTAAACACCAACTCTGGTTCCCAGCTCTCCTTTGTGACTGCCCTTCAGCAGCCGAGTAAGACACGAGAGAATTCTTTTGATGTTTTTGGCTTCAAATGCATCACCAAGCTCACCTGAGCCGTTCTGGTTGCTCATCTACCCCAGTACATTTCTGTTCCCTCTCCTGCTCTCCAAGACAACCTTTCACACCATCTTCTCCACTTCATCCCTCTACTGCCTCCTCCCTCCTCTCAAGACGAAACCACATTTAGCCATGAGTAGGTGATCCTCTCTACTTTTGAATATTGTCATTAAAATGTTGGACATATATTAAGTGCATATTCTCCAACATCCTTGCCCCCCTGGCAATCAATATATGCCATCTCCATCATTCACCTGGAAATTATTTCTACAGCTTCCTCACTGGTCCATAGCCACCTCCCCCCTCCTCCTCCCTCTCCTCTGCCTTCATGACCTCGAAAGCACATTATGTCAGTCCTCACCATTTCTCCGCTCAAAATCCTCCGCAAGCTTCCTCCTCATTAGCAGGAAAAGCCAAATCCTTTACTTCGGCTGAGTAAGTAGTGCCTCTCTCACTTACTCTGCTCCGGCCACCAGTGGGTAGCCAACCGGGGGAAGGTCTGAACTCCAGTTCCCGTGTCTGGAAGGTTCTTTTTTCCAAGCCAGCACACGGCTCACTCCTGCCCTCCATTCAGGTCTCCACTAAAAGGCACCTCATCAGATACACTACCCCCTGGAGCACACCATCTTTTCTGCCCCTACCATTTTGTAGCCTCGAACCTCACCGTAGGGAGCTCTGGTGGCCTGGCGGTAAGGAGCTGCACTGCCAACCCCAAGGCATGTGGTTCGAATCCACTAGCTGTAGAACAAAGATGAGCAGTCACCTCCTAGGCGAGGGTCAGCTCTGTGTTAGTTCTGACTAGATGGTGCACAACAACCATTGCATACATTAAGACTTTTTCACTTGTTTTGTCCATTCCCAGCACCTAGTCCTGAGTCTGGCACCCAGGAGCTCAAGAAATACCATCCAAGTGAAATCATTACCTAGGATTGATTCTGAATTGCATGTGGAGAACTCACTAACATCAGAGAAATGAGTAAAAGACTCAACACCTTCTCAGTATTTGAACTGGTGACTACACACTGAGTTCATGAACAAATTCCATTTCAACAATGGGAGTCACAAATAAAAAATAAATTAGTACTTCCGAAACACACAATCCTTTGTAATAAGCTATCCTGAAATGAATTATTTAAACAGCTGATCAAAGTCAAGGGAGATTAACCTAGGATAAGATGATCCTCAATTAAGTGCAAGTAACACGGGCCATGTAGCTATTATGTGTTGGTTTGGATTTCTTTCTTTCTGTTTTTTAAAAAAAAGGGGCAAAGAATGATCAACTACTATTATCTATTAGTTAAAACTTTCACTCTAAAAATCAACACCTACCAATCAAAGTCTGTTTTGGGAGTTTTGACAGTTATTAGGGATGCAAAAGAAATAGAAAATGGATTTTTATCATCCGGTTGGGGAGATAAGATTAAAAAAAGAAACTAAAATGAGAAAACAGGAGTCCCAGAGTAGCAATGAAGGCTGATTACATTATTTAAAAAGTAAGCTTAAAGAGAAAAAAAAAAATAAATTCCCTCTTCCCAGTAGTCCCCAGAGCTAAGAATGCTCCTGTGTACTCGAGAGCCCAGGGCGGTGCGGATGAGCCAGCGTGATCAGCCGGAACGTGGTCACCTCCAGCAACTGAACACAGCGGTGAAGAGGTACAGCTCCTCTGAAGCCTGTCCTTCCCATCTCTCCACCGCTACACGGCACCAGGAATTCATTTAGGAAGCCTCCTTCCTCCCTCTAGTGGTCGAAAGGATTTACTCTACCAACTTGTAAAATGTGTTCACAGTTGGATTGATGACTAAATACTTACAGAAAGCTTCTCCACATCTCCCTTTAAAACTCGTTCTAAGTAAAGCTGTTTAAGTTCACGTTCCAGCCGTGAAGGCAGCCCAGGGTACATGGTTGATCCTCCAGAAAGCACAATATGCTTATAGAATTCTGATCTACAAAGACACAACAGGCATTCATTGAGCTTGTATATTAACACAACTCTATAAACAGTATCTCAGGGTTACTTTTTATGTCAGCCTCAGAGTTCCTATGACAAACAAAGTTCTGTATGTAGAAATGACATTTTGTATGTAAAGCATCAGAATGCCATGTTTATTGTAATTACTATTGTTACACAACAAAATCTCTTTACATCTGTAATTATTTTGCTGAAAATATTTCTAAAGGAAAACACTTATTTTCTTGCAAATACAACTGTACTGTCCTGATGTCCAGTGGTTGTTATAATCTTTCATCATGTAGACTGTTATCACAGACCTTCCCAACCGTTACTGATGTGTGCTTGTTAACGACAGATAATGAACTATATTCTAAGATTTCAGTTCCTGTTTTCAATATTCACATTTGCTTTGTGTCATTTTCACTTCAGTTCTTTTGCCTTGAGGTAGTCTATTTTTTTTTCTAAAATTAATGGGTCTATTTATTATAGCAGTCCCTCCTCAAGTATCAAATCTAAAATAACTGTCATGAAGTAAAAATAACATAAAATGAGAGGGACTGAGAAATTCTTTTCACAGCAAAGTTTAGCAGCTGAATCACGTGTGTTTTGGCCATACACTGGCTTGCAGGATTTGACACAATTTTAAGCATGTAATAATAATGTGCCCAAGGAAAAGGAACACAATACTTAAGAAACTAAGGCCAAGGGGTGTGTGTGTGTAGGAGTTGAAAACCATAAACCCATGTGTTATTTGCATAAACATACAGTACAAACTCCAGGGTCTCAGATGAGTTCTTGATGGCTGAGTTCACTATTAATTCCAGCCAACGTGGTTCCAGAGCACTGTTTTTAGAATTGCAGAATTAAAAATAGTTGTACTCCAAGAATGTGCCACATACGAGCCGCTGAAATGTGTTACGTGTGCCATGTACACATCAACAGCACACAGAATGTGTAACTGGAGTCGTCTCACTTTGCATTGTCAGCTGGGAGGAAAAGGGACTGAAGCGACTTCATTTCTCTATGAATTCCAAAACTTCATTACCATCTATAGGCATATGCTTCTTTTTCTGTTTGCTCTTATAGGCATCAAGTTTTAAATACAATTTTCCTCCCAATGATGATTAAATTAAGAAAAGTGCCTAATTCCTACTATTAAGGATTTACCATAATTGCAATCAGATTTTTTATCTTTCACTAGGCTTTTGTTTGTGTCAATTTCAAACACCACTGTTCTCATTTTCCATTATCACTGTTCCTTAGCCATTTCACCAAAATTACGAGTTATTAACTGAACACAGAAATAGTAACAATATATACACCAACATCCGCTTTATGAAATGTGCCCGAGTAAATTCTTCTATAATGTGGGTAAAGGGAGTTTTCTAACTATGAGTAAAATGCTAGATGCAATTAAGGGGAAGATTTACAAAAGACTAAATAAAAAATCCCTTTTATGTGACTAAAAACATCATAGCAAAGAGCAAATAAGAAAATGGAAAACATTTACAAGAGAAACAGACATATTTGTTTTTACCTTTTAAAAAATACTCATCTACTTTTGGTGAACTGGCTAAGAAATAAGACAGGATAATCATGGAAACCGGAAGAACAGCTCTGCTGATTCCAGGTATTTCAGAGAAGTCTGAAAACTCCTTCAGTCATCATTTCAAACATACCTGGTATCAATGTCTGCGGCCTGAATTGTGTTAAAAAGCAGTTCAGCAACACCCACTCCTTCTACATTGATCAAATGGGGCTGAAACAAAGCTTCTGGTGCTTCGAATCGCTCGCCCCCGACTTTGATAATGCGGCCATCTGGGAGCTAGAGACCAAGAACAAGCAGGTGCCACTCAGCCACAGGTTTGAAACTCTCTGCCCAACAGTAATACTTCCCCCCCCCAGAAGTAATAATTTAAAGCAACAACTATTCTGGAGACAAAACTGATACCAGCAACATTTCTGGATTCTAAAAATGACAAAGTAGGTAAAATACAATTTAAAGCATTATGATATTGTTTCTACCTTTAAAATATGGTTCCCCCAAATATCAAGATGTAGCAGGATACCTGGCGCACTAGTGCGCGAGCAGAGGCCATGCCCTGCAGAGGCGCACCAATGACCAGCCGCTGCTGTGTGTTAGTGCCACCTGTCTCAAAGCTGCAGCTCCCCCGGGGCTTCACAGCAGAACAGACATGTTCAATTAAAACACTGAAATAATTTCTTTCATCAAATCGCCACTCCATGAAATTTTATTATTTTGCCATCAAAATGTCTTTTAATGATAAAATAGCAGCTACTTCTGACAAATCACTTCACACAAAATCTGTTTTCTATTCAGAAAGAAGAAAGGACCCGCAATTCTGCTATGTCACACTTAGTGGAATTTAAATTCTGGTAAATAAAATTTTAATTTAAGCAGTCAGCTACCGTAATAGTAATATTTTGTGCAGAAAATTCTTTTAGGTCATCCCATGTTCACACTGAATCAGGAGAGAACTATTAAGTGGAAACTCCCTCTCTTATACCATCACCCTCACACTTAATTAAACTAGACTAAGTGACAAGCATTGTCACTATGTAAGACACCAGAATTTGGTTTACATTGACATTTCTAACAACACATTTACTTAGACTAGTGTATTTAAATTCTAAACTTTTCAATATGACAAAGTACCAGCACATCCAAGTTCTCAGAACTTGGCAGTGTAACTCTTTACCCACTAGGCCACCAAAGCTCTCTGTAGAACACTAGCCTGGTGGAATGCTGAAGAGTATTATCGCCTAAAACATTTGAGAAACAGGCAGACTGTAGCCTGGCATTGACGCAGCAGAACAAAATGGACTATGTTCTAGATTTATCTGTCATCGTAACGCTTTTTAAATTTTTAACTCTTTCCATTATCTTGAGAAAACACATTTTGTAAAGTTCATGTTTGGAAATGCTATTCTAGGTATGAGACTTTTCAAGATAATATCTCTTCTCTAATGAAGTCCTAAGGTAGAAAGTATCTACTGTACAATGACTACTCACCGTGTAGGACTCTACTAATACTGTAGTTTCTAGAGCCAGTTTCTGCTCCTGTTCAATATTATAGCCCACATAACACAGCTTTTCTTTAATCATTCGAACAGTCTCAAAATCAGCAGAATGATTGAAGGCATATCCCCGTAACAGAAGCAACTGTTAAAAAAAAAAAAAGTTAATTCACAAAAGATCTGTGTGAGCTCAACTCTACAAAATACACCAAGCACATACCGAGCACAGTGGGTGCTCATTGCTATTAGATATTTCAGACACAGATTCCATTTGCCATAAGAGTTCACAGAGTAATAAAATTTACAGTTTGTGAATAATGAATAAATAAAACAAGCTTTTAAATAAAAGCCAGAGTGCTTTTTAAATATTAAATTTAGATAGTTTTGATAAGCAAAGTCTATTAATACAGACATTTCAATACTGGATTCCTAGAATCAAAATATGCTCATAGAATCAACCTATACATCTCTAGCCTTTAGTTTTGTGTCTGAACACACATAGCAGAAAGGTAACAGCTTTGTTAAACAAATGAATGGTAAGTTACACCTTGGGATACTTGGCATAATCTCTAAGGTATTATATTTGTTAAACGTCACTATTTTAAAACAAGATGCTATAAAAATGAAAAAATCCAGCTGCTGATAAGAAGAAAAAAAAATCCCCACAAATACAGCTATAGTTTTCCCTCAAGCACAATCGTTAGTTCATTCTCATTAACTTATCTCCTCAAGTGACAAGGATTACTCTGAGAGGGAAGGAAGGAACTCAATATTAAAGTCAAGCCTCAGTGTAGCCCAATTCAGCACACAGACAGACACCTCTGAGGACAGGGTTTCTGGGCAGCATCGCCCTTGACATTCCAGTGGTGATTCTTTGTTGTTCATGGCTCTCCTACACCTCAGGTTGTTTGTTGTTGTTTTTTCTCCTACATCTTGTTAAAGCATTAGATGCCAGCAGCACCCTTGCCCAGAAATGGTAACACAAGGTGTTCCAGACACTGCATGGAGGATCACGTCATTCCCGGCCTAGGAACACGGCTATAGAGATCCAAGCTGATTACAGAATTCTGGGGGGGGGGTAATACTCTCAGTTTTGAAAATATTAAAAAACACCACCACAGCAAATAACTCTTCCAAATAAAGGCTTGTCTTCGTTACCGAGTGCTGCTGTATCAGAAACACCATATGCAGAGGGTTGGAAGAGACTTATTTTCTCACAGTTGTCACAGATGTCACAGAGACTGGACATCCTGGGAGCTCTGGTGGCCTAGTGGCAAGAAGCTGCACTACAATCCCAAAGGCGTGCAGTTCAAATTCACCAGATGTTTTGCTGGAGACGGAGAAGCAATCTCTTCCTGTGCTAGACAGATCCGATTCAATGGTACACAAGAAGAAAAATAAAACAGAGACTGGATGTCCGAACTTAGGGTTCCAGCTCCCGAGGAAGCCCCTCCCGCTCTGCTGGCTCCAGAGGACGGACACTGTTTCTGCTCCTGGGTGATCTTTATGTGGCTTGGCACGTGTCTTTTCCATTTCTATTTCGAGCCTGCATGTTTAATCTTTTTAGTATCTCTAAAGAGACAGACCCGACACACCCTATACTAAAGTCATAAACATAAAAGACACAAATGCAACCCATCCCAATGATATTGTAACTACACACATTGTTGTTGGGTGCCTTCGTGTCGCGTGTGATTCACAGCGACCTATGAACACCAGATCTGAACCCCGTCCTATCCTGTGCCATCCTCACACTCCCTGATACTTCAGAGCCCACTGCAACACTGTGTCAATCCAACTCATTCAGGGTCTTCCTCTCTTTTGATGACCCTGTCCAAGAAATAGCCTCTCTCCAAAAAATAGCCTCTCTTAGCAACATGCCCAAATTTATGAGATGAAATATCATCCTTGCCTCCCAGCAGCACTCTGGCTGCACTTTCTCTAAGACATATCTGTTCATTCCGTTAGCAGTCCATGGTAGTCAGTACTCTTTATCACCTAAACTCAACTATTCTCTTATCATCCTTATTCATTATCCAGCTTTCAGACAGAGAGCAAGTAATTGAGAAGACTATGGACTGAATCAAGTGCATCTTAGTCTTCAAAATGACACCACTGCTCTTCAGAGAGATCCCTGACAGCAGGCTTGCCCAAAGCAAGACTGATCATCCTGGTACCAAGGATGCTAATTACAGATCCAGGTAAGATGAAATTGTTGACAACTCCAATCTTTTCTCCACCGTGATGTTGCTTACTGGCCTAGTGGTGAGAATTTCTGTTTTCTTGATGTTGAGAGGCAATCTACAATGAAGACTTGTCTATTATCTTCTGCGGCAGGCACTTCACATTCTCCCCATCTTCAGCAAGCAAGGTTGTGTCATCTGCATAATGTGAATGGTTCCTGAGTCTCTTCTTCACAGAGCCTAGCTTCCTAGACTGATGAAGGATCTAATCAGCATACAGACTCATCAGGTGGACAGAAAGTATACAACCCTGACACAGGCCGTTCCTGATTTTACACCAGGCAGCACTCCCTTGCTTCACTTCAAAACCTACTCCTTGGTCTTGCTATAGGTTTTGTAGGAGTGTACTTAAGTGTTGTGGGATTCACATTCTTCTCAATGTGAGCCACAGAGGTGAACTGCAATATTTATTTTGAGGGACTCACAATCCAACTCATAACAAGCTGGTGGCAGAAGCTGTGCTGCCCACCCGTAGGCAGATGGTTCGACTCCACCAGCTGTTCTGAGGGTGAAAGGTGGGAAATCGCCCATGTGACTTACAGGCTCTGCATACCTGCTGGAGGGCCAGCTATGAGTCATTTCCGTACTCAGGGACTTATAACAACAATGGTAATAAGCCCTTACTTTCTCTGGTAAGGTCTCAAATAAAATAATAACGGATTCAATTAAGAAATAAACATTAAAATACTACATAAGAAAATCTGGATGTGTTCTATAAAAAGTAGTAATCTTAAAGCTACAGTGCATCTGGGACCCGTTTTTCCAAAATATCATTCCTTTTTTAATCAGGATTTTGGGGAAAGAGCAAGAAAGTGCAAAACAACAAAAGTTATGCCTTTAAAACTTATCTAGAAAAGCCAGATTTTATGTTCCAAAAGCCCGCTTAAGTTGTGGAACAAAGTTTCAGTGTCTCTCTCATTGAAATACCTGTTTCTCAGAAACAGAAGAGAGAAAAACAGGCAATTAAATCATGTATTCCCAGTAGCATGGTGGAGATGATGGTTAAGTAATATATGGTTTGAACATGCAAATGCTGGTAGCTGGCTGACGTGACTAGTGGTACAATGATCAGCGATAATCTTGAAAGGATCTACCCAACGTTGTATTAGGTTGATGAACACAAACCACACAACAGAATTTCCATGATTGCTACCATGTTTTCCGGTCACTTACCTTGATAAGGTATCTGGTAATATCTCTTCCAGCAATATCAAGTCTCCTGGTGAGGTGAGGCAGAGAAAAGCCTTCATACACCGGGCAAATGTGAGTCACACCATCTCCAGAGTCCACCACCACACCAGTTAGCAAACCTGCATAAGATGGTTTACACAAAAAGCCAAATCAGAAAGACCAAAGGCAGTAAGGTTCACACAGATGTCATACTAACACGTCTCCTAGAAGCAGCCAGCACTTACTATGTGTGCATTCTGTAGTTTGTCTCTATCACAGAGACCATTAGTCTGATCATGTGCTCTCCTAGATAAAGGGAACAAACAGATCTGACGTCTAGGGCTGAGAAACACATGCTCGTATGACAGCTTCTTCTTGTTGTGTACCAATGAGAAGGAGCTGACCCTCCAATGGGTTTTCAGAAGCCGTTACTTGCACCAGAGGTAGACTGCCCCTCCTTCTCCTGCGGAGCAGCCTGTAGATTCAAACAGTGGGCCTTCGGGGTTGCAACGCAGCTTCTCACCACTAGGCCACCAGAGCTCCCATACTATCCTAAAATAGCTCAGTAAATTTTTTTTCTTTCCAACTTAGTGTGAGCCTTGGGTTCCCTTGAAAGCACATTTTGTGGGTATTTTACACCATTTTTACACAGGACTGAGAGTGAACCTATTAAAATAGTTTGGCTTTTTACCATTATTTTCATTATAGAAAATATATTCATTTTATTCATTAATGAAATTCATTATATTTCATTATATATATTTTATAAATTCATTATATTCATTAATGAAAATTCATTATATTTCATTATATATATTTTATAAATTCATTATATTCATTAATGAAAATTCATTATATTTCATTATATACCTGTTAAGATTGAATTCTAAAAAAAAAAAAAAAGATTGAATTCTGTCTCTTCCAAATACGTGTGTGTATGTGCAAGTATGGGACTCTTTAATCTCAGGGTCATGGGTTCAAGACCTAAAATTAGATGCAAGCAAATACGTGCTGTAATTTATAGTTTTGACTGGGACTGGGTTTTCATTGTTATGTTATTTAGGCAATATTTAGTATCTCTCTTGAGGTACTGTATAAAACAGCAGATTAAGTGATCAAATACAGATTAAGTAAACTGTTGTTTACTAACAGTAAACTGTTAACCTACTGCTGTTAGGGGCCACTGAGTCCACTACAACTCACAGCATCCTTATGAAGAACCCAAACGAACTGTGCCCAGGCCTGTGCCATTCTCACTACTCCTGACATGTTCCAACCTCCGGTTACAGTCACAGTGTCAAACTGCATCATTGAAGGTCTTCCTTTCCTTAGCTGACTTTTAACATTCTCAGGCTGGTCTTCTCCTGACATCGTGCCCAAAGCAGGTTCAGTCTCACCACCTATGCCTCTAAGGAACACCCTGGTTAGCAGCTACTTCCAGCATGACAGACTTGTTTGTTCTTTTGCCAGTCCATGGGATATTGGGTACTCTTCTACAACACTGTAATTCAACCAGCATTGGCGGGTTCTTCTTTGGGCCTGCCTTTTCACTGTCCAACTCTTAGATGCACAGGAACCAAATGAAAAGGTCATGAGGCAGATCAGGCACACCTTAGTCTTTAAATTGACATCCTGGCTCCTTAGCACTTTGGAGAGGTCCCTGACAGTAGATTTTCCCAATGCAACATGTCTGTTGATTCTTGACTGCTGCTACCCTGGGTGTTGATTGTTGATCCAAACAAAATTAACCTTTTCTCCATCTATCATGATACTGCAGATTTTTGTTTTCTTGATGCTGAAATGTAATCCATATTGAAGGCCATCATCTTTGGTCTTCTTCAATAAGTACTTCAAGACTTCTTCACTTTCTGTATGCAAGGTTGTGCCACAAACATAATGCAGGTTGTTGATGAGCCTTCATTCAATTGTGATGCCACATTCTTCCTCATACAGAGCTGCTTCTTGGATGATCTATTCAGTACACAGATGAAAACATATGGAGAAAGGATGCAACTGTCATGTACACCTTTCCAGACTCACACCCTGCCATGTTCCCTTGTTCTCTTCAGGTAACTGCTTCGGGGACTATGCATAGGTTTTGACGCAGCACAATGAAGTGTTCTGGGATCTCCATTGTTCTTAATGCTTGCTATAATTTGTTATAGTCCACAAAATCATATGGCTTTGCATAGTCAATAAAACACAAGTTATTTCCCTGGTATCTTTTGCTTTCAGCCAAGATCAGCTAGCAGGTAGGCATGCAAAAAAACAGAAGGGAAGAGGAACGCTACAGGACCACCAAGAAATCCAGGAAAAGCAGCTCAGACAAGACCAGGGCCAATGCCCCAGAGCAGACAAAGAAAGCCTTCCCTGGAATTGGCCTCCTGAATCCAGGCTTCTAGATTGCAAATGTGTGAGCTATAGCAGTTTGTTAAAAGCCAGACACTTGTGGCATCTCTGTCACAGCTGCACCAGAGAACAAAGACAGAATATGGTGTCAGAGAAGAGAGCATTGCTCCAGCAAATATAAAATCTGAAGTAAGTTCTGAAATTGGCTAATAGGTAGAGTCTGGAAGGATTTTGACATGCTGCATACAGCAATGCTTCTGCCTACCTTGAAACAACCATCTGTTAGGAGTAAGGATGCCAAAGGCAATTCTGATGAGGGTTCACATAGTGAGGACCATTGTAGTTTTAATGCAGTGGCAAAGAACGTGTCTAAATTATGTTCAGATGGTAGAATGTGTATGTGATGAAGTCGGGCATTCAGCTTAGATTACTGAAGATCTTAAAGACACAGTGCAGTTTCTTTTTGCAGCTTACAAGAGAACACAGAAGAAGGAGCCAGACTTACATGTGAGCTGCCCAAACTGAAACCAGATATAAATATTAGGGAAATCCTATTGTACAAATGAGGGACACGTGCCCTGAAACACTCACCAAGAACTTGGTAAGTCAATTTTTTGTTAAAGAGATAAAGCCTGTGACTGCTAAGACAGATCCATTCAGCCACCAAGGCAAAAATGCCACCAGCTCAGACTGAAAGGAGAGACAGGATTGAATGAAGGACAGCTGACAGTGTTCTGAAATTACAAAGCTGACAATGAACCTGCTGCAAGAGTCTAGCTCTTTAGCATTAATTTTATTACACTATATACTTGCTAAAAAAAGCATTTAGTCACCAGTTTGGGGCTGGAATCAAGATTGGGAAGTCATCTGGTACAGCCAGAGTCTATAGAGGTTTGTTTTCTAGTTCTGGTGGATTAGGGTGTGAGTTGATTGTATTCAGCCTCCAAATGGAAAAGAAATTTGGTCAAACATTCTTCTAAGTGGTATAGCACTGGTCTGTCCATTTGCTCTACAGAGGTACTTCGTGGTTGCTGTGATGATAAACACATGGTCTGGAGGGTGTGTATGTGTGTGGGTCTCCAGATGGTCTGGCAAAACAGGATTATTTCCAAGCTTTGTTAGCTATTGTTGTTAGGTGCCATAAAGCACCCTTATGAACAATAGGTCTGAATCCTGTGCCATCCTCATCATCTCTGACATACTGGAGCCCACTGCTGCTGTCACTGTGTCAAGCCATCTGGCTGAGGGTCTTCTTTGCTTTTGTCAGCCCTCCACCTTTCCAAGCACGATGTCCCTGTCCAAGAACAGCTTCTCCTAACACTACTCCCAAAGTATAGGAGACAAAGATTCGCTGTCCTTGCCTCCAGGGAGCGATTCAGCTCTGTTTTCTCCAAGAAGTATCTGTTCTTCTGGCTGTCCACAGGACGCTCAGTACTCTTCCTCCAACCTGGGGACTAATGCAGTGCACTCTGCTGAGTGTGGGGTTTGCTTAGTTTCCCTTTCTCCTTCTTTCCCTCCAATCTCTCCCACTTGGAATGAAATGTCTGCCCTTGGGGGACAGAGAGGAATTATTAAGAGAAGACTATCAGTGAAACCTTATCAGAGAGGGTTAGTGAAGCAGCAGCTGAAGTTAGATGCTCCGTTTCCACGTGTGCTTCGTAAAAGTAGAAATGGCTGCAAAGTCAGTGATTCTCCTTTTGTAGTGGGTTAATGATGAGAAAGAAATTTTTGTAACTCAATTTTTTTTTAACAGGAAAGGGGGAGGGAAAGGTTTAAAATCAGAATATGCATTATCTTGAACTTGCTGAAGCATTAATTTACTATTTTCTCATCTCTGAACAGTTTCTCCCTCACTTTCCCTTCAGGAATGAAAACTTTTCTATGCCACAGTACCTTCTAGGAACAAAATGAACACATTATACTTGGCTTTGGCCATTTAGGCCTCTTACCATGTAAAGCTGAGAAATACACATTGTTGTTATTGTTATGTACCAATGAGCCAGAACCGACTCACAGCCTTTACTAGAAAGAGACTGCCCATCTTTCCCACGTGGAGCCACAGACGGACATTAACCAAGTGCCTCTGGTGACCACTAGTCCCCCGGAGTTCTCTAGTAATCCTCATTTCTTTTTAGAGTGTCTCTGAGTTAATGATGATGTGGAGTCTTTTTAGTCCCAACAGAAAGTGTATTTTGTCCATTTTTTATCACAATGCAACATTAAAAATGTAACAGCATCAATGAAGGAGAGACAACTGAAAGCCAATCCCACAGGAGTTTCTGACCACTAGCTGTTGTTGTTAGGTGTTGCTGAGTCAAGTACAACTCATAGTGAGCCTGTGAACAAAAGATCTGAACCCTGTTCTGTCCTGCTCCATCCTTACACTTCCAGACACACTAAACCCCATTGTAGCAGTCACCGTGTCAATCCACCTGGTTGAGAGTTTTCCTTTGCTTTGCTGACCCTCCACCCTTCCCAGCATCCTCATTTCATCTGACTTTCAATCTGGGCTTTACCCCTCTACTACTGTAACTGTCCTTTTTCTTTAGTGTCCATAGGATTTTCAAAGCCCTGCCTGTTCTTTAGGAAGTAGATGGCCCATCCATTCTATAACATCAATGCAAATGTACTTTCAAAATTTTCTCTAAAAATTTATATTCCAAATAGCACTCGATGGTACCTAACAACAACAAATAGCACTACCCATACAAACTCATTTTATCTTCTCCCCTCGTCCAGCAAGGTGACTTGTCCCTTCCTGGCACACATCCCCAGGGCCACACCCTTGCCTCATTCCAACTGACCGACTGTCCCTGCTCTTCAATTCTTTAAGGCTCAGTCTAGTTCTTTTCTTTCCATTTTTCCTGACTACACTGACTTCCATCCCAGGTCCCTTCATTCTAGTTACCCTCTCTGTACCATGTAGCCAAACACACCTTCCTAAATCAGCATGTCACAAAAATTCATGCCAGCAGAACTGTTCCCTAAAGCAGAATTGAGGAGTTTCAAATGTGGACTGAAGGATAATACACGTATTTCCCCAAAATGCTGTGTACTGCAATACTCGACGCCATATTTAAAAGTAATACCTCGGGGAGGGACCGCGAAAAAAAAAAAAAAAAAAAGTAATACCTCCTAGAGGGAGGCAAGCCCGCCCCCCCATCCCACAGAGTAACACGTGATTTTTACATTTCTGTCAAAGGAACAATTACGACCTGATTGCAATCATTCTTAGAGCAAATAAGTCTATTTCACTTCTTGTTGCATCTTCTGCACTAAACAGAATGCAAAGCACAAGTTACATCTGATGAATAAGTAAAGTTTGTCCCATGTAGGTCAACTGGCCTGACTCAGTGCAGAAAAACAACGCTCTGTATCCTATTTTAGTAAGTGGCAACTGGGCACGTAAAGGCTGTAACAACAGTCACCTACTGGTCTCGCAGAAAATGACCACAAGAGCCACCCTTTCTACCACCCTAAAATCAGAAGAAGAACTAGATGGGATCCGGCTACCGCTACCAACTGCTGTCTCATCAACTCAAGTGACTGCTGTCCAGTGGGAACAGATCAGTGCTGACCCTCCAGCAGGTTTTCAGAGGCTGTAAAATCACACAGGAAGAGATGGTCCATCTTTTTCCTCAGGAGCATCTGGTAGATCTGAACTTCCTGCTTTTGGGTTGGCAGGACCTGTCCCGACCCACAAGACCACCTGAGCTCCTTGACTGTTCTAACATAGGTCATAATAGATGGAACAGAGTGGAAGGGAAATGTAGATCAAAACTCAACATCATACAAGACCAGTTACTGTAAGATACAGGCTAACGGAAGCTCCAACACCATGGCCCTTAGATACTCTTCAAATCTCTGTCTGAACCCACGGCTAGAGATTCCATGCCAGCCAAACAAACAGACCTGTAATGTGAACACCAACAGCCGTGAGAGGGAGCTCTGGTGGCGTAACACATAGGGCCTTGCACTAATCTCAAAGCAAGGCTGTATTGCCAGTCCAAACCACCAGGAGCTGAGTTGGCTTGAGTTTAGGTTTTTTTTTTAGAACCTCTGAGGAACATACTCCTCAGAACACTCAACCAAATGACAGCAAAAAGGCAGCATTTGCCCCAAAATAAAGCTCAGAGCAATAAATACAGGTAGATGGAAACAGAATCCTCAGAGAAGAAGCTGGAAGAACGTAGCTACATTGAGGGGGTTGCAACTAAAGCCACTAAATAAAATTAAATGGTGAGTGGAAATGAACTTGTTCTGCAAATTTCCACCCAAACAACAGAAAAGGTTTCTTTCAAACAAGAATTTCCTATCTACATATACTACTAAGGAGAACATGGATTTTCATGAGGTAATATTTTGCTACTCTGAACAGAAGTGCCCTACGTGTGGAACCACATGGAGAATCACAGCATTAAAAAGCTTGTTTAGTTAGGAACAAGCGACCTACGCAAAAGGGCACATCGCCTCTAGGAATGTCATACACACTGCTTATATCCTAAGACTTGAGACTTTCCCTGGTAGATCAGAAAGCAGATGATAATGAGAACATGCTAGTCCTCGCCATTAAACCCACCTCAAAATTTAAAAATGCTCTTTCAAATGTCTATTATTTCCTTTTATTCAATCTATATTTGACGAGCATGACTTTATACTAATCTAATTTTGAGTCTGGCTTTTTTAACACATTGCCACAAATGACGGCAAAATGTGTTTCTACGCGTGACCATCAATTTAAAAGTGTGCTGCAAGTGTTAAAAAAACTTCAGTCAATTTTAAAGCTAGATCCCATATTCATCTCTACAGAATAAAAAGTAACAGTTTTAAGAAGAATACTTTGTATTTAAAAAATAAGTCTATACAACTTAAGTCACTTACTGTTTAATAGGGATAAAATATAGAAGATGCTTTGACAAATTTAAAAAGCCGAGAATATTTAAAGTGTGATAGATAAAGAATGTGCTTTCCTGGAATGTATAAACAAGTTACTAAGAAACCTGATTTCTTCCACAGACTATAATACTTAATAAATCATAAACTTAAAGAGAAATGATCTTTAGAAAAGTTAGATTTCACCCACCTTGAGCGTACAAAGTCAGAACTGCCTGGATAGCTACATACACACCAGAAAACTGGTAAGTTTCAAACATGACCTAAAAATGTGGAAAGAAAAAAAGAACATACTGGTATTTGCAAACTTACTTAATATAGTTTTAAAGATCATATAAAAAGAGAAAACATTCCTTCGGCTTTCCTCCCGGTCAGAGAAGACTACTGACCCAAACTAGCAAGCAAGGGACCAGGGCGCTCCAGTATCATCAGCTTCTGTCGGCCTCTGTGGAGGCACCAGACAGAACTCCAATTCTGAGGATAGATTCGTGGATACCTACGGAGTTTTCCAGATTTTCCCAAATGTTTCAAAGTACCTGAGTTTTAGTTAATGGCAAATTAAGAGTGAAAGCTTCCTGCATTGGGCTAAGCCTGTCTTAATTGGTATCTCTTAAGGTAGCTGTATTTTAATGTAAAGCCAAGCCACAGAAATTTGCTGGATAGTGTTGACTGTCAGCCCTCTCCCTTAACCTTGGCCATGGATGTGCACTACCCATGGCAGCTGGGAAAGAAAAGAGGGGAAGGCAGCTGAGGTGCAGGCAGTAAGACGAGGATGCAGAAATACAAAAATAAATAGGGGAAAAAGTGAAACCCTGAGGGTGGCATGGTCAATTCTGGCACTGTGAAGCAATTCTGCTGTCAAGCAGCTCTGTCCTGCAGAGGGTGAAACCAGGCTGCTCTCTGGAGGCAAGGATTCTGAGCCTCCATCTCACATACTCTGGGCATGTGGCCAGGAGGGACCAGTCTTTGGAGAAGAACCACCCTTGGAAGGGTGTCGGGACAGCTCAGGAGAGGAAGACCCTGGCTGAGATGGACTAACTCAGTGACTGGGGCAATAAGTGTTCAGGACAGGGCAGGTTTCAGAGCTAATGTACACAGAGTCGCTATGAGTGACTTGACAGGTGACTTGAAGGTACATAAACACCACCACCATGAAAAACAGGAGCTCTGGTGGCTTAGTGGTAAGGAGTTAACCACCAAAGCTAAATGCAGTTAATTCTTGATGGTTGAGAGATAAACTGCGGAGCACTCTTCTCTCCTAGAGTTTGGGCTGCAGCTCCACCCAAGCCAGGAGACATTCCCTCAGGCCCTTCTGAACCCCCATGCTCACTGCAGCCCAGGCAGCACGGAGCAGCCTGCCATTACCGCTGTCCCGACAGTGAGTGTTCTTGACTAGTCAGGCTGACTACAGCTCTGAATAGTCAGAATGAATATTTACAGTGTTAGAGCTATCCATAATGAGAAATACGCAGAACTGAAATTTTCGAACTCTTGAGACTTACATAAATTTAATAAAGTGCATCAATAAAACAATTAAGCATTTTAAAGCTTAATTAATGGATCACAACGGTTTACAGAATTTATATGTTCCAACTCTGAAACATATGCAAACTTAGTACGACAAGACATTCTAACTACAGCAGGATCCCATCATCCTCAATTCCCTCCTCAAAGTCATGAAAACGGAAATGATGTAGGAGCCCTCGAGTGACTAACACAATCCATGACAACAGACGGGAACCCAGCCATGTCCTGCAAAAGGGATGTGATATCTGCACACATCAACGCCAGAGTCTGCTAGAGGCTTTGGGGCTTGGAGGTTTGTTTTGTGTTGACCATAAAAAAAAAACAAACACAAAAAACCAAATGTCAAAAAACCCCATAAAAACAAAAAAGCAAATGTCTACGTGACTATGTAAAGTAGGGCATATCAGTCAGAACCAAATTTACACCTACAAGCCAATAAGAGAATCAATTTGTCAACTATATTGAAAAACATGGGTTCAACAAGTCAAAATGTGACCTCAAATTTTATAACATTTAAATAAAAATGAGAGTTAAAGTTGTTTTTTATGATATCTAAAAAAATTACTTTAAAACGCCTTTCAAAATTTTCACCCTAACTAGAAAATAAAAGACAAAGTTTCTACTCTATATCTAATAAAAGGAAATGGAATCCATCACTGTTTATTTATACATCTTTGGTGAATGATACCATCTTTATCCCTATGCCTGTCAGTTTTTATCTTCACACCCAGGATTCTGGGTCTTTTTTCCAGAACCTTGGCCTGTATTCTCAACTCTACCCACTTAACACTACCTATTCTGGTGGGTATCTAATGAGAACTTCAAACTCAACATGCCACACTCTGGAATTGTGATCACTCGCTAAGTCCCAGTCTATTTACCCTCAGGCTTTGTGACCTCAGTTGCTGGTGAGTCTGGTCGAAACCTTTGGTGTCATCCCGATGCCTCACTGTTGTTGTTGTGTACCGAGTCAGAACTGATTCCCAGTTTTCAGAAGCTGTAAATGGGACCGAAGGAGCTTGCCCATCCTTCTCCCATGGAGCAGCTGGTGGATTTGAAACATGTGCCTCTGGGCTGGCAGTGTAAATTCTTAACTGTCCCACTAGGGCCAGTAGAACTCCCTCCTTTCTCTAGTATCCATACTTAATTCATCAGAAAATTTTCTGGCCCTACCTTCAAAATTTACCAACCACCTGGCCACTTCTTGCTATTTCTACTGCTACTACACAGGTCCTGTCTATCTTTTTCTATTTTTTGGCCTAGAGATAGGCTCTGTTGGCCTAGTGGATAGAAAGTTATGTTGTGGGTGATTTTAATCTGCAGCCCTCAGTCCTGGTTTTAATTGGTTTTTGGTCAAACATTCTTCTAGGTGGTATAGCACTGCTCTGGTCCATTTGCTATACAGAAGTAACTCATGGTTGTTGTGATGAACAATGTAACACTGATGTGTCATATGAAATAATGGTTACCCATGGTGGACAGTGTTTGGTGGAGCTCCCAGATTATAACAGGCTTGGAAGCGGGAGTGGCATCCACTTCCAAAATAGTTTTGCCTCCAAAAACTGTATGAACTTAGAAATGAAAGTTATACAAGTGCTCAGGTCTTTTGTTCAGAGTCGAGATGGCACTTAACAGCAATAACACTGATAGTGTAGAGCCTCCAGGCTGGTGTCTTCTTTAACCTTTATTTCCTTGTAATTGATTCTTAGCATAGCAGATAGAGAACAAAAAAGCTGACCACGTCACTTTTTGTTAAGAGCTGCCCTTCTCTATCTTATTCAGTGTGAAAGCCCAATTCCCCTCTAATGCCTACGTCCTAGGCAACCAGGCCCTCATGACATACTGGACATACTGGACCTGCTGTCTTCCCTCCTCCATATCCACCAGCCACACAAGTGACTCCCTTTCCCTGCGATGCTCTTCCTTCATACATCCTGCCCAAGACTTCAAACTAGTACTTCTGGGTTCAGTTACATGTAGATGCAGTGAAACAGGAACAGACTCAGATTTTAAACTTTGGGTAAATAAAACAGTAGCCAGAATAGGGGAAAAAATATGATTCAAATTCCTGGACTAGGAGATTCAGGAAAGCAGTGATGAACCTGTTCAGGAGCTTCGTTCTCCAAGATTCTGGAGAGTATCGTGGTCAGCCACTATCTTTGAGCACAGCACCAGGGTTTCCGACTCTGCTACTAAAGAGATTTGCTTAGTATGCAACTCAAATGGAACTCTTGTTTTCTAAGAGGCAGATAAAACTTCTAGATTGCGTTTCTGTTTATTGTGGCACACCTATATTTCACAAACCAGTTTAGTTTCACTTCATTGGTCCTGACTGAGCCAAAAGAAACTGGCTTAAGAGCTGGATCAGTCAGTCCTGCTTCTGGCTAACTCTAACCTGTTTAACTTTCACATTCTCACAAAGGCTACTACCACGCACAACCTATGCACAGTGCAGACCCTCCATTCCCCACTGTTTATCCTAACATGTTTTAGCACCTATCACCACCTATCAAACCATTTCATTAACTCACATAAACATTTTCTCCTCTTATTGTCTGTATTCTCCTATTAAGAGTGTGTAGTGGGGAGTTGTGATTCGAATCCACTAGCAGCTCCATAGGAGAAATATGGGCAATCTCTTTCCATGCAATTTATAGTCTCTGAACCACAATGGGAAGGCCACTTAGGAGGTGGTTCTGATTCAACGTCAATGAATTTGGGTGAGAATTTGAACTTGGGGAGATGGAAGTTTTGTTTACTGATATATATATTAGAGTAGTAACTAGCAGATATATTCCATAAATGTGATCTAGGAGGTGGGGAGAAATTATTGTTATTCTTTTAAACCACAGTAAGGACCAGAAGAGAAAAGGCATAGTTTTTGGCTTTAGTATTACATCACAGAAACATATAGGCACATATTCCATTTAAAAACCTACCTCAACAATCTTTTCTCTGTTTTTAGTTGGGTTCATAGGCGGTTCCGTGAGCAATATTTTACAATTTCTGGTGTCTATGTTAAGTTTCTCTGGCCCAAATGTATAGTCCCACAAGTGTTTCATGTCATCCCAGTTTCGGACTATGCCATTTTCCATGGGGTAGTTAACTTCTAACATGGAGCGTAATTCACTTGCCTCATCACCAACCATAAGGTCCTAGAAAATTAGAATAGTACAGTTTTAGACCAATCTTTAAAAAAAACCCACACAAAACACACACCTTATTCCCATATTACTGCTAACACTTTCAGACCAAGGTAAAACACTTATTTCAAGAACAATGTCTTGCAAAGCATAATAATAAAAAAATACATTTTTTTTATGTACAACGTGGTTTAAATCAATAAATTCACCTTACCTTTAATACACATGTTTCCAAAAGAAGAGCATTAGCACAAATAAACCCCACTTTTTTCATATTTTGGAAGGTTTTGAAAGGTTTCATCTGTTTCTTTTGCTCAAATGTTCAAAAAATAAGGCCTGTTATATTTGAAATAGCGTATCAGGGGAAAACAAAAACCTTGTAGAAAATGCTCCATGCATGCAGCACACATTTCTTTGTACTAAATGTCAAAATTACAAAAGGAAATACTGTAAAGCATATTGAAAGAAAAAGAAGTAAATGATACTCTAATATACTATTGTAATGTATATATGCACCAATTAGCTTGTAAATGTCACAAACTTCTTCTATGCCTGAACTAGAATTTACATTTCTATATATACACTACCAAAATGAATGGGGAATCCCTAGGAAAAACAGACAAAGCTAAGTAACTTTTCATTGAGAAGATCTCATGAGCAAAATTTTCAATCTGAAAGTATGATATTGGAAAGCTGTACTATTACTGACGCAGTACAATCCTCCCAAATCTTATCTCCAACAGACGCTTACTCAACATAACTTATATTGGAAAGTGACACTTTTCTATGTGTAAAAAAGGCTTATTAACAATGTGTCAGAACTTGAACTTATTTAACTGTCAGCTGGTTATTAGCCAGCTCAAAGGCAGGTGGTTTGAAACCACCAGCTGCTCCACAGAAAGCAGATGGGCAATCTCCTTCCCTGAGATTTACAGCCTCTGAAAATCAGCTGGAGTCAGCATGACCTGGCGACACAGAATTAAAAAATGTTAAATGAAAAGAATTCTTTCATGTATTAATGAATTTTATTAAAAACAGAAACCGGTATCAGAAATAGCTATTTACTATAAAACCTCCAGTTTCAGATAGGAGGAAATGAAAAAAGTAGAAGCTAAGTTAACATGAGATGTCTTAAGACAAGTGTACAAAATAGGAGTTAAGAGCTTCTAAAAAAAAAAAAAAAACAAAGAAAAAAGAATAAAAGAAAAGAGCTTCTAAAAATAACAAACACCAATAATAAAAAAATCATGGGTAAAAACAAGGATAGGACTCTATTACATTACAAAAACTCTGAAAAATCCACTAACCAAAGGAAAAAATTTATCAATGCTAGAAGTATTGATTAAAACTTCACTGTGGCAATTAATTTCTCATAAAGCTAATTTACCATATCTTACTATTAAAATTTCTTACATGCTATCTTCTTAGAACCATCTATTTAAAAACACAAACACAAAACCAACTGAAACTCACTGCTGTGTCAGAACCATCTAAGAGCAGAGTCTCCAGTGGGTTTTCAGGGGCTGTATTTAAGTCCTCCTGGAGGAAGGAGTCTGCCCAACTTTCTCCCAAACAGCACAATTTCCTACCCCAGAGGTTAACCCCAAGGAAGATACAAAGTGTCCTTTGTAGGTTTCATTCAGCCTATAAACACACTGAAGTACTTTTCTACCTCTGGGCAGTGCTGGTGGCACGGTAGGTGAGTGGCTGAGCAAAAGGTCAGTAGCGGGAACCAGTCACTTCTCTCCAGGAGGAAGATGAGGCAGCTTGCCTGCACCCTGATACCAGACTAGGACCCCGGTGGAGGTCCAAGGAGATGGGACTGACCTGACAGCAGGGTCTCGGTCTAGGCTTTTGGACAGGAGGGGAGGAGGCTCAGAGCTTATGTGCTCAGCGGCTAATGAAAGGACAACAGTTCAAATCCAGTAGATGCTCTTCCGGGAGAGAGACGTGGCAGTCTCCTGCTGTGAAGACCTACAGCTCTGGAAATCCCAGGGAGCACCCACTGTGTCGCTCGGGCTGCGCTCAGTGGAAATTAACACATTGCTATAGGTTTGGTTTAGAGTTTACACCACTATCTGCAGTGTGTTCCGAAATAACAAACTAAAATAAAAAGGTAAAGTGGATTGATGTCACATGAGTTGGAAGTGCCTCATGGCTGACCCTTTCAGAGGCTGTAAAATGCAGGGGAGGAGACTGCCTATCTTTCTCCCAGAGCAGCTCATGGATTCGAACCTCATGTCTTTAGGTTGTCAGTACAATTCCTTACCTACTAGAAAGGTAAGTGAGAAATCAGTAAGGGAAATAATGGCAGAACCTAGATGATGCCTACATGGACTTCATTATATAATTCTTTCAACTCTGCTGTGTGTTTGGTACACTGCTTAACAAAATGTTGGGGAAAGTGAGGGGAATCTATACCTCCAAAGGCACCTATTACTTCTGACCATCAATAAATCCAAAAAATGATTGTTACTTTCCTCTATAATAACCCAAAATTTAAAATTTCCTTTGGATTATACAAGGTAACAACAGTTTACAAAATCAACATATATTCAAAGCTGTATTTCAATCAACTTGGAGTTAAGTTAGATTTGATCTCATCAGAATATTTACTTTCTATTCCATGTACGACTGGCCTAATACCAACTCACAAGAAAAATGTCTCACCTATTTCTAGATCAATATAAACAGTATAAAAGAGTAGCGGGAAGAAATGCCTGACACTGAGAATCCCCACCATCCTTCTGAGCAAGGAAGACATTTGAAATGGAAGGAAAAGGTATTAACTTACTTCCAAAAGGCAAGATTTCTTAAGCAGCTCAAGTTAGCCAGCTCAAAAATATATTTAAATTCCAATTAAAAATCCTAGATCTTCTCGCTTACCCCCACTCCCCTGCAAGACCACCTCAACTTCCCAAAAAGCAAAAATTGCCCTCACACCTTGGAAACAAGTCATAGGTAATCAGATCAAGCCTCAGGCTTTTACCATCTGTTCCACTGTTTGACACTCAAGTCTAAACTCGGCTCCACTATCCAAGAATGGAAAAGCAAAGTAACTGTAGGAGATGCTGGGTCCAAGGCATATATAATTTATAAAAATCAGCCAGTGTAGATGATATTCCAAGAATCGTTTTGAATAGTCATTTCAAAATTAGAAAACAGAGCAAATAAAATTTTAAAACCATTTAAATCCCCAGAAGGAAAGAACATTCATTCCCCAGTACTCTAGCCACTGTTTTCTTATTTAAACAAATGACCTTTTATAGGTTATTACTATGTGCTGTCAAGTCAGAACAGACTGAGCAGCAGGTTTTCAGAGGCAGTTAATCACAGGGGAGGAGACAGCCCATCTTCCTCCGTCTTAGCAGCTGGTGGATTCAAACTGCCTGCCTTTGGGTTGGTAGGCTATGAGAACTCCCTTTTACAGGGTAAGTATAGGAGTTTCTACTTTTCCAATGGCTTGTTTACTGAAAGGAAAACTTCACAAGTTACTGTTATTAGTTAAAATATATCACACCATTAAAAATGTCTGATATTTCATCTTTGTCAAGATGCTTATAGAAGGTATGGGGGGGGAGAATAAAAAAAAAGTCTAATGAAATTTTAAACTACCTACTAAGGAAGCATTTGGGACATCACAGAAAAATGTAACGCAAAGTGCACTGGAAAGAGCCCAGCAAGCTTCTAGTTCAAAGGAAAAAGGAACCACCCAGTGGTCTTGACTGGGGGTAGGAGGACGGTGATGGTGGTGGAAATGTGCTTCACATTCTTCTTATTTATTCTCAGATAATGTTGTAAAGTCTGTCCACCAACAAGGATAGTGTAGGAAATAAAGCCAGTCTCTTTCCTTCCTCTTTTCCTTCTATACTTCATTTGTCTATAAATTTTTTCTCAATTTATTAAATTCACATATAATAACATACTAGATACAAATATATGTGCTGGTATGACAAACAGTGTTCAATTTAACATTGGTTCATAAAGCAGATTTATGCAAATGTAACAACTTCACCCCACTTTTCTTAGTCCCACACATCCTACATAAAGCCACTTAGTTTCTAGGATTATTATGCACACCACATTCCATTTTAATTACAGCATTCACCAATAAGAAACAAAAGGAAAACAACTCAGAACTATGTTAGTAATTAGTTCTTGTTTGGTCTATCGTAGGAAATCAAGAAAGTAAAAGACTTAAATTAGTTGCTACCAAATTGAAGCAATGAAAAAGGTTAAAAAAAAAATCAAAGAATAAAAAAAAAAATATGGACTCATCCCCCCACCCCAACACTACAGGGCCACAAAACAACAACTACTGTCCCACCAAGCAAACGTGGAAAACAAACAGAGCATGTGTGTAACCTCACTTACCATCTTTTTGTTATTCTACTTCAACAGGTCAAGAAAGGTGAAGAGAGAGAAGGTAGAAGGAAGAGTCAGAAAAGGCCTAAATAAAATCCTCAGTGAAATTTTTAAACATACAAGCAACAGAGACAAATTAGGTAGAGGTCAGATGCAGTACTGTTATTATTTTACGGAGTTAATTAGGGCCAAATTAACATGGACAGTTATTACTACTCCTGATTAAAAATGAACTAATTAAACAATTCAAAATTACACCTGCTTTGGTCTACTACCACATTTTCGCTAACACGAGACAAAAAGTTTAAGTCAATCCACCAGGCAAAGGAATTCCAAAAATTCAAGTCCCTTCAATTTGTTACCGAATTTAACAACTTTAATTAAGGAAAGTAAATTATAATAAAAAATGTCTAGCTGGGTGGACTAAGAATAAGACAGTTCAAGGTTGTTTCCCATCCTCCCCCACCCTCCAACTTCTAATCCTCAAGTTAAATTTGACAAAGGTCCATAATTACTGTTTTCTATTCAAAGAAGAAACTAATGTGAGAGAGGCTAAAAGACTGAGCAGACGGCAATGAGCTGAGCCAACAGAACGACAGAATGACAACCATACAAGCAAATGGCCCTGGGGAATTCCTTGGCAAAGTGTCTTGTTACGGTTGATTTCTATAACTTGGCCTTAAAGAGCAAGAAAGTGAGAGTGAAGAGACATTAATTATTTGTGCTCATGTAGAAGCATAAAAATGGCTACACATGATATTTTAAAATCTCAAAAAAATTACTATCTACAAAATAAAGGAGTAATTCTTTGAAAGTCGGCATAAAAGTACTTTTTTCAACTTTATTCAAATGTAGTTTATCCTTACCACTATCGTTAGCTAAATTTTTAGTCAAAGTTCATTTGAGACTGGGTTTATGAAAAATCAAAGGAGTTCAAGAAAGGAAAATAAGGAATCTCAAATTTCTTAAAAGATCTGAAAAAACAAAACAAAACAAAACAAAAACAAACACAAAACCATCAAAACTCTAAAACATTTAATGTTTAATTTGATTTTTTTGGTGATATTATAAAAGAGGCCAGATAACTATCTTAAGCCTTTTTAAAAATTAATCCAGAAACTAAGTTTCAGCTTAGATTTTTATTCACTACTTAATTCAATTCTCTATTTCCAAGTAGCAAATTTCTACCACATCTTAACACTTTCCTAGATATTGCAAACAAATGTCCCAGAGAGGTATATCCTAACTAAGTATTATTTCAAATGACTCTAATGGTCTAATAATGAATCTAACAGTTCATGGAAATCTCACCCAAGTCTGCCCAGATATGACTAACAGCAGCAACTTATTCATAAATAATTAATTGCAGCAATCTCAACATTCTTCTCTACATTCTATATAATCAGATTCTTAACAACTGATGAACCTTGTCCTTTTGATTGTTTGTATATGTCTTTTTCTTCTAAAGCATTTTAACTCTCACTTGATGTCTGATCCCTTAAATACGGGAATAAAGTCTATAACCCTTTATGTAGTTAGCTGATGTGATGATGTGGAATGCGTCGGCAATGACATGTTCCCTCCACTCTTCTCATGGTATAAGAAAACCGTGTAAGGTCAAATGCAGCTTCCTCCTGGACCATGTGGAGCTCAGAGCCTCCACCACTGAAAAGAGGAACCCCTGTGGTTCACACCCGGTGCTCACTAACAATAGAGGCAAAAAGAATTCAGGGGCTTATTAGGCCTTGAGAACAGGGAAAGAAGTCGTCTCAGAAGACTCAGAAGACACTAACGTATAAGAGCAAATACATGGAATTAAAAAACATGAAAATGCTGGGCTGACGTGAAATTTTAGCAAGAGGACTTTAATTTTGCATTTCATAGTGACTTCAGCCTTTGTGTCCCTTTTTCAAGTACTGATATAAATGGAAAACTTCAGACATTCTGCCATTCTCTCCTGCTTTTCTAGGGTCATATTTTAAAACTATTCAAAGAACAACTCACAGATTTTCATCCTCATTTAACAAGAAAAAAAAATGTATTACCTTGATTTCAATGTTTCCCACTTTGGTGGTTGATCTGATAATAGGTCTTCCAACCAAAGCTGGGAAGATGTGTTCTGGGAAGTTAGAACCTGCATAGCCACACTTCACAAACTGGAAAGAAACAGTAACAGCAGGTTAGTGTGAACATATTTACTAACTTACACTGCCACATAAAAACTGTGTCTGAACATGACCACTTTACATTTATACAGTTTGTGCTTCCCAAACCACCACTCCTTTCACCCCTCCTGAGTCTCTGTGTATTAGTTTACTGTTTATTGTCAAAATTCCCCAGTAGAGAGAAAGCCCCAAAAGAGCAGAGAGCTAAGCTGAGTTCACGCTGGAGCCTGATGCCTTTCCAAGGCCGAGGTACTAGCAGTCACTCAAGAAGTATTTGGGATTAGAATAGACAAACTCATTCAACAAATGAGAAGTCTTTAAAAAAAACCCACACAGACATGTTCCAAAATGAACCAGACAAAAATGTCAATTCTAAAATGCATTTTTTCAGTCGATCTTAGGCACTTCACTTAACCAATCTTATTTTCCAAAATGGTTAAATTAAAGGATACCTGTACCAGGATTACATGAAACAATTATTAAGTATACAGTGTTTGGTTACTCATATTTTACCTAGTTACACAAAATAATACCAATAATACAATTTTACATTCTGATAGTGTAATTTCTTCAATGAAAGCATTATCAATGGCAGATCACACTTTCATTTTATACCTCAGAAATTAATAAAGTAGAAGTTTTAATGCCTGAAACAGAACCATGGGTGAATTCTGAGATCAGTCATCTGAGGACCCAACACCAAACCACTTGACCCTCTGCCTAGTCAGCTCTGGCCCACAGCAACCCCTGTGTGCAAGGCCGACTGGACCCCTCCAAGATCTGAAGGCTGGGATCGTATGCAAATGGACTGGCAAGCCTTTCTTGGGTGGCATTTCTGCACTGATCCAAAATGGTAAGCTGTCAAGTGCATAATAATGTGCATCAATCAGGAAGCTATGCAACAAGGCAACTGTCATCACAGTTGCTAACAAACTAACTTCAATTCCTGGTGACCCCATGCATGACAGAATGAAACACTTGACTGGTTCCTGGTCTTCACTGCAACTGCCGGGGTGTTACAACTCCAAGGCTGCAGCCACTGTTCCAAGGCACCTCTCCGAGAGCATCCCACAACCGTGGTGAGTTGCTCCTTCAGAGACAATGCTCAGGAATTGAGCCTTCTTGAAAATATAACCCCAAGAAGCAAACTGGACAGAATTCTCCTGTGATCCGTTAGGAGTGTCAGAAGCCGAAGGCCAGGCCGTCTTCCCTAGTCTGAAGGCTCTGCTGGCATCCGCGCACCGGTAAGAGCCTGCTTGTATTTCAAAGGCCAATGGCACAGATTCCAGTATCACAACAGCCAGTACAGCATGACAAGCACAGAGGGGCGGGAGCCACTACATTTAACAAATCTTCAGTCAGTGTTAGCTACACTGAATAAGGACTTTTGTTTACTGATGAGTCTCAGGTGCCTAGAACTGTGTCTGGTATAAAGGAAATACATGACAAATAAATGTTAAAAAATGTTTTGCTGTAGATTTGTTCTTGTGTACCGTCGAGTCGGAACCAGCCCATAGCTGACTCTCTGGCAGGTTTTCTGAGGCAGTTAATTGCACGGGAGGAGATTGCCCATCCTTCCACAGAGCAGCTGGTAGGATTCAAACCACATGCTGTTGGGATTACAGCACAGCTTCTTGCCACAAGGCCACCAGAGTATTTAAACATAGAAAATAGAGTTTATATTCAGAAAAAGTCTATTCTTCTACAGCTCGAAGTGCCATACATTCTTGTAGAAAAGTGTGGCCTAAAACCACTATGCGAATGTGGTGACGACAGTACCACCACAAAGGTCAGTAAATGATTAACCCACACTTTGATAGAAGGCTATTATGTACAAGGATGGTGGCTGTTGGTAAAACCTAGCAACATTAAATTCATCAGAGTCTGAAAAATGAAAGGTGTTTTTTTTTCCAAGAATCTCTACTCTTGCTGAAAATTATACCAATGAACTATATTTAATTAGTCTAGAGCATCCTGTCATCCAGAATTTTACAAGTCTGTGTGAAAAACAGAGCATGTGCTATTTAAGCAGACTGAATTTTATATTATTTTATAAAATACTAAACTATAAAATAGAAAACTATTTTATAAAAAAATCTATCTGAAATCAGGACATTTTATATTCACAACACTGCCTGAATCCATTCAGTTCATGTTTCTGCTATTTTTGACCCCACATAAACAGTGTATTCAGATACTTTTGTTGTTTACTGCCGTCAAGGGGACAGTCTGTCCTAATTAAAGGACAGAATGGTTCCCGATTATGAATTATAACCTGTTTCTTTCCTAATAAACCCATAATCATAAACCTAGCCTGTGAGCTGTATGTGCTCACTGCAATGAATTAGCACATCCAGGAGAGAATGCGTGCCAGGCCCCCTGCTGTCAGACAGGTGAACATGTTGGAGAGAGGAGGTATATCTGACTTCTCAGAATCACAAGAAACAGCCTTAGGCTATGGGCCTCACTCTCTTCTCATGAGCTTTACGTGAAGCTAGATGAGGTGGGATGACACCTCTACATTCTTGAACTTAGAAATGACTAACATATTTTTAAATTTATAAACAAAATTGGAATGTTAATGTGAACTAAAGACATCAGCAATTTATTAATAAAACCATTTATTACCAGCAGCCAGGAAATTAGAAGACATATTGCCATGGGAAAGTCTGCTGTTAGGGACCTCTCCAAAGTACTGAAGAGCAATGGTGTCTCTCTGGAGACTAAGGCAGAAATTTGGGAACCTCACTACCAGCAGGAATGAAGCAGAGACTGCAGTGCACATTCTTTGAAGCCACAGATTCCTGCACCATTCACATGAAGCCACAGATTCCTGCACCACTCACATGAAGCTACAGATTCCTGCACCATTCAGATGGGGCCTCCTTATGGGAGTAGCAGCGGCAGCCGCAGCAGAGAGCCAGAGACCTGACATGAGCCAGAGCTGACCTGGGACTGCTACCCTAAAGAAACCAGACACAGGGGTCTTTGCCCAGCTTGGTGGAAGACGGGAGAGAGGGGCAAGGAACAGGGGAGAGGAACCACCGTAATTGGCAGGACTAAGGTGAGCTTTGTAACACTGGCCTACAGTCAAAAGGCTGAAGGGCCTGAAATCACACTTCAGAAGCTGCCCTGACTGAGAATTTACATTCCTGTTGCCATACTGAGTTGCAACCTGTTAACTTCCCTAATAAACCTCATATACATGCTTCAACAAAAAAACAAAAACAAAAAAACCCATTTATTAAGCAGAAAGTACCATAGTATCCAGTTACATGTATTCCTACAGGGGGGATTAAGGTAATGAAAATGGCCAACAACTATACTATTCACTAGTATGTACTTTTATTTCAAAAGCAAAAGCATGAAGATGTGTCATGACAAGAATATAATAGATTCTCAGTATAGAAAACCATCTGATAGTCAGATATTCCCTTTCCTGCAAAAAAAGAAAATAGAGGATTTCCAAAATCTCAACCTTAATGTGATAAATAAAGCACTCTTTTCTATTCACTGATAAATATTTTAATCTTTGAAATTCCTCCCGCACTTCAATCATTCTGAGACCTGTCAACTTAGTTCTCTCACTGCCTGCAATAAGGCTGCTCTTAAGAAATAGATTTTACCATATATAGCTTCCTCTTCGGAGCCCTGTGGTTTAACTCGCCCTTACTTCCTACTGAGTCATCAAATGGTAAGAACACGCACAGTATAATGTTCTTTCAAACAAAACTGAAGACAAACTCCATCTACATCTGCTCTAAAAAACCACTTTCTCTCAAAACTGAACTGGGATTTAGATAGCCCCATTTGGGTGTGTTTAGTTTCTATTTTCCCCAGTAGTTTTATTTAATAGTATTGATGTATTCATCAATTTAGTTGCATATGACTGTTCTGAGCATAGCCCACAAAAGCAGGTTCTATTTATTCTACAAACTTTCAAGTATGTAATATTTTCACACTGTCAAAAATCCAAATTGCAAAAGGAAAAAAAAAGACTAATTTGCTTTTGGTTTGTTTCCCTTTTGAACATTCTTAAGTTCAAGAAATAAATGAGCATGTGGCGGTTGTTGATTGCTGTCAAGCTGAGCACAACTCACAGTGACTCTATGAACAAAAGACCTGAAGTCTTTTAGATAAACTATCATCGTTTATCTAAATCCATGGTTTCCAGAGGCCTGTTGTTTAGGAAGTGGATGCCATTCCTGATTCCAAAAATGAGCATAAGCCAGGCCATTGTCAAATATAAATATGAATTACAAATACAAATGTAATTATTCTAGGATTATAAGCTACTTTGTATTGACAGATCCTCAGCAATCTGTTGGTAACATTG
>NW_006399761.1:25991228-25994614 GCF_000299155.1 Elephantulus edwardii | reverse complement strand
TTAGTAAACTCATTACCAGTGAAACTCCCTGAATTTATTACTGATACAACCCTGGGGCAAACTTCTAGGCCCAACCATTCAAAGTACCTAAACCTAGTGTCCAAGTTGGCCCCACATCTGGCCAGTCTCAAGGTTCCAGTCAGGCTGCTGTTGTTGCTGTGCGGGAACTGACTCATAGCTGACCCGGCAGTGGGTTTTTAGAGGCAGTAAATAACACAAGAGTTGCCTGCTCATCTTTCTCATGCAGAGCTGCTGGCAGATTTGAACCTCGTGCCTTCAGGATGACAGAACAATTCTTTACTGGTAGGCCAGTAGGGCTCCTTACTAGGTTTGAATAGTCACAGGCTAAATGAAGCACATGCATTTCAAGCATTCCTCCTTGAGATCACCTTAATGAGACCCTGGCCTCGTTGGGGACCAGTGAGAAAAAGGAGCAGGATCATGACTACAGGGCATCCAAATTTTGGGTCTGCCAGAAAGTAAAGAAAATCATGAACTTCTCAAAATAGACTATAATTTTAAAATCCAAAATGTGCAAGGGCAATGCCTTAGGGTAGTAGCTTTTTTCCCCCACGAGGACTTAAAATGAAATTTTAGCATTTTCTTCAGTAGGTAATTTTAAGAAATACTATGAAACTCTATGTCTAGAAGCATAGTTAAGAAATAAAGAGTATAAAATCTAAGTGGTTCTTAACCTTCAAAATTCTTAAATACATTACACCATTCCTGATTATCTAACACTAGTGTTGTTTCTTCACATTAAGCCAATCAAATCTACAGAAAATAAGTTTAAGAACCATAACTCTATCACCAAATATCCATGTTTTTATTTAAATAAATTTATGTTTTTGGAACTGATTTTTCATCTTACAAAATCAGATTTCTAAAGTATTGATTAGATATATTTTCTAACATTAGCTAAACTAACAATATAGTAACATGACCTATCTTGCCATTAACATTCAAATTCTAAATATTAGAACACTTACATATACCACATATGCTGAATAAGAGGAGGAAACCAATTAAAATATTAGTAGCTTAGATTTCCAAAGAGATTATCAGATATATTCACAAAGCATTTTAATAAAGGTTTAATTTTCAAAACCGTAAAAGTTATACATGATTATAATGTAAAAAGCCTCTCCCAAACCGGCATCACTGCTGTCTTCTTCATTTTCCCCTTACTCCAAAATTCACAGGTAACATCTATGAACATTTCTTATGCATTCCTCCAAAGATTTCAAATACAGAATCAAGCTTTTTTGATGTATGAATACCTTTGATAAAGAGTGCATCCATATATTGGAATAATTTTAAAACTTTTTTAAAAACTTAACAACAGATATTGGGCATGCTTCCATAGCAATGCATCTGCCTCCTTCATTATGCATGAATGTCCCATTACAGGATAACACTCTTTATTCTTCTCAATCTGTAGGTTAGCTCAGAAGAAGCTATAGTATAGGTACTGTTTGTGGGGGGTAAAAATGAAAAGAAATAGAAAATCCGTGACAAATTCATTCAAGGGCATTATTATGAAAATGATTACTCAGTCCTTTTCGCCCTCAATAACCCCACTAATAAAATGCTCCAAAGTTCAAGTAAAATCTGTTTTTGTTTATATGTCACACTTAAAGAAGCAGGGGCTAAAAGCCCAAAATGGTTATCTATCACTTCAATGTGTAGTGAAACGACCAATCTAGAATTCATCCAGAATAAACAATATTTCTGTCTTCTAATGTGCTGATTCTGCTGTCCAAAAGACCTTTTTAAAAAATACAGAAGGGCGTTTGGGAGGGAGAACAATCAAATAAAATAATTTTTAAATCAGTGCTCAACTTGGATTTTTACAATCATTTGCAATGTAGGATCTGAAAGGTGAACGCTTGTATTCTGCCTTCAGGGCCCAGGTAAATGGAACTAGTCTTGGGCCTCGCGGGGTTCCCTGTCCCCCTGGTAACGGAGCATCGTGGTCACTGCCAGGCTGCACCTTGGCCCTATCACCAACACACAGAACAGAAGTAAATGCCCAGCATCTCCCTCACTCAAAAAGAAAAGTAGGCAAAATGCCGCTGCAAAAGGGTGAGGCCCGTTGCGCGCATGACAGCACTTCCCCTTTTCCCCCTTGAACCGGTTTCCTGCCTCCCGTGCAGCAGCTTCGATTCTACAGGAAGAGGAAGGCTTGGGTCTTCTTCCTTTCTACACATCAGGGACCTCGAAGGAGCCCATCCCAGTCCTTCAAATACAACTCTGACCCCGTCCCCCGGACCTGGTGGCCCGATGGCCCCGCGCTCGCACGGAGCCGGCCCCGCCGGGGCAGCAAGTGGGGTCTCGGTTCCCCGCGAGCCTCGCCCGCCGCCCTGACAGCGAGGGGCCGGCCCTGCCGGGGCAGCAGTTGGGGTCCCCGTTCCCCACGGGACTCGCCCGTCGTGCCGACAGCGAGGGTGGGAGGGCTGGCGGCTGAGTCCGCTTGCTCCACAATCCACTGAGACAGGAAGCCGCGAAGCCGCACCCCGTGGCCCGCGAAGGGTCCAGAGACCGGCGCCCCGCGCGCCCGCACACCCTCCCCTGGCCCGTGACCCCGCCGCGAGCTCACCCCAGTGCCGTTGTCGCACACCACCACCTTCCTGCCCTGGCTGTCCATCGTCCGCCCGGAGGAGAGCCGCCGACACCGTACAACCTAAAGCCAAAGCCGCCCGGCCTTTCCTCTTCCTCTTCCTCCTCTTCCTTGTCGCGGCCTCTCCTTCCACGGAAACTTTCTGTTCCCGACCGGAAGTCACCGCCCGGCCTTTAATTTGACAGCCCGCCCGGCGAGGGCGAGAAGCGAGCAGGAGGCCGTGACTGGCAGCCAGAAGACCCAATTAGAAACAGAGGGCGGGAAGGCCCCGCCCGCCGCGCCCGCTCCCTCTGAAGCCACGGGCACCGCCCACACGGCTGTGCCTCCCGCCTCTGGTTCCGGGCTGTTCGGGCGGCGGTGATGGCGCCCGGCGTGGGGAGTTCCGGCCTTCTTCCAGACGTTTCGGAACTGAATGTGCGGGGCACTTTGCAGAGCCGAAGGCGCGGGAAGGGAACCAGATCTGCCTGGAGGTCGCGGTGGAATTTGGCGAAGAAACCTGAAGGGAGGGCGGGGAGCACACCAACCAGGTGTGTCATCGCTGCTAGGCCTCACACATACACATAGAGAAGCCGCACCCAATCACATGTGTGTGACATTGGTTCTAGACCTTTTTAGTGGAGCACGCACTCGTACATGTTGTTGTTGTTGTTGTTGTTGTTGTTAGGTGCCTTCAAGTCGTTTGCGACTCATAGCGACCCTATGTACAACAGCCCTAAACCCTGCTCTATCCTGTGCCTATCTCATTGCCTCTGACACACCCATCCCG
>NW_006399761.1:25958527-25976059 GCF_000299155.1 Elephantulus edwardii | reverse complement strand
AAAAAAAAAAGAATAATGTGAAGTGTAAGGTTCAGTGCAGCAGGTCATTACAGACAAAGAGAAGGCCGAGAAGCTGGAGCAGTCCCTGCCCCCAGGTTTGGTAGTGAAAGAGCTAAAATGAACCAACAGGCTGATTTGAACTATTATAAAATTAAGAAAAAAAATTATACAATTGTTAATAGATATTCCTCCAAAAAAAGATGTTCAATTAGCCAATAAATCCTTGTCCAGAACATGCAACATTTATTATCCGTCAGAGAAATGGAAACCTTAATGAGATTTTACTTCCTAACTATTCAGAGAGCTATGATCAAAAAGATAATAACAGACATTGTCAAGGATGTGTGACAAATAGACCCTTCATACCCTGCTATTAGGAACAGGAAAGGATATACGTGTTTTGGAAAACCGTGCCAGTTCCTCAAAAGGTTACACCTAGAGTTAGGCAATGAATTGGCATTTCTATTCCTAGTTACAGAGATGAAATAAATGAAATTATATGTCCACATAAAATCCTGCATGTAAATGTTGACAGCAGCATTATTTGTAAAAGCAGAAAATTATGCAAATACTCATTGTCTGATGAGTAGATAAACAAAAGGTGGAATACTCATATAAAAATATTCAGCCACAAAAGGAAGAAAGTATTGGCATCTATTGCAGTGTAAGTGAACCTGATTTAAATTATGTTGCATAAAAGAAACTGGTTATAAAGGCCTCAGGCTGGATAATTCCGTTCGTGTGTAACATCTGTGGTTATGCACTGGCAAGACTCATAGCTGACTCTCCAGCCGGTTTTCGAAGGCAACAGAGCACATAGGAAAAGACTGCCCATCTTTGTCCTGTGGGCAGCTGGTGGATTTGAACTGCCTGCCTTTGAATTGGCAGTGTGACTTCTTACCTCTAAGCCACCAGAACTCCCTATGTAATGTTTAGAATATGCAAATTTTTGTTGTTGTTATGTGCCATCAAGTCGCCTGTGACTCATAGCAACCCTATGTACAGCAGCTTTGAAGCCTGCCCTGTCCTGAGCCAGTCTCACTTACTCAGATACACCTACTCCCATTGCCCTAGTTATTGTATCAATCAATCTCATCCAGGGTTCTTCCTCTCCTGCACTGTCCCTCCACCCTTCTGACCATGTAGTCCTTCTCCAAAGACCAGTCCCACCTGGCTACATGACCAAAGTATGTGAGACAGAGTTTCAAAATCCTAGCCTCCAAGGAAAGACTTGATTTCACCCTCTCCAGGACAGACTTATTTGTTCTCTTGTCAGTCCATGGTATATTCAACACTCTTCTCCAGCACCACAGCTCAAAGGCATCAGTTCTTCTGTCATGCTTAGTCATTTTCTGCTCTCTGATGCAAATCTATGGTGACAAAAAAAATAAACTGCCTAAGCGGCTGTCTAAAATCTTGAAGGTTTAAGGGAAGCGTGAAGCAATTGCTCATGTGTATGAGGATAACTTTTCATAGCAATGAAATTCTTCTAAAACAGATCGTGGTGGTGGCTGCTGGCTTCATTATCTAGTGCTGCTGTAACAGAAACACCACAAGTGGGTGGTTTTAACAAACATTTTCCCATAGTGTGAGAGGCAGTGCTGATTCTAATAGAAATATTCTAATAGAAATTAGGACTCAGGATGCCAGCTGTGGGAGAAGGATTTTTCTCTCTGTTGCTTCTGGTAGGGGCAGGTCCAGATCTCTTCAGATTCTTAGTTCCCGAGGGTTCTCCAGGGGTGTGGCATCTAGCTTCCTCGACCTGTCCTTGTTGGCTCCCTTGTTTGCTCAATCTGCTCTTTTAATAGATGGTGTGAAATACGCCTTACACTAATTCTGACACATTAGCAAAGTAAAGAAACTTTATCCCCAAGGAAGATTATAACCACAGTTACATTGTTGATGTTACATGCCTCAAGTCCACTATGACTCATAATGACCCTATGAACAACAGATCTGAACCCTGCTCTATCCTGCACCACTGTCATTATCTTCCTCATGCTCAAACCCAAGCTCTATTACAGGGGTGAGGATTTACATACATATTTCTGAGAGACACAACTTAATCCATAATAGTTGCAAACTAAGTATATTTAAAAAATAAAAGCATTAAGTTATATATTTTAAATGAGGGAATCATATGGTGTGTGAATTATATTTTCAAAGTAACATTTTTAAAAAATGTCTTTTTCATATATAAATAGCAATTCACCAGAGACTGGCCATGGTGCTACTAATGGTGGTCTAGAATGTGTGTTTACTATAGCTGTAATCCCTACAACCCCACAGTTATTCTTCCTATCAAATGCTATAAATCTGTGTGTTCAACAGACTTCAGGTACTAAATGTATTTGGCTAATCTTATTTTGTCAAATGAAGCTAAGATTTCTTAGGGGAGTGGAGGGGCAAGGAGGAAGAGTTATGAGCCATTCCCTTATCAGCTTTGCTTTCTGTCTGGAAAGATCACAGCAGGAGGTGATCTCCGTATATGGAAGCAACATTTATCTCTCTCCATCAACCACAGGTGATCTCAGAAAAAGGAATCAAACCAGGAAGAAAAACCCTTTAAATAGTTAACCCCTACCCCAAACCAGGAAAGGAGTGTGTCAGGGATGCCTCCTGTCTCCATACCTTTTCAATCTATATACAGAACAGATCACTCAAGAAACAGGGCTTTATGAGGACATCAGAATTGGAGGAAGACTCATCAACAACCTACTATATGTAAATGATACAATATTGCTTGCTGAACTTCAAGAAGATCTGGAGCGCTAGCTGCAGAAGGCAAAGGGCTGTAGTCTTCAATATGGATTGAAGCTCAATATCAAGAAGACAAAATTCTCACCATCGGGCCTGTTGGCAGCACCATGATAGATGGAGAAGAAATTGAGGTTGTTAACAATGACAGCTTGCTCAGCTCCACAATCAACACTCTTAACATCAGCAGTCAGGAAATCAAAATACAAATTGCATTGGAAAAATCTGCTTTCAGGGACCTCTTCAGAGTGCTGAAAAGCAACGATGTCAGTCTAGAAACTAGGTATACCTGATCCAGGGCATAGTCTTTGCTATTACTTGCTGCGCATTAGAGAGCTGTACAATAAGGAAGGATGACAGAAGAAGAATTGTGGTGCTGGAGAAGAGTCTTGAATGTACCATGGACTGCCAAGAAAGCAAATAGATCTGTCTTGGAAAGGGTGTAACCCAAGTTTCTCCTTGGAGGCTAGGATTTTGAAGCTCTGTCTCACGCACTTTGGGCACATAGCCAGGAGAGACCAGTCTTTGGAGAAGGACATCATGCTTTGGAAGTGTGGAGGTACAGTGCAGGAGAGGAAGACCCTGGATGAGATGGATTGATTCAGTGACTGGGGTAATGGGAGTAGATGTGTCAGAGAGAGTGAGTTTGGCTCAGGATAGAGCAGGTTGTACATAGGGTCACTATGAATCATAAGCAAATTAATGACACATTACAATAACAACATTCATAGGATGTATTTCTATCTACATGACATTTGAAAAAAATGTATTAAGTGAAAGTTTGGACAGCATATTGGGTTCCCATTTTACAATTTTTATATAAGTTGTTTCCTAACTTTAAGCACAGTTTCCAGTATGTATCAGAAGTCTCATTATTTTCATTCTTTACATAAATCTCATTTCATTTCTGCCTCGTTTTTAATTCCGGATAAACATTGACTACTTGATCATACAGCTCATTATTAAAGGATATATTCTTCATGAGTTAAGTGATTTATTACATGTTATTGTTGTTGGAAGCAGGAGAGGCATCCACTTGCTAAATAACATACCTCCAGAAACTGTGAAATTTGATAAATGTCGATAGTTGTAGAGAGGCTTCAGGCCTTTTTTGTTCAGGGAGTCGCTATGGATCGTACTCAACTTGAAGGCAATCAACAACAACAACAATTGTTATGTGCCATCAAATTGGAACCAACTCATAAATGACGCTCCGGTGGGTTTTCAGAGGCCGTAAATTGTGTGTGGGAGGAGGTTGCCTATCTTCCTCCCGCAGAGCAGCTGGTAGATTTGAGCTGCCTGCCTTTGGGATGGCAGCACAGTTCCTCACCCACCAGGGCACCAGAGTTCCCTTTTTACTGTATAAGCTCATCTATTATTTTAGAAAGCTCTGGTGGCCTAGTGGTAAGGAGTTATGCTGCCAACCTGAAGGCAAGTGGTTCAAATCCACCAGCTGCTCCAAAGGAGAAGGATGTACAATCTCCTCTTATGTGATTTAAGTGCCTCTGAAGACCCACTGGGGGGTCAGCTATCAGGCGATTCTAACTTGACAGCACACACAACAGCAATCTATTATGTCACTGAAAGGTGACCTTCCCAAATGGCTTCTGTGCCAAGTTCAAAGGGTACATTAAGATTGTAGTCTCGGAGCTGCCACACTCCCAAACATGTCCAAAGTATGTTAGATGGAGCCTCCGAATCCTTGCCACCAAGGAGCCGCCCGGTTTGACCCTTTCCAGGATGAATCTGTTTGTTTTCTTAGCAGTCCATGGCACCCTCAATACTCTTCTCTAGCACCACAGCTCAAAGGCATCAATTCTCCTTTTATCCTCCTTAGTCATTGTCTAACTCTCTGATGCATAACAAGTGATTGCAAAGACCATGGCCTGTATCAGATGCACCTTAGTCTCCAGAAAGACACCATTGCTCTTCAGTACTTTGGAGAGGTCCCTAACAGCAGACTTTCCCATGGCAATACATCTTTTCATTTTCTGGCTACTGGTGCCAAGAGTGTTGACTGTGGAGCCAAGCAAACTAAAGCTGTGTACAATCTCAATCTCTTCACCATCCATCCTGATGCTGCCAATTGGCCCAGTGGTGAGAATCTTTGTCTTCTTGACATTGAGCCTCAATCCATATTGGAGGCTGCAGTCCTTGACCCTCTGCAGCAAGACCTTCAGGTCCTCCTCAGTTTCAGCAAGCAAGGTTGTGTCATCCGCATATCGCAGATTGTTGATAAATCGTCCACCAATCTTGACCCCACATTTCTCCTCATAGATCCCAGCCTCCTGGATAATCTGTTCTGCATACAGGTTGAAAAGGTATAGAGACAGGACACATCCCTGGCATACTCTTGGAAAATTAGGACATAAATTAAGAAATGTGAATTCTTTGGATTTCACACAGAGGAGAATGTGTACATGGAGGTGGGACAAAAAATCCCAAGCACTCAATGGTGCGCCAGTCTAGAGACTGACCCAGGATAGAGTATGGAGTGGAGGCTCCTGAGGGGTGAATATAGTGGGATGTGAGAGAGACAGGACACCTCGTGGCAGCCTTGCTTTTCTGGGTCTCCCAAGTGACACTGTCTTGGTGGTTGCCGTGTACTGTCAGGTTGGAACCAACTCATAGCTGACCATCCAGGGAATTTTCAGAGGCAATTAATCACACGGGAGGATGCCCGTCCTTCTCCTGTGGAGCAGCTTGTGAAATTGAACCGTGTGTCTTTGGAGTTGCAGCGCAGCTTCTTACCACTAGACCATGAGAGTTCTCTATGACTAGTGGAGCACCTGTGTTGGTACAGTGAAGTTTTTGGTTTTTTTTTTAAGTTGTCAAGGGTTTAATTTTATTGTACAGTGAAGTTTTATCATTTTCTCGTGAGTGCTCTGTTATCAACACTCTTGGTACCAGCAGCCAGGAAATCAAGAGATGGATTGCATTGGGAAAGTCAGCTGTCAGGGACCTCTTCAGAGTACTGAAGAGCAATGATGTCAGTCTAGAGACTAAGGTGCGCCTGATCGAGGCCATAGTCATAGCAATCATAGCAATTGATTGCTATGCATCAGAGAGCTGGACAGTGACTAGGGATGATAGAAGAACTGATGCCTTTGCTCTGTGGTGCTGGCGAAGAGTGTTGAATGGACTGCTAGGAGAACAAACAGGTTCATCCTAGAGAGGGTGAAACCAGGCTGCTCCTTGGAGGCAAGGATTGTGAGGATCTGACATACTTTGGGCATGTTGCAAGGAGGGACAAGTCCTTGGAGAGGGACATCATGCTTGGAAAGGTGGAGGGATGAGGAAAGAGAGGGAGACCCTCGATAAAATGGATTAATACAGTGACTGGGGTAATGAGTGTAGGTGTGTCAGAGACAGTAAAGTTGGCACAGAATAGAGCAGGTTTCAGGGCTGTTGTACATACAGTCGCTATGAGTTACAAGCGACTTGATGGCACATAACAACAACAACAATGCTCTGTTAATAGCAAATACTTGAGTTTCCCTTTTCTGACAGGTTCCTGCCTTATGTCACTTTTTCTCTCTCGCGCTCCTCTTCCCACAATGCACAAAAACAATAACCTTCCTGATATATTTTACGTTTTTCATAAATACATGCTTTCGGAACTAGCAGCACAGAAAATAAAGCATACAAAAGAGGAGTGAGGGAAATAAGGCAATGATTACATCAGAGAGAAAACTGTACATTTCCAAAGGATCATCTTACATAATTCACCATGGCTCGATATGAATGTAAACATTGAATGTAATCTGAAGAAATGACATGTGTTGCTGTTAGGAGAGTGAGGGGACACGCATTCTGGGAGGGACTGTAAGACAGTTAAACTATCTTTTAAAACAGATGCTTAGTGGCTGAAACCTAAACTGAAAACTCAAGAACTGAATGAATGTGTTTCAAAATGCAAACATAGCACTAGCAGCAACCATGAAAAGTGGAAGTGAAGGCTTTCTTAACCCAAAATTTCACCGCTGAAACGTTTCCTGCTCACACCCACCCGGACAGAGTGGAACTGAAACCCGATGGGCTTCTGAGGCTAATAACTGCAGGGCCTCTCCAAGGCTGTAAACTTTTAGGAACGACAGACAGTTCATGGGTTCAAACCACAGACCTTTCAGCTGGCAGCCTGATACTTAACCCCCTACACTACCAGGGCTCTGTCGTTGCCTTGTTGCTGTTGTGTACTGTAGAGTCAGACAGAACCAACTCACAGCTGTCCCTGCAGAGGTTTTCAGAGGCTGCAAATCTCACGGGAGGAGATTGTCCATCTTTCTCCCATGGAGCAGCGGGTGGATTTAAACCACTAGCCTTTTGGATAGCAACACAGCTCCTCACCGCTAGGCCACCAGAGCTCCCTATTATGCCATAAGATCATTATTATTTAAAACTAATGAAGCGGTTTCCTACACTTAGATGCCGTCTTGGTGGATTAACTAATAGGGCTGGGAGAGGGGAGGGTTTCTTTCTTATTTGAGATTTTAATGAAAAATTATAGAGAACTTGGATTTCCGTTCATTCACTGTGCACGTTTTCCTCCCTGCTCACTCTTCGCTCCTCCCATTTTGCTTTTCTCTTTGAGAAGAAAAGAAAAAATTCTTTCATTGTTCTACATTTTCCCCCACCCCAGTCCACTTTACTATGCAGCTCTTATTTTGCAAATAATACCTAATCATATATCCCTTTTTTAAAAAAAAATTTAAAAAACTTTTTTTCATATTTTCCCCCTATTCTCTGAGAGGTCTGGTTTTTGTTTTTGTTTTTTAAAAAAGTATAGCCTGGAAAACAGCTCAGTTCCATGGAAGTTGAGTCTAAATGGACTCAATAGCACATAACATCTACACTTAAGAATTTCCACAATAAAACGAAAATAACTGATAGAGAATCATGTGCCATCAAGTTGTCAGTGACTCATAGAGACCCTATGTACCAATGAAGCCCGTCATATACTGAGCCAATCTCACCATCTCTAACAGACCTAAGCTGGTTTCCCCAGTCATTCTCAACAACAACAACAAGGAAACCACAGAGCCCTGATAGCGTAGTGGATTAAGTAGGCTGATAACTGAAAGGTCTGTGGTTTGAACCTATGGACTGCCCTGAGGGAGAACGAGGAGGTAGTCTGCATCTGGGAATGACAAACTGAGGGCTAATAGTGTGGTGTTCAGACTCAACAATATTTCAATGTCTGTCCTGAAGATAGATATTGATCACAATCTATTCCATTTTGGGTCTTCCCCTCCCATGCTGTCCCTCTACCATTCCAAGCATAATGTCCTTCTCCAAGGACTGGTTCCTCCTGGCCACATGAACAAAGTATGTGAAACAGAGCTTCACAATCTTTGTCTGCAGGGAGTAGCTTGGTTTCACCCTCGCCAGGACAGACCTGTTTGTTCTCCTGGTGGTGTGTGTTCAAGACTCTTCTCCAAGAGAGCTGTGGTAGCCTAGTGGCCAGAAGCTGCACTGCGATCCCAGAGGTACGTGGTTTGAATCCACCAGATGCTCTGCTGGAGAAGGAGGGGCAATCTTTCCTGTACCAGTCAGATCCAATTTGATGGTACACACACAAAAATAATAATAAAATAAAATAAGTTTTAAAAAAGACTCTTCTCCAGCATCACAACTTAAATGGGGAGTTAAAAAAAAAACACGGAACTTAAAATATGGACGGAACAGTATGTATTCCTTATGTCCTGACCTAGATCTGTAAAGGCATATAAAAGAGTAAGCTGAATGCTGATACAGGATTTGAAAGCAGGAATTAAAAACCAGAATATTCTGGTGTTATGGATTATGTTATGCCCCCCCCAATTAAGTGTTGTATATTTTAATATCAATCTGTATGGTTAAATTCTCATTTGGGAATGAATTGTGCTCATGACATTAAAGAAGCAGGATTGTTATTGTTGTTGTTAGGTGCTGCTCAGTTGATTACAACTCATAGTGACCCTATGAACACCAGCTCCGAATCTTGCCCTTTTTCCATCCTCACTATCTCCAATGTGCTCAAGCCCATTGTTGCAGTCACTGCGTCAATGCATTTTCTCTTTCTCTGACCCTCCATCTTTTCTAGGGAGATCTGGTGGGATAGTAATAAAGTGTCATGCTGCCAACACCAAGGCACACAGTTCAAATCCCCAGTAGCTCTGAGGGAGAAAGAAGGGCAATCTCCTCTTGCATAATTTGCAGCTTCTGAAAACCTGCTTGGGGTCAGCTATGAGTGAGTTCTGAGTCAACAATACACAAAAACAACAACAACAAGGCAACCACAGAGCCTGATAGCGTAGTCGGTTAAGTAGGCTGATAACTGAAAGGTCTGTGCTTTGAACCTATGGACTGCCCTGAGGGAGAACGAGGAGGTAGTCTGCATCTGGGAACGGCAAACTGAGGGCTAATAAATAGTGTGGTGTTCAGACTCAACAACAATATTTCAATGTCTGTCCTGAAGATAGATATTGATCACAATGCTGTGAGAGATAGGAATGCAATCCATGGGCATACAAGGAAGACCTTTTACTACAACTGTTAATCAAATATGTTCGCCAGTTACTAAAGCCAAAGATGAATAAATTGAAGATTTCTACTAACATTTGCAGCCTGACATTGATTGACCGTACAGTCAAGAGGCATTAACTGGTGACTTGAATGCGAAAGTTAGGAATGAACAAGGACTGATAGTTGAGAAATATGAACTTAATGACAGAATTGAGACTGGAGATCAAATAATGAAATTTTGTATAATCAGTGGTTTATTCATTGCAAATGCCTTTTTAAAAATCTGATGTGGTGACTGTACACATGGATCTCATCTGATGGACTACACAGGAATCAGGTCGGCTGCGTCTGAGGGAAGAGTCAATGGCAAATTTCAATATCAGCAGTCAAAACAGAGCCCAGGGCCAACTGTGGAACAGATCATCAATTATTCATGCGTAAGTTCAAATAAAAATTGAAGAAAATGGAAACAAGTTCACAAGAAATAAAACATGACCTTGTGTCTATTCTACCTGAGTTTAAAAACCATGTCAGGAACTGTATTGATGTCTTGAACACTAATGATCAAAGAACAGAGGAGCTTGGGTAGGACATCAAGGACATCCATAATCCATGTGGAAAATGAAAGGTCATTACAAAGGCAAGGGAGAAAGAAAAGGTCAACGTGAATGTCAAAGGAGACTCTGAAATTGAGGTAGAGAGGTCCAAACAAAGGGAAGAAATACTTAAGAAATACTTAAGAAATAAATACTTAAGAAGTGAGATGAATAGAAGATTTCAAAGGGCAGCTCTGGAAGGCAAAGCAAAGTAATAGAATAAATCATGCACATAGCTAGAGTCAGAAAATCAAAAGGGAAGAATATGTTCAGTATTTCTCAAATTGAAAAAAACAAAACAAAACTGAAGAGCAAATTGGGCCTCAAATTGCAATACTGAAGGATTCTGTTGACAGGAACCATCAACAGAAGTAGGAGGAATACACAGTCACGGTACCAAAAAGAACAGATTGACAATGAAACATTTCAGGGAGTAACATATGATCAAGAGCTGGACTGAAGGCATTGGCAGAGAAATAAGACCCAGAGATTGATGGAAGACCAGTTGACGTAACAAACGGATGCAGCCCTCGACGGACTCACTAGCCTATGCCATGAAATTTCGAAGAATACTACCTGGGCAACTTACTGGCAGAAATCCCTATGTGTTCCCCTTTTCCAAAAAGGGTGATCCAACAGATTATGAAAAGTACTGAATATCATTATATCACACGCAAGTAAAATTTCACTCGAGATTACTTTAAAACGGACTAGAATAGTACATCCACAGGGAACTGCCAGACTTAAAATTGGATTCATATTAGCCCATGGCACAAGGGATCTCATTGCTGCAGTCAGATGTTTCTGGGCCGAAAGCAGAGAATACCAGAAAGATGTTTATTTGTGTTTTTATTGACTATGCAAAGGCACTTGACTGTGTGGATCACAGCAAGTTGTGGCTGAGGTTTCAGCTCACAGAGGGAGTCTAACTCCTCTCACCAAATACAGAATGGCATGGGATGGCCCTGGGCAATGCCGCCAGCTACCAGGAGTGTGAGGATGATAGGGACAAGTCTCTGCCCTCGGTCATCTCTGGGAAGGCATGGCGATTCTGAGTGCTGATTGAACCTTTCTCATATTCAGTCAGTCACTGGTGTGAATTCCACCACGGTCCCAGTTTCCCAAAGCTGGATAGACAGCTGGTCAACATGGCCATGCTGTGCTATTTAAGATTCTGTGTTCCATCTACCTCTTCATGTGATGTTTTCAATCTGTTTCTCCATTTGGTGCCTAGAAGATTTCTTTGCCTTTTCATTTTAAACTCAGCCTTCCGGAATTATCATCTTAATATGTTATTTTTGTATCCTGGTGTCGTCATTGAAGAGGGTCTAGGATGCTGTGTGCCTAGTCTACCATCTTACCATAGAGTCTTAACCAACCTTCTTGATATAATGGTAAACAAACCTTCACCAGGTTCCAGTGCATCTTTGTTTTATAAGACTGGAGGGGAATTGATGCCATTCAACTGTGGAAATGGCCAATAGTACTGAGTATACCAGGCATTGCCAGAGGAACAAACAGGTCTCTCTTAGCGGGAGTGCAGTCAGAATGCTCCTTAAAAGCAAGGATCATGGGACGTCACCTCACATACTCTGCTTGGAAGAGTTGAAGATCAAGAAAGGAGCCGATTCTCAGAAAGACAGTTTTACATAGTAACTGTAACCACGGGCTTCCGCATAGTGGGGATTGCGAGGTTCAGTGCAGGCTCTGACGGGGTTTCCACGTGCTCTATACAGGGTTTCTGTGAGTCGGCAACACCTCGAAGGCACCTAACTAACAACAGCGATTACAGGGCATCCTAAGATGCTAAGTCAGATGCTGTGCTATTCTGAATGTCTCTAGAAAAGCTCTCTGGGAAAGGATAAGGTGTTTTTGCTGATTTTCAAGCGATTTTCTTCTTGGTACAAGCATGTTTTAGCATCTTGTAAGACCTTTACGAGATGCGCATTTTGCAAATATTGTCTCCTAATCTGTAGCTCCTCTTTTGTTCCTGTTATTGGCACCTTTCACAATTTTAATGCAGCCCAGCTAATCAATTCCATCCTTCATGAGTCAGTTTCTGAAGCTGCTTCTAAAAATTTGTCCCCAAACCCAGGGCCGTCTAGGTTTTCTACTATGTTGTTGTCTTGAAGTTCCATAGTTTTACGTTTTTCTCTGGCTCTGTGATCAAGTATGAGTTAACCTGTGTATAATGTGTAAGGTCTGCATCTAGATTCAATTTTTGCACATGGATGTCTCATTGTTCTACTTCTAACTTTTTAAAAACAGATTTGAGTGTTTCTTTGTACATAACTTGAGTGTGAGGGTGGAGCAGGGGAACATGACTGACAACAAAATCTAACATAAAAATGTAAATGTCTCCTGTCAGCAAGAAGCTGCACTGCAATCCCAGAGGTGTGTGGTTCAAATCCAACAGATGCTCTGCTGGAAAAGGAGAGACAGTCTCCTCCTGTCCCAGTCAGATCTGATTTGATGGTACACACACACACACGCACACACAAAATAAAAATAAAATTAAAAAATGTAAACTTCCGACCCATGAAATAAAAGAAATGCAAATGCTAAGAGCAACAGTAAAATGCCAAAAGCCATTGGACTACCTAGATACAATGCATGCCATTTGATAAAACTCGGAATTTATTTTTTACTTAAGTAGCACATTCTGTAACAGCAACTGTGATAAAAGAGCTGTCATTAATGATCTGAATTAGAAAGAGAACACACACAAGGTTTGTGGGGTGATAAATTTAAATCTCTAATGAGAGATTAAAAAAGGAATGTGTTCCATAGCTACGTCCCCCAACAGCAGTGCCTGGAACAGAGGGAACTTTTTCACAAGCTGTTTCAGGCTGAGAATCTTAACAAACAAGTATCAAAAACAATGTGAGTTTATGGAACGAAATATAGAGTCCAATAAGACGATACAGATACTGCCTTTTGTTGCCTGGCTACAAGGCCTAAGGTCTATTTCTTCCATACTCTTGACTTATAGGGAGCTCCGGTGGCCTGTTCTTACTGTGTATTATCAAGTTGGAATCAACCAATAGCTGAGCCTCCAGCAAGCTTTCAGAGGCACTTAATCGCCTCGCACTGGAGGAGACTGCCCATCTTTCTCCCATTGAGCAGCTGGTGGATTTGAACTGCGTGCCTTCAGGATTGCAGCATAGCTTCTTACCACTAGGACACTAGAGCTCCCATCCGGTGGCCTACTGGTAAAAAGTTGCACTGTCAATCCAAAGGCGCGTAGTTTGAATCCACCAGGTGCTCCCCAGGAGAGAGATGGGCAGTCTCCTTCTGTGTGATTTACAGTCTCTGAAAAACCACTGGAGGGTCAGCTATGAGTTGATTTGAACTTGAATGTACACCACCACCACCACAACCCAGCTTATGTCTTCTCTCTTCAAGTTTTCACTCATCTCCTGGTCCTGAAGTTTTAACAGAAAGTGTTGACACAGTAAGAGGACTTAAGGCAGAGCTAACACTTTCTGGAGACCTTTGGTAAAGGCAGTCAGGTGGTGTAGTGCTACGGGCTGCTCACCGAAAGGTCAGTGGTTCAAATCTCCCAGGTGGGTTACTTGGGGAGAAAGATGGACAATCTCTTCTTCTACAGGTCTGTAGCCTCAGAAAGACAATTGAGTTGGGGTACACTGGGGTTTCAGGAATGTTACTAAACTTGGCTGCCAACAGTTGGACAGTGACTAAAGATGGCACAAGAATAGTCAATGCCTTTGAACTGTGGTGGAAAAGTACAAAGTATCATACTGATTTCCAAAAGAACAAAGAGGTCTGTCCTGAACAAAGTGGGACCAGAATGTTCCTTAGAGGAGAGAATGGCGACACTCTGTCCCTCCTGCTTCGGGCGTGTTGTAAGGAGAGGCCGGACTTACAGAAAGACACGATGCTCGAAGGAGGGGAGGGTGACTGTAAGGGAGGAAGACCCTCACCAGGATGGAGCGACACAGTGACTGCAGCAATGGGCTTGGGTGTGTCGGACTTGCTGAGGACGGTGCAGGTTAGCAACGGGCTCAGAGATGTTGTTTGTGGGGTCTCCAGGAGTCATAGTCCACTCAAAGGCATCACCAACAACCTAAGGACTAGAAATAGAAGTTCATTAGCAAGAAGGACCTGTATTTCTGGAGATCAGGATTGAAGTCTAAGGAGCATAGCTCTACCGTGAGACGCATGGGCTCGTCCTCCGTCAGAATGGACGCTGTGGTGGCTGATGTCGTGTGCTCTGTCTCTAAAACAACAGTTAAAAGCCAGCCCTGGTGTAAGCAAGTAAACATTATTTCATCTCTTACTTTAAGGACTGCAAGACCTAAGCCTACTTCTCCCCTGGCAAGAAGCTGTGCTGCAATCCCAAAGGTCACCACCATCAGCTCTGCAGGAAAAGGATGGGCAGTCTCCTCCCAGGCTATTAATTAACTGCCTCTGAAAACCAGCTGGAGGGTCAGCTACGGGTTGCTTCTCACTCTACGGTCCACAACAACAACAACAACAATAACAACTACTAAAGGAACAGCACTCAGAACCCACCAGCTGCTCTCTGTGAGAAAGGGGCCATCTCCTCCCGCGTTTACAGGCTCAGAAACCTGATGGAGGGTCAGTGAAGTGGAATGCCCTCAAAGCCTGTGGATTTGGACTCATTAAATCCATTTTGGCTCATGGTGATACTAAAAGACAGAGTGGAACTGCCCTGTAGGGATCCCAAAGCTGTAAATCTTTGTTAGAAGCAGACTGTCACCCTTCCGATGGGTTCAAACCACTGACTTTTTCATGAGCTGCCAAGTGCCTTAACCACAGTGGCACTGGAGCTCCAAAACCAATGAATAGGCCTGTGATTCCCAGCCTTGTCAAGGGGGACCCCAGTGAACTGGGGCTTGATTTTGGCTTGACTGTGGCTTGATTTTGGCTATGACTTTATGACTTTGATGGTGATACGTGTTCAACACACGCAGACTGATAACTCAAAATAATACATTTTATCGTTCTTTTCAGAGCAAGTTGTGCTCACTTCATACTCTGTGTAACATTTTGGCAATTCCCAAAATAGTTAAAATTTTTTCATAATGCATAATTTTTTCATATTAATAGATTATTATTGTTGTCGGTAGGTACTGTTTGTTGAGTATGACTCACAGAGACCTTATGAACAGCAGACCTGAACCCTGCCCTATCCTGAGTCATCTTCATCATCAGACACACTAGACCCCACTGCTGAAGTCACATGTCAGTCCATCTTATTAGGGCTTCCTCTCCTTTACTGTCTCTCCATCTTCGTAAGCATGACGTCCCTTTCCAATGAATAGCCTTGTGTGGATGTTGATATTGTTCTGTGCCTTTGAGTCCCTTGCAGCTCATAGCAGCTCTATGAAACCTGCTCTATCCTGAACCAAGCTTACTGTCTCTGACAAACCTACCCCAGTGACTGAATCAATCTATTTAATCAAGGGTTGTCCTCTCTTGCGCTGTTCCTCCACCCTCCAAGCATGATGTCCCTCTCCAAGGACTGGTCCCTCCTTGCAACATGTCCAAAGTATGTCGGACAAAGCCTCAGAATCCTTTCCTCCAAGGAGCAGACTGGTTTCACTCCAAATAGGACAAACCTATTTGTTCTCCTAGCAGTTCATGGCATATTCAGTACTCTTCTCCAGCACCAGAGCTCAAAGGCATCAATTTTCCTTATATCATCCCTAGTCCAGCTTTCTGATGCATAGCAAGTAATTACAAAAACTACAGCCTAGATCAAGAGAACTTTAATCTCTAGACCACCATTGTTGCTCTTCAGTACTCTGGAGAGATCCTTGACAGGAGATTTTTCCAGTGTATTTTGTCTTTTGATTTCCTTGCTCCTAGGACCAAGAGTATTGATTGTGGAGCCAAGTAAACGGAAGCTAACAATCTCAGTCTCTTCACCATATATCATGATGTTGCCAATTGGACCAGGATCTTTGTTTTCTTGATGTTGGGCTTCAATCCATATTGAAAGCTGCAGTCCTTGACCTTCAGCAGCAAAAGCCTCAGGTCCTCTTCAGTTTCAGCAAACAGGGTTGTATCATCTGCATAACACAAGTTGTTGATGAGTCTTTCTCCAATCCTGATGCCACACTCCTATTTCTAGAGCCCAGCCTCCCAGATGATCTGTTCTGCATATAGATTGAAAAGGTATGGAGATAGGATGCATCCCTGGTGTACGTTTTTCCCGATTTTGAATCATGCAGTGTTTCCTTGCTCTTTTCTGATGACTGCTTCTTGTCCAAGTTTAGTTTCCACATAAGCACAATCATATGTTCCAGGATTCCCATTCTTCTCAGAGTCAGCCACAGTTTGTTGTGATCCCCATGGTTAAACGTCTTTGCATAGTCAAATGAAACACAGATAGACATTCCTCTGGTGCTCTCATTACAAAACTTAAAATTAGCAAATACGTTAAGTGAGGGGAGACTGAGTGTAACAGGAAACACACTGAACAGGAATGAATCAGAATACTTGCGTTCTAGTCTCCATCCTAAAAACTGTTGTTGTTATGTGCTGTGGAGCCAGAGCCAATGATGGGAAACACATTTCTGTTTGTTAAAGCCCCCCACTTGTTTGTACACCTATTTTTCAGCATTACTTACAATGGCAAGAAAAAGCAAACAGCCCAAAGCCGATGAACAAAAGAATGGTCTGAGAACTTGTGGTATATTCACAGAATGGAATACTATGCAGCACTAAGGAACAATGATTTCATACCATACTGTATGACTTGGGAGAGACCAGAGAACATGATGTTAGATGAACTCTCTTAGTCATATAAGGACAAATATTACATAAGGCTACTATTATGAAAATGAGGATAACTGAGCAAGATATGTGCAAATGTGTGTATATGTGTAAATATGTGTAAAAGGAGAAGAGGGAATAATTACTGGGATGCAGAGATTTGTGGATGGGTAGGTGGGTAAAGTAATGGGAAATATTCAATGGGGACTGGAAAAGACAGGGTGATAATAGACATGTTGTTGTTGTTGTGTACTTTTGAGTCACAACTGACCCATAGTTGACCCTCCAGAGGGTTTTCAAAGGCAGTTAATCACACTGGAGGAGATTATCCATCCTTGTCCCATGGAACATCTGGTGGATTCAAACAGTGTGTCTTTAGGATCGCAGCATGGCCTCTTACCACTAGGCCACCAGAGTTCCCTATAATAAGAATAGAACAGTGGTGATGATATAAAATATAGTGTATGTGAATGATTGTCTAAAACACAGGTCATGTACATGATGTATTATATGCAAACCAATAACATTTTTTAAAAAAACAAAACAAAACTATCCACTTGTGCTATTTTTGCAATAGAAGCACTAGAAAATTAAAACACCCTCCCAACCAGCATTAACATATTTGGAAAAGCTATCACATCTCAGGTATTTGCTCAGGTAAACAGATATGTAGCTACAAATGCAATGTTGTATTTGAATTCCCATTGTCCAGTATAAATGTAGTATGTTGGTGCCTGAAAGAATACTCTTTCTGATAGTCTCTGTGATAGGCTGGTCATTGCCAGTAGTGTAGAAATCTAACTCCACATACGAAAAAAAAATTAAATTTTATTAGTTTTAATGAACATTTACAGAGATTTTGGGTTTTCATTCATTCATTGTTGCACTGTTTTCTCCACCCTCATCCCCA
>NW_006399761.1:25953689-25956947 GCF_000299155.1 Elephantulus edwardii | reverse complement strand
GGCCTTTCTTCTGCCAGGTTAGTTCCACAACAGCTCGGTTGATAGCTCCAGGTGATGGCTGGATCCGCGGTGGTGCCCTGAGGTCACAGGGCTGTGGTGGGGCCTAAGGTGCGTGGAAGCAAGGGACTGGGGGGGGGGGGATAAGGAGCGCAGGGCTTGGACACTACCACCAAGAGGTGGGGGCGGGGCTTGGGCGCTGCTGGTTGTTTATGCAGCAGCACCCTGTGTGTCTTGAGTTTCCTTTTGAATGTCTGGCTGAGATTTTGTCTTTGAATGTGATGCTGCCACAGAGAAACAGTTCTTTTCAAAACTGCTGAGGGTTCCCAGGATGGAGAACAGTGATGGAGAGTGAATACTTTCCATTGTTGGTTTGATCTGCTAATCTCATGAGCACAGAAAAAGCCTTGCGTTAAGCGTTACAGACCTTTCTTCCTATTTACAAGGAACTTGCCAGTTGTACAACTTTAAGGTGTCATCTGTGACTCATTTAGAAAGTATGGAATGAGATCATCAAGCATGTTCAAGCGAGACAGTATCTGAAATTAGATACTTGATTGTTGACTGAGATCTAAAAGGAGTCAGTGAACTAAATAAAAGAAGCACTTGTAAAAAGCAGTCAAGCTTCGAGCTTAGTCATAGCTGATAAAACTCCAAAGACTTAGACGCATTGCTGTGGACCCGACAGTCCTCCATCAGGTTTACGAGGCTGTGAATTGATTGCCCCTCTTTCTGCCACAGAGCCACTGGAGAATGCAACCCCTCGGGAACTTAACAGTCCTCATGTTAGAGAAAACTGGTGACCTTTATCATAACCGTTATCTGTTCCCAGTGAGACTCATGGTCACTTTCCCCTGGGTTTCTGATACTGTAAATCTTTGTAAGAAGAGATTACCCATCTTTTTCCTCAGTGTGGCTGGTAGATTCTAATTATAGACTTTCTTGTTAACAGGCTGACACACCATTAGGCACTATGTCACCAGGGTTTGTCATTGTTAGGTGCCATCGAGTCAATTATGACCCATTGAAACCCTATAAATCACAGATATGAACCGTGTTCTATCCTGCGCCATCCTCACACTTCCTGACACACTAGAGCCCATTGCAATCAACCTGGTTGAGAGTCAGATCCCTTTCCAAGGAAAAGCCTCTCCTAGCAACATGCCTGAAGTGTGTTAGATGATATCACCTTTGCCTCCAAGAAGCACTCTGACTGCACTTTTCCCAAGATATATTTTTTTGTCCTTTGGGCAGTCCATGGGATATTCCACACTCTTCTCTAACATCATGGCTCAAAGGCATCAGCTCTTCTGTCATGCTTCGTCATTGCGCGGTTCTCTGAGGCATAGCAAGTAATCGTGAAGATCCATGGCCTGGATTAGGCACACCTTGGTCTCTAGACTGACATCATTGCTCTTTAGCACTCTGGACACATTCACGAGGCACTAAAGTCATGTCAGCCAGGAAGGAGCGGAGCATGTGAAGCAAATGGGGGCCAAGGAACCCCATAACGTCTTCTTTGACATGGAGACTACCTGCCAAAGAAGACCAGGCTCTTCTTGAATCTGGTCCTGGGCAACGTGAGCAACGTGAACGTGACCATTCTTAGCAACCAGGGCTAGTTTGCCTATAAGGACGAGTATGAGAAGTTCAAGTTGTACCTGATGATAATCCTGCTCCTGATGCTACGGCCTGGGCCTGTCAGTTTGTCCTTCACTACAGGGCGGCAGACAAAGGCTTTAACTTCCTGCAGGTGTGGTACCGCTGTGCCCTGACCATTCAAGAGCTCATTCTGATCAGCAAGGGCTCCAGGATCAGAGAGGCTGGTGGGTGTCTCAGCACTGTGTTCACGTGCCTGCAGGAGCGATGCTGTTGTGGCCCAGTGCCCTCATTTGTCAGAGTTTAAAGCAGTTCTCAGCCTTTTCCATTTCTCAGAGCTGCGCCAGTTCCTGCAGTTCTATTACCAGAGGTGCTGCCTGTACTCGCTGTGTGCTGGGTGAGCGGAGCCACCTGGACCTCACAGGGAAGGGTTCCTGAGGTGGATGTGGCCTGGGCCCACCTTTCTCCTACCTGTCCTCTTGGGTGGCTATTTCTGGCAGCTCTACAATGCAGTCACACTGTCTGAACTCTCCAGGCACCAGGAATGGCAGGTGTCTGTCTGCCCTGGCTCTCACTTTCCTGTGTCTTCCTCGGTAACTTCCTGATCTCACTCCGAAGTCATGCCCACTGAACTGCAGAAGGACAGAGACAAGAAGTCGTGAACCCCAGGACTCGTGTGCTCTCGATCCCCAGACTTTGGGGCTGCAGATGAGCCTCTGCTTAGGACCCCTGCTGCCGACATCCTCCCTGGGGTGGCCTGGCTGTGATCACTGGCTGCAATGGTTTCGGGGACCAGCATGTCGCAGGGAGCTTGGCCAGGATCCTCTGCGCCAGGCCGAACACAAGGACTGTGAGCTCAGCCCATCCATGCAGTAATACCCTGAAAGCCCCCTATTTATGCTACTAACTCACCCCCCCCCCGTCTTCCCTGGAACCCCAGGCCTGCCCCATGGCCCTTGGCAGTGGCCAGGACGGAGCCAGCCTTCTTGGGGGGGCATTCCAAAGCCTCAGGGAGCCCCTCTGGTTGGGGTTTGGATGAGCCTCATTGGGGTTGGGGGTCATGCTGACCTGCTACTTACAGAGTTGCAGACATGGGGTGAATGAAGCCCCGAGCAGCCCTTGGAGCACCCCACCCGAACCACACTGCTTCTGCTGTATGCCCTTGCCAGCTGGGTGTTATTGAAGTCCTCAAAGAACCACTCGCTGTCTCTGCCTTCCACTCCTTCTGCTTCGCCTCCTCTTATTTTTCCGTGGGGCTGGGGAAGGGAGCTGGTTCCCCAGTGGCCTGCGGGGCTTGGCCTTCGGACACCTATGCATGCTTTCAGAGGGTCACCACTAGAGGGTGTCCAGCACCTGAATGTTGGGACAACTGAGTCAAAGTTTAGACAGCCTTTGGGGATCTTGACCTGCACTCCTCAACTCACTTCCCCACTGTTTTGCAGTGGGTCTTCAGGGAGAGGGAAAAAGACCTTGAACCTGGAAGGGATTTAAGCCATCATGGAGGTTAACTCCTCTCCACCTCCCTCCCTTGTCCCTAGAAGTTCTAGAATGATCCAGAATTACCTGGCTTTACACTGTCAGAGGCTGGATGGAGAGGACAGTGGATTTGTTGAGTATTCTGCCGTGTCTCACACACACCCCTCCACTTCCCTTAGTGATTTC
>NW_006399761.1:25950508-25952002 GCF_000299155.1 Elephantulus edwardii | reverse complement strand
CTGGGAATTTACCAGAAAGAAACCATAACTGCCACCCAAGCAGATATATGCACACCTATGCTTATTGCTGCTTTGTTAAAAATAGCAAAGAGTTGGAAACAACCCAAGTGCCCATAAACAAATGAATGGATAGAGAAGCTATGGTATATTCACACAATGGAATACTATGTAGCACTGAAAAACAAGGAACTCCTGAAATATTATACAAAATGGGTGATTGTGGAAGACATTATGCTGAGTGAAGTATCTTAGTCACAAAAGGACAAATACTGCATAATGCCCCTGTTATAAAACAGGACTAACGTTATTAAGGTTGGGGGAAATGAAGAAAAATGGTGATAAATATGTACACTGCATTGAAACAGGTAAGAGAGATAATTGTTTAAAAGGGATATATGGTTAGGTATTATTTGCATGGCAAGAGTCCAGAATAAGAACTGCATAGTAAAATGGACTAGGGGTGGGGATTGAACAAGAAAATAATTTTTTTTCTTTTCAAAGAGAAAAGCAAACTTTTGGGCAGGGAGAAAAATGTGCAACAATGAATGAATGAAAATTCAAAGTTTCTATAAACTTTCATTAAAATTTCTTAAAAAATAAAAACACACAATATGAATATTCAAATATGAAAAATACTATAAAAAGAAATATAGTCATTTGTGAAATAGTTTTGTATGCTATCAACATATTAAACATAAATAACATATAATCATCTTTCCTGGGGGGAAAATAAACACAAACACAGGCTATACACATGAATTTCACCTGATGGTATATGTAGGAATCAAATCTATTACATTTGTAGAAAGAATAGCTGGAGAAGCTCAATAACAGCAGTGAAAACTAGGCTAGGTGCTGATTGTGGAACACATTCATAGGCAAGTTCAAGCTGAAGTTAAAGAAAATCCAATCTAATCCGTAGGAACCAAGATTTGACCTTGAGTCTATCCCACTGGAATTTCAAAATCATCTCAGGAACATGTTTGAGACCTTGAACACTAATGAACGAAGACCATATGAACCATGGGAAGATATAAAAAATATCATCCATGAAAAGGCAAAAGTTCATTACAAAGGCAGTTGTTGTTATGTGCCTTGGAGTCATCTGCGACTCATAGCAACCCTATGTAAATAACCCTAAACTCTGCCCTATCCTGTGCCAATCTCACTATCTCTGACACACCTACCCCTATTACCCCAGTCACTGAATCAATCCATCTCATTGAGGGTCTTCCTCTCCTGTGCTGTCTCTCCACCCTCCTAAGCATGATGTCCCTCTCTAAGGGCTGGTCCCTCCTTGCAACATGTCCAAAATATGTCAGACAAAGCTCCAGAATCCTTGCCTCCAAGGAACAGTCCAACTTCATCCTCTCCAGGACAAACTTGTTCGTTTTCTTAGCAGTCCATGGTATAGTCAATACTCTTCTCCAAACTCACAGCTAAAAGGCATCAATTCTCCTATTAGCCCTAGTCATTGTCCAGCTCTCTGATGCA
>NW_006399761.1:25938381-25949743 GCF_000299155.1 Elephantulus edwardii | reverse complement strand
AGTGCTGAGAAGACAAACCAAAGGAAGAAATAAAAACAATTAAGGAGCTGAACAGTAGATTTCAAAGGGCAGCACAGGAAGGCAAAGTATTAAAATAAAATGTGCAAAGAACTAGAATCAGAAAATCAAAAGGGTCGAACTCACTCTAAATTTTTTAAGCTGACGGAATTGAAGAACAAATTCAAGACTCAAGTTTTAATACGTAAGGATGATTTGAGAAGAATATTAAATAATCCAATAAACATTAAAAGAATATAAAAGGAGTATACAGAGTCACTGTACCAAAAGAAATTGGCTGATGCAGAAGAATTTCATGAAACAACATATAACCAAGAGACTGTTATGATGAAGTTCAAGCTGTTCTAAAAGAATTGGCAAAAAAAAAGGCCCCAGGATTTGACAGTATACCAATTGACATATTTCAACCAATAAGACACAGCCCTGTATGCACTCATCAAGTTGTGCCAAGAAATCTGGAGGACGACTACCTGGCTGACTGATTGGAAGAGATCCATATTTGTTCCTATTCTGAAGAAAGGTGACCCAACAACGTAGAAATTATTGAACAATATCATTAATATCACATGCAAGCAAGAGTCTGCTGAAAATTATCCAAAAATGACTGGAACAGCACATCAGCACGGAAAACTGCCAGATGTGCAGGCTGGGTTTAGAAGAGGCCATAGTACTAGGGATATCATAGCTTATGTTAGATGGATCTTGGCTGAAAGCAGAGAGTATCAGAAGAAAGTCTATTTGTATTTCATTGACTATGCAAAGGCATTTGACTGTGTGGATCACAACAAACTGTGGCTGACTCTGAGAAGATACTTGCTATACTTGGACCAGGAGGCAGTAGTCAGAACAGAGCAAAGAGACACTGCATGGTTTAAAATAGGGAAGGATGTATGCCAGGGATGTGTTCTAACTCCATATACTTTTCAATCTATAAGCAGAACAGATCATCTGGGAGGCTGCTCTGTATGAGGAGGAATGTGGCATTAGGATTGGAGAAAGATTCATCAACAATCTGCGTTATGCAGATAACACAACCCTGCTTGCTGAAACTCAGGAACCTTGACAGAGGGTCAAGGACTGCAGCCTTCAATACGGATGGAAGCTTAATATCAAGAAAACAAAGATTCTCACCACTTTGCTGATTGATAGCATCCTGATAGACCATGAAGACATTGATATTGTTACCAACTTTGATTTGCTTGACTTCACAATCAACACTCTTGGTACCAGCAGCCTGGAAATCAAAAGAAGAATTTCATGGGGAAAATCTGCTGTCAGGAACCTCTCCAGAGTACTGAAGAGCAATGATTTCAGTCTGGAGACTAAGGTGTGCCTGATCCAAGTCTTTGCAATTACTATGCATCAGAAAGCTGGGCAATGATTAGGGATAATGGAAGTAGAATTGCTGCCTTTGAGCTGTGGTGCTGGAGAACAGTATTGATTATACTGCCAGAAGTTCTAAAGAAGGTGAAAACAGGCTGCTCCTTGGAAGCAAGGATTCTGAGGCTCTGTCTGATATACTTTGGACATGTTGCAAGAAGAGACCAGTCCTTAGAGAGGGACACCATGCTTGGGAGGATGAAGGGACAGTACAAGAGAGAAAGACCCTAGATGAAGTGGATTGACTCAGTGACTGGGGTAATGGGGTAAGTGTATCAGAGACAGGTTGGCTCAGGATAGAGCATGTTTCAGTACATAGGGTTACTATGAGTCACAAGCAACTTCATGGTACATACAACAACAACAACAGCATTGATGGGAAAGATTAATTTGCTGTATAATGAAAACAATATATTTAAAAAGTATTTATTTTTAAGAAAGGTTAAAAAACCCCCCAAAATCCACCCTTTAGAGTAGTGAGAGAAGATCTTCACCCTGAAACCTACAGCGTCCCTTTTCAGCAGGAAGTAGCTAAGAGAACACGCCATCCCCTTTTCCTTATGAATCAGGGTGAAGTCTCTCTCAGGGAGTAGTGATAGGGAATGGCAAAGGGCACACTGACAAAGGACATTAATCAGATATGGTTTTGACAAGCACTGTGGCAATGGGACAATTAAAACAAACTTTCAAGGAAGATTCAACCTGAATCCTTCTGATCATATGGAGATTTTTGAAAGTATTTCTTTGAGTTTATTATGTTTAATTTGTTTGTTTGTGTATAAAGGATGCTCATCTAGATGATAACATAATTATGATAAAAACAAAAGGGGGGAAATATGGGAAGCCAATACTAAATATTTGTAATAAACTGAATGCTATTTAAATTTAAAAAAGCCCTAAAAATCCCAACCAAACAAAAATGTACATTAAAAAAAAGAATGTTTGCAAAAAAAAAAAAGCTCTTAAAGGCTGTCTTTAAAATGTTTTTAGAAACATGTTAAAAATGTTTTGTAGTTATGTGGCAATAAGCATTTTTAATAGTTGTATTTATGTACATGATTATTTCCTGAGGATTCAAATTTCTAGAAATAGAGCTGCTTTAAACTCTGAGACCTCTGCTCTGTACCGGCAGTCACCTTGTTGTTGTGTACTGTCGCGTTGGAACCAACTCATAGCTGACCCTCCAGCGGGTTTTCAGAGGCAGTTAATCACAGGGGAGGAGAATGCCCATCCTTCTCCCTGAGAACAGCCGGTGGATTCAAACTGAGTGCTTTTGGGATTGCTGTGTAACGTCTTGTCACTAGGCCATCAGAGCTCCCTGGAGGTCACCTTGTTGTGTTGTTGCTATGTGCTATCAAGTCCCCTGTGACTCATAGCGACCCTATGTACATTAGCTCTGAAGCCTGCCTTATCATCCTGGACCAATTCCGTCATCTCTGACAGACCTAATCCTATTTCTCCAGTCACTGAGTCATTCTATCTCATTCAGGGTCTTCCTCTCCTGCACTGCCCCTCCACCCTTCAAAGCATGATGTCCCTCTCCAAGGACTTGTCCCTCTTGACTATGTGTCCAAAGTATATGAGATGGAACTTCAAAATCCTTCCCTCCAGGGAGCAGCCTGGTTTCACCCTCTCCAGGACAGATCTGTCTGTTCTTCTGGCAGTCAATGTTATATTCAACACTCTTTTTCAACACTACAACACAAAGACATCAATCCTTTCTTTATCATCCTTAGTCCAGCTCTCTGATGCATAATAAGTAATTGGGACCACCATTGCCTGGATCAAGTGCACCTTAGTCTCCAGAATGACATCATTGCTCTTCAGTACCCTAGAAAGGTCCCTGAGAGTAGACTTTCTTGTCGGATTTTCTTGTCTCTGTTAGGTTCCCTTTAACTTCCATTCCCTTTCATGTGGGTAAATCTATCTTCCTGCTACACTGTGCTTCATCCTTTTCCTTCCCTGGTGAAAAGACTTCTTCCTCCTCGCTGGCGCCCTTCCTGGGAACCCTGACACTGGAAGGCTTTCACAACCTGCCTCTGCTCTAGATCCCTCACCTTTTCTCCCTTCTCCCCTCCACAAGCTTTCCACAATTGACATCACCTAGTCCCTCTTTCCATTATGCCTTGCCAGTTCCCACCTTTGCACTTTAGTTATTCCCATCTCTTGTAATAAAGGTGAGAATTGCACAACAGAAAGAACGTTAGAATTTTAAGTGAATAATTTAGTTTGTCACTGTCCTCTATACAACTTTCTCCGTCTGCCTTTCCCACCCCACCCAGACTGCTGAGCTGGCCTGCCCTTCGTGCTAAAAATACCACCGTGTGTGTGCTGGCCCCCCTCTTTTTCTGCTGCTCAGCCTCAGCCTCCTCAGAGCGGAAGGCTGTTCTGCCTGCTCCCTGGAGTTGCAATCTCTTTACCTCTGTCCTGGCCATGATGGACTCCACTTCCTCAAAGCCGCTCTCTCTTCTGTTCGTCCCTACCTTCGGCAGATTCATGGTACCTCTGTCCTTACCTGTAGGCCGCAGCATTGTGATTTTGCTGTTTGTCTCTAATCACTCCTTTGTCTGCTCCACACCATTCTCCTTCTGTCTCCCAATTATGATCTTTCAACGTGTTTCCCATGGCGAGGGGCTGTGTGGGAGACAGTGCACTATTGTACCATACAGAACATTACAGCACCGTAGAATCAGGCTGTTTATGATGGCTCTTCCCAGAGCCCATCAAGTACAATATGGTTTTCTGTCCTCCCAGACTCTGCCATTTCTTTCTTTTCTTTCCCTTTTTTTATAGATTTTATGGCATTTTCCTAATGCTTGAAAGTCCGGGTCTCTAGGTAACCAAATCCATGTAACATGTAACCGATACATAGACCAAGAAGCAGTTTAAACAGAACAAGGAACACTGCATAATGTAAAGCCAGGAAAGGGGAGTGTCAGGGCCGTATTCTTTCTCCATATCTAGCCAATCTGTATGTTGAGCAAATAATCTGAGAAACTGGACTTGATGAAGAACAACGTGGCATCTGAGCAATGAGGCTCTGGACAACCTGCTTTATGCAGATGACACAATCTTGTTTACAGAAAAGAACAAGACTCGAAGTACCTGCTGCAGAAAGTCAAAGAGCACAGCCTTCAATGTGGTTGACATTTCGACATCAAAAAAGCAAAAATCCTCACCACCAGGACAATAGGCAACATCATGATAGTGGAGAAAAGACTGAAGCTGTCAAGGATTTAATTTTAGTTGAATTGACAATCAGTACACAGGATAACAATAGTTGAAAAATCAAAAGCGTAGGGGGCTCTGATGGCCTAGTGGCAAGAAGCTGCACTGCAATCCCAGAGTTATGTGGTTCGAATTCACCAGATGCTCTAGTGGAGAAGGAGGGGCAATCTCCTCCTGTACCAATCAGATCAGATTTGATGGCACACACACACACACACACACACACACACACACACACACTAAAATTTTTTAAAAAATCAAAAGCCTGTTGAATTGGGAAAATCAAGTGTCAGGGACCTCTCTGAAATGCTAAAGAGCAATGTTGTCAGTGTAAAGAATAAGGTATAATGGATCCAAGACATAATCTTTTCAATTCCTTCCTATGCATGTTAAAGTTGGACAATGCATCCTTTGAGTTGTGGTGTTGGAGGGAGTAATGAATATCCCATAGACAATCAGAGAGCTGGACAATGGCTAAGGATGATAGAAGAAGAATGAATGCCTTTAAGTTGTGGTGCTGGTGAAGAATATAGAACATACCATAACTGCTAAGAGAATAAACAGGTCCATCTGAGAGAGGGTGAAACTGGGCTGCTCCTTGGAAGCAAGGACTTTGAAACTCTATCTGACATACTTGGGGCTTATTGCAAGGAGGGACCAGTCCTTGGAGAGAGACATCATGCTTGGAAAGGTAGAAGGAAGGTGTGATAGAGGAAGGGTCAGGATGAGATGGATTGACTCAGTGACTGGGGTAATGAGAGCAGGTTTGTAGAGACGATGAAATAGGCACAGGATAGAGCAGGGCTCAGAGCTGTTGAACGTAGGGTTGGTATGAGTTAGAGTCAACTCAAAGGCACACAACGACAAAAACCGAAAGAACAAATGTATCTTGAAGGATGTGCAACCAAGATGCTCCTTAGAGGCAAGGATGGTGAAACTTCATCTCATATAATTTGGAAATGTTGTCAGGGGCGTCAATTCTTGGAAAAAGCCATCATCCTGGGAAAGACAAAGAAAGAGAGGAAAAACGTCAACAAGATGGATTAACACGACATCAACCACGATGGGCTTGAGCACGTTGGAGATGGTGAGCGTGGCACAGGAGAGGGCAAGGGTCACGTCTGCTGTCTATGGTGTGACTATGAGGAGAACTTGACTCAGTGGTACCTGAAAACCATCAGGAGTCTTAGTAAGAGCTGTCACCCAGTGAGATGAATTAAAATGACAGACGAGAGTTAGAAAAGGTTTGAAGATAGCAAACACATCCTTGGTTTCATAAGCATTTTTCAGCATCCAGCTTTTTAAAACACAGCCTATAGAAGATTCTCAAGTGTTATTAGACCCAGAATAGCTGAAATAAGTAAGCTTAAAATAAAAAAAGACCCACATACAGTACAGCTAAATTACTAACAACTTTGGAGCTGTGATAATTGCTAAATGGTAAAGAGAGAGGTTAGAAATAAAAATGGTATTTTGGTTAGAGAGTTTACATCTAGAATTTAGAATTTGTCAAAGAAGGCATATTTTTTTAACATGACACAAGAATTGTTTATTTATTTATTGGTTAAGTATTTTTTGTATTATTTGAGTGAAAGTTTATATGGTACATTGTTTAGTATTCAAAAATTCATATATATTTTGTTTTATAACATCAAGTATAATGTCTGATCACCCCCTTATTGAGGAAATGAATTTTTTTATTTTAATGAAAGTTTACAGACTGTGGATTTCTATTTTTCATTATTGCACACTTTCCTCCCTGCCCACAGGTCCCCCCACCCAGTTCACTTTTCTCTTTGAAGAGTAAAAAAAAATCATCTTTCACTGCTATACAATTTCCCCTACCCCTCAGTCCACTCCATTATGCAGCTTTCATTCTGGACTCTTGTCATGACAATAATACATAACCATATGTCCCTCCGAAACAGTTTTCTCCCTCACTTGTTTCAAAGCAGTATATATTATTTATCTCCTCTTAGTTTCCCCAACCTCAACATCAGTCCCACTTTACAACAGTGGCACTATGCAGTATTTGTCCTTTTTGTGACTGAGATATTTTACCCAGCATAATGTCCTCCAGGCTCCCCCATGTTGTGTAATGTTTTATGAGTTCATTATTTTTCAATGCTGTATAATATTCCATTGTGTGAATGTACCATAGTTTTTCTATACATTTGTTTGCATTTCGATTACTTCTATCTCTTTGCTTTTGTGAATTATACAGCAATAAATATAGATATACCTACATCTGTTTGAGTCATGGCTCTGGGTTCTTTAGGGTATATTCTCAGTAGTGGAATTTCTGAGTCAAATGGTATGTCTATTTCCAACTTTTTGTGGAAGCAACAGACCACCTTCCATAGTGGTTGTACCATTTTACATTCCCACCAGCAGTGAATAATAGTTCTAATCCCTCCACAACCTCACCAGCATTTGTTGTTTGTTGCCCTGTTGAACTTTGCTATTGTTACTTGGGTGAGATGAAATCTCATAGTTGGTTATATGTCCCTCTCTCTCATAGCCAGGGATTTTGAACATTTCTTCGTGTGTTTGTTTGCCATCTGAACGTCTTCTTTGGTGAAGTATCTATTCATATCCTGTGCCCATTTTGTGACTGAGTTGTTTACATTTTTCTTGTTGAAGTGCTACAGTATTCTAGAAATTTTATGTCTAGCTTCCTTATTAGATATGTCATTGCCACATATTTTTCCCAATTTGTGTTTCCTTCTTACCCTGTTGGAGAAGTTATTTTGATGTGCACAAGGATTTGATCTATTATATTCTCTTCTAGTTGTAGGTTTTACATTATGCTTGGAAGACTGTTCATGCTGTAGATTAGGACTTCTTAGAGTTTTTCATAGCTTTTCTCTGATGAATTTTACAGTCTTTGTTTTTACTTCTTGGTCCCTGATCCACCTTGAGTTGATTTTTGTGTATAGTGTGAGGTGACATTTTTTAATCTCCTGAAGTACGTAAGATAAAATTTCATTATCTTTGCCTCTAAGGTACTTTCTCCAAGACAGACTTGTGTTTCCTTTTTGACAGTCCATGGAATATTCAGTACTCTTCTCCAACTCCACGACTTAAAGGCATTGATTTTTCTTTTGTTACCTGAACTTTGTCCAGCTTTCAAATACATAACAAGTAACAGAAGAAGCTGTTGCTCAAATCAAATGTGTCTGTTCCTTAAACTGACATCCTTGTTCTTCAGCACTTTGGAGAAGTTTTTTTTTCCTATAATTATATTTTATTAATTTTCATAAACATTTACAGAGATTTTGGGCTTCCACTCATTCATTGTTGCACTATTCTCTCTACCCTCCTCCCAGTTTGTTCTTGTCCAAATGCCACAGTGCTTGTCAAGGCCAGTTCTGATTAATCTTCTTTGTCAGTGTATCCTTTGCCATTCCCTATCACTCCTCCCTGAGAGAGACTTCACCCTGAGTCATAAGGAAAAGGGGATAGCGTATTCTCTTAGCTACTTCCTGCTGAAAAGGGACGCTGTGGGTTTCAGGGTGAAGATCTTCTCTCACTACTCCAAAGGGCCCCTTTGGCAGTAGGAAACACATAGACTACCATGGAGATTGATTTTGGAATTCAGATGCACTCTTATTGATTGTGCTTGGCTGTACATGTACATATCCTTCAAGATGTATCATGGGGGTGTTGCAACCTAGAAGACACAAATTTGACTAACAAGTTATAAGTACATGAGTCCAAAAATTATGGAAAAGTAAAAGAAAAGATTCTTTCATTGTTTTACAAACCCTCCCCCAGGTCCCCTCCACCATGCAGCCCTCGCTCTAGTCTCCTGTGATGACAGAAATACCCAGTTACATCTCTCTTTTAAACAGTTCTCTCCCTCCTCTGTTTCAGTGCAGTGTACATTATTGAACCCATCTCACTCAGTCTCTCCCCAACCCCAAGGACAGTCCCATTCTACAACAGTGGCATCATGTAATATTTGTCCTTTTGTGACTGGGATATTTCACTCAGCATAATGTTTGGAGAAGTTTTTGGCAGAAAATTTTCCCCATGAAGCTTGTCTTTTAATTTCTTAACTAATGTCACCCTGAGTGTTGATTATGGAGCCAAATAAAATTAAATCATTGACAACTTCCATCAATCTCTTTCATCACAATGTCACATATTGGTCAAATGGTGACAATTTTTGCTTTCTTTTTTTTTAAATCTTTTTTTTTAAATTTCATTATTTTTTTGTGTGTACCGTCAAATCAGATCTGACTGGTAAAGGAGGACATTGTTCCTCCTTCTCGAGCAGAGTATCTAATTTTTTATTTCTTTTTAAAAAATTTTGTTTTCTTGATATTGAGATGTAATCCATATTGAAGGCTATATAATCTTTGATCTTCTGAAGCAAATGCTTTAAGTCTTCTTCACTTTTGGCAAGATTGTGTTACCTACATAATTATGTTGTTGAGTCTTCCTTCAATCCTGATGCCACATCGCTCTTCATAGAGTCCAGATTATAAAATGATTTACTCAGCATACATATTGAATACTCATGGAGAAAGGATACAGCCCTGCCACGCACCTTTCCTTATTTTAAACCATCGAGTGTTCCCTTCCTCTGTTTGCACAACAGCTACTTGGTCTAGGTATAAGTTTCCCATGAGCACGATTAAATTATTCTGGGATTCCCATTCTTCTCAATTTTATCAATAATTTGTTATGATCCACATAGTCAAATGGCTTTGCCTAGGCAATAAAACACAGATAAAAAAAAATCTTTCTGGTATTCTCTGCTTCCTGCCAACGTCCATTAGACATCAGCAGTTCATTGAACTCTAATGATCAGACGAATCATGAAATGACAAGAAGCCTGTCATCATGAAGAAAGCAAAAGGCAAAGGACAAGGAAGAAATAAAGACCAAAATATGTCAGAAGAGGCTCTGAAAATTGCATTAGAACTTTGTGAGGCCAAAATGAAGAGAAGGATTGCCGCACTGAGGAGATTTCCAAGGGCAGCTGTAGAAGACAAAGCAAAGGAGTATAACGAAATGAGCAAAGAGCTGGAGATAGGAAACCAAAAGAGGTAACACGCTCAGCATTTCTCCAATGAACGGAAAAACAAAACTGAATTTTCAAAAGAACTGAAAAACATTTTCAAGCTTCAAGTTCAACACTGAAAGATTCTCTGAGGGGGAAAAAAAGTGACAGGAATGGATATATTCATCCCCACGTGGACTGCAGCATTATTCACAGTAGCAAAAGCCGAGGACACATGTCTGTGTATTTGCGGACCGCCGGAACACTGTGAGGGTGCCCTCTGGGGAGGTAGTTCTCCAGGACAGATCTTTCTCTGGGGAGCCTCCTTACCCTTCAGAGACTTCTGGCTTTTCAGTGGCAGCTCCTTAGGCCCTAGCAGGAGAATGCCTGCTTCCTTTAATTTTCAGTTCACCTCATGGCCTGTGGGAAGCCCATGACCCCTCCAGGGCAGGATCTGAGAAGGACCCAAGATTTACTTGTGGTCCATACAATTCACCTATACGTTGCCCCTCGTACAATGCCGTACAGTCCACAGCCCGCACAGCCCTTTCTGCCTGCCATGCCCTCCTGTCATTTCAGCCTAGACAGTGTTCCCAGACCTGCGTGTGCCTGCATCACACAAGTTCTGAGTTATTCAGGTCAAAGGCTCCGAGGGGTTCATTCGAATCCCCTCTGCCAGTTGGCTAAACATACACAAGGGGACAAGTATCTGAACGACTGAAAAGAAACAAGTAAGTCTTCCTCCACCACGAAGTTAACAATACCTAGTGTTAGTGAAGATGGAGGACAGTTAGAATTCTCATCCACTGCGGGTGGAAGTGCCTCTGGAAAATCTTTATCTACTCAGGGTAACCTAGCAATTCCGCATCCGTGTGTATACCTCATATGCTTGCACGCGCTCAGCAGAAAACATGTACATGGATGTTCGTAGCAGCTCCTAAGCCAGAGACAAAGGACTGTTTTGAAATGGAGTTACAAATGAAATGAGCCACAGCTACGTGCCGTCAGGGTAAGCTTCACAGACATGTTAAGTGAGAGAAGCAAAACACAACACGCTGATTGCATTTACTTGATGTCCAAGAGCAGACAAAGCTAACCTGTGCTGTTGGAAGTCCGGACAGTGGCTCCCCTGGTGGGGCTAGCAATGCCTGAGGGTTGATGGGAGGGAGGTTCCTGGGGTGCAGGGATGTTTTATCTGAATCTGGATGGTGCCTGTATTTGTGCTGAGAGGAGATTATACGTCTAGCTGTACACTTAAGGTTTGTGCATTTTATTATATGTATGCTGTACGTCAATAAAAAAAGCAAAGACATTAGGGTTCGCCCGAGTGTTAACACATTGCATTTTAATTTGTAAGACATGACTTTGGAATTATTTAAAAAGTGTGCTTTAGTTGTGAAGACATTCTGAACCCAAACCTCTTCGTGGGATATTTTTAAATGTGAAAAGGTTTCATGTACAGAGAGCTTTTCTTTGCTGGCTGGGACCTGATTGGCCTCCTAGCTTCTCAGGGCTGAGAGGGCCTGCGCCTCGTACAGGATCCCCGGCTTCTGCCGGATTGACCAGCAGGGGTCAGTGTTGTCCTAAAGCCCGAGGCCTTGCCGGTGGTGGGTTGACTTTTTCTTCCCAGTTCAGCGAAGTCATCCTGGTTTTTTCTCTCACTTCACATCTCTAGGCGGCATAATCTGAGAGAGAGAGAGAGAGAGAGAGAGAGAGAGAGAGAGA
>NW_006399761.1:25932249-25938281 GCF_000299155.1 Elephantulus edwardii | reverse complement strand
AGAGACACAGATACAGAGACAGAGATAGACAGAGAGAAAGAGATGGACAGACAGAGGCAGAGAGACAGAGACAGAAAGAGAGGCAGAGTGGCAGGGAGAGAGATAGTGAAAGCAATGAAGATAGAGACAAAAGGACGCAGAGACAGAGATGGAGATGGAGATAGAGACAAAGAGACACAGACAGAAATAGAGATAAAAAGAGACAGAGAAACAGAGATACAAACAGATACAGAGAGAGACAGAGACAAACACAGAAAGAGAAAGACGGAGAGGGAGCAGGAGTGGGAGTGTGGGTGGGGAGAGACAGACCGAAAGAATCAGGTTCCTCCTCTCTAGTTCTTCTCACCGCCTGGATCTATATAAAGGGAGGCCACCAAGTCTCATGTGTACAGATACACTCTCCTATTCTCCTTTCTCAAACAATTTCAAAGGCAATAAGAGAAAGAGAGAGAGAGAGAGAGATATCCACAGGTTTTGTCATTCTCTCCCCATTCAGCGGTCACCTCCCCTCCATCCTGCCCAGACAACATGGGTCATGAGTGTGACCACTTTTTCAAGCCCTCCACCTCTTTGACCATACCTGCCTCCCCTAATAATCTGTTAGGGATTTCCCATGGCATTTGGGATGAGCGATAAAGCCCAGAGTGAAGCCCCCAAAGTCCGCCATGGGACACCCCTGGGTTGGGACCTTTCCCATCTTTACTTTTCTCTGTCCTTCAGTCCTACCATTTCTTCCTCTTTGGCTTGAGCTGTTGGTGCTTATATCTACATAACTATAGTATTAACAGGTCTTCTTGGTAGGCATGTGAATAGTATCCTATCACTCATAACATTGTACTTAAGGATAGAACTTGAAACTTTTTTTAACTGTGAATGAATAACCATTCTTCCTTCCTCTGTTTTTCATTCTTGGTGTAGTATATCATGTGTTTATCTGATTCAAGGTGGCCAATGTGGTCCATCCTATCTCACAAATGCCTAGAACATCAATGTTCATGCGTTCCATTTTATTTTTTACAACTTCTAATTTTCCTACATTCATATAACACATATGCAACGTTCTAATTATTTATTCAATCATTTATTCGTTGTAAATATCTGTGTGTGTGTGTGTGTGTGTGTGTGTGTGTGTGTGTGTGTTCAAATTGGATCTGACTGGTACAGGAGGAGGTTGCCTCTCCTTCTCCAGCAGAGTATCTGGTGAATTCGAACCACATACCTCTGGGATTGCAGTGTAGCTTCTTGCCACTAGGTCACCAGAGCTCCCGGTAAATATCTTTAAAAAAACAAAACAAAACACAAATTGCAACTCTACACATGGACCTCACTTTAGGGACTACACAAGAATCAGATTGACTGCATCTGTGGAAGGAATCACTGGAGAAGCTCAATATCAGTAGTCAATACCAGGCCAGGTGCCGACCGTGGAGCAGACCATCAATTATTCATGTACAAGTTCAAATTGAGACCGAAGGAAAAAAAAAAGCCCACAAGAACAAAAATAGGACCTTGAGTGTATCCCAGCTGAATTTAAAAATAATTTTAAGAATAGATTTCAGGCATTGAATACTAATGGTTGAAGATGAGGTGCATTGTGGGATGACATCAAAGAAATAATCCGTGAAGAGAGCAAAATGTCCCTACAAATACAGAGAAAGAAAAACCCAAAATAGATGTCAGAAGACACTGAAAATTACACTAGAGTGCCAAGAAGTCAAAACAAAGGGAAGAGATGCTGACATAAAAGAGCTGAACAGAAGCTATCAAAGGACACCTTGAGAAGACAAAGCAAAGTAGTACGATGGGATGTGCAGAGAGCTGGAATTGGACAATAAGAAGGGAAGAACTCACTTGGTATTTCTCAAGATGAAATAATGGAAAAAACGTGAGTTACAATACTGAGAGTTGTTACAGCAAAATATTGAATGAATTAAAAGAAGATGGAAGGAATACATAGAGACGTTGCACCAAAAAGAATTGGTTGACACTGAAATATTTCAGGAAGTAGGAAATGATCGAAAGTTAATGGTGGTGAAAAAAGAAGGTCAAGCTGCACAGAAGCCACTGACAAAAGGAAAGCCCCAGGAGCCAGTGGGACCTCAACTGATGTTTCAACTAATAGATGCAACCTTGGACATATGGACCAGTCTGTGCCGGGAAATTTGGAGGATAGCCACCAGGCCAACAGGTGATCCATATTTTTTCCCATTCCTAAGAAGAGTGCTTTTAAAAAATGTGGAAGTTACCAAACAATACTATTAATATTAAATGCAAGCAAAATATTGCTGAAGATCATCCCAAAATAGCTAGAGAACAGCCAGAAGTTTAAGCTGGATTTAGAAAAAGTCATGCACCAATGATATCATTGCTGAGGTCAGATGGGTACTGGATGAAAGCAGAAAATACCAGAAGACTGTATATTTATGCTTTATTGACTTCTCAAAGTCATTGACTCTATTGATCATAATAAATGATGGCTAACATTGAGAAGAACAGGGATCCCAGAATTCTTAATTCTGCTCATGTGAAACCTAGATTAAAAGGCTGTTGTATGAACAGAGCAAGGGAACCTTACGTTTTAAAATCAAGAAAGGTGTGTGTCAGGATTGTATCCTTTCTCTATCCCTATTCAATCTGTATGTTGAGCAAATGATTCGAGAAGCTGGACTCCATAGAGAAGAATGTAGCATTGAGATTGAAGCAAGACTCATCAACAATTCACATTATGCAGATGACACAATCTTGCTCGCTGAAAGTGAAGAAGACTTGAAGCACTTGCTGCAGAAAATCAAAGACCACAGTCTTCAATATGGATTATGTATCAATATTAAGAAAACAAAAATTCTTACTGCTGCACTGATAGACAACATCATGATGTTGTTTTTGTTGTGTACCATAGAGTCAGGTATATTTAATGCCAGCTGGATTCGATCTCTGGAGGCACGGTAGGTTTGAGGGCTCTGAGCACGTGTGGTGGTTCTTTGGGGCCCACGAGGGGGTTGACAGAGTGGATTTGCTAGATGAATGGGGGTGTGGGGCAGGGAGTTTCCCAGCAATTGGGTGTGCTGGGCTGCTAAGACACTGTAGGGTCCTCGGTCCTGCGGCCCTCAGGCCAGTCTTTCATTGTTTTTGTTCAGACATAGAGGTTGTATAGCCCTGGTGTACAAGTTGCCATACAGCAGTCACTTGTGGTTGCTATGAGGCTGAACAATGTGACACTGATGTGTCAAATGCATTAATGGCTGGTTACCCAATGTGGACAGAGAGTGGGGTGGAGTTCCCCCCCATGAAAAGAAGCTTGGAAGGAGGAGTGGCATTCACTTCCTGGAGAGAGGATGAAAGGCACCCAAGCGTCAAGGGTCGTTATGAGTCGCCCATGACTCAAAGGCACTTAACTACAACAACAACAACCATAGAGAGAGACCAATTCAGAGCTGAACCTGCGGCACATTTTCAGAGGCAGTTAATCACACAGGAGGAGACTGCCTATCCTTCTCCCACAACATCATGATACATGAATAAAAAATTAATACTGTCCCTCATTGGTGGGAGTTTTTCTTTTGCTTTTCAAGGAGAGGAGCAAAGGGGGGGAAGGGGGGAGGGGTTTGTGGTGAGGGGTGCAACAGTGAATGAATGGAATTCCAAAATCTCTGTAGATTTTCATTGAAATGAAAAATAAACAAACTAAATTTAAAAAAAGACAATTTAGAAACTATGAACATCATTCATTATAAATTCTTATCAGAAACACTATACTTTTATAGTGTTTTCTTTTATACTGCCTTAAGTTGTCTCTTTATGGAAAAAATATTATTATATTTTATTAAATCATTGTTCCTTAAAAAAAATTAATACTGTCAACAAATTCATTTTGCTTGGATCCATGATCAGTATCATTGGTACCAGCAGTTGGGAAATCAGGAGATACATATTGCATAGGGAAAGTCTGCAGTTAGAAACTGCTCCACATTATTGAGGAGTAATAATGTCCTTTTGAGGACTAGGGTGTGCCTGAGTCAGGCCATGGTCTTTTCAATCACATCTTTTGCATCTGAGAGCTGTCCAATGAATAAGGATGACAGAAGAACTGATGCCTTTGAGTCACAATTGGAGAAGAGTATTGAGTATCCCCATGGACTTCCAAATGGACAAAGGATATGTTTTGGAGAAAGTACAGAGTGCTCCTTTTTTCCCCTCGTGACTATGGTGTTTTGTACTAAGAAAACCTATAGTTCGAGATCTCTCCAAATTATTGAGGAGTAATGATGTCAATTTGAGGACCAAGGTGTGTCTGCTTGAAGTCATGGTCTTTCAGCTCACTTGTGCTTAGCCGTACATGTTCATATCCTTGAAGATGTATCATGGAAGTGTTGCAGCCTAGAAGATACAAATTTAACTAACAAGTTAAAAGTGCATGAGTCAAAAATTGAAAAGCAATAATATTCTGAGTAGAGGTTCTAATAGTGGCACAAATCAAGTTACAGAGGTAAGGTGGTTCCATTGCCATCCTTACTCTAACTTAATTCTTTTTTTTAAATTTAAATTTGATATTAATTTCAGTGAAAATTTACAGAGGCTTTGGATTTCCATTCATTCATTGTTGAGAGCTGGACAATGAATAAGGATGACAGAAGAATTGATGCCTTTGAGCCGTGGTATTGGAGAAGAACACTGAACATCCCATGGACAGCCAAAAGAACAAACAAATGTGTCTTGGAGAGGGTGTAGCCAGTGTGTTCTTTAGAGGCAAAGATGATGAGGCTTTGCCTCACATATTTCTGGCATGTTGCTAGGAGGGGCTGTTCCTTGGAGAGGGACATGATGCTCAGAGAGGTAGAGGATCCATGAAGGCAAGGAAGACCCAGTGGATGGACAGAGTGACCATCCTAATGGGCTCTAATGTGTGAGGATGGCACAGGACAGGACAGGGTTCAGATCTGTTGTTCATGGGTTCTCTGTGGGTCATACTTGACTCAACAGCACCTAACAACAACAACAACAACGTTGTTGTTGTTAAGTGTCCTTGAGTTGTAGCGATCTTATGAATGAAAGTCCTCAACACTTATGTGACTTTCATTCTTTCTCCAGGTTCATAGGGTTTCTGGAGGCAAGCTATTACGAAAGTGGATGCCACTCCTGCTTCCACCCTTGTTTTAATCGGGGAGCTCCACCAACACTGTCTGCCATGGGTAACTATTAACGCATTTAACACATCAGTGTCCCAGTGTTTAGCTTCACAGCAACCACAAGTTACCTCTGTACGACAAGTGGACACACCAGGGCTATACCACGCATTAGAGTGTTTGAACAAAGACAATGAAAAACAGGCCTGAGGGCCGTGGATTAGAAGTCACCCATCTTTGGCTTGGTAGCATCACTTTTTCTCCACTAGGCCGACTGATCTCTCTCTACGTTGGTGTGATTGGAGTAAAGTGCCATCGAGTCGTATGTGACTCATAGCACCGCTATGAATGAAAGTCGTCAATACTTGTGTGACTTTCATCCTTTCTCGAGGTCAAAATGTTGACAGCAGGAGACAGTCAGGACAGCTCCTGAAATGTGCTCGCAGACACCTCGGCCTTCAGCCTTGTGGTTTTAGGCCAGTGTTACAAAGCTCTCAGTTCTGCCAATCATGGCATCTCCTCCTCAGTCCTCCAGTAAACTTGGGTGAGGGCACCCAGCTCTGTTTCCATGGGGCAGTAGCCCCAAGGTCAGCTCTCCTTCATGTCAGCTCTGTCTTGGTAGGTTCTATAAATCCATTCAAAGGTAAATCTCATCAGAGTACTGGATAGGACTTAATCTTTCCCCTAAATTAAGTCCCAACCCCCACTACCAAATTCTGCTTTTAACAAGCTTATCTCCAGGGCAAATCTATCCTTTTAGTACTTCTAATCAAATGCTAGCCAAAAGCAGAATTACACACTTTCTAAATCTACACTAGCTGATATTCATTTATATTATATGTGTGTGTGTATACATATACGCACATATATCCACTTCCTAAACAACTTGCCTCCAGAAACTCTATGAAC
>NW_006399761.1:25916974-25930259 GCF_000299155.1 Elephantulus edwardii | reverse complement strand
GATTGGCACAGGACAGAGCAGAGTTTAGGGCTGTTGTACATAGGGTCGCTATGAGTCGCAAGCGACTCGACGGCACATAACATCAACAACAATGTATATATGCACTAAACAACATATATACACACATATATATTCATTTATAGTATATATTTTTCCTCCATTTTTTATTGGTTTGCATATTTACATGCACCGTATTTCATTCAGGTTGTTGTTGTTGTTGCTGTTAAGTGCTGTCAAGTTGTAGATGACTCATAGCAAGCCTAAGAATGAAAAACTTGAACAGGTATAACTTTCATCATTTCTCTAAGTGCATAGAGTTTCCAGAGGCAAGCTATTTTGGAAGTGGATGGCACTCCTGCTTCCAAGCTTCTTTTAATTTGGGAGCCCCACCAAACGTTGTCCACCATGGGAAACCAATATCACATTTGACACATCAGTGTCACAGACCGGTGCTATACCACTTAGAAGCATGTTTAACTGGCCCTTCGGCGCACATGCCTTTTTAAATGTGAGGCCAAATCCAATCAGCTAACACCCAATTGTGAGCAACAGTCTACACCCAAGCCTCAACCAAAACAGAAAACACACTTTTGTATAACCCAGCTGCTCCACTCATCGTCCCAAACTAGAAAGAAGCCCCAAAGTGGTGACTAAATGCCTTTTTAAATACAAGGCCAAATCAAATCAGCTCACACCCAATTGCAAACAAACAGTCCACACCCAGGCCTCAACCAAAACAGAAAAAACACCTTGTAGAGCCCAGCTGCTCCATTCATCTTCCCAATATCTTCAGCTATATTGTGTTTTATATAAGCTTTCATATACATTGTATTTTGTGTAATTAATTACTATTGACCTATGCCTATTTTCACCCACCTTTTCAAGTCCTCATTGAATTTTTCCTATTTCTTTATCTCTGTCCTGCCCACTTACTTCTGATATCATACTGATTGTCTCTCCTTCTCCTTTTTCTGATCTCCTTCTCCAGTTCCCCTTTTGAACATTTATACACATCTTGCTCAATTTTCCTTCTGTTTTTACAGTAATGGTTTTATGTCATATTTATCCTCAAAGACCGAGTTAATGGACTCAACATAACACTCTGTAGACTCTCCCATGTTATATTTTACAAAATTGTTGCTCCTGAGTGCTGCATAGTATTCTATTATATGAATGTACGACAATTTCTCAACCCGTTCATTTGTTGATGGTCACTTGGCTGTTCCATTTTCTTCCTATTGTAGAGAATACTACTATGAACATAGGAATACATATCTCAGTTCTGATTTCCTTGGGGTCTACTCCTGGTGGTGGAATAGTTGGGTCTCATATGGGATTTCTATGTTCAGGTTTTTAAGGAAATGCAAAACTGTCTTCCATAAAATTTTACTGCCTCACCAATAGTGCATAAGAGTTCCAATCTCCCCACATCTTCTCCAACATTTATCACTTGCTGTCCTGTTAGACTTTGCTACTGCTACTGGGACGAGATGGTATCTCATGGTGGTTTTGATTTTCATCTCTTTCATTACAGTGATTTTTAACATTTCTCCACAAGTTTTTATAGCCATTTCTATGTCCCCTTTGTGAAGAGTCTTTTGGTATCTTTTGCCCATTTTGTAATTAGGTTTTCAGTCTTTTTCTTGTGGAGGCCCAGTAAGTATCCTTTAAGTTTCATTATGAGACCCTTTTCTTAAATATTATTGCCAAATATTTTTTTCAGACCCTGGGCTTTCTGTTCACTTTACTGGAAAAGTTTTTTACTCATGTGGGGATTTTATTTTTAAAAGGTCTTAGCCATCAATTTTATCATCTCCTTGTTGAGCACGTTTGGCTATGTTTTCAAGCCTTTTTGTGTTGTAGGCTAAGGCTTCTAAATTTGTTCCTATTTTGTCTTTTATGATCTTTATGGTGTGGGTTTTACCATTAGGTCTCTGATCCACTTTGAGTTGGGTTTTGTATATAGTGTGAGATGTAGATCCTGTTTCTGATTTCTGTGTGTGGATACTCAATTTCGCCAATACCATTTGTTAAAAAAGCTGACATTTCCTATTTAATAGATTGTGTTTCTTTGTCAAATATAATTTTCAACAAATGATGCTGGTATGAGTTGACTGTAGGTAAGTGAGTTAATTTCTGGGTCCTTGATTCTGTTCCATTGGTATGTGTGTCTTTCATTGTACCAGTGCCATGCTGTTGTGATTACTATGCTATGTTGTAGATTTTGAGATCAGGGAGTGAGATGCCTCCTACATTTTGTCCTCCACCCCCCACAGCCCCCCGCCCCCGAACAGCTTTGTTTGTTGTTCTGGGTCTCTTTTCTTGCCAAATGAAACCGAGACTTTCCTTTTCTAACTCTGTGAAGAATGAATTTATTATAGTTGTTTTTGACTGGATTGTAATTTTCACAACCTTCAGTCTTCTTATCTATGAACAGGGAATATTTCCCGTTTAGTTAGGTCTTTTATTGTTTCTTTTTGTTTGTTTGTTTGCTTATATTGTTAAAAGCTTTATTCAACTTGACTATGATCATTGTGAAAATTGTGTGAATTCCTCTCTAAATCATACCATCAGTCCCCATCACGTGTGTGGAAGGTGAACATGAACTGGGACCTCTCTCTCATATCCTTAAGCTGCTGCTTCTAAATGCCGAGCCCCAGGGCCCTTTCTCATGTGAGCCAGAGCTCCCTCTTGTGAAGGTTCCAGGTTACACTCATGACCAACAGGTAGGTCCCTCACGTGGCCATTTAGAGCAAGGCCTAAATGCAGCTCTGGATCTGAACCAGGAATGCATGGATAATTCCTGTTTTAACCAGGTTATGGGGGACAGGATTTGAAATGGCCAGAACTAAGTTTTCACACCAGTGTTTAGAGTGTATACAGATATATTTCCATATTGTTGTTCGTTGTTGTTACCATTGAGTTGGAAGTGACTCATAGCTAACTCTCCAGTAGGTTTTAAGAGGCAGTAAATTGCACAAGAGGTGCAATTAGTGGATTTGAACTGCATGCCTTTGGGTTAGCAGCTCAATTTCTTAACACTAAGCCACCATATACTCTCATAAGTCAGAACAAAAGATGTCAACAGATCCAAAGCTAATGGTTGTAGGGGGAAATGATGTCCTATATGGGTGAGGTAATGAGACTACACACCTATGACCTGGAATATGCATGAGAGGGAAGAGATGAAGAGAGGCCCTCTTTCCGTCCTAGCAGCAATTGAGTTCATGGGCAGATGTCCAAAGCTGCTCTTTCACAGCTGACCTTACACAACCAGCTTTGTACTAAAATGTTTTAGGGAACCAAGTATTACATAGAGCTCTGTTTCATCCATAGTATTTTCTCATATCATATTCTTTATAAAGCCGCATCAAACCAAACCAAATATTAAATATTCTTATCTCAATGACACATTTTAGATCACTGGTGTGGAGTAATATAGAACTTCCTTTGCAAACATCTCAGGAAGATAAGGCAGAATTAGAGCCGCTGGGAAGGTCAGGCATAATGGTTAGCCAAAGTTCAATCTTTCTTCCCTCACAAGATACCTACGAAGGCATTTTTGTTTTAAGCTTAAATATACACTTAAATTAACACTTCAAAAGATCAATTGATACAAGTATTATAACTGATCAGACAACTGGAGAAATATCCTCAAATCCCCAGTGTCCATTGACTCACTTCACACCTGGTCCTTAAGAAGTAGGTAAGTGTCAGTTCTCATTGCAACAAGGATCCCCAATGAGTCTGAGCTGTTGAAGATTTTTCCATTCTTGGAGCTTTGCCTGGAATGTGTACAATATTATTAAACCCACTTGGGACATTTTAGGTGGGCAAGTTCTCCAACTTTTCTCTTCTTGCAAGTGAAGCAAAGACTTTGTGTAATGATGTTATACGACAAAACAGATTTTCATGATAGTCTAGCTGTTCTCCCTGTGAAGTTGATACTGGGTCTATCCCTTGACATGTAACAGGGACATCTATTGGAATAGTTATGATAAGTTCCTTCTATAACAGCCTAGTGCAGAAGGGGAAGGACAGACCCCTTGACTCCACTTGGTAAGTAAATGACAGCAAGTTGCACAGTGAGTTTCTCTACAAGGGCACCATGAGAAAGACAGCAAAATCTCTCTGCAGTCCATCTGCCTGGCACTTCCTTCCATAGTAAGCCTTTAGGTGCTCAGAAAGGCTGAACAGGAAGTGCTGGATATCAGTAAGCATTTTGCAGCTATCTGTTCTGGAGGAATGAAGACAGGAGCCGAATGGTGATGTATAAAAAGCAGTTTCTGTATGACAAGGCCCACAAATTAGGAATCTAAAAAATTCCCCTCAAAAGTGTTGATGTGGAAACAAACTCCTTGGCTGGCCCGTTTACCACTGAGCCCTGTGAAACGATGTGCCTGCAGAACCAGACTCCGCACAAGAAGCAGGTGCTTTAAGCCTGGCTTGCTCTTGCTTCACATCCATCTCTTGGTGTGTGAATCTTGATCCTGGGTGTACTTCCTCCTGCTGTGCATGCTGTGGCTTTTCAAATTGTTTACAAGATCTGTTCATCCAAACCCCTTTTCCAAGTGAGCTACAGTATCTTGTTTAGTTCTGCCATCTTGGTGTAAAGTATTCGCGGGCTGTATCTCCTCAGATTTCTAGGAGTCTCCTTATGAAACTGTCCAGGCAAATGGAATTAAGGATCTAGATTTCCCTGCTTTCTCTTATTTCTTGTCTTGCTCAGCCAAGCCACGGGTGATAGCTCTCACCTTCCTTGCCTTCAAAACCAGCCCAACAGCTCTTATTGTTTCTTTCTTTTCAATTTTTTTTTATAAAATTTTTTTTTTGTCCATGTACCATCAAATCAGAACTGACTGGTACAGGAGGAGATTGGCCCTCCTTCTCCAGCAGAGCATCTGGTGGATTCACTCTTATTGTTTCTTGTAGTTGTGTTTTGTAGTTTTCTTTATCACGGTCTTTTGTGACTCTAGTCAGGATAATACCTAAGTATTTAGTCTGGTTATTGTACATAGTATTGTTTTTCTAGTTTCCCTTTCCTTGATTCCTTTGTTGTTGTAGAGAAATTCACCTGACTTTTGTATGTTGATCTTATATCCTGCCACTCTACTAAATTGATATAGTAGGTCTAATATTTTTGTTGTTGTGTTTTTGAGTCTTTGGGATTCTCTGTGTTCGCTATTATCATCTGCATGTATTGACTCCTGTGCTGGGACTGGAAGAGCAGAGCCAGCAGCAAAGACAGCAGACTGTCTTAAAGAACAGAGTTCTCCTTGGAGGCAAAGATGACAAAGCTTCATCTCACATACTTCGGACATGTTGTTAGGAGAGACAATTTCTGAGAGAGATACATCACATTTGGGAAGGTGGAGGGTCAGCGAAAGAAAGGAAGACTCTCAACCAGATGAACTGACACAGTGACTGCTGCAATGGTCTAAAGTATGTCAGAAATGATGAGGATGGCGCAGGATAGGACAGGGTTTGGATCTGCTGTTCATAATATTGCTGTGAGTCTTATTTGACAGTAACTAACACAAAACCAGCTTCCTCTATAGTTTTTCCTCTTCTCTGGGCTTTTTCTTTTTCCATGTGAAATGTCAGTTGTTCTAGCACCATTTGTTGAAGTGGCTGTTCTTTTCCCATTGAGTGGACTTAACCTCCTTGCTGAAAACCAATTGACCAGAGATGGATGAGTTTATTTCTGAACTTTCGATTCTGTTCCTTATGTGTATCATTACACCAGTCTCAGATGGTTTGGAGTTCGAGTAGAAGTCTTTTGAGAAGAGTGATTATATTTCACATGCCTCTGTAAATTCCATGCCTTTCTCAAGGACGGCTGGCGCACCCTTCTGGTAACACTGGCTTTCTACTTTCTTGAATTCATTTTGTACTTATCTGCAGACACAGCACAGCTGTCTCTGAGCAGCCAAAACCCCAAAGTGTAGTATGATGTGACAATTCCCATGATTATACCACCTAAGATGTGATAGATGGTTAGGAGCAGACTTCAAGGCTCCTGTCCCTATCAGTTCCCTGTTTCACAGTCGATTTTTCCTGTTCTTCCCTGGAAGAGTATAACCAAAATAACTTTTATTTGTGTCCTCAAACCCCTTTTATTATGGACTATGTTATGAACTATAATTTGCCTCAGAAAAACCCTCACTGCTGTCTGGTTTGAACCAATCATAGCTGAGGCCTTACGCCCCACCCCCCTCAGAAGGTTTTTGAGACTGTAACACAGAAGGGAAATGCCTATATTTCTATATTTTTTCCAAGGAGTCCAGCAAATGAACAGCCCACTAATGCATTGAGTTAATAGCATAATCACCACCCCACAGGATGGGAGAAAATTAGAGAGCAGAATGCAAAGAAGAGATAGGATCATTCTCTCTATGATAGTATTCTAAAGAAGGATATTAACATGAGGGAAAAAAAAACCCTCCATGCCATTTGAGAAATCCCTTCATATCATATAAAGTGATCACATAAACCTAAAAAGAGAAGTAAAAAATGATGACATTTTGTTTCATTTACTTACACTAAGTAAAGGAAAAGAACCACATAACCATAAAGATTCTATCTAACATCAGTAAAAATGCAGAGACAGCAGAAGCCAAACTAGATGAGTTGGCATTCATTTCTGAAAATGAAACACATACATCAAAAGACTTCTCCAAAAAATAAAAAGACAGCTACATATTAGGACAAAACTTTTGGCAATGAGATATCTGACAGGTGATTAATCTCTGAAAAGAAAACATCAGTATTTTAATAACAAAGAGACAAGCAATACAATAAAAAATGGGCAAAGGCCATGAACTGATACTTCCCCAAGGACTTTGCTCCAGATCCGAGAGCCTTTCTCCACAGCCAGCACTTTGAATTTGGTCCTCTAGCCTCTTAAACTAGGGAGTGCTGGTGGCTTTTTGGTAAGAAGTCTTGCTGCTAATCCAATGGCATAAGATTCCAATCCACCACAGGAGAAAGATGAACAACTTTCTCCTGGCTTTTTGCCTCTGAAAACTTGCTAGAAGATCAGCTACAAATCAATGCCAAATCAATGCTACATAACAATAACCACAACAATAGCCTCTAAGATAATAGAATTCTATTTATTAAAGGTACACGTATGTAGTCTGTATTACAGATGCGTTAGAAAACTAAGACAATAGTCTATGCAAATAATGTTCTATATTCTAAATTTGTGTGAGGAACTAGACTCTTAAAAGCTTGTGAGTAGCTATCTTAATACACCACTTTTGACCTTTTCTCTTCCAGAGCAAAGAAGAGTGAAGAAAATCAGACTCCAAAAAAACAATTCGTTCAAAGGACCACAGGAAATACAACTTCCACTAGACCAAGACAAATATAATTAGATGGGACACTCTGACTGAGATCCTCATAGAAAGTGCTGGACAGAGTAAAAGAAAAGTATAGAAAAAAAGTACAAACAAAAAGAAAAGATATCCATTTTACTGATCTGATATTGACTAGAGGAACTCCCCAGGCTGTGATCCTTAGATGTCCTTCAGGTCCTGGAGACCACCTCTCAGACCACCTGATGAAGTGAAAAAAAAAAAACAAACCCAAACAAACCAAAAACCTATGAAGAGCAGTCTCCTCCACATGATCAACCAGGCAATGCAAAACAGGCAGTAATTGCCCCAAATCAAAGTTCTGATGTGGGGAGACAAAGGAAAGAAGGAGAGATGGGAGTGAGGAAACGAGGGAGAGGGTGGGAAGGACACCTCTACATGACAGAATTATACTAGTGACACATAAAAATAGTGTGACAGGCATGGGAGTGGCTACATCTGATCTCAACTATTTATTTCTCTCTTTTTTTTTTTTAAATTGTGGTCTTAAGCAGTATTTGTCATTTTGTGACTGAGATATTTCACTCAGAATGTCTTCCAGACTCTTCCATGTTGTGTAGTGTTTTACGAGAGTATTGTTTTCCATCGCTGTGTAATATTCCATTGTGTGGAAGTACCACAGTTTCTCTAGCCATTTGTTGATGGGCACTTGGGCTCTTTCCAGGTCTTTGCTATTGTGAACAATACTGCAATAAACATGGGTGTGCATACGTCTGTTTGTGTCACAGCTCTGGTTTCTTTGGGATATTTTCCCAGTAGTGTGACAGCTGGGTTAAATGATATTTCTATTTTCAACATCTCGAAGAAGCGCCAGACATCCTCCCATAGCGATTGTCGCATTTTACAGCCCCACCATGACTTCCACTAACTTCACACGGGGAAATGATCGCTTGCCAGCAGCACAAAGCTGATTACAAAGAGGTCAGACACACCACCTGTGCTCCACACTCTCTGTTAATGATTTTATCACCAACTGTCTGTCCCTTTTAAGACTCTTACTGCTTCTCCGCTGCGTTTGAGCATTCCTTGCAGTAGCTGCACAGAAATTATAGGCAATCTTGAAAAAGAAGAGGTATATTATGGGAGTAACAGATTACAATTTAGGTCAGAAATAGTCAGGAGACAATTTGCAGTTAAGACAGCCTCTTCACAACCGTGCTGAAAGGCAAGCCCTGCTCTGACCTTTGGTCTCGTGATTTTGGCCTCTACCCTGCTCAGCAGAGTGTTACAACACCCCCTGCCAGCCATGTGCCACTGTCATTCTTCCAGGAAGTCTAGACCGAAGGCGCTCAGCTCTCACTTTGTGGGTCAGTAGATCTGGCCGGCCTGGCAAGTGCCCAAGGGCATCTGCTTTGGCAGTGAGTTCTCAGCTTTCTCAATCTCAATCTCAATCTCTTCACCATCCATCCTGATGCTGCCAATTGGTGCAGTGGCGAGAACCTTTGTCTTCTTGACATTGAGCCTCAATCCATACTGTAGGCTGCAGTCCTTGACCCTCTGCAGCAGGCGCTTCAGGTCCTCTTCAGTTTCAGCAAGCAGGGTTGTGCATCCGCATAATGCAGGTTGTTGATAAATCGTCCACCAGTCTTGACCCCACATTTCTCCTCAAAGAGCCCAGCCTCCCGGATAATCTGTTCTGCATATAGGTTGAAAAGGTATGGAGATAGAATGCATCCCTGGCGTACGCCCTTCCCAATTTTGAACCATGCAGTGTTCCCTTGCTCTGTTCTGACAACTGCCTCCTGGTCCAAGTATAAGTTTCGCATTAGAACGATCAAGTGTTCTGGGATTCCCATTCTTCTCAGAGTCAGCCATAGCTTGTTATGATCTACACAGTCAAATGCCTTTGCATAGTCAATGAAACACAGATAGACATTCCTCTGGTATTCCTTGTTTTCAGCCAATCTCAGAAGAGATTGAGATTGTACAAAGCTTTAGTTTGCTTGGCTCCATAGTCAACAGTCTTGGCACCAGCAGCCAGGAAATTAAAAGGTGCATTGCCATGGGAAAGTCTGCTGTTAGGGACCTCTCCAAAGTACTGAAGAGCAATGGTGTCTCTCTGGAGACTAAGATGCGTCTGATACAGGCTTTGGTCTTCCCAATCACTTGTTATGCATCAGAGAGTTGGACAATGACCAAGGAGGATAGAAGAATTGATGCCTTTGAGCTGTGGTGCTGGAGAAGAGTATTGAGAATACCATGGACTGCTAGGAAAACAAACAGATTTGTCCTAGAAAGGGTTAAACCGGGTGGCTCCTTGGAGGCAAGGATTCTGAGGCTCCGTCTAACATACTTTGGACCGGTCCTTGGAGAGGGACATCATGCTTGGGAGGGTGGAGGGACGGCACAGGAGGGGAAGGCCCTCTATGAGGTGGATTGATTCAGTGACTGGGATAATTGGGATGGGAATGTCAGAGACGGTGCTATTGGCACAGGACAGTGCGGAGTTTAGGGCTGTTGTACATAGGGTCGCTATGAGTCGTAGGTGACTCAACGGCACATAACAACAACAACAACAACAACACTCAGCTTTCTCATTGTGTGGGCTGAGTACCCCTCGTTCTGTCTCACACTGGCCTCTGGTTTTCTGTCCCCACCACTGTCCCCACTGTGGCCATGTGGCCTGCCATATCATTTTGTGCTATCTCTCTTTCTCTGGTTCATGTGAGAATCTCAGGTTCAGAGTACAAGCCACACCCCCTGGTTCTTCTGTTTGGTAATGAGATTCCTGTTTTCTGCCTCTGGACCTGCTCAATCAGTTTAAACCCTGGAAGGATGGCAAAATGGACCAATCCTTCTATTGTTGTTGAGTCAAAATGACCAATAGCTGACCCTCTGGTGGGTTCCCATCCCCGCCAGGCAGTTAATAGGAGGGGAAGAGATTACATATCTTGTTTTCATGGTCCTACCCAGCCCTGTGGTGAAAGTAAAAAAGGCAATGACTTTAAAAAAAAATCCATATTAAATGATCCACTACAGCACAGAAACTCAGTTCAGAAGGCAGAAAGACTAATGGAAACGTGGATCCGAGAGAGGAAGCAGGTAAAGAGCTATTACAGTCAAGGGATTACAACCAATGATGTGACGACGAAAGATGTGTCTAGAGTGCTGAATGGGAAACTTATTTGTCCTGCAAACATTCAGCTAAACTACACCAAAATGTTCAAAAACAAACAAACAAAAATTCTGTTTAATATAATTATTGTCATCTCCGGTAGTTAATTAACTTGTGAAATTAAGCATTTAAACTTCCGAAATATGCTGTTGTTGTTATGTGCTGTCGAGTCACCTATGACTAGTAGCGACCCCTCTGTACTGTAACTCTGAAGCCTGTCCTGTCCTGACCCAGGTTCACTGACTCTGACACACCTACCCCCATGATCCCAGTTACTGTATCAATGCATTTCATCTGGGGTCTTCCTCTCCTGCCCTGTCCCTCCACCCTTCTGAGCATGATGTCTTTCTCCAAGGACCATCCCTCCTGGCCACATGCCTAAAGTATGTGAGACGAAGCTTCAAAATCCTAGCCTCCAAGGAGAAACTTGATTTCACTCTCTTCAACACAGAACTATTTGTTTTCTTGGCAGTCCATGGTATGGGCAAGACTCTTCTCCAGAACCACAATTCAAAGGCATCGATTCTTCTTCTGTCATCCATAGTCATTGTCCAGCTCTCTGATGCATAGCAAGTAATTGTGAAGACTATGGCCTAGATCAGGCAAACCTTGGTCTCTAAACTGACATCGCTGCTTCTTAACAATGTTGCTTGTGAACGTTGTCTTGAGAGGTCCCTGACAGCAAATTTTCCTAATGCAATTAGTCTTTTGATTTCCTGACTGCTGGTGCCAAGAGTGTTGATTGTGAAGCTGAGCAAACTATAATTATTAACAACCTCAGTCTCTTCTCCATCCATCATGGTGCTGCCAATTGATCCAGTGGTGAGAATCTTTGTCTTCATGATGTTAAGTTTCAATCCATACTGAAGACTACGACTACAGAGTCCTTGACCTTCTGCAGCAAGTGCTTCATGTCTTCCTCAGCTTCAGCAAGCAGGGTTGTGTAATTGGAGTGCAAACTTAAATGTAGTTCTCTGGATGACTAACACAGATGACTAAGAGGTTATAACATGTTAGAAGAGACCAGAGAGGTTTTCTTTAACTATTTATGATGTTGCCTCTCCCTCTCTGTTTCTCATCATCCATTAACATCTATTATGTGGTTACATGAGGTGAGGAATCTGCAGTAAAAATTTGTTAAAACTGCAGGAAATCACTCTTTCCCATTTCTTTTCTAGAATTTAGTAAACTATTAACACCTTAGAACAGACACTCTTCGTTTCAATGTTCAGGTCCCCAAAGTAACAAAGTCCAGCCTTCCAGTTTTGATTGAAAAGCTAGATTCCATCTTTTAAGTTTCTTTGGTGTCTCTTAAAAGTAAATTTTCAATTTTTTATTTTGGGGGTTTAAAAAGAACCAAAGCATATTCCAAAAATGACCAAAGAGGTTTATATTCATCAAAGAAAAATGAGTCAAGAGAATATAGAAATGACTTTAACTGGACTTTCTTCAATCATTGATACATTTTGCTTTATAGTATTAACTGTAATTGGTCAATGTCATTTATTCTCTTGTCAAGTCCTCCCTACACCTTCCCTTTCCCTTGGCCCTGTCAGTGCATCCACCCCCTAATCTCAGCTTCCTTCTCTCTCCTCTCACCTCTGTCAACACTTTATTATTGTGTCTATCTGTGTAAACTTTTCCTTAGCTTTCCGGCCAAACAGTTATGCATATCCTGTTGCAAACTGGTAATTGGACTACACAAAATAACTGATTGTCCATTCATTTTCCACTGCCTATTTTTTCTTTTGTCTATTCTAATAAAGTGTTCATTTTCTAGCCATTCATTTCCTACTTTTCCTCACTCTTGTAATCATTCTATTTTTATAATTGTGGTTGTATACAGTAGTTGTCCTTTCATGACTGTGTTCTATCACTCAGCATAATGTCCTCTAGACTTACTCATGTAAATAGCGTGTCATGAATCTTTATTCTTTTGTCTGTGAACACTTGGACTGTTTCCATTTGCTTTCAATTGTGAATACTGATGCAACGAACATGGGTGTACATACAACTGTTCATATCACAGCTTTTATTTCTTTAAGGTATACTCCCAGTAGTGGAATAGCTGAATCAAATGGTACCTCCAATTTCAGCTTTCTAAGGAAACACTTAACTAACTGCCTTCCACAGTGATTGCATCCTTTTACATTCCCACCACCAGTATATGAAATTTCTAATGTCTCCATATCTCAAGCAACATTTGTTATTTGCTATCCTGTTTTACTTTGTTATTGTTGCTGGGGTCAAGTGATATCTCATTGTTGCTTTGGTTTGCATTTTTCAAATAACTAAAGATTTTGAGCATTTCTTCATGTGTTTGTTATGCATCTGAGTGCCTTTTTTTGGTGAAGAGTCTTTGCGTACCTTCTGCCCATTTTGTAATTGGGTTGTTCACCTTTTTCTTGTTGAGATGCTAGAGTTGTCTATAAATTTCAGACGTGAATCCCCTAAGAAGTAGGTATGTCATTAATAAATATTTTCCCCCAGTCTGTAGACTTTTTTTTTTTTTTTTTACATTTTAGGGGAAGTTTTTGATTCACATAAGGATTTTATATTCTTTCTTTTTTCTTTTTTTCAAATTGAGATTTTATTTATTTTTTTTTATTTTATTATTTTTGTGTGCGTGTACCGTCAAATCAGATCTGACTGGTACAGGAGGAGATTGCCCCTCCTTCCCCGGCAGAGCATCTGGTGGATTCGAACCGTGCACCTCTGGGATTGTAGTTGCAGCTTCTTGCACTAGGCCACCAGAGCTCCCCTTCAAATTGAGATTTTTTTTTTTAATGAA
>NW_006399761.1:25914315-25915814 GCF_000299155.1 Elephantulus edwardii | reverse complement strand
TATTTATCCTCTCTTTTCTTAGTTTCTCCCTAACCCCTATGTCATTCCTGTTTTATAACAGTGGCATTATGCAGTATTTGTCTTTTTGCAACTAAGATATTTCACTCAGCATAATGTCCTCCATGGTCACCCATTTTGTATAATATTTCATGAGTTCTTTGTTTTTCAGTGCTGCATAATATTCCATTGTGTGAATATACTACAGCTTCTCTATCCATTCGTTTGTTGATGGACATTCATTTGTTGTCAATTTTATTCCATTGGCTTATGAGGATGAAATTAAAGTTGCACTAACGACAGTAGCAGAAAAAAAGAAAAAGAAAAAAAAAGCCTCGGGAATTGATGGAGTACAAATTGACATGTTTCAAATAACAGATGCAGCCTTAAACATGTTCACCAGTTTATGCCAGGAAATTTAGAAGACAGCTGCCTGACTGACTGCCTGGAAGGTGATCCAACAGAATGTGGAAATTATCATACAACATCAATATCACATGCAAGCAAAATGTTGCTGAAGTTCATCCCAAAACAGCTAGGACAGTTACATTGACAGAGAACCACTAGAAGTGCAAGCTGGATTTAGGAGATAGAGCACCAGAAATATCATTGCAGAAGTCAGATGAATCCTGAATGAGTGGAAATTATCATAAGAATGCTTGTTTGTTCCTTCGGGGACCCCTGTGGCTAGGGCTTCCCAGGCCCACTAGATCCTGGCCGGGGACCAGCGGGGCTTCTTCTGGGAGGATGGGCGTGGAGCGGTTGTTTGGCCTAAAGCAGCCTTTTCCCTAAATCTGCCCTGTCGCTAACGTGCGCTGCGGCCTGAGGCGTTTGGATAATTTTTCTCAAAAGCTCCAGGTGAATAGAGACCAGTTGTACTTTGGATGGCCGTTTACAAGCACTGCACAATGAAGGAGAACGGAGAACAGAAGCCCCAAACAGAAGCCATTTAACTGAGATATCCGTGAAACCATGATTTAAAATCTCAAAGCAAAGAGCCAAATCCTATGAGATCCCAGCCTCCTGGATAATCTGTTCTGCAGACAGGTTGAAAAGCCACTCATGAATTCTTTTGGGCAACCCAGACCAGCAGATAACCTAACCAGTCAGTAGTCAGCAGAATGCAAAAGAAATACTGGAAAACTAAACAAACCTTTATCAAAGCAACAGGAAAAAAAGAGGATGACCATGTGGCGGCATCTGATGCTGAACTGGACGCTAAACTTGAGGTTTTTCACTCCATTCGGGACACATGCACCGAACTTCTGAAGATAATTGAAAAATATCAACTAAGACTCAATGCTGTGTCAGAGGAAGAAAATCAGCTTGGGCTCTTTCTAAAGGTTCAGGCAGAACGGGATGTAAGTCAGGCTGATAAAAGGATGGATGCCACTGGCAAGGCACTCTGTTCTTCCGCCCAGCGAAGGTTTGCCATGGTTTTGCTTCATCCTCAACTCTAGTAATTGTGACACTTTTGAGATATGCACCTAAATTTGGCTATT
>NW_006399761.1:25911488-25912930 GCF_000299155.1 Elephantulus edwardii | reverse complement strand
GTTGGCCTGTCCACAACAGTATCTATCATTCCACAAGGAGATTGGCCAGTTTCAACAATCTACAAGGGGATTGGCTAGTCTTGTCAAGAAACTGAAGAGTTCTAGGTGCAGAGAAGAATCTTCCCTAACCAGAAAAGAATTCTTCCCCCACAAGAAGAGAGATCTCCCCCAACCCAGTGAAATGCTTTTGTTTTTTTTTCCCTATAATTATATTTTATTAATTTTCATAAACATTTACAGAGATTTTGGGCTTCCACTCATTCATTGTTGCACTATAGTGAAATGCTTTTGGATGGCGGCAACAGCCATGGCTGAACTGGAGAATTGATGTGAGATGAAACTATGGAAGTGGAGTGAAGCCAATATTGGCAGGACTGAGAACTTGAGAATGCTTAGAGCTATGATGCTCAAGGCTGAGGTGTCTGCATGCATATTTTGGGAGCTGTCTTAACTCTATTCTATTGTTAATCTGAATTATAAACTTTTAACTTCCTCAATATGATTTTGTGTGGTCTTTGAGCTATCACATGGGAGTTTGGGACCCAGCCAAGCAGTAAGACTGTTGTGAGATGAGAAGAAAGAGGCATTGGAGCCTGAGGAACATGAGAATTGGTTTTGTATTATTGATGCTGTGTGCAGGGATAGTTTGCCCTGTGACATTGGTAAAGTTCAGATATGGCGCTCCTCATGGGGTCTTTGCTCCTTTCTACAACCATATTTGCATACTTGATATGAATCTCATTTGATCATGATGAATTCTTCTTCTGATATGCTGATGGATCTTATTTGCTAAAATTTTAAGGATATTTGCATCTATGTTTATGAGGACTATTGGTCTGTAGTTTTATATTTTAGTGGTGTCTTTACTTGGTTGTAGTGTCAGGGTTATACTTGCTCCATAGCATTAACCTGGGAATAAACCATCATTTTCTATATTCTGAAACAAATTATGTAGAATTGGTGACAGTGACAGTTCTTCTCTGAACGTTTGGTAGACTTCACCAGTGAAAGCATCTGGCCTGGGGAGTTTTTTAAAAACTGTTCAATTTTTCCTTTTGTCATGGTTTTTTTTCAAATTTTTCCCTTCTGTTTGCAGGAGTTTAGGTGGGATCTGAGTTTCTAAGAACTTGTCTATTTAAAAAAAATTAAAATACAGAGTAGTTCTCCATAATATTGTTATTATCTTTTTTATTTCTGTTGGTTCTGTTGTGAAGTTACCACTTAATTTCTAATTTGCATTAGTTATTTTTGCGTTCTCTTTCTTTTTGTTTGTTAGATTTGCCAATGATTTGCCCATTTTATGAACCCTTTTGAAGAACAAGCAAAACAGGAGAGGTTCTTTGAAAGGATTGATAGAATTGGTTTTCCGTTTTCTATTTCATTTATTTTGCTCTTATTTTTATCATTTCTTTTATTCTAGAGGTTGTTGTTGTTGTTGTTAT
>NW_006399761.1:25891594-25894298 GCF_000299155.1 Elephantulus edwardii | reverse complement strand
CTCATAGAGCCTAACCTCTCAGATGATCTGTTCAGCATATAGATTAAAAAGGTTTGGAGACAGGATACATCCCTGGTGTATACCCTTCCCAATTTTCAACTATGCACTGTTTCCTTGCTCTGTTCTGATGGCTGCCTCCTGTCTAAGAATAGGTTTCACATAAGCACAGTCAAGTGTTCTGGGATTCCCGTTCTTCTCAGAGCCAACCACAGTTTGTTATGATCCACACAGTCAAACACCTTTGCATAGTCATTGAAACACAGTTAAACATTCCTCTGATGCTCCCTGCTTTTGGCCAAGATGCATTTAACATTAGTTACAATATCCCTAGTACAACAACCCCTTCTAAACCCAGCCTGCACTTCTTGCAGTTCTCTGTTGATGTGCTGTTTCAGTAATTTTTGGATAATTTTCAGCAGAATCTTGCTTGCATGTGATATTAATGATATTGTTTGATAGTTTCCACACCTTTCTTTGGAATAGGAACATATATAGATCTCTTCCAGTAAGTTGGCCAAGTGGTTGTCCTCCAGATTTCTTGACACAACTTGGTGAGAATATCTAGGGCAGCATCTGTTAGTTGAAATACATCAATTGGTATACCATCAATTCCTGGGGCCTTATTTCTTGCCACTTCTTTCAAAGCAGCTTGAACTTCCTTCATCACTACAGCACTTGCTTATATGTTGTTTCATGAAATTCTTTTGTGTCTGCCAATTCTTTTTGGTACGATGACTCTGTATACTCTTTCCATCTTCCTTTACTACTTCCTGGATTATTTAATATTCTGCCCAAAGCATCCTTAAGTATTGTAACTCGAGATTTGAATTTGTTCTTCAATTCCTTGAGTTTAAGAAATGCCAAGTGAGTTTGGCCCTTTTGCTTTTCTGACTCCAGCTCCTTGCACATTTCATTGTAACACTTTATTTTGTCTTTCTGCACTGCCTTTTGAAATCTTCTGTTCAGCTCTTTAATATCTTGACACAGTTCAAGTCCACCAGATGTTCCTCTGCAGAAGGAGGGGCATTCTCCTCCTGTGCCAGTTGGATCTGACTCAATGGTACACAACAAGGGGGGAAAAAGGGAAAGAAGCTATATATGCACGCATATATTATATATTTCAATACAATTTTACTTTAAAGATCTGAGATACAATCTTTCTAGCTAGAGTTGTGTATCTTTGAGTACAAATATATTCATATCAAACTCTTCAGTCAGTTTTCAGAAGCAGTAGATCACATGGGAGAAGATTACCCATCTTTCTCCCTCCGAATGGCTAGTGGATTCAAACTGTAGTACTTTGAGCTGACAGCATAACTCCTTATCATTAAGCCACCAGAGCTCCTTCTAGCTCCAAGAGAACATAGAATAAGGGATGTGTTTGCAGATGTCTGATAGATATTAACTAAATTCAGAGAATGTCAGAAAGATGTTTGCTTGTGTTTTTTACTGACTATGCAAAGACATTCATTTGTCTGAATCATAGCAATGTATCAACAATATTGCGAAGAATGAAAAATTTAGAACACTTAACTGAACTCTTGGAACCTGTACATAGACCAAGATGCAGTCACTGGAACAGAACAAGGGGATACTGCATGGTTTCAAATCAGTTATGGTGTACATCACAGTCAGAGATGTTCTCCAAATATATTCAATCTGTTTCTGAGCAAATAATGAAACAAGTTGGGGAATTGGTGACTGAAATGAATGACAGACAAACTCTGGGTTTGTGATGATGCTGTTTTATGACTGAGCACTGAGCACTTTATATGCCTTTAACAAGCAGAACAATACACTCTGTACACTTTTGATGTATACTGTTGTTGTTAGGTGCTCATGAGTCGACTGCAACTCATCATGGTCCCATAAAGAACAGATCTGAACCTTGTGCTAGTCTCACCATCTCTAATATCCTTAAACCCATTGATACAGTCACTGTCTCAGTTCATCTCACTGAGGATCTTCCTCTCCTCTGCTGACCCTCCGCCTTTCTGAGCATGATGCCTTTCTCCAAGGACTAGCATCTCCTTACAAAGATACCCAGAGCATGTGAGACAAAGTTTCACCATCTTTGCCTCTAAGGAACACTCTGGTTTCACCTTTTCCAAGACAGACTTATTTATTATTCGAATCCATGAGATATTCAGTACTCTTTTCCAACACCGTAGCTCAAAGGCATCGACTTTTCTTCTGTCATCTTTAGTCATTGTCCAACTTTCAGATGTATAATAATTGAAAAGATCATTGCATGGATTGGGTGCACCTTAGTCTTCAGACTGACACATTGCTCTTTAGTTCTACTGGACAGTAGTATTTAGTACTACCGGAGAGGCCCTTGATAGCAGATTTCCCCTGTATATTATGTCTTTTGATTTCTTGACTGCTAGTGCTAAGAACAATGCTGGTATTAATTGTGGATCCAAGTAAGATGAAATCATTGACAACTTCAACCTTTTATCCATCTATCATGGTGTTGCCTCTTGGTCCAGTAGGGAAGACCTACTTGTTGTTGTTGTTGTTGTGTACCATCGAGTCGGATCTGACTGGCACAGGAGAAGATTGCCCTTCCCTCTCCAATGGAGCATTTGGTGCATTCAAACCACGTGCCTTCGGGATTGCAGCATGGCTTCTTGCCACTAGGCCAACAGAGCTCCCTAAGACTTTCTTGATGTTGAAATATAATCCATATTGAAGGCTGTGT
>NW_006399761.1:25887798-25891034 GCF_000299155.1 Elephantulus edwardii | reverse complement strand
AGTTCTTAAATGGGTATAGTGCATAAGGCATTTTCATTAATGGTTTCAGGGGCTATTTTTGATTAAAGATTCAAGACTATCTCAGAGCAAAGTTTCATCGTTTATCCACCCTCGAAACCCAAGCCCCTTGCTGCTGAATCTATTCTAACTCACAGAAGCACTGTAGGCCAGAGCAGAACTGCCCCATAGGGTTTCAGAGCCTGTAATCTCTATGGAAGCAGATTACCACATCTTTTCCTCCAAGGATCAACTGGTGGATTTGAACCTCTGGACTTTTGATTAACAGCTCAGCGTTTAACCATGATACCACCAGGCATCCTTAGCCACCCTCCATGGCCCCCAGAAATCCAGAGTCTGTGAGAATTTGAAATCCTGTTCTGAATGATCAGGATTCTTCTATGGAGTCTTTGACGATAATATTCAGCAATAGTAGCATTGTCCAGTTCTTGTCTCGTGGCAAAGTGGATGGTTTTTGTAGAGGCGGTGTGATGCACATCCTGTATCCTCCTCCTGTTCCTGATTCTCTTCCTTTTCCTTCTATTGTTCCAGGTGCATAGAAACAATTGTGTCTTGGGTGGCCACTTGCAAGCATCAAAGACCTCAGACACTACAAAATGAACAAGAATGTAGAACAGAAGTACTAAACACTTTATTAAACAAATTTGCTGGAAAGCTTTGTGAAACCATGACCTCAAACTCCAGCTGCTCCATTGAAGAGAGATATGACAGTCTTGCTTTTTTCTTTAGTTCAAGAAAGTAAATCTCATGAGGTTTTTGGTTGTACATAAGCAACTTTTGTAGATACTCTTTTTAATTGCCTGTATTGTAAATATACTATCACAGCTTTTGCTAGCTCAGCTTTTTATATGTGTACAACTTATTGACAGCAATTGTAATTGAAAGCACTGAGCCCTGCCCTTCATCAATGAGATTTCCCATCACCATTAACCCCCTCACCTTTTCACTCTCTCTCACTCCTTTAGTGACCATGGCACAATCTTGGCCTCTAGACATTTGCCTTCTCTTTTAATATAAGTGAAGTTATGCTATTTTTGCTGTGCTGTGATTCACTCATTTTGCTCAGCATAATGTCTTCAGGTCCAGTCTGATTTGAACACCTGAAGGCTGTCTTCCCTCTTTGAGTCTTTTTTTTTTCTTTCCTTTTAGAGCAATCAGAAGAATCATGGTGCTATCAGAAAAGGAAGTTCTACAGTAATGTGATTATGATAAATGCACAGATATCTTGCAGCCTAGCGCCACGTCACCAAGCTCCATCATCAGTGTACAAAGCTGACTAGGTTAGAATAAACCTGCCGTGTTGTCATGCCATATGGCTTTTACCCTGCTTAGATAAATCATTAATCTAGGTTTGCAGCTGCACAGATACCTGACTAACCTTGTGGACCAAGTCAGGGGAGCAGAAAAGGAGGCCCTGGCTACATTCCTCCCAGGGAACACAGAGAGGAGAGAGAATGCAGGGCTCAGATCCAAGCTCCAGGTGTCCCCAGTCCCTCTGAGTTCTTGTTATTAAACATGGCTCCCATCCATTCCTTTTGGGGCAAAATACATTCAAAAGGAATTTTAAGTAGCCACAGAAAAAGTCCAACCCAAACACCCCTCCTCAGCACCTCCACCCTCTGGGAAAACTTTTGGGGAAATGAAAATAGGCTGTTGGCTTATCTACTATCAACCAAAACAAACCAAGCAGCCCCTTTTCTGTTGATTCCCACTCATAGCAACCATGTAGAGCAGAGCAGAGCAGAGCAGAGCAGAGCAGAGCAGAACTGCCTTCTCGGTTCCCAGGGCTGTAAATCCTTATAGAAGCAGACTGCCTCATCCTTCTCCCCTGGAGCAGCTGGCAAGACGAAACTCCCGTCTTCAGGTTTAGCAGCCACATGTCTTAACAGTGTACCACCAAGGCTCGATCAGCACCAAACAGTGAAAAATAAGCCAGTGAAAGCTTTACATGTTTTGTCTTTTTCACAATAAGCTCTTTCCTTCCACAGCCTACAGCAATCTGTGCTTTTATTCCTCTGCTGAAACGGGTCCTTTAGTGTTAGGAGTTTTTGTTTTAACTAGAACTCAAAACCTCAAACTCCTTGCTGTGGAGTTGCATCTAACTCGTAGCTGACCCTCCAAGGGGTTTCTAGAGAATGTAAATCTCACAGGAGGAAAGAATTGACCATTTTTCTCCTGAGAAGTAGCTGATGAATTCAAGTTTCACATCTTTGGATTAGCAGTGTCATTTCCTACCCATTAGGCCATCAAAGCTGCCTATATAAATATTAATCATATATAGTTCTATTAGGATTTGTTTTATTGTTGTGAATACATTGTTATGTGCCATCAAGTTGACTACAACTCATAGGGACCCTATAAATAATAGCTCTGAAATCTGTTCTGTTCTGAGCCAATTTCATTGTCTCTGACACACCTACCCTCATTACCCCAGTTACTAGGTCAGTCCATCTCATTCGGATTTTCCTTTCCTGTGCTGTCCCAAACCCTTCCAAGTATTATGTCCTTCCTTAGAGAGTGGTCCCTCCTGGCTAGATGTCCAAAGTACATGAGATGGAGCTTCAAAATCCTTGACTCCAAGAGGCATGTTGGTTTCACCCTCTCTAAGATAGACCTGTTAGTTTTTTTCCAGTCCATGGTATGTTCAATACTCTTCTCCAGCACCACAACTCAAAGGGATCAATTTTTCTTTTGCCCAGCTCTCTGATGCATAGCAAGTAGTTGTGACAACTATGGCCTAGATCAGGCACACTTTATGACATCCTTATGAGAGATATATATGTTGTTGTTGTTGTTAGGTGTCGTCGAGTTGTAGACGACTCATAGTGATCCTATGAACAAAAGGTCTGAACACTGTTCATAGAGTTTCCAGAGGCAAGCCATTTCAGAAGTGGGTGCCACTCCTGCTTCCAAGCTTGTTTTAATCGGGAAGCTCCACCAAACACGGTCTACCATGGTGGGTGACTATTATCACATTTGGCACCTCAGTGTCACAGGGTTTAGCATCACAGCAACCACGAGTTACCTCTGTACCAGTGCTATATCACCTAGAAGAATGTTTGACAGAAAACCAATTGGAACCAGGCCTGAGGGTTGGAGATTAAAATCACCCATCTTTGGCTTGGTAGCAAACTTTCTGTCCACTAGGCCAACGTAGCTCTCTCTATGTTGTCGTTGTTACTGTTGTTAGGTGCTGTCAAGTTGTAGATGACTCATAG
>NW_006399761.1:25872300-25887498 GCF_000299155.1 Elephantulus edwardii | reverse complement strand
ATACACACACACATATGTATATGTATATGTATATGTATATGTATATGTATGTATGTATGTATGTATATATATAAAATGTTAACATTTCAGTTGGCTCAATGGATTAGAACAAAGGGTTGAAACACAGCAAAGATTGTGAGGCTGGTGCAAGCCTGGACAATGTTTCATTCTGCTGTACATGAGAACTAACCCAAAGGCATCTAAGAACAACAGTGCAATGACATCAATTACTCTCTTCATGTTATGTGATCATTATTACACCCGGCAGCAATGTGAGCACATCCCACAAATGCACACATATAACCAAGAGAAGCCATGAAGAGGGACACTCATAGTGGGATTTTTATGTAGTCTCATATCTTCCGTTTATATCCTGTGTACCTGAAAGTAGATGGAGTGATGCTTCCTTAGAAACTATGAGCAGCCTCCCACCACTTCATAAATTAAGGACAGACGCAGCACTGTATTAATTCAAGGTTGACTCAAATGTTTCAATTAAGGGTGAAGTGTGACTTAATCTATTTCAGTTCTTGTTGGCTATGAAGTCAGATGCCGTTCAGGATCGCAATGGTAATGTTCTCTCCCTGCCCTCATTTCTTCCAGCCTCACCTCTTGCCAAGAGCGCATTGCTCTTCTGACTGGTCTAACGGAGACTGGTGAACGTTGGAGACCATGACCCTTCGGCACCCTCGAAGCTGGAAAGACTCACCCCTCAGCCAAACAGTAGACAGATCTACAAGGTGACCGACAACACTTAGTCCTTTGAATAACCAAGAACAGCATTCGTCCAAGGATAAATCCCCAAAGAATGTCTCCAACGCACTGTTGTCCAGTCAGAACCAACAGAGCTGACCCTCCAGCGGATTTTCAGAGGCTGTAAACCCCACAGGAGGACATCACTCACCCTTCTCGTGAGAAGCCACTGTTGGATTCGAACCGCTGGAGAGGCACCACCTTTCGGTTAGCAACGCAACACCCTTGAGCCTACTCCACCAGAGGTCCATGGTTGGGGTAGGATTAATGGAAATCAGAACAACAGGGAAATAAAAGGATAAGTGAAACTACTTTGTGGGTATTGTTGTGTTGTTGTGTACCTTAGAGTCTGAACTGACCCACAGCTGACCCTCCAGCCAGATTTTCAGAGGCAGTTAATCGCACAAGAGGAGATTGTCCAAGTTTCTCCTTGGAGGCTGGGATTTTGAAGCTCTGTCCTACATACTTGGGACACGTGGCCAGGAGGGACCAATCCTTGGAGAAGGGCATCATGTAACAGTGGAGGGACAGCACAGGAAAGGAAGAATCTGGATGAGGTGGATTGATACAGTAACTGGGGCAATGGGTTTGGTGTGTTGGAGTCAGTGAGACTGGCTCAGGACAGGGCAGGGTTCAGAGCTGCTGTACAGAGGATTATTATGAGTCTCTGGTGACTTTACAGTACATAACAACAATAAAGATATTTTATAATGAATTCTGTTGTTTGGATTTTGAGTCAAGTATTTTTAAACTCTAACATTTTAAAATAATTATAAAGGAAAAATTGTTTCTGTTGTTATGTGCCATTAAGTTTCCTGCAACTCATAGTGACTGTATGTACAACAGCTCGGAATCCTGCTCTATCCCGTGCCAATCTTACTGTCTCTGACACACCTGGCTCCATTACCCCAGTCACTGAATCAATCCATCTCATCGAGGGTCTTCCTCTCCTGCGCTGTCCCTCCCTCATCCCAAGCATAATGTCCCTCTCCAAGGACTGATCCCGCCTTACAACATGCCCAGAGTGTGTCAGACGAAGCTTCAGAATCCTTGCCTCCAAGGAGCAGACTTTTTTCACCCTCTCTGAGATGAACCTGCTTGTTCTCTTAGCAGTACATGGTATATTTAATACTCTTCTCCAACACCAGAGCTCAAAGGCATCCATTCTCCTTCTATCATCCCTAGTCATTGTCCAGCTTTCTGATACACAGCATGTAATTGTGAAGACTATGGCCTGGATCAGGCACACCTTAGTCCCAAGACTGACAACATTGCTCTTTGGTATTCTAGATAGATCCCTGACAGCAGACTTTTAGTATGATTTGTCTTGATTTCCTGGCTGCTGGTACCAAGAGTGTTGATTTGTGGAGCCAAGCAAACTGAAGCTGTTAACAATCTCAGTCTCATCTGTTTCAATGCAGTGTACATTATTTATCCTTTCCTTTCTTTGTTTCAGATATAGATGAGGGAGAGAACTTCTTAAAAGGCATTTACGATTAGGTATTATTTGCATGACAACAGTCCAGAATAAGAGCTGCATAGTAAAGCGGACTGGGGTGGAGGTTGTACAACAATGAAAGAATTTTTTTTTTCAGAGACAAAAACTAATTGGGGTGTGTGGGTAGAGAGGAAAATGTGCAACAATGAGTGGATGGAAATCCAAGTTCTCTATAAACTTTCATTAAAATATCAATTAAAAAAAAAGAAAAAACAAAACAATAAAACCCCCAAACAATCTCAATTTCTTCACCATCTATCATGATGCTGCCAATCAGTCCAGAGGTGAGAATCTTTGTTTTCTTGATGTTGAGCTTCAATCCATATTGAAGGTGCAGTCCTTGACCCTCTGCAGCAAGTGCTTCAGGTCCTCCTCAGTTTCAGCAAGTGGGGTTGTGTTATCTGCATAATACAGATTGTTGATGTGTCTTCTTGAAATCCTGATGCCACATTTCTCCTCATAGAGCCCAGCCTCCTGGATAATTTGTTCTGCATATAGACTGAAAAGGTATGGAGATAGGACATGTCCCTGGCGTACACCTTTCCCGGTTTTAAACCATGCAGTGTCTCCTTGCTCTATTCTGACGACTGCCTCCTGGCCCTAATATAGGTTTCACATAAGCACAATCAAGTGTTCTGGGATTCCCATTCTTCTCAGAGTCAGCACAGTTTGTTGTGATCCACACAGTCAAAAGCTTTTGCATAGTCAATGAAACACAGACCTCTTCTAAACCCAGCCTGCACATCTGGCAGTTCTCTGCTGATGTGTTCTTCCAGTCGTTTTTGGATAATTTTCAGCAGAATCTTGCTTGCATGTGCTATTAATAATATTGTTCGTTAATTCCCGCACTCTTTTAGGTCACCTTTCTTTGGAAGGAAACAAATATAGATCTCTTCTAGTCAGTTAGCCAGGCGCTTGTCCTCCAGATTTCTTGACACAACTTGGTGAGAGCATCCAGGGCAGTGTCTGTTTTTGAAATACGTTAATTTTTTAAAGAGGGAGTTCTAATCGCCTAGTGATAAAAAACCGGGCTGCAATCTCAAAGGCATGCAGTTCGAGTACACCAGCTCCTCCAAGGGAGAAAGACAAGTAATTTCCTCCCATGCAATCAACTGCCTCTGTAAACTCACTGGCAAGTCAGCTATGGGTCCGTTCTGACTTGACAGTAAACAATAAGAGCAACAACATTTTGTTTAAAAGAGCTGATAGGATCAAGCTCACTAATCACGTGAAGCCACAGTTCAAAGACAAAGACTGGGATGCTAAGGCAGGAAAGGACAGTGGAGGGCACAGGACAGGACAGTGGTGGTCACAGGACAGGACAGTGGTGGTCACAGGACAGGACAGTGGAGGTCATAGGACAGGACAGTGGTGGTCACAGGACAGGACAGTGGTGGTCATAGGAAAGGAGCTAGAAGGGCGGAACAGAAACACATGGTAAGATTTGCCTGTCTTTCTTGGGCTGCTCATGAAATGGAAATGTGGCCTTTTACAATAGACAGATGCTTTCACATCTATTTTAGATACTTTGTTGCTGGGGAAGAGTTGGTGAAAAAGGGAACTATATCTATGCAGCAAGAAAGAGGGACACTTACTATGTGGTCAGAACAACAATAATAGGGAAGAAGCTTATAGACGGAGCGTGCAGCCCGAAATTACCTCATTCATTTATTCAGGCACACAGGTAAACATATGGCGCTGTGTGGGGTCAATAACAGGACTCTGCATAGAGGGTGGAACCCCTAAACCAGACCACTTCTGAGCTATATCCTCCCCATGGGGTGATTCCATCAGAGGAAGAGTGGGGTCAAGAGGGTTTCACCACCTCCAAGCTCGTCTCCCCCTCTCATGAACAAAGAAGAATGTTCCAAATTGGACCAATGTACCCATGAAAGACAGAGGAAAAGATTGAAGTTGTCACGAAATTGAATGATGAATATTAAAAAAGGGAAATCTACCGCCAAGGACCTCTTTATCATACTGTTGTTGTTTATGTTGTTGTGTACTATAGAGACAGAGGCAGTTAATTGCTGGGGAGGAAATTGCTCATCTTTATGCTACGGAGGTGGTGGCCTTGAACCACGTGACTTTGGGATTGCAGAGCAGCTTCTTGCCACTAGGCCACCAGAGCTCTTTATCATACTAGAGAACAATAATGTCCCTTTAAAGTCCAAAGAATGCCTAACTCAGTTGACTCATATGCATGTGAAAGTTGGAAGACCGAAGGGGAATTGATGTCTTTGAATTGTGTTGGTGAGCATTTTTCCCACCAACAGGGTCACGCTGCCTTTATCCTCATCAGTTCTCATCAGTGATCATCTCCACGTGCTATGCCTTCCACACTTATGAGTGGCTTCTCTCATCCTCCTTCCTACTCTCCCTACAATAACCCTCGGACTATATTAACGCTGGCAGGGCGTTTCCTGTCTGCGTTTCTTGAATTCCCGTTAAAGAGGGTTAGAGTGCACTGGTGCAACTCAGGCGTCTTAGGAGAGTGCTCTCCACATGAGTGCACTGTCAGAGGGAGACATCAAAACCATCAACCGTAATACTTGGATGCAGTTTCAACAGGAAAGAAGTTTTTAAAGAAAAATATTCCCGTGCTTAATTACACGAACGAAAACATCTTTTTCACAAGCCTGGGTTACGTGTGTTAGTATTCTTAAATAAGGTCAAAGTTGTCCAGTGCTTTCAACTGGTTCCACACCATTCACACAATCTGCTGTGCTTAATCCTATCGATGTGCTCACCACTGTCCTAACCCACCTCTTTGAGGGCCTTTCTCTCTTCTGTGGATCCTCTACTTTCCTGGGGGGCAGACCTCTTCTGATAACATGCCCAGAATACACGAGCTCAAGTCTCCCAATCCTTACTTCTAAGGCACTCTCTGGCTACACTTCCTCCAGATGTGTTGATTCTTTTGTCAATCCATGGACTATTCAATGCTCACCAACACCACAATTCAAAGACATCAACTCCCCTTCAGTCTTCCAACTTTCGCATGCATATGAGGCAACTGAGTTAGGCATACTTTAGACTTTAAAGGGACATCATTGTTCTCTAGTATGATAAAGAGCTCTGGTGGCCTAGTGGCAAGAAACTGCTCTGCAATCCCAAAGGCACATGGTTTGAGGCCACCAGCTGCTCTGCAGGCATAGGGTGAGCAATTTCCTCTTGAGAAATAAATTGCCTCTGAAAATCCCCTGGAGGGTCAGCTATGGGCCATCTCTGTGCTACACAACAGTATGATAAAGAGGTCCTTGGCAGTAGCTTTGCCTGATTTAAACATCACTCAATTTCTTGACAACTTTAATCTTTTTCTGTATTTTTCATGGGTGTATTGGTCCAATCTGGAACATTTTTCTTTTCTTTATGTTGAGATGTAAGATGAGATTCATCCTGAAGGTTAAAGCTTTAAGCTTCATCAGTAAGTGTTTGAAGTCTTCTCTGTTTGATGCAAATAAAGTTGTGTTGTGTGCATAGCACAGGTTGGTGACGGCTCTTCCTGTAATTCTGAAGCCACATGCTTCTTCATATAGTCCAGCACCTTGACAGCTTACTCAGCATACAGGTTGAACAGGTATGGGGAAAGGATAGGACCCCTTTCTCTTTGTTCTGTTTGGGCAACTCTTTCTTGGTCTGTATGCACAAGTGCCCCATGAGCACACATACGTGTTCTGCAAGTCCCATTCTTCACAATATTATCCTTAATTTGCTATGATCCACGTAGTCAGATTTCCGTTTGGCTTAATTAGCAAAGAATGTCTGCCTTGAGCATTGTGTTCTTTCAAAGAAATTTCTGCATGGGATTAAATTGACAACAGCATCTGGAAACAAGAAACTTAGGCAAGGGTGAGTTCATGTTAACAGTGGAATAATTCAGAAAAGAAGTGTGAAAATAGCTACACAACTTAAAGAATGGAGTCAATGTCTCTGAATAATGTGAAAGCTGTTGAAAAGGTGTCTTTTGCAGTGTGTTTTCACATATCAACAAAAGAACAAACATATCAATTTAAAAGAAGGAAAAAAGAAAGTGTGGGGGAGCTCTGGTGGCCTAGTGGCAAGAAGCTGCAACTACAATCCCAGAGGTGCACGGTTCGAATCCACCAGATGCTCTGCCGGGGAAGGAGGGGCAATCTCCTCCTGTACCAGTCAGATCTGATTTGACGGTACACGCACACAAAAATAATAAAATCAAATAAAATAAAAAAAAAGAAAGTGTGGTGATTGAAAGGGGTTTAAGTCCTGGCTTCATTTGTAGGAGCTCTGGTGGCCTAATGGTAAGAAGCTGCGCTGCAATCCTGAAGGCATATCGTTTGAATCCACCAGTTGCTCCATGGAGGAAGGATGGGAAATCTCCCCTTATACCATTACCTGCCTCTGCAAACTAGAAGGTCAGGTAGGGTCTGTTACAACAGCAACAACCCTCACTTAAAAGCTGAAGGACTTCACACATGTCCCTCTCACCTGTCTGTGCCATTTTTTTTTCTTAAATGAGAGGAAGAATATTAGCAACGTTTTATTGTGTGAAGTTGTTAAGATGGATAAATCTCTCATGCAGCTCCTAGCATGTAGGGAACAATCTATGTGTTGGTGAAAAGCTGCTGTTGTGTAGTGTTGATCTGACTCATAGCTGACCTTCTAAAGGGTTTTCAGAGGGTGTAAATTGCATGGAAGGAGATTGTCCATCTTTCTCCTTCAGAGCAGCTGGGGGATTCGAATCGAATGCCTTTGGGTTGGCGGCACAACTCCTTACCACCAAGCCACCTTTGGGGAATCTTCTGCCAATGTGAAGTCAACTTACATCTCTTCTCAGTCATTGTCAGTTGGAACTAACTCATATTGCTCCTTCACTGGGTGTCCGAGGCTGCAAATCACACAGAGGAGATTGTCCATCTTTCTCCTATGCAGCCACTAGTGGATTTAAGCCACCAGAGAGGCATGACCTTCTTAGTTCACAATGCAGCTCCCTGTGGATGCCATCAGAGCTCCCTGAAATCAGCACGGTTGTGGTTGTGTAATATCAAGTGAGAACTGACTCAAGGCTGACTTTCCACGGGATTTTCAGGGCCAGTTTAATCACCTGAGATGAGTGCCTATCTTTCTCAAGTTGGAGCAGCTAGTGGTTTCAAACAACATGCCTTTGGGGTTGCAGTGCAGCTTCTTGCCACGAGGCCACCAGAGCTCATGGTCAACATAGGCCTATTCAGTTCTTCACATAGAATTCCTGCCATGGTGTTCTGCGGCCTATGGGTGGCTTTTGAACAAAAGTCAATACACACTATTCCTCAGCATTAATCTCAGTGATGACGCAGTCTAAATTCCCTGTGCGTGAAAAAGGAAGCTTCTATCAAGGGAGCAGCCAGCAAGGGCTTGTTGGTCAACTGAAGATAAGCTGTTATATTATTAAGCAAAATTATTTCATTCCTATTTTCTAACTTCCTGCTTCTAGCCGAGGCTCAGGGGCCTCCTCTGCCAGCAGGGACTGTTCCAATACCTTCCCAATGAGATCCCTTGGCAACCCTCCTGGAATGTAAAAGCAGCTCCCTTTAAAATAGACCGTTTTTGTCTCCAATCCTTCCCCACTCGCCATACGGTGGGCTAAGTGAGAAGGCGGAGTCCTCACAGCCCTTCCTCCCGTTTTCTTCCTTCCTTTGCTCTTCTGCTTTTCTTGTGGGTCTCTTTTCTTCTCTTATTTATCCTGTTTTCTTCGATCCCTCCCTATGACTCAGAATGAAACGGATGTTGTTCTGAACCCAACACACACAGATCTGGGGAATAGTATTTTCTGTTCTGAAGTTGAGGCTTGGCTGAGAAATGACCACGGAGGAGAAGAATTGGTGCTGGAGCGCAAGCAAGGTGGTCAGCTCTGGAGAAGGGTTTATGGCTGCTTCCCCCACTGATGGTGTTGTTACAGGACTAACCACTCTTGGGGCTCCCAGGGGTGACCAGTCTGAGTTTCTCTTAAATGTGGAACAAAATCCAGAATGCCAGACCCACACATCCTCTGGAATCAAGGTCTGTCTTCTCTGGGTTTCTAGTTCTAACCGAGCTGAACTATCTTTATCTACTGTAAAAGGGCTTGTCTTGATTCTAGATTAGGGTTGTGGGTTTTCTGTGGTTGTTTCTTGAGCCATGAAAGGAACAGTTCCAGTGTCCGGAAAACCCAAGAATGGATGAGTTTTCCATTCTCAGAGTTCTGTCCAAGGATAAGAAAGGGCCTGGGTGCTGACTCTCTAGTTACAGATATGCTATTGGCCTCCATCCTCTTTAGACTACAAACAAGGGAAAGGAAATGCTTTCAGCTCTTAACTACAGTTTATCCTGTGTAGGTAAATGTACATTGTTATTCTATTACTGTACTGGAGTACTTCCAAGCTGTTCTCCCACGGGGCTGCAGGGTGGGTTCAAGAGACTAATAGTTGTGCCACTTAAAAAAAAAGGCAAACCTCAAAACCCTCACTCATGTCACCTAGTTGGAAATGACTCACAGCTGGCCCTCCAGTGGGCCTTCAGGAGGCTGTAAATCACACAGGAGGAGATTCCCCATCCTTCTCCCTCAGGGCTGCTTCTGGATTCGAACCGCCAGAGAAGTTCTGCCTGAGTCAGGAGCACAATGCCTGAAGGACTGTGCCACCAGAGTTCCTTTAATGAGAGAAATCGTATTCATTGTCCACGGTTGATTCTAATTCACAGTAACAGCTATTAAACCCAGCCTTTGGGAGACGGAACGTTCTAAAGAATCTATCCTCACTATTTTACCCTCACTTCTGCCTCCTTGTCTTTTTCTTCTCATCCCTACAGTCCAGTAAAACACTGCGGCCTGCACTTTAATGTCCCATGCACTGAGGTCTGCTCTCCCAGATCCCTCAGAGTGCATACCCAGTGCGGCCTTGGTTCTTGGCCACTCCAGCCACTTCCTCCTGACATTTTTTTTTGCCTGTGTGAGAAGGGTATTTGCACAGTAACATCTCCACTAAAGAATGTTGTTGTTACCTGCCTTCAAGTTGGAACTGGCGCACAGCTGACCCTCTAGCGGGTTTGTCTCCTTCACAGCAGCTGGCGGATTTGAACCGTGTGCCTTTTTGCACGTGGCAGTACAACATCTTTACACCAAGCCCCTTGGAAACACTAAGGGGCAGCTCTACTCCATCCTAGCACGTTACATAATCTATGTACACACGGTGGGGACTATCTACCCCCCTCACAAAATGAGGACAGGGATTTTTTATGTTCTATTACGGCTAGAAAGGTGCCTGGCTCGTGGTAAGCATGCAGTCCTCAATTGTGGAATAAATGAATTGAAAGATTAGTACTTTATGTGTTTTCCTAACCCACAATGTGAACTTCAATGAGTCATAAATCACATTCCAACTTTCTAAATCTAGACTAACAAACTGCTCTTTTCTTCACTCCTGTTGGTTCTTTCTCTCTTGCTACAGCAGCGCTAAAGCTTGCCTGCGAATGGCCTCTTGCATCAAAGATCTTATTGTTCTTTTGACTGTTTATATAGCAATTCATGGAACTGATATCACTTCAGCTGTTAACGCCGATTTCACTTAGTACTTCCTTGGAGTGAAATCATACTACTCAATATTTGAAAATTCCTGTTGTTGTGCACCGTTCAGTTGGAACCAGTTCTTAGCCGGCCCTCAGTGGATTTTCGCAGGCAGCTGGGCAACCTCCTTCCACATAATTTACAGTCTCTGAAAACCCATTGGAGGATCCGTTCCCACGCAGCAACACACAATAAAAAAAATCGCGTAGGAGAAGATTGTCCATCTTTCTCCTGAGGAGCAGCTGGTAGATTCGAACCTAGTGCCTCCTGGTTGTCAGTTCATCTCTTTGCTCACTAGTGCACCAGAGCTCCGGGCTTCAGGATGTTGTTGTTGTTGGGTGCTGTTGAGTTGAGCGGCCTTATGAACCACAGATCTGGCCCTGTCCTACCTTGTGCTGTCTCATCATCTCCAACACACTCGAGCGCACTGCCGCCGCCACTGCGTCAGTCCATCTCTTTGGGTGTCTTCCTGGTACCGTACAGTGAGTGCGCTGGTTCACCCTTCTCCATGGGCGAAAGAATCAGACCAGCTGAAAAGACTCGAGGAGGGCACAGTGCCCCAGGGCCAAGGCTGTACAGCCAACAGCAATTTCAGGGTTTCTTGGGAGAGCAGGCTTTATAGTTCATGGAGCATTTACATGTAGGCTGAAGTTTTTTCTAGTGCAAAAGGGATGAGAAGGAAAAAGACAAGAAGGCAGAATTGAGGATAAAATAGTAAAGACAGATTTATTAGAAAGTTACATCCCTTTAGGGTCATACCACTTTACTTAAGAGAAAAAAAAATACAGAGAAAAGCTTCTTTTAAAAAAAAATTTATTTTATTTCATTATTGGTGTGTGTACCGTCAAATCAGATCTGACTGATAAGGGAGGAGATTGTTCCTCCTTCTCCAGCAGAGCATCTGGTGGATTCGAACCGTGTACCTCTGAGATAGATTGCAGTGCAGCTTCTTGCCACTAGGCTACCAGAGCTCGGCAAAAGGCTTCTTGTTACTGAGGTGAGGCTCTGTTAATGGCCTCCTTCTCTGAGTGGGCCTTGGGGCTGGAGGACAGGTCAATGAGACAAGGCTGCGGAGAGTTCCAAGTTTAGTGGGTGAGTCTCATTCTGGTCCCTGTTCCCTGATGTCATTCGTGTGTCCACAGTGTCCGCTGCTTCTGACATCACTGATGCGCCTCAAGCCCTGTTTTCATGTATGTCAGTACCTGCTTCCTGGTTCTGATGTGACTTCTGACACCCCCATATCACTGGTTCTAATCCTAACATTCCTCTCTTTCACTGACCTTCCACATTTTCAAGCATGATGTCCCTCTCGCTACAAAGTGTGAGAGACAAAGCTTCACCATCTTTGCCTCCAAGGAGCACTCTGGCTGCATTTCCCCCCAAATATATCTGTTCTTTTGACAGTCCACGGGTTATTCAGTGCTCTTCTCCAACACCACAGCTCAAAGGCATCTTTTCTTCTGTCTTCTTTAATCATTGTCCAGCTCTCAGATGTATAGCAAGTGATTGAAAAGGCTGTCACCTGGATCCGGTGCCCCGTGAACTCAAGTGCAGTAATGTAGTCAGTAGGAAGCTATGCTGTCCATCCAAGGCTGGCGGTTCAAATCCACCAGCTTTGTGGGATAAAGATGAGCCGTTTCCTCTGGTGTCATTTATACCCTCTGAAAACTCACTGGAGAGTCAGCTAGAAGTCAACTTCTACTCTTACGGTAATGAGTTGAATTGTTAAAAAGGCAAAACAAGAATCATCCTCATTTGAACTGACAGAATTTTGAACAAATGTTCTGGGAATATAAAGCGCATCTTTGATATTCCTTCTCTACATTCAGTGGGAGACCAGGTTCTCCTTAAATGCTATTAGTCCCTTGGGCCAGTAAGGGGGTGGGGTGGGGTGGGGTGGAGGGAAGACTTTGATAATAGATTTCTTCTATTCTTGTCTGATTCTTTTAATAGCAGGGAGCAGAGTTCTCATTATGCTCCCAGGAAGAACTATTTATGTAGAAATGCAGCACCATTCTAATCTACTATAAATCTGCTGCTAAAAATGCTCTAGTCTTGAAAGTTATCCTTTTATTTCCAGTTCTGCCGAAATAAGAGGCTTGTTAAATGCTGTTCTTGGCTTTGCAAAAACAAAACTCGTTGCCTTATTGATTTGTAAGTATTATTAATTTTGTGAACAAGAAAGGGTAAAGCAAGAAATAAAGCTGAAGGTTGAACACTGCAGCCTTCAATATGGATTGAGAAGAAAACAGAGATCCTCCCCCCGGACAATGGGCAACCTCATGATGGACAGAGAAAAGCCGGAGACTGTCTTGACTTCTGTTTTCTTTCTTCTCCTTTTTTTAATTAAGACTTTAATGAAAGTTTATAGAGAACTTGGATTTCCATTCATTCACTGTTATTATACATTTTCCTCCCTGCCCACTCCACCCTCCCAGTTCACTTTTACCTTTGAAAAAAAATTTTCTTTCATTATTATACTATCCCCCTCAGTCCACTTTACTATGCAGCTCTCACTCTGGAGTCTTTTCAGGCCTATAATACCTAATCATTTATTCCTTTAAGCAGTTCTCTCCTTCATTTGTTTCAATGAAGTATACATGATGTATCCCCTCTTTCCTTAGTTTCCCCCCAACCCTGATGTCAATCCTGTGGCATTATGCAGTATTTGTCCTTTTGTGACTGAGATATTTCACTCAGCATAATGTCCTCCAGGGTCACCCATTTTGTATAATATTTCATGAGTTCCTTGTTTTTCAATGCTGCATAGTATTCCATTGTGTGTATATACCAGAGCTTCTCTATCCACTTGTTTTCTGATGGGCACTTGAGTTGTTTCCAACTCTTTGCTATTGTGAACAAAACAACAATAAACATGGGTGTGCAGATTTTTGTTTTCTTGATATTGAAATATAATCCATATTAATTGCTGTAGTCTTTGATCTTCTGCAGAAATTGTTTCAAGTCCTCTTGACTTTCAGCAAAACAAGGTTGTGTCAGCTGCGTAAAGCAGGTTGTTTATGAGTCTTCCTTCAATCCTGATGCCCTTTTGTTCTTCATAGAGTTGAACTTCTCAGATGATTTGCTCACAATACAGATTGAGTAGGTATGAAGAGCAGATTAGCCCTCAGACACCCGTCTCTTAATTTTAAATGATGTGGTGTTCCCTTGATTTGTTTACCAGAGCCTCTTGGTCTAGATACAGTTTCACATGAGCACAGTTGAGTGTTCTGGGATTCCTGTTTTAGCCTCTAATCCCAGCTCTCTGCTAATTCTGTTACAATACTTTGCTTTGTCTTCTCAAGCTGCCCTTTGAAGTCTTCAGTTCGGCTCTTTTACTTCAGCATCTTTTTCCTTTGTTCTGGCTTCTCAAAGCTCTCGTGCAATTTCTACTCTTCTGACATCTGTTTTGGATTTTTGTTTGTTTGTTTCTCCTCTGTCTTTGTAATGACCTTTTGCTCTCTTCATGGATAAATAAGGAATCAATGGGATACCAAAGGACATCGCATGTAGGTCTGGACATGCACATCCATCTATGACAGGACACTTGGTGGACAGCTACCTGGCCAGCCAACGGGAGTTTTGACAAGGGGCGCACTTTTGATATGCTATGAGATCAGGGAGGCAGTGAGCCCTGTGTGGAAAGGTTGAGGGAGACTAGAAGTGAGCTGAGATGGAATCTCTGCCCGCAGAGGCCATGTATTCAGGTGAAATCACTGGCTGTTTGTGTCCATTTTGCCGCAGGACAACTAAAAGGGACACCTCCATCTCAACGTAGCAAAGTGGAGTTGCTTTTCAAGGCTGAAAATGGTCTGGGGGTAGATTAACCATCTTTCTTCCAAAGAGACGCTGGTGGATTCAAACCTTCAGAATTGTAGCTTTTGGTTAGCAACGCCCTAAGCACTGTGCCACAAAAGCTCCCCATTGGTCTGTTGTCTTTTTTTTCCCCCCTTTCTCTTAAATTAAAGGAGGACAGGTGTACTGGGGACAACAGCGTTCCTCAAACTATTTGCAGGAAAAGGATTGGTTAGTTGTTTTGGGTTTTGTTTTTCTCATTTTCATTTTGAATCCCACATGAATTGACATGTTCGCAAGAGTAACGCAAAGAAAAGGCAGGAAAATACCAGGGTCACGATCACGTGCAATTTTTATTAAGCAATCCAGTGGCTAAAGGTGAGGGGAGAAGATCACGAGCACGAGGCAGCAGTCACGGCCCTGCACACACCTGGCACCTGTCCGCCACCGAGCCGGGTACACCTGTTTCCCAAGACGATGTTTCCAAACACAGACGAGCTTAGTAAGACCGGCAAGCAAAGGAACAAGGTTCGTGCAGGAACACGCTTTGGGGACTTAATCAGACACACGGGATTATTCTTCATAATGTAGTCAACACACACAATTTATGTGGCTTACACTTCCGTCGAAAGAGCACCATGGATCCGTGCCACGGGCCCAATTATACGGAAGGATTTTCCCCCCTCATAATTTATTTTCCTGTAACAAAAGAAGGATTGAACTATACTGAGATGAAATTCAAGGCAACGATGGTCTTTGTTTTCCCCAAATTAAATAACTTGAGTTGAAAAAGAAAACAAGGTAAAAATGACCCAAGTGCACCCCCAGGGGGGACCAGGCACATTTTGGTCTAGGAGTTGCTGTTCTCAGCATTTTTCAGCTTCCCATTCTTTCATTGTCGTTGGATGATGTCAAGTTGATTACAATTCAGCATGGCCTTAGAGGTCAGAAGAGGACTGCGCTGTCACGTGTCCCAGGCTGGACTCTTGATGAAACCTCTCATCTCCGGAGATTTTCTTCCAAAGAACATCTGGTCATTTGAACCACTGATCTTTCACTTCGCAGTTGAGTGTTTAACCATTGTGTTCCCCTTGCCAGGACCTTATGGAGTGTCCTTAGGGCATTTATTTGATTATTACTCTTTTGAAAGGGGTGAGAATAATTGTTTAATTGGACATCAAGCAATCTCACAGAGGCATGAACCAAGCAGTGAAGCAATACAAAAACTGGCCTGCCCATTTGTGAAGGGTGGAGATGGATAGTTGGGAAAACTATGTCTGCGTTCGCAGAAGTATTTTGTATTTCAAGGTGGCAGGACTGGTTCTGGGTGGCCTGACTTCACATCTGGAAAGCATGCTCTGAGCCCTCCCCAATCATTGCCTTTCTTACTGCTTCCAAATAATGACCAAACTCCAAAATAAATACTTAGAGATGGTACAAATGTTTCCCTTATGTCAATGGGGTGTGTGGCGGGGGAACCCACCCAAACCCCACAAAAAGAAAAAGAGGTGGGGAAGGATTAGAGAGATGGAGGAAGGAAAGGCAGAGGCGAGGAAGAGAGGAGGAAGAAGGGAAAGATGAAGCCAAGGAAGGG
>NW_006399761.1:25866453-25871868 GCF_000299155.1 Elephantulus edwardii | reverse complement strand
GAGCTTTCATAAATGTCGATGGTTTTAGAGAGGCTTCAGGCCTTTTGCTCATAGGGTGGCTATGAGTCGTGCTCAAAGGCAACCAACAACAACATAGGAACTAAGGAACTTTATAGGAAGTAAGGGGCTCTGCAGGAGCAGTGAACAATGGCGCGGGCTGCTGGCTGAGAAGTTGGCGGTTCAGGTCTCCCAGCTGCTCTGGCGGAAAGATGGGCTGTCTTCTCCAGGAGACAATGACAGCCTAGAAAGCTTGACAGAGGAGCACAGTGAGTCAGAATTTACTCCAGAGCCATGTGTTTGCCTTTTGGTTTCAAAGATCTGGATGTATAGCCTCACTGTGACCAATCATTTACATAAAATATCAAATTCTTAACAAGTTAAGGACAATTTCTCAGTAGTGTTTGTTCAATGTGAGCTTTCTGCATAGGGGCATTATTGACATTGCAGCAGCAAGACCTCTGTGGGGCCTGTTCTGTCCTTTGTAGGAGGGTCAGCAGCACCAGGAGCTTTACTTATTAGTTACCCATAGCAACCCCCCTCACCTGCCCTCACGCCTCCATAACAGAAATATCTGCAGGGTTTGACAAATGTCCTTGCGGAGGCTGGGGGGGGGCGGGGATGGAGAGAGGCAAATGCATCTCCAGCTGAGCATCTGGATGAGTTAGTGTGTCAATGTTAAATATTTTTCCAAACTCAAGTCTCAATTCCATTTCTACCACAAGATGAGAAATTGCAGCAGATAGCTGGAATTTATACAGAAGAGAAGCTACACCATTCTTCCATTAAAGGACCACTCTGCTGACCCAAAGGGGTTCGAATCTACCAGTGACTCCAAGGGAGAAAAATGAGCCAGCTTCTCCCGTGTGATTTACAGCCTCTGAAAACACACTGGAGGGTCAACTCTGAGGTAGTAGGGACTCAACAGCAAGGAGAGGGAGAAATCACAAGGTGGCACAAACCTTAAGCCCTTGATGACCGCCCAAAAGGTGGGGCACATCAAAATCACACGGAGGCACCTTAGAAGAAAGGTCTGAAGGAATGAATGTCTGAAAGGTCACAGGTTTTAAAACTCTTTGGAGCAGTTCTTCTTTGCACATGTGGGGTCACCAAGACTTGGAATCGACCCAACAGTAGCCATCAATAAGAACAATCGATTCTACTTAAATTATTTCAAAAAAACAAAAAAAGAAGGAACACACTCCCAGAGTCATTCTATGAAGCAAGCATAACCCTAATGCCAAAACCAGTCAAAATATTACCAAGAACTACAGCTCAATGTCGCTCATGAATATAGATGCAAAAGTCCTTAACAGAATCCTGGCCATTACAATCCAGCAGTACATGAAAAAAAATAATTTCTCATGATCATGTGGGATTCATAACAGTCTGCAAGGATGGTTCAACATAAAAACAGTCAACATAATTCATCACATTAGCAAAGCAAAGAACAAGAACAGCAATTGATGCAAAAAAGATCTTTGACAAAATCAAACACTCCTTCCTGATTAAAGCAATCAGCAAAACAGGAATAGAAGGGAATTTCCTCAACATAGTGAAAAGTATACATGCAAAACCAAAAGCCAGTATCATTCTTAAGAGAGAAAGACTAAAAGCATTCTCCCTGTTAATGGGGGCCAGACAAAGGTGCTCACTGTCACCACTTCTATTCCATATTGTATTGGAAGCGCTTGCTAAGATAATATGGCAAGAGAAGGAAATTAGGGGAATCCAGATCAGCAAAGAAATAGTGAAACTGTCACTATATGCAGATGATACGATAGTATTCACATGCTCTTGGGCTCACACCCTCAACAACAACAACAAAAACCCTGTTGGAGCTTGTAGAACAATTTACTAGAGTGTCAGGATACAAAATCAATATATAAGTCAGTGGGATTCCTCTACAGCAACAAAGAAAATACAGAGAAGTAAAGTAAGAAAGCAACACCATTTACAATAGCCAACCACAAACTGGGGTACATAGGAATAAACCTAACCAGAGTCACAAAAGACTTTTACAAAGAAAACTACAAAACACTTCTGCAAGAAATAATAAAAATGGGAAAATGTTCCCCATTCATGGATAGGAAGACACAATGTAGTGAAAATGATAATCCTACCAAAAATGTGCGTGTTTAACACAATCCCAGTACGGATACCAAATTCCTTTTTCAAAGAGATGTTGTTGTTGATTGCCATCAAGTCGAGCATGACTCATAGCGACCCTATGAACAAAGGCCTGAAACCTTTCTATAATATTGTTGTTTCTCCAAGTTCATAATTTCCATAGGCATAGGTGGTTTGGGAAGTGGATGCTATTCCTGCTTCCAAACTTGAATCAACCTGGGAGCTCCACAAAACACTGCCCATGACGGGTAGCCATTATGGTGTTTGGCAAACCTATGGCACAGTTGTTCCATTATGGCATTTGGGACCTCAGTGGCACAAGGTTCAGAGTCACAGCAAACCCAAATAACCTCAGCATGGCAAACTGACAGAAGAGTGCTGTAGGACTTAGAAGAATGTTCCTTCAAAATATAGTAACAAGGGATTAAAATATAATCCCTCGGGCTCAACATTTAAATACAAGGGCCCCCCAGGAGGCTCAAATAAAAAACAACCAAACAATCCACACAGACCCTCAACCAAAGCAAGAGGACCACCTTAAAGAGTGCAGCTGCTTCACCCAGCTCCAACATGGAGACAAGGTCCTGCTATTATATGTTTTTCAAAGAGAGAGAAAAAGCAATTGGCAAGTTTATTTGGAGAGAAAAGAGACCAGTGAATAACAGAGCACTTCTGAGAAACAAAAATAAAGGGGAAGGCACAGCACTCCAGCTGTAATAGTCAAAACAGAAAAAAAATATTTTAAAGACAAATGGAATGATTAGATAAGCTGGGAGTGTCGAGAACAGACATCTATAATTTAATGATGTGGCCCATGGGCCCAAAAATGAGTTTCTTTCTTTTATCCCATCTGTGACTCATCAACCAACTGTGGTATGCAGAACGCTCAACCTTGCTTGCTGAAAGTGAAGATTTGGAGGAGTTGCTACAGAAGATCAAGGACTCCAGCCATCGGTATGGACTACATCTCAACATCAAGAAAATAAAGGTCCTCACCACTGGGCCAATGGGCAGCATCACGAGAGACAGAGAAAAGACTGAAATTGTCAATTGTTTTAATCTTGCTTGGATCAACAACCAACATCCCTGCTACCAGTAGTCAGGAGATCAGGAGATGTATTGCAGTGGGCAAGTCCACTGCCAGGAAGCTCTCCAAAATATTGATGAGCAATTATGTCATTTTGAAGACTAAGGTGTGCCTGATTCAGTCTTTTCAATTAACTGATATGCATCTGAGAGCTGGGCAAAGAATCAAGATGACAGAAGAATTGATGCCCTTGAGCTGTGTTGGAGAAGAGTACTGGATAGCCCATGGACTGACTAAAGAATCAACAGATATGTCTTGGGGAAAGTGCAGCCAGAGTGCTCCTTGAAGGCAAAAAAGGAAAAAAAAATGGTGAAGATTTGCCTCTCATACTTTGGACATGTTGTGTAGAGAGGTTATTCCCTATAATTCTTTTTTATGTGTGTTTCATTTTTTTTTTTTCTTGATTCAAGCACTCTCAGGTCTAATTCAGTTCCGTGAGTGAAGTTGATTTTCTGCTTCTCAGTTCACTTTCAGAGCTTGGAACAGTCTTAAGCTTCTCTTTAGATTTTTAATAACTCAGAAACACCAATGTGTGACCTTCTGACCCTGGCAGGTGGATTTGAGCCATCAACCTTAAGCTTAGTAGTGCAGCAGGTAACACACTGTGTCACTAGGATTCCTTTACAGACCTCTCAAAGAATGATAAAGATAATCATTTTTGCATGGAGAGATTAAAAACAAGTTAACCAAGAGAGTGTAAGTTGATACACATTGTAAATCTAAAATAAATAAATCAGACATGATAACAAATTACCAATAGCACTCTGCATGCCACAAATAAGGTTGTTGTTGTTAGGTGTCAACAAATCGAGTGTGACTCAAAGGGACCCTATCAACAACAGGCCTGTCCTACCCTGTGCCCTCCCCATCAGCCCTGACACCTGAGCCCATTGCTGCCATCACTACGTCCACTCATCTCACTGAGGGTCTTCCCCTCTTCCACTGACCCACCACCTTCTGTGGGGAGTTCGCTCAGCACCAGTGCCACCTGCTCCCAGGACAACTGTCCTCTTTTTATTTTTTTAAAGACAACAGAATAATAGGGAGCTTTGGTGGCACAGTGCATAGGGCATTGCTAACCCAAAGGCAACAACTCTCTGTAGGTTTGAATCCACCCAGCGACTCTTTGGAAGAAAGACAGGCAATCTCCTTCCGGGCCATTTTCAGAAGTCCAGTGGAGGCCAGCCATGGTTTGGTCCCCACTTTGCTGCATTGAGATGGAGGCGTCCCTTTTAATTGCCCTGTGGCAAAAGGGACACGAACCAGGCAGTGATTTCACCTGCGAACATCATCTCTGCGGACAGATTCCATCTCAGCTCATTTAATCCTTCCACCCAGGCTCTTGCCTCCCTGATCTCATGGTGTATCAAAAGTGCGCCCCTTGTCAAAACTTCCTAAATGTTCCTCAACAAGACAATGGATAAACAAAACGTGGTACAAGCACACGCAGGAGCATCAGTCTGCCCCAAAGACAAATCAAGACTTGATGCATGCCAGATGGATGAGCTTCGAAAACATTATGGTCAGGAACAGAAGGAAAAAATGCTCCATGATCTCCTTGCTGTTGTTGTTGTGTGCTGTCAAGTTGGAACCGACCTATAGCTGACCCTCCAATGGGTTTTCAGAGGCAGTTAATTGCATGGGAGGAGACTGCCCATCCTTCTCCTGCAGAGCAGCTGGTGGATTTGAACTGTGTACCTTCAGGATTGCAGCACAGCTTCTTACCACTAGACCACCAGAGTTCTCGGAAATATCCAGACTTGACAAATGTATAGAGAACAGAGTCTATGCGTGGCTGCGAGTCATGGAAAGGGAAGGGGGGGGGGTGTCATTGCCTAGGGAGCTGAGCTTCTGTTGAGGACGGTGCAAACATATGGAAAGAGAGAGTGGCGACAGTTAACACCATGACAGAAGGAATGAATGCCACTGATTAGTATGTTGTAATGGCAAGGACTTAATTCTATTTAGTCACTGTAATAAAATGCATCTGTTTTTCGAAAGGTCCATCTTTGTAGGATGTTTGTGACCCTCTGACTCAGAGCTGTACCCTCTGCTGCCTGCACATTTCTTCTCCCTCCTGGAACAGGACAGTTTGTTATTATCCTTATTACATCAGAGGCGACTTAGGTGAGCTGAGCTAAGGTGTAACCTAGAATAGGATATGAACTCATTTTTCTTTTCCACCCTTTCTCATTGCTGTC
>NW_006399761.1:25861743-25865837 GCF_000299155.1 Elephantulus edwardii | reverse complement strand
GCTCACTGACTCCAGCTCAGAGTCCCAGCTCACTGATTCCATTGACTTTTCAAGGCTGTGCATCACCCAGGAGAAGATTGCTCATCTTTCTCCCACAGAGTCGCTAGTGGATTTGAATGGCTACAGAGGCAGCTGGTCCTAAACTGTGCGGGAAGTGGCACTGCCTTAAGAACCTTCCTGGCCTCTGTTGTTGCTGTTGTCCTGGCCCGAGCAACCTCCTCAACTTTGATAAACATGCAGAAGCCTATTCAGCCCCAGGACTCCTCTGGCAGGAGGAGGAGCCTCTGATTAACTAAGAGGTTCTTGGAGGGGCCTGTGTGTCTCTCTGCATGTATGTATATAAGGGAGAAATGGGAAGTGGGCAGTTATTAGAAAAGTCCATAATCAATAACGAGGTCCATGCTGCTGTCCATTGTTTTGTTTGTGAACTCGGCTTCATGACAAGAAGTGTCAAGAATAGACTCGTTTCCTTACTCTGTTTTATCCTTTCATTATTGTATGTGTTGATTTAAGCAAACATTTAGGCAGCATTTCACGTACTATGTATGTCAGTTATCTAAGTTACAGATCACACTAAAAGGCACAGGCTCAATGGTGGCAATCATTTCTCCCTCTTCCTTGTGGTTCAATGGGTTACTGGCCTCAGCCATGTGGTTCTCTCACAAGTTTGCAGCCCCAAAGTGGCTGTGCTGGCGGCATCTCGTGTTCCTCACAGCCTGGTGACTGATGCTGGCTGTTGGCTAGGAGCTCACCCAGGATTGTACCTGAAACGCCTACACGTGGTCTGAGTTTCAGCCCAGCTTGGTGGCTGAAGGCCAAGAAGGAATCCCGAAAAGACCAGTGCAAATGTGTTACTTCTCCAATTCCTAACTTTGGAATCCAGCAAAATTATCTCCCTCCTAGACTCAGATTATCATGTTGGGAAGCAGGAGTGGCATTGACGTTTTAAACTAGATTGCTCTGGAAACTCTACAAACTCTCTTATAAATGTCTGATGTTAATTATAGAACAGAGTTCAGGTCTTTTGTTCAAAGCTTCCTCTGAGTCATATTCGACTGAACACTTAACCACGGCTAAATGAGACTAGTGATGTTATATCTGGAGGAACACTCTTCCACTTTGTACATCTTGTCAATGTGCTGTATGAGGTAACCCGGGTTTGCTGTGATGCTGAACCGTGTGCTATGGGGATATCAAACACCAGAATGGTTTCCCATTGTGGACAGTGTTTAGTGGAGATTCCAGTTGTAAAACAGGTTGGGAAGCAGGAGTGGCATCCACTTCCTAAACCACATGCCTCTGGAAACTCTGAACTTGGAGAAACAAGGATAGCTATGGAAAGGCATTAGATCTTTTGTTCATAGAGTCACTGTGAGTCAATCTCGACTCAACAGCAATCATCAACAACAACAGATTTAAGAGGAGGAGACAATGACACCACTTTTTTTACACCACTTTTTGATGGAGAAAAATGTAAACTTCACATAAAATGAAGATTATACATAGAATTGCAATTATTGTCAGCCAAATTTCCTTTGCATGTAATATAAATGATGTTGCTATTGTTGTTATGTGCCAGCAAGTCACCAGGAACCCACAGTGACCCTTTGTACATTAGCTCTGAAGCCTGCCCCGTCCTGAGCCATTCTCATTAATTCCGACACACCAACCCCCATTGCTCCAGTCACTGTATCAATCCATTTAATCCGGGGTCTTCTTCTGTGCTGTCCCTTCACCCTTCCAAGCATGATGTCCTTCTCCAAGGATTGGCCCCTTCCTGGCCATGTGCTCAAAGTATGTGAAATGGAGTTTCAAAATCCTAGCCTCCAAGGAGAAATTTGGTTTCATCCTTTCTAAGACAGACCTATTTGTTTTCTTGGCAGTCCAAGAAAAGTCCAAGTCTTGGTAAAGTCAAGACTCTTCCCCAGCACCACAATTTGAAAGCATAAATTCTTTTTCCATCATCTTTAGTCACTGTCCAGCTCTCTGATGCACAGCAAGCAATTCTGAAGATCGTGGTCTGAATTAGGAGTCCCTTAGTATCTAGACTCACATCATTGCTTTTCAGTACTCTCGAGAGGTCCCTGATAGCATTTTTTCCCAATGCAACTGTCTTTTAGATTTCTCCTCCAAGTAGTTTAATAAGGTAGTTAACTTCCTAGCAAACTGTGTGCCAAATTTCTTGGCATAGAATACTCACAGAGCTGTATTTGTTTCATAAATATCTCGGTTTGTGTCCTGTCAATTCCTGGAAGCTTGTTTCTCACCAATATTTTTGGTGTAGTTGTATTTTTTCCTTCGATCTCATTGCTTTGTGAACACATGCTACTCCTGGAAATGGCCAAACATGGTACTCTCTCTGGTAGAGTGGCTCTCTGTATTCCTTCCACTTTATTTTTATGTTGCCAGTATAATTCAGTATTTTGCCCAGAGATATTGTCAAATCGTGGATTTTCTTTAATTCTTTCCGTTTGAGGTTTCTAAAAGGTTGTCTTCTCTTTTGGTTGTCTAACTCCAGATCTTTACACATTTTAACAGAAGATGTCAAAGGGTGGCTTGAGAAGGCAAAGTGAAGCAAAACCTGAAGATAGACAGTAAAAAGAAACACATTTCGAATTCTCAAACTGAAGAAAATCCAAGACTTTACCTGTGTCCTCAAGGCACCCTTTGAGATCTTCTGTTGAGGTCATTTACTCCATCATTTCTGCCGTTCACTTGAGGACTGGAAATCTGCGTGTGGTATCTTGAAAAATACCACGCAAGCATTAATTACGTGCTGCGTACTATTCCAAATGTTTTATAAGTGAGACCTGGCCCTAAAAAGTGATGTTATGCTCTATGTTTCTAATTTTTTTTGGTAAAAAATACCCCATGGTAGGGATAATTTTGTCACTTATTGTAACTCAGCCATGAAGTTTGAGCTCCATCCAGCTTATAGATGAGGTTTGATGGATTTGTCTTAATTGCTACTTTATATTGTATTATAAGCGTGGAAGGAGGAGTGGCATCCACTTCCATAATAGCCTGCCTCTGGAAACCCTATGAACCTGGAGAGAGGGTGAAAGGCACCCAATCGTCGAGGACTCTCCTTCATAGGGTCACTATGAGTGGCCTGTGACTCGACGGCACTTAACAACAACGTATTGTATTCTAGGAATGAACCATAATTTGCTCATTCTCCAGCTGAATTTTTAGTTTAAATTATATGTACATAATTACATCCTTTGAAAATATCAAATATTCTCCCAATGGCTATATTAATTCCATCCTATGAACAAAGCATAATCCATTTCACACCTGTCTTGAGGACAATGGATTTTGGTTTTATATTTGAACCTATATTCTTTATAGGGAGTTCTGGTGGCCTAGTGATAAGAACTTGCGCTGCAATCCTAAAGTCACACGGTTTGAAGCCACCAGCTGTTCCATGGGAGGACAGGCAATCTCCTCCCATGTGATTAATTGTCTCTGAAAACCCAACACAGGGTCAGCTATGGGTCAGTTCTGACTCTATGGTATACAACAACAACAACAGCAACATATTCTTTGTAATATTTAAACTATTATAAATAAAGCCTCCATAGTAAACCCTATATGCAAATCCTTGAGCACACGTTTTATCATTGTTGTTGATTCCCGTCAAGTTGAGCATGACTCATAGTGACCCTTGTAAACAAAAGACCTGAAGCCTTGCTGTAACTATGGTAGTTTGTCAAAGGCATGTTGTTTAGGAAGTGGATGTCACCCCTGCTTCCAAAACTTTTTATTATAACCTTGGGAATATTCCATTTGAATGACCAGTTAAAGACTATGTATTGAGGCTTTTTACACAAATTGAATTTGAATTTACATATATATGTGTGTGTGTGTGTGTGTGTGTGTGTGTGTGTGTGTATGTCGTTGATGTTGCTGTGTACTGTAGAGTTGAAACTGACCCACAACTAACCCTCCAGTGAGTTTTCAGAGGAAGTTAATCACACGGAATAAGATTGTCCATTCTCCTGTGGTGCAACTGGTGGCTTTGAACCGTATGTCTTCAGGATTACAGTGCAGGGTTCTTGCCACTAGGTCACCAGAGCTCCCATAGATATAAA
>NW_006399761.1:25841727-25861368 GCF_000299155.1 Elephantulus edwardii | reverse complement strand
TGTTAACATTTTTGTTTATATATATATATAAAATTGTTGTCAAGCCATAACCAAGGCATGATGTTGGGATTAAGAGCACAATACCCTATGAACTATGTTACAAGAACTCTGTCTCTCTATATGTATATATAGGTGCTTACCACCAGAGCGCCCTTGTTGATGTGTGTATGTATGTATATATTCTTTCCACATATTTATATAAATGAAATCATATACGTATCCTTTGCGAGTTTTCAGTCTTTTAATACATGTAACTCTAATTCATTCCCTTTCATTGCTATGCTGTGTGGTATTTCCTTGTAGGGATTATGCCCTTCAGTGTACTCACTATCCTGTGGACAGATATTTAGGTTAGTTTCAAATTTTTCCACTATTACAAACAAGCTGTTACTGGTTACATTCATCAACATTTCTCCAGGGCATTTCTTTCTGTCAAACTTTTCTCAAACTTTTAAAACCCGTAAAAACAAAGAAGGGGGGAAGTTTTTCATTTTAACCCAGGAAACAATGCACACACACAACTGAAAGAAAGGTTTCACTGAACTGTCTTTAAAGGAACTCTGGTGGCTTGGTGTTCCATGAGGTGTGCTGCTAACCAAAAGGTCGGTAGTTTGAATCCTCTAGTGGGTGAGTGGGAGGAGGATGGGCAGTCTCCTCTCCTGGAGGTTTACAGCCTCAGACTTGATGGGGTTGCTTTGGGTTAGAATGGGCAATAGGCAATGGATTTGGTTATTTGTTTATATATGATGGACTCCCATCTAATTTCTGTTCTGTTCTATATTCTATTCTATTCTTCTAATATATTAAAAAACAAACAAACAAAACAAACCCTTGTGTTTGAGACCAGCCAAGCTCTCTGATGAGGCAGCAGTTAGGAGCTTAAATTTATCAAGTGACATCACAAGAGAAAGATTTGGCAATTCACTCCCCAAAAGATTACAGCCTAAAAAATATCAGATGGGACCGTTTGCTCTGTCCCAAAGAATCACTGTGAGCAGAGACTTGACATAAACAGTTAGTTTCACCTGAAGGAATTGGGGGACCCCACAGTGTAAAAAAATTTAAAAAGGCAACAATACTGACTAATGTATTTCCTGCCTATAGAATCCTTCAGTATAGCAACTCAAAGCTTACAACGATGTCAACTGAAAAACCAAGGTTCATCTGATTCAGGTCATGGACTTTTCAATCACTTGCTATGCATCTGAGAGCTGGATGAGAATAAGAATAAGGATGATGCAAGAAGAATTGATGCCTTTGAATTGTGTTGTTGGAGAAGAATGCGGAATATTCTACAGACTGTCAAAAGAACAAACAGATGTATCTTGGAGAACGTGCATCTGGAATGCTCCTTAAATGCAAAGGTGCTGAAGCTTCATCTCACATACTTTGGGTGTGTTAGGAGGGGGGCTCTTCCTTGGAGGAATATCATCATCATGCTTGGAAAGGTGGAGGGTCCCTGAAAGACAAGACCCTCAATGAGATGGACTGACACGGTGACTGCAGCAATGGGCTCAGGTGTGCCAGAGACGATGAGGACGGCACAGGACAGGGCTCATCACAGGGTCACTAAGAGTCATACGCGACTAGATGGCACATAGTGATGACAATAACAACAATGACATTTCTTGATTTTTTTAATTAATTTTAGTGAAAGTTTACAGAGACTTTGGATTTCCATTCATTTATTGTTGCCCTTTTCTCCCTGCCCACCCCACCCCCATTTGTTCTTCTCTTTGAAAAGCAAAAGAAAAAGTCTTTCATTGTTATACATTCCCTCCTCCCAAGTCCACTCCACTGTGCAGCCTTCTCTCTGGACTCCTATCATGACAATAATACCTAATTATATATCCCTTTTAAACAGTTCTCTCCCTCATCTGTTTCAATGCAGTATTCATAATTTATCCCATCTTTCTCAGTCTTCCCCCAACCCCAAGGTCAGTCCTGTTTTACAGTAGTGGCACTATGCAGTATTTGTCCTTATGTGACTGAGATATTTCACTCAGCATAACATCCTCCAGGGTCACTCATTTTGAATAATATTTCATGTGTTCCTTGTTTTTCAATGCAGCATAGTATTCCACTGTGTGAATATACCACAGCTTCTCTATCCATTCATTTGTTGATAGACACTTAGGTTGTTTCCAACTCTTTGCTATTGTGAACAAAGCTGCGATAAACATGAGTGAGCATATATATCTTCTTGGGTGGCGGTTATGGTTTCTTTAGGGTAAATTCCTAATAGTGGAATTGCTTGGTCAAATGGTATTTCTATTCTCAACTTTTTGAGAAAGCGTCACACAGCCTTCCATAGTGGTTGCATCATTTTACTCTCCCACCAACAGTGAATAAGGGTTCCAGTTTCTCCACAACCTCGCCAGCATTTGATATTTGTTGTTCTGTTAAATTTTGCTATTCTTACTGGGGTGAGATGATATCTCGTTGTTGTGGACATTGCTTGATTTTAAGGAACCTCCACCTTCAGTTTAGCCAAGTGGCTTTGACAAATACCTCCGAAGCAGCTGACCACACCGAGTGCTTGCCGGCATTTCTGGCAATCTGGCAGGACTGAAGAGGTATGTCACAGAGGGTACTGAATTTCCAGAAGCCTCTGACCAGTGCTATCATCTCCAGTGGGGAGTGCTTGTGACGACAAAAGGTATGCAAGCAAAACCTGTTAGGAGATAAATGATGAGAAAAGGGAGTGTTAAAAAGAGATTATGACCACAATCCTCCTGAAGGGCCAGCATTTGAAGGGAGAGTCAGTTTATGATTTGTGGCTCCTATTTCCCAGGTGAAATCAAGCAGAGGCGAGTGGGAATCTGGTGTGATCAGATGGACTTTGACAGCCTGTGGCCTAGAGATGGGCTCACACTTGGCCCATGCCCATGGGGCCATCTCACCATGCTATTGGACTTTTGTTTTACTGCAGACAATCAAAGATAACAGGAGGGATGGGTAGCAAGGTGAGAGCCAGAACAGAAGTCAATTAGAAACTTGTCATTTGAGGAAGAGGAGGCTGGGAAGAAGGAATGGAGATGTCCATTCAGTCATTCAGCCTAGAATCCATGAATGTTTTAATGAAGTGAAAATGATACAATAGCACTTTGGTAGTCAGGCAGTCTCTGGGTTGGGAAGAGGATCCTTCCCTAAGAAGGTCTGTACGTCAAATTTGTGAGTCAGAACAGGTGCAAAGTTAGTGCCAAGAAGGAGCCCTAGTGCTACAATGTTTACCATCTTGATCCATCAATCATGCCTGGGAGAAAGATACAGCCATTGTTTCCACAAAGTTTTACAACCCCATGGACAGCTCTATTCATGAAAGGTCAATATAAGTCAGAACCAACCCAATGTTAATGAATTTGAGCTTGTTGTTGTTGGTTTAGGGGGTTGTTTCAGTCACTTCAAGGAAGTTATGTTACATTAAAGGGTAAGCACACATTGTCTCTAACTCTAGTATGGTAACTCTCAAGTCAGGACCCAGGGGCAGCCTGTAATGTTTCAAATGAAAGTGTAAGTAAATACACTATTTGTCTCAAGGTGGACAAAGGGCTCATAACAACGTCTACCAGCAGTCATGGTCAGATATATAGATAGAGATAGAGATAGAGATAGAGACAGAGACAGAGACAGAGATAGAGATAGATATATAGAGATATAGAGATATAGATATATAGATATAGATATAGATAGATAGATAGATAGATAGATATCAATATTTGACCTCAAAGCGTCTCTCTACAAAATGCCAGTCCACTCATACGAAGTACTGGTTGTCCCCCAAATAATCACATTTTGGTACTTCAATCCCAGAGGTACGTGGTTCGTATCCACCAGATGCTCTGCTGGAGAAGAAGGGGCAATTTCCTCCTATGCCTGTCAGATCTGATTTGATGGTACACATACACAAAATAAAAATAATTTAAAAAAGAAAATTTTTTAAAAATCACATTTTTAAAGACTTGCGGAAACAAAGTAATGAGAATCCCAAGGCATGCCTTCATCTTGGAATTCCAAGATCACAGCCTTGGATATACAGGGACTTGGCTTTAGGCCAAGGTCGAGTTCTTCTGAAATTGTAGCACTTATTATCATGTTGTTGGGTACTGCCAAGTCGGAACCAACACATTGCTGACCCTCCAGTAGGTTTTCAGAGGCAGTTATTAGCAAGGGAGGAGATTGTCTATCCTTCACCTCCAGAGCAGCTGGTGGCCTTGAACTGAGTGCTTTTGGGATTGCAGGCCAGAAAAGAATGCAGAAGATTGATAAACCCAAGTACAGAACTCCCTCCTCCCGAGGATGGGCCACAAGGATGTGACCGTCTACTTCTGTGCAATCACAACCTTGAAAACTCTGAGGGGAAGTTTTCTGTCCCGTACACTTGGGCTGTTATGGGTCAGAATTGACTCACTAGCAACAGGTTTGGTTAATCACTTCTCACAAAACTGGGGGCAAAACTGAGAAAAAGGAAGAACTTGATAATGGAGAAAAGTGACAGACACTACTTTGCCCAAGTGATCACTGCCAGTCATGCAACTTCTGATGTAATGAAAAGTAAACATCACCACTTGGCTGTCATCCTCCAAGTGCATAAGCGTGCTCTAACAGTGAGGAAACTCCAGACAAGGCCAAACCGGAGGGAGAGGATCTGCTTTACCAATCCTCTTCAGAAGGACTCTGGTGGCCCAGGGACTAAGCACTTAGCTGCTGGCTGAACGTTCAAAGTCTAAACTCATTAGCATCTCTCCAGGGGAAAGACGTGGCAATGAGCGTCCATTAAGATTATTCACTGCTGTCTGGGTCGATTCCTGCTTATGGAGGAACGGCCCCCGGTTTTGAGGCCACAAACCTTGACAGGAGGAGACTGCTCATCTCTCTCCAGCAAAGCGGCAGCTGGACTTGAACCTCAGATCTTCTTGGTTGAAGTGTAGCCCAAAACCAACCTTGAAAATCCTATGGGCAGTTCAAATCTAACCTACACAATTGCAGTGAGTCAGAATCTACTTAAGGACAATGTAGCTTAGTACTGTCCAGCCACAACTGAATGGATTGAGAAATTATAGTACATTCAACATTGAAATACTACACAGCATGCAGGAGCAATGATTTTTTTTTAAATTATTACCTAACTTGGTGGAGACTGGAGAGCATTATGCTGAGTGAACTAACTCAGTCCTACAAGGAAAAATATTGTATAAAACCGTTATTATAGAACAAGTATAAGGATCCAAAAAGGGTGGGAGAGGGTGGAAGCAGAGGGATGAAGATGTGTGGGTTTGGGGGCATGAAATTAATCGTGGAGTTGTACAATTTGATGGCGGGTGAGGGAAATTGCAAGAATCTGGTCTGAAAAATAATGTATTTGAATTTTGTAACTAAACTAGTATAAAATAAAAAGAGGAAAAATAATAAAAATAACAAACCAAAAAACATCACACTTATGAACAGCAAGGGGAGACTTTAAAGCTGTGGGGGACTGGGTGAACCACAGTCAGTCCTGCCGTGTGGTAGCCTGAGTCCACCGGGGGAAGAACGCATGAGGGTGAGTGGGCATTAGGGGAAGAGCTGTGAAACTCTGAGTCTATAGTCTGGAATCATGCTACTGGTAATTTTTTAGTTTTATAAATATGCCAGAGTCATGCACAATGTTAACATTCGAGAAAGATATACATACATGGCACTATTTTCTGAAATTTTTAAACCTTGAAATGAATTCCAAATAGAAGTCTCTAAAATTGCAACGCACGTTCTGGCGACGCAGTCAGTGTTTGGAGAGCTGAGCTCGCCCCCAAAGGCAGCGCCTCTCTGGTGCTGTGAAGACTGCAGTGGCTCTGGGGGAGCGACGGGCGGTCTCCTCTCCTGCGATCTACAGCCTACAAATACCTGCTGGAGGGAGCTCTGGTAGCCTAGTAAGAAGGAGGAGTGCTGCCAGCCCACAAGCACGAATCCAGCAGCTGCTCCCTGGAGAAATCGGACAATCTCCCATCTGTGCGGTTTACTTTCTCCGAGCTGGGCAGCTTCGAGTGGGTTCTGACTCGACAGTCGCAACAACAAAATCTTGGTGGAGGCTGAGCCTCCAACAGTAGATTCTGATTCAACAGCAATGAGTTTGAGCGGTTTTGGTTTTGAGCAGTGCAAAGAAGTGCGAAGCAGAGACATGAAGAAAAACACACAATAAAGAATTTGTATAAAGTTATAATTCAGGTCTCCTGACCCTAAGCGCTCGGCTGTTTTTGCTAAAAGAGTCCAACACGTGGTCACTCTAATCTGCTCATTTTGGATTTTGTTGTTGTTGTTGTTGACCGTAGCGTCAGAGCTGACCGTCTGGGCGGCGGGTTTTCAGAGGCACTTTATTATTTTTATGTGCAATGGTGGAGATCGCCCCTCCTTCTCCCGCAGAGCAGCTGGATTCGAACTGTGTGACTTTGAAAGGAATGTCAGTACAGCTTCTTGCCACAAGGCCAACAGAGCTCCCTGTTCTTTTTGGTAGATTTAGGAATTAAACTGCTTCTGGACCTTCTGGGAAGGGACCATATACAAATCTTTTCTATAGTCCCTGCTGGAGGAATGCAAATCCATTCTCCCACAGAGCAGCCACATCCAACTCTCTCTACTCCTTGCGAGAAGGCTACAAACCTTTCAGAGTTTTCAGACAAAATTGCTCTTTACTTGGCAGTCATAGTACTTTTTGGTGACCAAAAAGCAATGCTTTAGCACGTTGCACCATCAAATGATTATTACTTAAACGTAGGTGCTTTGCAAAATTTTAGTTCTGACCTAGAGAGTGGCTTGTAGTTCAGGACTGATGTGTGTAATTCATAATCCCCCCCCTTTGAATAATAGGAAATAGGATCCAAGTTTGAGTTTTCACATAAAATGTTTGCTGTACAGAAGAATTTCTCTGATGTTGAGTGGAAAATGCTTGGGCATTTCTAGCTACTCTCTCACCATTAAACTCATAAGCAGCATCATGATAGAGGGAGAAAAGATTGATAATGCCAGTGATTTCCTCTTACTTGGCTCCACTGTCAGCACGCTTGGTACCAGCAGTTAAGAAATCAAAAGATTTATTGCACTGGGAAAGTCTGCTGTCAAGGACCTCTCCAAAGCACCAAGGAGCAATACTATCAGTCTAAAGGCTAAGGTGCAGTTGATAAATCTGAGAATTGGACCGTGAGTAAGGATTACAGAAGAGCTGATGGCTTTGAGTTGTGGTGATGGAGAAGAGTGCTCAATATCTCATGGACTGCCAAAAGAACAAACAGATATGTCTTGGAGAAGGTGCAGCCAGAGTGCTCCTTGGAGGCAAGGAGGGTGAAGCTTCACATACTTTGGGCCTGCTGTTGTAAGTGACCAGTCCATGGAAAGGGACCTCATACTCAGCAAGGTGGAGGGTCAACTACAGGAAGGAAGATGGGTCTGTTTCTCAAAAATACTTTGCTGGATGATCGGTTTTGGCCTTGCTATATGGTCAGGCCTGGAGAGAGGATGAAAGGCACCCAAGCGTCGAGGACTCTCCTTCATAGGGTCGCTATGAGTCGCCTGCAACTCGACATCACTTAACAACAACAACAACGTAAGGTCAGGCAGGAACTTGCAAACAGAATAGAGCTACATCCTGAGTCTCTACTCTGGCAGAGGTTAAGACCTAACTAAATTGTCCCTCTTCATTCCCCTGAGATGAGGGTCCATATCCTAGAGCTGCTATAAGGAGGACCGTACCTGGGATGTTCTCTCTCTTTTGACTAACCTGATACAGCTGCCTCAAATCCACCTGACTTGCAAGCATATGGCACACCTGTATTACCAACATCTACACGAACCATTTCTTTCCTGACATTTCTTCCCAGCATGAGAGACCCACCCTAAGACAGAGTGATCGTTGGGGCTGCTACCCCATGGAATCAGAACTAGGAACCTTCACCCAAGCTGCTAAAGGACTAGGGTGGGGTGGGGGTGGGGAGACGCCTTAATTGGCAGGACTAAGAATTTTAGAACTGTGGCTTAAAGCCACAAAGTTGTGAGCACATGTCAGAAGCTGTCCTGACTGAAAGATTCTATCCTATTGCCAGCCTGAATTGTAACCCATTTACTTCCTTAATAAACCCTGTGAAGTCTATGTAGCTCTTGCCGAGAATTTTGGACCCAGTAAGACATTAGGATGTGCGCTGGAATTAGTAAAAAGAAGTGTGGGAGTGTGTATGTTTGTTGGGAGAGAGGCATATCTGATATCATGGGAACTAGTTTGTCTTGTAAATGTTGTTGATGGTGGCAGTTCCCCCCTGTGGAATTAACAGAGGCCTGACTTGGCCATCTTCATGCGTCCAGGCTCTTGTTACAGCTGTCAAGGATCTCTCCAAAGTATCAAGGAGCAATGATGTCAGGTTAAAGACTAAGGGTGCCTGATTCAAGCCATAAGCTTTTCAACAACTTGCAATGCATTTGTGAGCTGGATAATGAATAAATATAATAGAAAAAGAATTGGTGTCTTTGAATTGTGGTGTGGGAAAAAGGAACTGAATACCCCGCAGACTGCCAAAAGAGCAAACAGATATGTTTTGGATAAAGTGCATCCAGGGTGCTCCTTACAGACAAAGATGGGGAAACTTTGTCTCACACACTTTGAACATATTATTTGAAGAGGTTAGTTTGTGAAAAGGGATGTCATCTTGGAAAGGTGAAGGGTTGGTAAAAGAGAGAAAGACTGTCAATGAGATAAACTGACACAGTGACAGCGGCAATGGGCTCAACTGTGTCAGAGATGATGAGGATGGGACAAGATAGCACAGGGTTCAGATTTGTTGTTCATAGGGTCACTGAGAGTCATGCTCAACTTGATAGCATCTAACAACAAAGCACTAGTGTGCAGTTCTGGAAGTACCCTAACTCAGTCTCTGAGGGGTAATCTTCACATCGCCAGCAGCCATGTCAAAGGCAAAGGCCATGCCTGTTGGTGCCTTTCCACCCCTCCCATGTTTTCTATGAGGTCTGGTACAGGAGTCTGTTGTAATCACCTAAGTAGGCCCAAACTGTGGATTGCGCATGCCAAGATGCTGCAATGATTCCCTCCCACCCCACACACCCTAGTGCAAGATGAACTTATCAAGAAGTGGATCCTATGCCTAACCCCTTTGAATCTGGGAAGACCTTGTGAATGCTTTGGCCAGTAGGATGTGCCGCCAGTGCCACTAGGGAAATTCTGGGCAGAGTCCCTTGTCTGGCCTGGTGACTTCTGATCCTTCCTCTGGGAGTGCTTGCTCCTGGGAACTCATGTGTGAGACGCCCAGGTCACACACTCATGTGTGTGACAGCCTAAGCTGTGCTCTCAGCCAACACTCACCACCAACTGCACACAGATGAACGAGCCACCTTAAATAGCTAACTGAGTCAAGCCTTCAGAGGGCCCGAGGCCGAGCCGAGCAGACATGGAATTGCAGTATCATGAGAAGGGATCAGGCAAAAACTGCTCAGCTGAAAACAATCAACCTACAAAACCACAAGAGATGATGATTCATTAATTGTTGACATCAGTTTAAAGATCACAGCATGCTTGGGCCAAGCCATGGTCTTTTCAGTTACTCCCTAGGCATGCGAAAGCTATGAATGAAGAAGGTAGACAGGGAGAGAATGGATTCCTTTGAATGATGGGGCTGCAGAGGGAGGGAGTACCGAATATCCCACAGATTGTCAGAAGAATGAACAAGTATGTCTTGGAATAAGTGCAACCAGGGTTCTCCCTGGCAGCAAGGAGGTGAAGTTTCATCTCACATACTTTGGGCATGTTGTTAACAGGGGCCAAGTCCTTGGAAAAAAAGACAGTGTGTGCTGAAAGGTAGAGAGTGTCAGGGAAAGAGAGATGGACTGATAGTGACTAACAATGGGCCCAAGTGTATTAAAGAGGAGGGTGGCACAGGTTAGGCAGGATCACGCCTGCTGTTCACAGGGACGTTATGAGAGGTAGTCGACTGGACAGTACCTGACATCAAGGTATTTTGTGTTATTTGTTGCAGTGTCAGGTAACCACAACAGTCACAGAGGCATCCATAGGAAACATTTGACTTGACCATGTAGTTGGAAGTCCATCCACATCTGCCCAGAATCCTTAAATTCATGAAGTATGTTTTATTCAAAATCCAACATGTCAGCTTTTCCCTACCTGTCAATATTTTTATGGATTAGGGAACTGTTACTTATAAAGCCTAGAGCACTGTTAAGAAGAGGTCTTTATCCTGTTGTTGTTGTTGTTATGTGCTGTCTATGTTAAATGACACCATGCCTGCCCTGTCCTGAGCCAGTCTAACTGACTCCAGCACACCTATCTCCGTTGCCCCAGTTACTGTATTAAACTTAGGGTTTTGTGGTGTTTTTTAACGTTGCTTTGCTTATGTACAAAGCAAACACTGAAAATGAAGTGTCTTTCCTGGACTTCGGTGCCTCTGGCCTCTTCCCTCCTCTGGGGCACTGCCATATCTCCAGATCAGACTCCAGACAACCTGTTTGACCACAAGTTTGAGCTCACGTAGGAGGTTACTCTGGAACAGGTTTTGCCATCATTGGGCAAGAATTTGAATCAAATAAGATTATGGTAGCCCAGCGTGAAGACTTGCTTGTCACCCTTTTGCAGGCTGTGTCAGGTCCTGATTTTCAGCTGTTGGGTCTCAGGGCCTCAGTTTGGTTTTGTCTGAACCAGTGATCACTCTGCAGTGAACTCTGATACTCCCTTCTACCTCGTTAACCTTAGTTTTCTCTGGCCCTCTGTGCTCTGGTTTGGCTAATCCAACAGAAGTTGCATGAACCATGCCTTCTCAAGCCACAGACTCTGGTGCATACGCTCCCAGCCTCTTGCTCCCAGCTTCCTTCACCTGGCCAGCTCCTACTGGGCATTTTGCCTCGGTTCAAACACGAGCTTCTCAAAGACCTTTCTTCCACATCTAAGCATTAATGAGGCCTTATCTTGTTTAGCTTTTGAGATCAAGGTGGTATGGCTGTCGACACAGATGTTTTCTGTGTACCTCTGCGTAGTAGATGAGATGCTCAATTATATATTTTCCTTTTTTAAAAAAAAACCCCGAAACTCATTACCATTGCATCAGAAACTGACCCTTAGCTCACCCTCCATTGGGTTTCCAAGGCTATAAATCGCATGGGAGATTATTCATGTGTTTCCCTTGGAACTTCTGGTGGATTCGAACCTCAGACAGGCACTGCCTTTGGACCAGCAGTGCAACTCCCTGCAGCCTAGACCTTCTTTGCACATTCTATTTCTCCACCATAGAATATTTCATAATTATCATTGTTGTATGTGCCATCGAGTCTCCTGGAACTTATAGCGACTTGATGTACAACAGCTCTGAAGCCCGCTCTATCTTGAGTCAGCCTTACTGTCTTCAATACCCCTACTCCCCATACCACAGTCACTGAGTCAGTCCATCTCATCGAGGGTCTTCCTCTCTAGTGTTGTCCCTCCACTCTCCCTAGCATGACGTCCCTCTCCAAGGACTGATCATGCCTTGCAACATGCCCTAAGTACTTCTCTGATGGTTCAAATCCACCAATAGCTTTTTGCTAGAAAGATGGGCAGTACCTCTCCAAGCAATGTCCAGCCTCCCAAAACCTGCTGCAGGCTCAGCTATGAGTCAGGGAAGAGTTACCACCAGTGAACAGTGTGAGCCTGGCGTATGAGTTCCTTAGTGCTGCTATCACAGAAATGCCCCCAGCAAGTGACTGACAAGCAGAAATTGATTTCCTCATCGCTTTTGAGGCTGTCTGGTCATCGTGTGCCACTGAGTTGCTCCCAGTCATGGTGAGCCTGTGTCCAGCAGAATGAAACTCTGCCCTGTACACTCATCCGTATCTCTAGATGAGAATGAAGACAACCTTTCTGAGCACAAGTTTGAGTCTGCTGGCAGGGAGCCAGTCTCTGCTGTGCTCATGCTCATGGTTGGCAGCCTCTGTGCCAATCAATCCCCTGGTGAATGTTCCTCTGCTTTACCAAGCGTGATGACTTCCTCCAGGGACCAGGTCCTTGCTAGAAATATGTGGGATGAAGTCTTACCATCGCTGCATCTAGAAAACATTCTGGATGCACTTCCTCCAAGACTGACTTGTTTGTTCTCTTGGAAGTCCCTGGTATGTTCAATATTATTTGCCAACACCACAGATGAAAGGTATAGATTCTCCTTTTGTCTCCTTTAATCGTTTTCCAACTCTCACATGCATAATTAAGAGTTGCTGTTGTTTTATGTACCATCAAGTTGTCTGTAACTCATAGTGACCCTATGTACAACAGCCCTAACCCCTGCTCTCAATTGTGCCAATCCTATTGTCTCTGACACGCCTATCCCCATTATCCCAGTCACTGAATCAATCCATCTCATCGAGGGTCTTCCCCTCCTGCGTTGTCCCTCCACACTCCCAAGCATGATGTCCCTCTCCAAGGACAGATCCTGCCTTGCAACTTGTTCAAAGTATCAGAATCCTTACTTCCAAGGAGCAGCCCAGTTTCACCCTCTCCAGGACAAACCTGTTTGTTTTCCTAGCAGTCCATGGTATATTCAATACTCTTCTCCAGCACCACGGCTCAAAGCCATCAATCCTCCTTCTATCATCCCTAGTCATTGTTCAGCTCTCTGATTCATAACAAGTGATTGCAAAGTCCATGGCCTGTAATGTTGTGAGTGACAAGATAATATCCACATGCATGCAAGGAAGTCAAGTGAATACCACCATCATTCAAACATATGTACCAACAACCAGAGCCAAAGAGGAGGAAATAGAAGATTTCTACCAACTTTTGCAGTCAGAGATTGATCGAACATACAATCAAGATGTATTAATAATAATGGGTGACTGGAATGTGAAAGTTGGGAACAGAGAAGAAGGATCAGCAGTTGGAAAACATGGACTTGATGACAGAAATGAAGCCGGAGATAGAATGATAGAATTTTGCACAATCAATGACTTATACATTGCAAATACATATTATAAGAAATACAACCACAGGCTATACACTTGGATTTTACCTGATGGTATGCGTAGGGATCAGATTACAGCTGTGGAAAAAAAATCACTGGAGAAGCTCAATATCAGCTGTGAAAACTAGGCCAGGTGCTGATTGTGGAACAGACCACCAACTACTCATATGCAAAGTTCAAGCTGAAGCTGAGGAAAATTAAATGAAGTCCACAGGAACCAAAATTTGACCTTGAGTCTATCCTACCTGAATTTCAAAACCATCTCAGAAACAGGTTTGAGGCCTTGGACATTAATGAGAGAAGACCGGATGAGCTGTGGGACGATATCAAGACTATCATCCAGGAAGAATGCAAAAGATCATTTACAGAAAACAGAGGAGGAAGAAAAGACCAAGATGGATGTCAGAAGAAACTCTATTGCACTGGAGCACCCAAAAAAAAAAGCAAAGGGGCAAAAAATCAAGATATTAAGGAGTTGAACAGAAGATCCTAGAGGGCAGTGCTGGAAGACAAAGTAAAGTATTACAATGACATGTGCAAGGAGCTGGAGTCAGAAAATAAAAAGGGCCAAACTCACTCAGTATTTCTTAAGCTGAAGGAACTGAAGAACAAATTCAAACCTTAAGTTGCAATACTTAAGGATGTTGTGGGCAGAATATTAAATTAAAAGTTAAGAACCCCAAATTCAAGGCAAGTGAGTATGGAAAGATAACTCCATTTTCCCACCCTCCACCTGTAACCCAGTTCCAGTGTATATATTACCCAACCATGTAGGGTTTTATATGGATTATAATCTCATATTGCAATATAGTTGCTTATCTACTTGCAACCTGTAGGTTATGATTTGAATTTGTGAGCTCTGTCAGCCTAGTGGATAGCAAGTTACGCTACCAAGTGTGATTTTAATCCGCTGCCCTCAGGCCTGGTTTTAATTGTTTTTGGCCACACATCCTTCTAAGTGGTATAGCACTGGTCTGTCCATTTGCTGTACAGAGGTAACTCGTGGTTGCTGTGATGCTAAACACTGTGACACTGATGTGTCAAATGCAATAATGGTTACCCATGGTGGACAGTGTTTGGTGGAGCTCCCCAATGAAAACAAGTTCGGAAGCAGGAATGGCATCCACTTCTGAAATAGCTTGTCTCCAAAAACTCTATGAACTTGGAGAAAGGATGAAAGTTATACAAGTGTTCAGGTCTTTCATTCATAGGGTCGCTATGAGTCGTCTATGACTCGACAGCACTTAACAACAACAATAGTCATAGAATTAACTCGCCATGAGGTGAAATTGCAGCTGTCTTCAGAGGCAGCCACTATTTAAAAGGAATAGGAGCTCAAAAGGCCTCGTCCACAGGGAGGTGCACCGTTAAACTCAAAGGCCGCATCTCTGTTCAGTTCAGGTCCACCAGTGGTTCCATGGGAAAGACGTGCAATCTCTTCCCGTATGATTTACAGCCTTGAGAACGAACTGGACAGTCAGCTAAGGGCTGGTTCTGACTTGATAGCAATTAGAAAATTGGGTTTGGTTAGAACATTCTAGATATTGTATAAAGCACTTTGAAATATAGGACAATTTTTAAAAGTGTATTAAGGGTCTTTGTCTTGGATACATGGAGCCCAAGTGGCACAGGAGAATTTTGGGGTTTTTTGATGTTGAGATGTACCATACTGAAGAATGTATGTCCTCTTTGATCTGCTACAGCAAGTGCTTCAAGTCTTCTTCACCTTCTGCAAGGAAGGTTGTGCCATCTGCATAATGCACATTGTTGATGTGTCGTTCACCAATCCTGATGCCAATTTCTCCTTCTTACAGTACAGCGTCTCAAGTTATTTATTCAGCATACAGATTTAATAGATATAGAGAAAGACACACACTTTCCCAATTTTAAACCAAGCAGTGTTCCCTTGCTGCGTTGAGACAAGTGCTACTTGGGTCTATGAATAGGTTTAACATGAGCACAATAAAGCGCTTCCAGACTCCCATTCTTCTCAATGTTACCCAGAATCTGTTATGATCCACATAGTCAAATGCCTTTGCACAGTCAGCAAAACACAAATAAATAGCTTTCTGTGTCTTCTGTTTTCAGCCACGATCCATCTGACATTAGCAATGATATTCTCTGTGCCATGGCCTCTTGTCAGTCCAGCCTGCCTTTCTGGAAGTTCTCTGTTGATATACTGTCCCAGTCATTTAAAAATAACCTTCAGCAAGATTTTACTTGTGATATTTTAAAAGTGTGATATTCAATATATTGTTCAATAATGTCCACATTCCATTGAGTCACTTCTTTTGGGACTGGGGACACATATGTATATTTCTTCCATTCAATTGGCCAGGTAGCTGCCTCCCAAATTTCTTGCCATAGACTGGCAAACATGTCCAGGGCTACATCTATTTGTTGAAACACATCAATTGGTATTTTATCAATTCCTGGGGCTTTATGTTTTGTGAATGCCTTCAGTGCAGCTTGAATGTCTTCCTTCATTATCATGGACTCCTGATCACATGCTGTTTCCTGAAATGGCTCAATTTTTACCAATTCCTTTTGGTACATTGACTCTGTGACTAAATATGAAAAACCAGAGATCTTCACCAGTGAACCAACAGGCAACATCATGATGGATGGAGAAAAGATTGATGTCAACAATTTCATTTTACTTGGATCCACAATTAACATCCAGGGTATTTAGTAGCAGTCAAGAAGTCATGTTCACTGGGGAAATCCACTATCAAGGACCTTTTTAATATTCTGAAGAACAAGGACATCAGTTTAAAGACTAAGGTGTGCCCGATCCAAACCCTGGTATTTTCAGTTGTGTCCTATTCATGGGAAAATTAAACAAGAATAAGGATGACAGAAGAGTTGATGTCTTTGACTTGTGATGTTGATCAAGAGTATTGAATATACCAACGACTGTTAACAGAGCAAATAAATCTGTCTTTAAGGAAGTGTAGCCAGAAGGCTCTTTCATAGCAATGGTGATCAAACTCTGTCTCACTTACTTTTGCATATTTTCAGAAAGAAGCAGTCCTTGGAGAGAGACATCGTTCTGAAGACCCTCCATGAAATGGATCGACACATTGACAACCACAATAGGTTTGTGCATGTCAGAGCTCATGAAAACAGTACAAGACAGTGCAAGGTTCCTATCTGTTGTGCATAGGGTTGCTATGAATTGTAGTCATTTGGACAGAACCTAACAACAACAGTGGCACTGTGGTTAAGTACCACCTATCAAAGATGGAGTTCTGGTAGCTTAATGGTATGGAGTTGCGCTGCCAACCCAAAGGCACATGGTTCACATCCCACCAGCTTCTAAAAGGAAGAAGGATAAGCAATATCCTCCTGCATGATTTACTGTCTCTAAAAACCTGCTAGAGGGCCAGCTATGGATTGGTAGCAACTTGATGGTACACAACAACAACAATCAAAGGTTAGAGGTTCTAATCTACCAGCTGCTCGGTTAGTGAAAGATGTGGCAGTCTGTCTTTATAAAGATTCACAGCCTTGGGACACCTATAGGGCAGTGGTTACCTTTATTTCTAGGGTTGCCCTGAGTTAAAATGGGCTTAACAGTGGCAAGCATTTTGTTTGGTCTTAAACATATGTTATGTAGTGAAAGATGACCATTGGTTGTGAGTTCAATCCAATTGATTGGGTAGTTACTGAAATATATTTGTTAATAGTGTGAAATATATTTGTTAATAGTGCAGGCAGTAAAACAATAGATTTACTGAAGACCTATTATGGACTTAGATCTGAAACACAACGCTTCAAGAAGAGCACACTCAGGTTAAACAAATAAGCATATGTGGAAGGGTAACTATTGTTGTGTGCTGTCAATTTGGAACTGATTCATAGCTGGTCCTCTAGCGGATTTTCAGGGGCAGGAAATTACATGGGAGAAGATTTGCCATCCTTCTCCTACAAAGCAGCTGGTAGATTCGAACTGTGTGCCTTTGGGATTGCCATGCAGCTTCTTATCACTAAACCACCAGTACTCATACCAACAGCTTGTTGAGACACTCAACAGAGCAGCAGTGCAAGCTCAGAGGAGACAGGCTCCTTTCACACTGGGGAAGTCAGGAAAGAAAGTGTGATTGAGAAAGGATTCTTTAACCTGCATCATGAGAACGGACAGGTGTGGCGGAGTGGAGGAAGGAGACACAGCACAATGACAGGGGCTGGGGAGGAAGAGGAAAGCTTGACATTCTGAGTTCTTCTCTTTGCAGGTATATTCACAAGTGTCAGCTTCACTTAAGACCTTAAGTATGCAGGCCTGTGATGACAAAGCAGTCTCCACCTTTAAGGGTGTCAAGTGTCACACTTTAAACAAGTAGAAAAACAACAGGCTGTATTAGGTAAGAAAATACTGGACTAAATACAGTCAAGTGTGGTTTGGCTCTTGCTTGCTAGTGAACTTCCGGGAGAGATAAGGTTCTAGGAACTGGGTCCAAAAGTTCTCCCAATCTGTCTTGGTCAGCATGTTGGAAGCTCTGAAATAGCCTGGTGAGACGCTCACGCTTTTGTGCCTTGAATCCAAGGAAATTCAGAATGTCCGAAATGATGCAGAGACCTATTTAAATAACTTCCAATCAGATTTTATTTGACAGGCCTGCTAGACTCAAGCACTGTGGTGACTGACCGAGGTAGTATCTTGACCTCATAAGGATATCCATGTAAGAATTGGCAGTCAGGAAACCAGAGCTTCAGGTAAAACTCAGAAGGTCTGGAGTTTGATGTAAAAGGATGGCTGGCCTCCTTCTCGTCTTGTGTACTTCGAGAACGTTTTCAAGAGGAGCTAGTTCTTGGAGAAGGGAGTTGAGCTTGGAAAATAGAGGCTCAGTGGAGGAGACGGGCTAACACAGTGACAGTAGAGATTGTGAGGCAGCAAAGGATGGGGCAGGGTTTTGTTCTGTTTTACACACGGTAGGTCACTAAGAGCAGAACCAAATAACGCTAAAGCATTTGGCCACTAACTTAAAAGTCAGCAATTCAAACCGGCAAGCTACGCTATGGAAAAAAAGACCTAGCAATTCACTCCCATAAAGACTTCAGCCTATGTGTGTCCTGTATAGTCGTTAAGAAGCAGAATCTTCCTGACAGCATACAACGATGTAAGACACATGAGCCTCCTTCACCCTTTCTGTCTGCTAATCACGTGTGGATGTGACAAATCAAGAACTCATTGCTGTCAAGTCAAAATGACTCATAGCTGACCCTCCAGCAGGTTTTCAGAGGCTGCCAATAGCACAGGAGATTTCCCGCCTTTATCCCTCAGAGCAGCTGGTGGATCTGAACCACTTGCCTTTGAGTTTGCAAGGCAAGTTCATCCACCAGACCACCAGAGCTCCTCTATGTGAATGTGAAGAACTTTCTTCTTTGTTAGTCTTGGATCATATTGTTTCTCTTTACAGCAAAATGGGCTGAGATTTCCTTTTGGCTGAAGAAGGTGCAAAAAAGATTTCTATGACTCTCTCAAAAACTTTTCATTGAGTCAAGTTGGAATTGACTTATAGCTGGCCCTCCTATGGTTTATAGAGGCTGTAATCGCACTGGGAGAGACTTCCCACCACTTTCTTTCCAAAGATGCTACTGTAGTTAAGCTACCAGGGAGGTACCACTTTTGGGTTTGTGGGCACCTCTCCAGAGACGGTGCCAACTCTAAGGGTTACCACGATGGCAGTGTTCTCTTGGAGAAGACTATAATGTGCACACTCTGCTAAAGGCTGCATCTCTCCAGTGCCTTTTATGAAGCAGTGGCTCTGATCGTGAGGGAGAAACACGGACAGTCCTTTCTCATTATGGTTTACAGTCGCAGAACCTGCTGGAAGGTTGTCAAGAGCATAACTGACTTGATGGCAGTGAGAGCCTACCTACTGGGTACTGTCACTCATTAAAACTCTCAGGCTCTGTTAGAGGAGAGAGAGAGAGAGAGATTGGACTGCAAACATGTCCCATCCATGTGGAGTCATTCTGACTCACAGTGACTCTACAGGACAGAGTAGAACTGTGCCTTGTTCATAGATAGGAAGACTCAAAATTGTGATAATGAATCCAGAACTGCCATCCAAACAGATGAATGCACACCCCTGTTTATGTCTGCATTAGTCACAACAGCAAAGAGATGGAAGCAACCCAAGTGCCCATCAACAAACAAATGGATAGAAAAACTGTGGTATATTCACACAATGGGATACTACTTAGCACTGAAAAACAATGAACTTGGAAAACATTACACAACAAGCATGACCCTGGAGGACATTATCCTCAGTGAAATATCTCTGTCACAAAAGGAAAAATACAGCACAAGACCACTGTTATAAAATAGGACTGACATGGGGGCTTGGGAGAAGAATAGGAAAAGAATGGATAGATAATGAGCATTCCATTGGAACAGATGAGGGAAAGAGCTGTTAAAAGGTACATATATGATTAGGCATTATATGTATGACAACAGTTCAGAATAAGAGATATGTTGCAAAGGGGACTTGGGTAGGGTAAGGGAGGAAATTGTGTAACAATCAATTAATAAAAATCCAAATTTTCTGTAAACTTTCATGAAAATCACAATTAAAAAATATCCAAAAAAAGGATTGAATTGTCCCTAATGTCTTACCGTTGGATTTAAACCATAGAACAATATCATTGATTTCACATTTAA
>NW_006399761.1:25804940-25818073 GCF_000299155.1 Elephantulus edwardii | reverse complement strand
CCAATCCTTCTTCCTAGTCTGTCTTAATCTGAATGTTCAGATTTAGAGGAGTATCTGACAGACAGCAATTTGTGGAGCAGTTAAAGATAAATCCCTTATTGTAGAGGAGGGATTATTGTTGCTGTTCTGTACATCAAGTAGGAGTTGACCTATAGCTGACCCTCCAGTGGGTTTTCAGAGGCTTTTAATCACAGGGGAGGAGATTGTCCATCTTCCCATGGAGCAGTTTAGCAGATTCGAACCCGGTGCCTTTGGGATTGCAGCGCAGCTTCTTTCCACAAGACCACCAGAGCTCTCGTTATTTTGGTTCTGGAGAGTATTTGAGCCATTTTCTGATTTTTCAGTTCTGTGAAATCTCAATAAACTGTAGGGATCAGGGTCTATGTCTATCCAGGGCATCTATCACTGACCTGACCTATTTAGAGTCTTTCTCTAGGATGGTGACCATGTTTATTTCAGAAGCCAGCATGATGTGAAGGAACTGGTGATGTGGGTGTCAACTAAGGTACATTTAGAATTTGTGGTTAAGAGATACACTAAGAGGACATGAGAACCCCTTCTCTCTATATTTCAATGTCACAGGAATACAGTGATTTTGCAATCTGCCCTGAGAGATAATTTGCTTGTTTGGAAGATAAACTTTGGACAATGCATTATACTATGCCCTTTGTAATGAAAGAACCCAAGATAATGTGTTAAAGTTTACTGGAGATTTCAATTCCTAAGCTGATTAAAGAGCACTCTTATGACCCAAAGGTTTAAAAATGCCCCTGAGTTTCAAGGCAGTATAAAAGTGATGAGTTGCACATTTCTAACACTTATTTCTATCTTTTTTCAATCTCGCAAAATGGCTCAGTATTAAATATCAATTAAAAACAAGGCGATACATTTCAAATGGGCGGCTGGGGCCCTGGCAGGAGGAACTCGGAATTTTAAACTGCCTTTGGGCTGCGTCCAGTCCATGAAACAACTCAAGGTGCACGCCAAGTGTTTTTCCGGAAAAGCAATCTGGCTGTGTGTGCAAAAAGGGCCGGCAGGCAGAAAATAGAGAATGCGTCCATTCGGAGGCAGCTGCAGTCTCCAGGGTCAGGCGATACGGACGAGGAGATGACTTTAAGGAATCGAGAGAGAAAACGGAATGTACACGGCAGCTCTAGGATGACCGGATACAGATGGGCCTGGAGAAGAGCTGCAGACACCTTAAGACCAGGCGAGCTCAAGCGAGCCGGGGAGGCTCTGGGGAGGCGGACTGGGGAGGCGTGCCCTCCAGTCTCCTTCCCTGCCTGCGTCCGCACTCGCGCAGTTTGACCGCTGGCCCCACCACTCCGGCCTCTGCACCAGGACAGTCCACTCCCGTCCCCGCCCGCCTCGGAGCCAAGCCCCATTCGCACTCGCGCAGTACCTCGGCCTGGCCACGCCCCCTCCTCGGCTTCCGCACAGACCATGACTCTGACCACGTCCCCTCCCCGACTCTCGGCCTGACCACGCCCCCTCGCACTCAGCCTCCTGATTCTGGCCACGCCCCCTCTCCGCGTCCTCCGCTCGCCCCGCCCCGGCGCTGCGCTCTGCCCCTCCCCGCCCCCCTCTCCCCCGGGGGCACTGACTCGCCCAGCTGCCACGTCTCACTGATGACATCACCAGGGCCTCTCGGCCTCAGCCAATCCGCCAGGGGGAGTCCGAGCGAAGTCCTAGCCAGCGAGTCAGAGGGGAGGGGACCAGGGAGGAGCTGCAGGGCGGGGGTGAGGAAGTGGGGAATGAGGTGGACGACAAGCCCCTCAGTTACGCATGCGCCCGACGCGCAGGGCTTGGCGGGAAGGCGAGTCCAGGCCGCCCTGTACCGTCGGGCCTCGGCGGTCTCAGCGGCGGCCAGGGACTCTCTTTCCCGGCAGGCTGCGCGGCGCGGCCGCCCTCGGGGCCGTGGAAAGGCCCCTTGGTCTAAGGCTTCCCTATTTCCTGGTTCGCCGGCGGCCATTTTGGGTGGAAGCGATCGCTGAGTGGCGGCGGCTGCTGCTTGTGTTCTGAGGGGACAGAGTAGGGGAAGCCGTTTGTTCTCCCGGCACAGCCTAGCTCATCCCTTTCCTTTGACGACCCGTGGCGCAGAGAATCAGGGCGGCGGCTGCAGCAGCAAGGGCGGAGGTGGCGGCGGCGGCAGCTGCAGTGACATGTCCAGCATGAATCCCGAATAGTGAGTGCAGGGGCGCCCCGGGGCGGCTGGGTCGGGGGGCTCGCTGGGCGGCCGCTCCGAGGGTCAAGGAGGCCGTGGGCGGCGGCCTGGCCGTGGGGAGGGGAGGGTGGCGGACTGGGAGAGGCCGGCGGCCCCATTGTCTGGCGGCCGAGGGGCGGCCCGGGGCGGGGGCGGCCCGAGGGGCGAGCCACGGGGGGCTGGGCCGGGGTCAGCGGACAGGTCGGGGCGCGGGGCCCGCGCGGCGGAGGCCACTGTCAGCCGGGTTCCCTGGAGGAGGTGGGGTGGGAGACCTCGGGTCCCGGGCTCGGCCGAGCTGTCAGGCTCGCCGGGGTGGGTCCAGCTGGATTTGTACGTCCTGAGCCCGCCTCCCTGCGCCCACCCTCCCTGCAGGGCTGCAGGTGACATGGAAGCTTCTCGGGACTGCGTGGGGTTGCGGGGAGGGGGCCGAGGGTGCGGAGCCCTGCCCCCCGTGTCGTTTCCTCCAGGAGAGTGTCCTGGCTCCCCTGGAAACCTGGCCATCGGCGCTTCTGTTTGTTTAAGAGGACGCTTCCCTCGTCTTGTCTTGTGTAGGTCACATTATTAAAGAGTCGTGTCTCCCTGAGACTCTAAAAGGCAAAGAACCCTTTGCTGTCTAGTTGCAAGAAGCGAAGGGGACCCGTGATGGATGCGGAGGTTTTGTGTTACCTGCTTGCAAGCGCGCAGATCGGCGATGAGGTTCCATGACGTGTCATGAAAAGTTAATGCATTTCTTTTTCTTGCTTACTCACTCAAGAAATCCCCTCAGCAGATGTGACCCACCTGGCCCCTCTCCGCCCAGCTGGTGGTCACTTTGGGGAAGACCTTGGGGTTCAAAACCCAAAATCTGCAGTGTCCTCTGCTTGCACAAATACTACATATAAACTGTTGGTTGGAGTCCTTTGATATTCTTCCTTAGGCACGAAAGTTTTCTAGGGAAAGAGGGACGTGGTTTTGTCCTCCCCCCCGCCCCGTTTTGAAAGTAAAAATTAATATTTGCCCCTTAAGTGGAATTTATTTGCTTACTATGTGCCCCAAAAAGTCCACCCATCAATCTTGCTGACTGTCATGTGCATGTCACATGGCTCTTGCAAAATGCATTCTGACTTCAGATTTTGTAATCCTGTGGTTTGATGCAGAAATGTTCTCTTTCTTCTGTGCGAAGCAGAAGACAGTATTTGTTAGAATGTCGCATACTTTTGGAAGTTGAGGATAGTGTCCGTAGAGTGACACGGTTGCTGTGTTGACTACTTTTTCCATTTCTTTATTGGGTGCTCCATGGGCAACGTTTTACATAATTGGGCAGAGTTGAACTCAAGGTCTTAATTTAGGAAGTTGTCCTGTGAAGAGTGGAGAACATGAGTTTGCTCTTTTAGGAAGGTCTGTTGGTACATATACTGTGCAGGGAGTTCCTTGTATGTGTTACATATAGGTAGTGCTGTGAATAAGGCTTCTTAAATATTGAAGAGAGCCTTAACAAGTTTATCTTGGCCCTGAACATGTTTCTTTTTGTAAACTAATGGGACTTGTTTTTGTCACGATTCCTATCAGGATCCCCTTGTGAAGTTCAAACTCCAAGACCCCTCTTTAGGCAATGTGCATCCTTTGTGAGACGTTGTCACAGTGCTAGGATTCAGAAATGGAATTCTTACCCTCAAGACGTTCAGAATAGTATAGTAAACATGAACTGCATGTATGTTACATAGCAGTAGATCAATATCAAGTTCCAGATAGATGGCCTGGATGCACAGGGTGTCAGGAGGGTGAGCACTTTAATTCAGGAAAACCTGAAAGTTAGACTTTAACAGGAAAGGACCTACCTGTAAGAGGATCAGTTGCAGTTAGATTTGGTTATGCAGAAGGGAATGGGGATTTTTTTTTTTTTTTTTGGGAATGGGGATTTTTGAAGTTGACAGTTAACGGGGGAAGAGTAGCTAATAAATAATGGGAACAATATTTCTTTTTGGTTTATTAAGAATATTTACTAACATTGAAAACTCTGAGGACTTTACAGTAACACTTTGAAACATTCATGTTATGATTGTGAAAAATCACTGTAAAACTGCTTATAGTAAGATAGCAATTAAGCATGCTGTAGAGATTAAAAGAATAATAATGGCTATTTCTGATTTCTTAGTTCATTTTATACTTTACCATTTTCTGTTTATATTATTTTTATAGTTGGAAGTTTATAGACTTTCAAAACTATAAGGACATTATTATGTAAATAGAATGTCAGACCATTCTTTTGAGGATTGTACTAATTTAATTGATTTCAGAGTCAAACCTTGAAATAATTTTTATGGTTTTTTTTGAATTTGAGTATTGTCTTTTAGCCTACTGATTTTATATCCTAAACTGCCTATATAAAGCAATCTAGCAAGTGGGGAAACCTTCGAAAATTGAGTGAAATTACTGGAGTGAGAGAAGATTATGATGTTTCATTAGGACAAACAGGTTGACAACCAGATTTTTAGCTGACTTTCATTTTCCTTTAAGTGAAGTTTTTGGGTGGAGGTTTGTCTTTGTTTTTGTTTGCCAAGGTAGAATAGAGGAAAAAAAGGAAACATTCTTAGAGTTCTAACATCCAAATGTAAATCAACTTTCTTTAACACCTTGTTTTAAACTTCAGATAAATTAAAATTTTTTAAATGGATTTTTAATAGTTTCATGATTTCAGAATGTTATCTTAACTGCTGACATTTACTGTCACTTAGTATATGTCAAGTAAAGTTTGTTATAGACTGAACGGAATTTTACATTTATATTGATTCACATAAAATTACCTCTTCGGAGCCATATTGTGGAATACTTTCATATTGTGATCATTTAACTATAAATTAAAACTACAAGTTACAAAGCTTTGAGTTCAGGAGCAAGGAGAAGTATACTAAACTGATTGAGCTGCTTTCAGGTTCTTGTCTGGTAGGACAACCCAGAATTTTCTTTACAGTAGAAATTAAAAGTAGTAACTAACTCAGTTGCATTTCAATACCAAAAAATGAAACAAAAAAAACCCAGCCCCCCAAAAAGTCCAAGCCACCCCAAAATAGTTGGGAGTGTAATCTGAATGATGGAAAGAATTAGAAGTTTGTTTTCTCAGGAAATCTAAAGATAGATTTTGATTTTCTAATAGGGGTAGGTGAAAAAGCCAGTGATTATATCAGTACATTGAGTAAGAAATACTTAACATTATTTTCATACCAGAGGCTTTTTTAACCCAAAATCCAATAGCTTGAGACTCATCATGGTGGTTTTTTAGAGTCAAGAAACTTACGGTTACTTGCTCTCTTAAGTAATGGTTTATAAAGCTTTTTTACCTGTTATGGATCCTACAGGAAGAAATGTAGTAGTGGACTTGCATCAACAGTAGGACTTTAATGCAGAAAGATTTTAATTACCTTGGCTTACTTATTTCTTGTCCTTCAAACATAACCTGGCTCCAGAGTCTCTCAAGATTTAATCACCCTTTCAAACTTTGTTCCCTTGTCCTGGTAAACTGAAGAAACCCTTGACCTTTGTCAGCACTGTGTTGCTAATACTTTTTTTTTTTTTTTAATTTTTTTATGGCGTTGCTAATACATTTATCATTTAGTGTTTGAAAATCAAAGCAGGTTAGTCACACTTGTTCTCTCTCTCACAAAATAGAATTTCATTAAAATATTGCTACTGCTTTTTATTGAATTTTTATCATTGTTGTTACTATTGTGTCCTGACCCATAGCTCCCTCTCCAGCTGGTTTTCAGAGGCAGTAAATTGCATGGGAGCAGATTGCCCATTCTTTTGCAGAACAGTTGGTGAATTCCAACTCTGTGCCTTTGTGATTGCAGTGCAGCTTCTTAGAACTAGGCCACCAGAACTTCTAATTTTTATCATTAGAATTTTTCATTAGAAAAACAAACCCACCAAAGTTACCGACTTGTTGGTATTCTTGAATTTGTGGTGATAGTGGTGATTTGAAAAATTCATAGAAGTTCAAAAGAGAACTAGTATTTTCACTATCTAGAATATGGTTTTTTATGTCTCTAGAAATTAGCATTTGCAGGTTTTTGGGTAATATTAATTTTCAGTAGCTATGTAGGATCTTCACATAGAGCAAGAATTTTTTGTAGATAAAGATTTTTGCATTTAAAAATTTTACTTTCCATACTAAATAATGAGGTAGATTGGTATTTTTCAATAAGCTAGTTAATAATTTGTCTAAAAGGTGCATTACTTAAATTTAAATGTTCTCTTGCCAACTCTGTAGTTTACTATTTTACTTTTTCCTTCTTTGATCGTCGTTTAAGTGAAAATGTTGACAAGGCAAGTTGACTTTCCCCTCAGCTACACATCTGCAATTAGTTCTTTACAGTTGAGTTTAATCCCTGACAGTGTAGGCAGTTTCCCCATCCCTCCCTGTAGTTCTTAGTCCAGTGTCCTTGTGTGTCTTCCTTTTCTTTGGGGAATATTGAACTAATCATTCCTTCTTCTCTTCTCTTCTCTTCTCTTCTCTTCTCTTCTCTTCTCTCTTTCAGTATTGTAACTAGCTTTTATGTTTTACTTTCTGAGTAGTTTTTATTTCTTAAACATTTCATTCTTTTTTCTTTTGGGAGCAATTTTAGTAATAGATCTCAGAGATAACACCATGTTATGTTCACATCCTGTTAGCAAGTCTCTCTCTCTGTGTGTGTCCTCTCTTTTTGCTGTTAGTAAATGCATGAAGCTTAGGATTAAAAGAAATGCTTTCTAAGAGTTTGACATCTTCAAGTTTTGCTAAATAGCCCAATTTAAGAGTGTTTAAGATGAAGGAAAACAAAAATCAGGTGTTGAGTGTCAGCTCATGAGATGTTTTAGATGTGGGACTCACCAGCTCCTTACAGCTCTTTGAGCTACTCTGTGGGGTTTCCGTAAGAGATGGAGGCAAAATTCCCAGGTTGTTTTTTGTTTGTTTGTTGTTTTGGAGGGTTTTTGCCTTTTAGGAGAGAGGCCTGGTCAAGCTGTTTCCCTCCTGTAGATGGTAGGGTTTGGGAGGGATTGCCCTCCCCCCCATCATCTTTTGTTCAATTGTGGTTTGAGTGCAAGTTTGTTGTTATTATGTACTGTGGAATCCCTTGCGACTCATAACGACCCTGCTCTGTCCTGTGCCACCGTTATTGTCTCTGGCACACCTACCCCCATTATCCCAGTGACTGAAACAATTCATCTCATCAAGGGTCTTCCACTCCTGCGCTGTCCCTCCACCCTCCCAAGCATGATGTCCACTCCTACGCTGTCCCTCCACCCTCCCAAGCATGATGTCCCTCTCCAAGGACTGGTCCCTCCTTGGAACATGCCCAAGGTGTGTCAGACGAAGCTTCAGAATCCTTGCCTCCAAGGATTTTTGGCCTGGTTTTACCTTCTCCAGGACAAACCTGTTTGTTCTCCTAGCGGTCCATGGTATATTACAGAACAAATTAGTTTTCTGTTCAACATTTTGCTTCATGTCATATGTTACAGTCTCCTCAGCACAATAAAAGTTTTCCACCTTCCTCCCTGGGTTTTGCATATCCATTCTTTATCTCTTGCTGTTTGAACTGTGTTCTCCAGGGACCTGCTGTTCCCTTCATAGCACTGTCTTTGGCTGAAAGGTGAGCCTTGAGGGTAAGCTCAGTTCTTCCATGTGAAGGATTATCTGAGGGCTGTAGTTTTACCAGTCTCTTATCAAACCAGGATGTCTAGACAGACATTTTTATGATTGTGAATTTTGTTCTACCTTTTTCTCCTGTGCCTAGTATTTCTGTTGTAGAAATACTACACCAGCCATCTAACTCTTCTGCTCTTGGGCTAGGGAAGGCAGTGGGTCATGTGGCCTGTTAGCCTTTGGATAAGTACTTATTTGGATCTTTAATTTTTCTTCGTTCTTCTTTGCTCTGGACATGGAGGGAGCAGTAGTTAAATGTTATGCTACTCACAAGCTTTTTGTTACTCAACCATTGTAAGATGCAGACCATTGTCTCTGGATTTAATATGCAGGTGCTCTAGTAATCCTCAAAGGCAGTAGTTCTGAGCCCTCAAGCCCAGTGACTCAGCCCCTCAGAGTGTCCATTTATGGCTAAGACATTTTAATACCTTTGCACCCCATTTACACCACTGTATATATGCAGCACATACAAATAACATATACCAATCCCTTACACATCTGTAGGCGCTGCCCTTGTTGTCTTCCCTGCCTCTTCAGTTTACATGCCTGCGTATCCACTTGTAGATTACTGTTTGTTAGTACTGTTAGTACTGTTGTTGCAGGATTTTGGGGTCTAGCATTTCCTTTTGTTGCCTTTGACTCGTGTGCACTTCCTGGTGTCTCGTATTGCCTTGGTCATATTGTGCTGACCTTTTTTATTGTTTTTGCTCTCACCCAAGTTAATATGTTTCTACTCTGGTAGATTTTTTTTCTCTCCTCCCCTCCCTTTCCTAATAGCCATTAAAGAATGTTCCCTTTTGTGCTGTAAGACCTTTTCTTGACTTTTTGTACTAGTGGTCTCTTACAGTATTTGGCCTTTTTTGGTTGACTTATTTCACTCAAGAGCATGACCCAGGTTCAGAAAATGCTTTACAGTTTGTTATTCTTTGGATTATCTGCACTCATTATCTAACTCATATCTAACTCATTATGGACTAGGTCACTAAGCGCTCTTTTTCAGCGTTAATTTAACTACTTGCTGCTGCTTCATTGTATGTATGGACAGTTTATTCATTCATTTCTTGATAGGAATTTAAGTTTTTGCCCTTTTTTTGGCTATTGTTAGGAGTGCTGCAGTGAACATGGTTGTATAAGAGTTAAGAGTTTGGGGTTTTTTTTTGTTTGTTTTTTTAACATCCCTAGAACCTAGGTGGACTGCATGTCTATTATAGAATCTCAGTGAGCTCTGCTGGCATAGTGGTAAAGAGCTACACTATGAACCCAAAGACACATGGCTTGAATCCATCACCTGCTTTTCGGGAAAAAGATGTTCAATCTCTTCATGTGCAAAATATGCTGAAAAACCTCTGGAGGATCAGCTCTGTATCGGCTCCAACAACAGCGAAACTTCAGGAGCTGTGGAGGGTGTAGTATGTTACACATTGGGCTGCTCACCGAAAACTTGGCAGTTCAAATCCACTAGTGACTCCTCAGGAGAAAGGTGAGCAATATTCTCCAATATTCACAGTTTCAGAATTCTGTTGGAGGGTCATCATGAACTAAAAACAATTCAACAGCAGTGGGGTTTTTATTTATACAACCTCCTTGGACCTTGGTTTGTGTTTAGAAGTACCTTGGGAACAGGGGTTGCAGATTTTGAAAGGGTGGTGGTGAAACAGTGTTTGGAAAACAATAATTTCAGAGAATAAGCATCTGTTGACTGATTTAAATACAAGAACAAATACATTAAATATAAGAACAAATTTTATGAAATACAATGTAAATGAAGAATAGTGTGAAACCCAGTGTATAGAGACTTTGTAAGCAAACCAATAAAAAAGTTAAAAAAAAAGAGAAAGGAAAAAAATAAAAGAATAAACAGGAGACAGGAAAGGGAGGGAAGGATTAAGATTTACTTTTGGATTGGATTGTTCAGTTGACCAGAACCTTAAATCAGTGGTTATTATATGCTCTGTTGAATAGAAGTTAAATATACTGTGTCACACAACTGCTGAGGTCTTTGTTCAGACAGGTATGCATGTGCATTTTACCCAAAAGGAAGCATCATTTCTTAGTAATAATAAGAACAAGTTGTTCTCAGATAGATTCCTGCTCAAGGTGGCATTTTTCATGAAGTCCCTTCTGTGCCTCAGACTGGGGACCTTTTACACATGCAGTAGAATGAAGTGTATAATGGAGGTTTCCCAAGGTACATGATGGACTCGTCTGAATATATTTTTTTTCTTTTTTGGTATGACAACAGTGCTTACATGAAGTTATCTATTTCCACTTTTCCTATATTGTTGGGGACTGTGACTCCTAGTAGCCCTATGAACAGCAGATGCGAATCTTGGCTTATCCTCCACCATCTGCACCTTCTCAGATGTGCAGGAGCCCACCGTTAGAGACACTTTGTCAGTCTGCCCTGTTGGAGAGCTTCCTCTGAGGTGCTTGCTGCAGACCAAGGAGCAGGCCTTCAATATGGATTCCACCTCAACATCAGGAGAACAGAAAACCTTACCACAGCACCAGTAGGCTGCATCATGATAGATAGAAGAAAGGTTGAAATTGCCAGTGATTTCATCTTCCTTGGATCCACAGTCAACACCCTTGGTACCAGCAGTCAGGAAATCGGGATACATATAGCAGAATCAGTGCCTTTCAGTGGTGTTGGAGAAGAGTATGGAATGTTCCATAGAATGCCAAAAGAACAGATATATCTTGGAGCAGTTAACAAATAGAGTGCTCCTTGGAGGCAAGGACAGCAAAGCTTCAGTTCATATACTTTGGACATACTATTAAGAGAGGCTATTCCTTGGAAAGGGACATTATGCTTGGAAAAGTGGAGAGTCAGTGAATCAGAGGAAGACCCTCAGTTGGACAGATTGATAGAGTGATTGGGACAGTGGGCTGAAGGATGTCAGGGATGATAAAGATGGTACCACTAACCAGACAAGGTTCTGTTCTGTTCATCGGCTCAAAATGAGTGTTGTGCTTGTCTTGACAGCACCTTTTAGGCATGATGACCCTTTCTAAGTACTAGTCCCTCTTTGCCAGTATGCCCAGAGTATATGAAAGGAAGTTTTACCAACCATACCTCCAAGAAGCACCCTGGTTGTACTTCCTCCAAGACAGATTTGTTTGTTCTTTTGACAAGCCGTGGGCTATTCTGCTCTAGCACTACAACTTAGAGACATTGGTGCTTCTGTCATCCTTATGCATTGTCCAACTTTGAGATGCATAGGAAGTAGTTAGACCATGGCTTGGATCAGGCGCACCTTGGTCTTTAGACTGATATCTTTGCTTTAGCACTTTGAAGTGGTCCTTGACAGTAGAACATGCTGTCATGTCTTTTGATTTCTTGACTGCTGCTATAGTAAGTATTGATAGTGGATCCAAGTAAGAGGAAGTCGTTGATACTCCCTATTGACTGTGAGTTGATGTTGACTCAAGGTCACCTAACACTACCACCACCAGCCAAAAATGTTTCATAAGCACTTTCTCATAGGAACAGACCCCCTGGGGGGGTTTCAGAGGCTGTAAATGTATGGCTGGAGATTACCTTTTTTTCATTGAGCTGCTGGTGGATTTGAACCGCTGAAGAAGCGCCACATTGGACTTAGCAGACTAGTTCTCCTTTGTTGTTGTTGTTAAGTACCATCGAGTCACCTCTCATAGTGACCCTATGTACAACAGCCCTAAACCCTGCTCTATCCTGTGCCAATCACACTGTTTCTGACACACCTACCCCAATTACCCCAGTCATTGAATCAGTCCACCTCATAGAGGGTCTTCATCTCTTGCGCTCTCCCTCTACCCTCCCAAGCATGATGTTCTTCTCCAAGGACTGGTCCCTCCTTGCAGAATGTCCAGAATATGTCAGACGAAGCTTCAGAATCCTTACCTCCAAGGAGCAGCCTGGTTTAACCCTCTCTAGGATGAGCTTGTTCGATCTCTTAGCAGTCCATGGTATATTCAGTACTCTTCTCCATTGTACAATATGTACAGTAGAATGTAGTTCTCCTTTAGCTCGGGGAATAATGCCATGTTGAAGCCAGTGACTTTCCCAGAGGAATTGAGAAGAAAGGAGCTTGTGGGCCTGTGAAATCACTGTCCGTATATGCTGTTTATATTTTTCTGTGTGGGTTAGCTTTTTAGGAGTTTAAAACTTGAGGCAATTAATTAGCCCACTAAAATATTTGTGGTCAGTTACTTTAAAAATTCCTAATGAGTGAGATCTTTTTAAAAATACTAAGATTGTGAGGCCCACGTTGCACATGGACTTTTGACTTCTGCTTTCACTTCTGGCTTGGGTTCTACTTAGATGTGTCAGTTCTCAGGTTTTCTTCACTCCAGCTTGTCTGGTATGTACTTACTTGGAGACTTGGAAGTGAGGGATTTCCCTCTCTGAATGAGCACTTGCTGCCTTTCTCTTGCTCTTGGGTACACTTGTGACTGTCCTGTCATCACAGTTCTGTTAACTGGTTGAGTTTTAAACCTTCTAGGTTCTGTGTAAACTTACATGATCCTTTGCCACTCACTGAATATGATTTAGATGAGCGACTCTTAATATTTAGAGAAGGAAAAATGATAACCACCATTTACGATGCTCTGAGAATGTAAGCGGAAGTCTTGGTGGTGTAGTGGTTAAAGTACTTGGATGCACACTGAAAAGTTATAGTGTTATAAGCACAGTGTCCACTCTCCTAGAGAAAGCTGTGCCTGCCCACTGTTGCAAGGACAAGGGCCTTGGAAACCCCGTGGGGAAGCTGTTTTGCCCTAGGGTTGCTGTGATTTTGAGTTGACTTGTTGATAGCAGGCCTATAATGTGAAGAGAGAACTGTGCAAGCATCTTGAGACATGATTTTCCTGATCCTGCAGAAATGTGAGAGGAAGATACTAGTCCCTAGTCTAGGCAGTCCCTCCTCATGGTGATACCAAGAACTCATCATAGGGTTTTCAGGCTGACCTTTCAGAAGCAGATCCCGAGGCCTGCCTTCGTGACGTTTCTGTGTGAGCACAGGATGCCAGCCATCCTGCTACCATTCAGATGTTTAACCTTTTGTGCTACTTTAGGACTGACTCTAAAGAAGACAATAGTCCTTCGTGTTGCCTGCCCTGTTCTGACTCCTAGTACGATATGGGTAACAGTAGAATTCTCCCCTCAGGGTTTCTTGGGCTGTAATTTTTACAGGAGCAGATTGCTAGAACTTTTCCCCCCTGGGCCACTTGGGTTTGAACTGCCAGTTGTTTTTTGTTTTTTTTTTCCTATAATTATATTTTATTAATTTT
>NW_006399761.1:25790832-25803955 GCF_000299155.1 Elephantulus edwardii | reverse complement strand
GTGGTGAGTAACTTGGCTCCCAGATGTTCTACTTAGTATTTGTCAGGATCTTAATATCCAGTATATGATGGAGGCTGAATTAAAACTACATTCCCCGCCTCATGCAGTCTTTAAGAAGTGAAGAGATGAAGGGCATTATACCTGCCCCTTGGTGCCTTTTCAGCAAACATTTGTTATAGATAGGTATAAGGCAGGCTGTTCTCTTTGGTTACTTACCACTTTTCATCACTATTTAAGGTTGCTTCACATTTAAGATTGTAGCTTTGAATATTGGCTCTTAACTTTTGGGTGGTACAGTAGGTATACCTTCAGTTGCATTCTAAAAGTCCATGCAGAAAACGGCCTACTGTTTTACTTTCAAAAAAGTCAGCCATTAGGGACAATATTTGTCTCATATGTGGATTACCTTGATTCAGAATTAACTTAAAGGTAGTCTTTATACTGGGAAAAGACCTTTTTTGCCCTATCAAGTTCAAGGTTAATTGGTTATTTTTGCTGTTTAACTTGCCAGGTTGCTTTTGTTGTCACCCGATGGTTTCATTTTAATCTTGTAATTTAATTAAAACGATAATATAGTCTCAGTATAAATTTAAATAGCATATAAACATATAAAGTATTAAACCAAACAGTCCTTACCTCTTAATCTTGCATGGGTGTAATCATCCCAGCCTCAAATTCAGTTTTGAATTGTTTTCTGTGGAGCTTGTTTAAAGTGCATGAAGAAGAAAAGTTGATGTCAGTCATGGCAGCCCAAGTTTTGATTAATTGTTGTACAGGCCAATCATTGTTAGAACAGTGTGCAGCTTAATAACTTTGCAAATTTGAACATGAAAGTTTTTACCATTTATTATTAAAATTTTTTTATTTCATATGAGTATAGTTTTAGGTTGTTTGCTAGTGTAACATTTATAAAAAGATAAAGAACCAATGCTCTTACCAGAAATGTGAACTCATTGTAGGTAAAAGAGAATGAATGAATTCCCATTGAACTTTTAAAATTGACAGACTTTTAAGATACCATACTTATTATAGTTGACATTATAAAACCTATAGTTTGGAGATACTATTTGGATAAAACAGGAGAGAAAAAAGAGACCGTCAGCCCTGTAGAGATTTGCAGCTGTGGGAATCCTGGGGGCAGTTCTCACCTTCAGAATTGCTATGAGTTGGAATCAGCTTGACTGGCAGGGAGTGGTGTTTAAGTAAAAAGTCCTTATATTCCAGTTTTCTGCTCTTACTGCTCTGTTTTTTTCTTCTGTGGTGTGTGATTCCACATCCATAGTATGTGGGTTATAAAAAGTTGAGTTAATGCTAGCCCATTTTGTTTTGTAAATTATTAGCTAGCATGTGAATGTTTTCTGATAATTGAATGTTATCTCATAAAAGAGGAAAATTGTTCTCTTTAATCCAGAAAGTTGACTTTGTGTACCTGTGACTATCTCCTTACACTCTTAACGAAATGGAGTGTGTGTGCTCCAGCATCACCCTGTGATAAATTGTCAATTGGACCATTGTCATCCATAAGCCTTTTTATTATGTATCGTGTATCTTATATATGGTTATTGATTGCCTTCGAGTCGAGCACAATCCATAACAACCCTGTGAACAAAAGGCTTGAAGCCTTTCTGTAGCTATTGACATATATCAAATTTCTAGAGGCATGTTGTTTAGGAAGTGGATGCCACTCCTGCTTCCAAATATATATATTGTATATCATTTATAGCCTATCAACGCAATTCAACTGCCATTGAGTTAGAATCGACTCATAACCAAGCCTCCTGCAGGTTTTGAGAGACTATAAATTGCAAGGGGTGGGAGTGGGATTGTCCATCTTCTCCATGGAACTTGTGGATTCTGCCTTCTGATTGGCAGTACAGCTCTTTACCCCTTAGGCCACCAGAGCTCCTTTATAGTTATTTGCATAGTGCTTTTATGCAAATAATGCATTTGTTTTGTGATTTTATTCCAAGCAGTACAAGCCCTTTCACATTAGTTTCCTTTGTATGTTGTGTACATTGTATGTATGTGCACAGTACTTGCTGGGAAACTCTAGTTTTATTTTTTTGCTACGAAAGCATACACAATAAAATGTGTTATTTCAGCAATTCCTATCTATAAAATTCAGTTACATTAAGTACATTCCTCAAGTTACACATCCATTCTTATCCATTTCCCACATTATTCCATCATTATTCAAGTAAACTCACTGACTCCTAAGCTGCTGCTCCCCCCCCCAAACTTCTTATCTTACTTTTTTATTCCATTTGTCATTTTGGTTCCCTATCAGTGTTCTGTAAAAGAGCAACGACTCAAGGCAGATAATTTTTACTAATTAAGCTAAATTATGATGACAGTATAGAAAAGGTTTAGCTTCCTCAAGAATTTGAAATTTTGTCATCAATCCCCTTGTTAGATACCATCAAGTTGAGTACACCTAGTGAACAGCAGGTGAACAACAGATCTGAACCCTGCCCTATCCCGTGCTATCCTCACAATCCTCTGACACACTCAAGCCCATTGCTGCAGTCTCTGTGTCAGTCCCTCTGGTTGAGGGGCTTGGCTTTCTCTCCTTCACTGCCCCTCCTCCACCTTTCCATGCATGATGTCCTTCTCTAAGGAATAACCTCTCCTAGCAACATACCTACAGTATGAATGAAGTTGTGTTGTCTTGCCTGAAGGAGCACTGTGGCTGCACCTTCTCCGAGACATAGCTGTTCTTTTGGCAGTCCATGGCCTATTGAGTACTCCCTTCCATGTCCCTCTCCCTTAGAGAGCTCTGTGGAGTCTTCAAGGAGAATCTTCTGCTGGCAGGAACAGCTGGCACATCTAGTGATAGCACCACAGGATTTTCCTGAAGGTCACCAGGCCGTTTGATGCCTAGTCTGCCTTGGTGTGGAAGTTCCTCTGAGACCTGTTCAGAATTCTAGCAACACTCAGGCCCTGTGGACAGATGAGTGGTGGCTGTGCATAAAGCGCTTTGGCTGAGAATCAAACCCAGGACTGCTGCAGAGGATGAGAATGACTCTTGACTGCCCCTTGACTTGTTTGCTGTGAGTTTATTTGTGTTATGGCAGGTACATTTAGAATCCTGTGAGAAATATCCTTATATTTCCAAATTTCATGTATGTGCCAGTGTTTTTTAAACAAAAATGATAAAATACTAAATAAAACATATGATCCTATCGTTTACACTCATCAGTTGTGTATGTATTTGATAAGGGAGAGAAGAGGATGTCAATTTTGTCATTTGCTTTTCTCTGTGTTGTCAGTGTTAGTAAAGCTGATGGCAAATTTAGGAAGATCAAAATGGTCTTTTACAACAGTACTCAAGGTTTCATATTACTTAGAATGGCTTTGAACCGTAAATGCTCAGAAACTTATAAGGTAACATTTTAAAATGACTTTGAACCTACTAGCCACTCTGGGGGCAGATATGGCCATTTGTAGCTTTGGAAACACTGGGACAGTTTTACTCTGTCTTACAGGATTCTCTCTCTGTGTGTCAAAATCGATTGGATGGCAGTGGGTATATGTGCAAAATTTACAGAGAGAGTGTGTGTATTTCAATTCCGGATTTGGGTTCTCTGAAAATTGCTTGAAAACAGAGAACTGGTCAGAATAGAAGATGATGGATTCATGAAAAATCCTTTGGAAGCCAGAGCTTTGACAGTGTCTTGTCTGTAAAGGACCATGCAAGAATCCATAGCGGTGGGTTTTGAGTTAGGCCCGGCAGTGTTGTTGTTATTTGTTATGTGCCGTGGAGTCCCTTGCGACTCATAGCAACCCTATGTACAACAGCCTTAAACCCTGCTCTGTCCTGAGTCAACCTTACTGTTTTTGACACACTGACCCCCATTACACTAGTCACTGAGTCAATCCATCTCATCCAGGAAGACTCAGGGTCTTTCTGTCCTGTGCTGTCCCTCCACCCTCCCAAGTGTTATATCTCTCCGAAGACTGGTACCTTGCAACATGCCCCAAACAAATCGTTGCTTCCAAAGAGCAGTGTGGTTTCACCCTGTCCAGGGTGAATCTGTTAGCTGTACATAAATAGAATCTAGCTTTCGATGTTCTCTGAAGAATGCCTTCATACCATCTTAGAATCTGGGTAAAGTTCCACACCTGCATAAATAAGTAACCTTTGATTTGACTATGTTTCTAGATTTTCTTTATTCTGATACTTGAGTCTTTGAGTGGTGGTGACTCAACTGCTAACCTAAAGATTGACAGTTAAACCCACGTAGCAACGCTGAGGTGATGGGCCTGCATCCTGTGTCTGTAACGTTTCTAGCCAAAAAACTACTGAGCAGTTCTTTATCACGTGGACTTGCTGGGGTCACTGTTGATTTAACTACAGTGTGTTTGGTTTTGTTTGTAATGAGTTCTTTTACTTCAGTGTGGAAATTTATCTAGCATAAATATCTTAGGCTGTTCACATTTCTCTTTTTTCCAGTTTTCTTAGTGACTACTCAGAAAGGCTGCTGCTACTTGTGGCTGCAGGTTTTGCTTCTTCTAAACCACACAGGGCTTTTCAAGGAATGTAATCTTCAATAATGAGCCATTATTCTTGACTGTAAGCGTTCGTGGAATTTACCATTAACTGTAAGTGTCGCTGCAGTCATTGGTTCCATCTCAGGGTTACCTGCTGTTGAGTCTCTGGGGCTGTACATCACAATGATGGGAGGAGACTGCCATTGGTCTCTCAGAGCGACTGGTGGATTTGAACCCCTGAGAGGAGTACTATTTCAGATAACTGCATAGCTCACTGGGCTGCACCACCAGAGCTCCCTCGTACAATTAAATATGCTTTTATTAATGTGATTTTTCTCTTTTTTTCTTTGCAGTGATTATTTATTCAAGTTACTTCTGATTGGTGACTCTGGGGTTGGAAAGTCTTGCCTCCTCCTTAGGTTTGCAGTAAGTTGAAGTTTAAATACCTTTAAAAAAGTAATTTATACATGTATTTTTAGGTAGATAGAAAAATGAAATCATGTTAGACAAAATTAATGAACTCTTACTGAATTTATGTATTTAATGCATTCAAGCATTTATCCATTTGATAGCCTGGATTCTTAAATAGAGGACTTGATAATGCTATAAAATTAGAAATTAATAACAGGACATTCAAGGACAAATTAAGTACATAGAAGAAATGCTTTTTTTTTTTTACCTTTTAATAAAACATGTTTTATTTCTGAGTCAGAATATATTTGAAGATTTAATGTTAGAATTTGTAATTCTAATAAAACAGTAATTCATTTTTCCCCCAGAGTATAAAATGGTCATTAATCACTATTATGAATGTTTAGGAAGATTAGACCTTGGTTGTTTTGTTTCTAAAATAGATTTCAAATCCAACTATCAAGTCTAGTCTTTTCCTTCCATGACAGAAATTGTTTTTAAAAATTAATTAAGTTTTATTTTTTAAAAAAGTTAATCAAAAGTTTTTACAGGTCAAATTTTGTTGTGTGTTTTTAAGTGAGATACAAGGTGTTATACTAGCGGTGTGATAGAGCTGGCATTAACGGCCTCATGGGAACAATTTGTGAACATTTTTTTCCAACTCCATATTTAAGCCTGTCATATTGAAGACAAAAATCAGCAAACACTACAGATCAGGTTTTTTCCCTTGGAGAGCCAGCTGCTAGACATTTACCATTACACCGTTGTTAGAAGAAAAAAGGAAAAAGAAAAGGAAACCAAAAAGTGGTTTTTTTTGTTGTTGTTGTTGTTGTGTACCGATGAGTAGGAACCCACCTATCAATTACTCTTCAGTGGATTTTCAGAGGTAGTAAATCACATGGGAGGAAACAGTCCATCTTTTCCCTGTGGAGCTGCTGGTAGATTTGAACGACATACCTTTGCACCGAAGTGCAATTCCTTACCACTAAGCTACCAGAACTCTCTGGTTTTAGCTGTAAGAAGAACTTAAAAATGAAGTTGTATATAACTTTTGTGGAATTAAAAAATACTATTCATATTTTCAGTTCTTTGGTTAATATTTTCAGTCTTTCGTAAGATCAAGTAAAGATCCTGAGACATGCTTTTACTCTTAGATTTTCCAAGATTCAGAAATTAGCTAAGTTTAATTAATAGGGCTTGTCAGTACTCTTGGTAGCAGTCATTCAAACAAAGAGTAGTAAGGAGAAAAATTGGCTTATGTTGAAAATGACTTAATAAAAATGAAACTTTAAGTAAAATCTTAGAATATAAAGAAAAGACAAGACCTGGTTGGGCAGTGACATTGTTATGTGCTCATAAAGGGCTTTGAACTTAGGAAGGAGAACCTGCAGTCTCCTTTATATTCTTTATCTTGCCTCAAGTTCAGCATGCTGCTATTGTTACTGTTGAGATTAGCGAACTAAAGACCTCTAAAGACCTCTGGGGTTCAGCGGGTGTGTGAGGTCAAAACTTTAAAATGAGACATTAGTATTTACAAAGTAAATGCTTTTTTACTACTAGGAATAAGACAGGGATATGTGCTTTTTCACTGTGTTGATAGTGGCTCTGCTGGTGCAGAAGCACCGTTGGCTAAAATGTCAGCTTTTCACTCTTCAGGGTAGTTGACAAGCCCTGCTTGTAGTCCTCACTCATGGCGGTGGGGATGGGGATACCATTTGTCCTAATAAAACAGTAAAAATTATTAAAATTAGTAAATCTTGGTTCTTAAATATTATGTATTAAAAATTGATGTAGTGATGTGGAAAGTATATACAATCTATATCTAGAGTGCCTGATTGTTTGGGGTGGGGGAAGTGTCTTTGTGTTGTTGAGTTGTGGGTAAAACTTTCACCCCGTAAAATACCTTTAAAAAACAAAACACTGAAAAGAACCGTGTTGCTGAACATTTTTTCAGCTGAGCTGTGTCAAGTTAAGGAATCAGCTGACTGTATTCGTCACCTATAGTAACATTCAAGTTTTGACAGCTTTCCAGTTACTTATATGACTGTTTTGGTAAAATGAGTGACAGTATTAATGTGATTTTTAAAATATTATAAAATGAAATCTTTTATTGGGAAGACTTGCATAATTTATTATATCAGTATTTTTCCAAATGACAAATTCATGTTGTTAAAAAAAGGTAAAAAAAAATCCATTCAAAATGCGAAGTCCGTTGTGACTCACGGTGACTCTGTAGACAGAGTGCCCTGCAGGATATCCTGGCTATATCTCAAGGTACATAGATGCCACATTCTTCTCTCATGGGTCAGCACTTGGTTTTGACGCCTAACGTTCAGATATATTATCAACTGAATGTTTAATTGCTGTGTTACCCAGACTCCTTATAAAGTGAATCGCTGCTAGCCATTTATCCATTTCAGGTAAACAATGTTTAAGTAAATAGTAATAATGTAATTTTCCATTGCTCTGCTATCAGGGAACTCTGGTGGCGTAGTCTGTAGGAAATTACGCCACTAACCCGAGGTCATACCCCTATAAAGGTTCTAATCCACTAGCATCTCTGCAGGAGAACAGTTGACAATCTTCTCTTGTGTGATTTACAGCCTTCTGAAAACCTGTTGGAGGGTCAGCTGTGAGTTGATTCTGATTAACATTGAACTTGATCTTAATTATAGCAAAGATATCAAAGTGGCAAAATTTGAAACACTTACTTGGTTGACATATATTAGCATCATGAAGTCTTTATTTCTGAGAACATGCATAGTCAGAAAGTTCAGCTATTTGGACAGTATTGATTTGTGATTGAAAAAGGTCAAATTTCCAAAAATAACAATATGTCCGTATAACAAATTAGTATAATTTACTTGCAAATGATAACAAGGAAATTAATTGTGTGATACAAACTAGTTAAAAATGAAATTAGATTTGCATGACTTTAGACTCATTATGTTCTTTGGATTTAAGTGAGTTAGTTAGAAGTGGTTTAAAAAATTTTTTTTAGGTCAAAGTATGGCTTTTTTAAAATTTTTAACAAAAAGTTTTATTTTTTTTCCCCATTATTGCACATTTTTTTCACCTCCTCTTCTCCCTCCCCAGCCTTTCCACAGTGCACTTTCCAAGTGCCCTTGTTCCAGATTGTTGTCATTTAAAATATATTTTGTAAAAATATTTTTGGGTGGTTTATAGAGTTCTACAGTTTGAAATTCCCTTAAGATATTTTGTCTTTGGTAACTTTGGTGATTGCTTCCTATCCATATTTTTTGCCCAACTGTCTATTTGTGGAATGTTAGACTGAAATAGTGAAATTATGTGATTTTAAAATTAGTCTAAATAAAGCATTGGCATGCTAATTAAAAGTAAACACGTTGTAAAAGGCCTAATAGATTTGATAATATAATTTTAAGGTAATTTAGATTTGAATGGCTAGAATTAAGGAAGAAAAAGTTATGTATCAGACAGCCAGTAAATATTTGAGGGGAAAAGTAAGTCATATATAATTGCTTAACAAGCATATACCAAAAATGTATTTCATTTTATGTTGTAGTTAGAAATGTTACCATGGAAATGTCAGACGAAGATAGGTGATAACTTGCTCTTGATATGTGAAAACATTTTCTAGAAGAAGAAAAAAAATAAAATCTTACTAAGCTTAACAGATCATTTGGGAAGCAGGGCTTTATAAGGAGTATAGCATCAAGATTGGAGGAATACTCATCAACAACCTGTGATATGCACATGACACAACGTTGCTTGCTGAAATTGAAGAAGACCTAAAGCGCTTGCTGCAGAAGGTCAAGGACTGTATTCTTTAATATGGATTGAAGCTAGCGAGCTCTGATGGCCTAGTGGCAAGAAGCTGCACTGCAATCCCAGAGGTACACGGTTCAAATCCACCAGATAACTCTCTCTGCTGAAGAAGGAGGAACAATCTCCTCCTGTACCAGTCAGATCCAATTTGACGGTACACACATTTAAAAACAAAAGAAAAACAATATGGATTGAAGCTCAGCATCAGAAAGATAAAGATTCTCACCACTGGGCCAATTGGCTGCACCATATTAGATGGAGAAGAGATTGAGGTGGTTAGAAATTAGAAATTACAGCTTGATTGGATCCACAGTCAACACCAGCAGTCAAGAAATCAAAAGACCAATTGCATTGGAGAAATATGCTGTCATGGACTGCTCCAGAGTGCTGAAGAGCAACTATGTCAGTCTAGATAAAAAGGTGTGCCTAATCCAGGCCATGGTGTTCTCAGTTACTTATTATGCTTCAGAGACCTGGACAGTGACTAAGGATGACAGAAGAAGAACAGATGCCTTCAAGTTGTGGTGCTGAAGAAGAGTCTTGGACATACCATGGACTGCCAAGAAAACAAATTGGTCTGTCTTAGAGGGGATGAAACCAAATCTCTCCTTGGAGGCTAGGATTTTGAAGCTCTGCCTCACTTGCTTTGGGTATGTGACCAGGAGAGATCGGTCCTTGGACGTCATGTTCAGAAGGGTGGATGGACAGTTCAGGAGAAGGAGACCCCAGATGAGATGGATTGATAGAGTAACGGGGGCGTAGTTGTGTTGGAATTAGTGAGACTGGCTCAGGACAGGGAAGGGTTCAGAGCTGCTGTACATTAGGGTCACTATACATCGCAGGTGACTCAATGGCACCTAACAACAATAACATACTATGACATGTTTGGAAGCTGGAGTGACATCCACTTTCTGAACAACACACCTCCAGAAACTCTATGAACTTTGATAAATTTAGTCGATAGTTGGAGGAGCTTTACACTTTTTTTGATAGGGTTGCTGTAAGTCATGCTCAACTTGAAGGCAATCAACAACAAACAAAAAGATATAAAATTGTCAGAAATAAGTGTCACTAGCAAAATACATAGGAGAAATGATTAATGTTCTCAGTATATAGAACATATTGTGTACTCATCAGTAATAAAAAGGTGTTTGTCCCGGTGGGAATGTGGGCAAAGACGAGATTGTTCACAGAAGAAGCAAAAATTGCCAGTAAACAGGGAAAAGTTTTGTTTGTAATTGGAAAAGAAACTAAAGTTATACATTACTTCACATTGACAAGGCTTAGGATAGGTAGGAAGACTAGCATCTCTTAAATGATTTTGGTTAAAATTTGAGGTATTTGTGCTTTGAAGGCCAGCCTTTCTGAGATGCCCCCATTTCAATACTACTTCACACAGTACAGTTGCCAGGGAAGCAAGCTGATGCCTCAACATTCCACCTCCAACTTCTGTAGATAGAAGGTGGGGCAAAGCCAAGTAAGTGGGAGCACAGAGGGAGACACTGTTGGTTGAGGAGTTGACGTAAGTTTGTAAAATAAGTGGTTCCAGATAAGTGAAGAATAATGAGAATGTCAGTTCTTCTCCAGAAGCTAGGTGCAGGAGTAAGCGGGGAGAGGCCCTGAGGCTTTGGAAGAGAGAGCTAGCTGAGCGGTAGGTGAAATTGAGTTGTTTCTCCTCATACTCAAGAACTCTAGATATGCTTAAGTGTTGACATATAAGTCAATAGGACTATAATAGAAAATTGTTAACAGTTCCTGATAAGTTTAAAATTGTGTAATTGAATATATTCATTAAATAAAGTAGCTCTAAGATGATCTGTTTTGAAAAATGCTAAATATATATATATATATATATGAACATTTTTACTCTGCAGTATTTTGTGTTCTCTATTTCAACACTCTGACATTTTTCTCTCTCCATTGTCTTACCAAAATTTGGAAACATTTTTCCAAAATTTGGAAAAATGATTTTAGACGAGAAGTAGGGGGAAAGCCAGCCCTGGTGACGCAATGGTTAAATAAGCCCTTGGCAGTTACCAGAAGATTGGTAGCTTGAGCCCACTGTCCACTCCAAGGGAGGAGCAACCTGGAGTCCTGCCTTGGAAACGCTGTGGGCAGTTCTGCTCTGTGATGTCCAGTGTTGTGCGCTTAAATTCTCTCCAGAACACACAGCAGTGATGGGGGAACAGTGGTAAAACTTAAGTCTGCTTGAGATTAACCTGTGCAGAGCATCAGAGTAGTTAGTTATGATTTTCACAGTACTCGAGATGAAGTACACTCTATCTGAGCTGGTAACAAAGAATATTTTAACATTTAAGAAAAACCAGGGATCCATGCTTTCTTGTATTGGAGTAGGATTTGCATTTTACCACCTCCTGAATTCACTCCATGTTTGTTTGTCTTAGGGAAATAACTCGCATTTAAGGGAGGCAGGAAAGGAAAAAAAAGAGACAAGAGTTGTACGAGGGCAGAGATGGCATTGGGCCTCCTGATCTTCTGGATATAATAGAAAGGGGTCTTTTTCTTGGCATTTTCCATAAAGTATTTGAGAAATAAATTAGATAGCATTAAGTTTGGAGGTTCATAGAATTCTGTCCTTCCTAAGCCCTGTAAGAATGGATGAAATAATTTTAACCTCACCAAGTGTATTTCTTTTTGACCCAGAGGATGTGTCAGTTCTGCCCTTGTTGATGAAGGCCAATAAGCTAGCTGCCTGTTAAGTTAAATGATGCTGTGCTAATTTACCAAGATCTAATTACATGGTTTGGAATTAGGAAAGGAGTGTGTCAGGGATGTATTCTATCTCCATACCTGTTCAATCTATATGCTGAGCAAATTATTTGAGAAGCTGGACTCTGTGAAGAGGAATGTGGCATCAGGATTGGAAGGAGACTCATCAATAACCTGCATTATACAGATGACTTACTTGCTGAAAGTAAGGACGATTTGAAGCACTTTTTGCAGAAGATCAAGAAATGAAGTCTTCATTATGGATTGCGTCTCATTATGAAGAAAACAAAAGATTCTTACCACTGGACCAACAGGCCGTGTCATGATGAATGGAAAGGAGATTGAAACTGTCAACAGCTACATCTTGCTTGGATCCACAATAACCCCCTTGATATGCAGTCAGGAAGTGAGATGCATTGCAGTGGGACCTTTCCTAATTATTGAGGAGAAGTGATGTTAGTTTGAGGACTAAGGTGCGTCTGATTCAGGCCATGGTCTTTCTGATTACTAGCTGTGCATCTGAGACCTGGACAAAAATAATTGATGCCCTTGAGCTGTGGTGTTGGAGAAGAGCACTGAACATCCATGGACAGCCAAGAAAATGAACAGATGTCTTGGAGATGGTGCAGCCGGATTGCCCTTTAGAGGCAAGAGTGATGAAGCTTCACTCACATACTTTGGACATATTGCTAGGAGGTGCTTGTCCTTGGAGAAGGACATGAGGTTGGGAAGGGTGGAGGGTCAACAAAGGAGAGGAAGACCCTCAACCAGGTGGATTGACAAGGTGACTGCTGGAGTGGGTTCTTGTGTGTCAGGAAGTGTGTGGTGCAGGACAGGACTGGGTTCAGATCTTTTTCATGGGTTGCTATGAGTCATATACTCAACTTCATGGCACCTAACAATAACAGTTACCAAAATTACTTAACCTGCTGTTGACATTTCAATGTGTTCATCATCTGTTTTCGAGCCTGTAGATGATTTGATGGCTTCAACTTAATTCTAGGCTTCCCTGCTTTAGAGCATTCCCATGAAAAGTTTTATAAACTAATATGGTATAAAGTGAAGAAGCAGGTCCCATTCATTAATACGGGGAAACAGGTCAGCATTCCCACACCTGGAAAGAGTCTATCAAGTCATAGTAAATAACAAAACCTAAAAATAACATGGGAATTCTTCTCAGCCACAGTTCACGATACAGTGGCTTGATGCTGATATGGCTGGTGTAGCTCCCGGGCAAAGAGTGTGGGTAACATTGCCATTTGCTGTTCAGGGTGAGCATTGTTTGATAACTCTATGCTATTATAAACTGTGCAGGAATTAACATGGATGTGGGTGTCTGTGGTTCCACTCAATTTAAGTTACATAGCCTAGTAGTGGACTTCCTGGATCTATTTTATTTCTGTTCGCAACTTTATAAGGACGTGCCCACTGCTTTCCGTAGTTGTCACCCCATTTACATTTTCACCAGCAGCGTATGACACGCTTCATCAGTATTTGTTGTTTAGTGTCTCACTGGACATTGCTGCTTCTGCTGGAGTTGGGGGTGCTTCCTCATTCTTGTTCTTATTTTTTTTTTTTCAGAGCTGATAGATCAATTTTATTAAGTGGTAATTCTACAGTCAATTCTATTTTTTTTCTATAATTATATTTTATTAATTTTCATAAACATTTACAGAGATTTTGG
>NW_006399761.1:25742190-25789132 GCF_000299155.1 Elephantulus edwardii | reverse complement strand
CATAGATAGATGGGTTGATCTCTGGATTCTCAATTCGATTCCATTGATCTATGTGTCTGTCATTGTACCAGTACCATGCTGTCTTTACTACTTCATTCTTGTTTTTATTTGCATCTCTGATGATCTTGAGCATTTCTTATCTATTTGTTGACCATCTAAATGTCATCTTTGCTGAAATACCTGTTCTTATTATTAGGTTATCTTTTTTGTATCGAGGTATTGGGAGTTCTTCTATGAAGGACTCATCTCTTTGTAAGATGTGTCATTGCCAAATATTTTTTCTTAATGTGTAGATACTTAACAGGCCTCTAAAAACTCTGTGAATGGTAGAGGAAGACATACTTAAGATTGTTTGATAGAGGTAAAGCCCAGATTAGAAGTCAGTCAAAATGAGGAAAAATAATGGCAAATATTCTTTAATTTGGTACCAGCTTGAATGTTGGAAAACGAGAAATTGTGAAAAATGAAATATTATATATGAATATTGACATACTGGGCATGAATGAGATGAGTTGGACTAGCTTTGGCCACTTTGAATCAGATAATCACATGATATTCTATACTGGGAATTAAAAACAGAAGAAGAATGGTGTTACATTCATAGTTAAAGGAGACAATTTCAAGTTCTGTCCTGAAGTACGATGTTGTGAGTGATACGATATTATCCATAGACATCCAAGGAAGACCTGTTAATTCAACTATTATCCAAATAAACACTCCTACATTGAGAGCAAAATAGAAATTGAATATTTTTATCAAATCTTACAGTTTGAAATTGACCAAATGATAATTGCTGACTGGAATACAAATTATCTATGGTTGGAAGCAAAGAAGAAGAAATAATAGCAAGTATGGAGTGATTGACAGAAATGAGACTGGAGATAAAATTATCATATTTTATCTTTTCAACAATTTAGTCATTGCAAATACCGTTCTTAAAAAGCACAAATGGTGACTTTACACATGGATCTCACCTGATGGGCTCTATAGGAATCAGCTTGGTTACATCTGCGGACAGAATTGTTAGAGAAGCCCAGTATCAGAAGGCCAGGGCAGATTGTGGATCAGACAATCAAATTACTCATTTGTAAATTCAAATTGGAGCCAAAGAAAGTGAAAACAAGTTCACAAGAACCAAAATATGATCTTAAATTTATTCCAGCTGAATTTAAAAATCATATTAAGAATAGATTTGATGTATTGAACAACAGTGATCGAAGACCAGATGAGATGAGTTGGATGACATCAAGGATGTCATCAAAGAAAAACCTGAAATGGGTATCAGAAGAGAAGCCAAAACAAAGGGAAAAGAGCTGAACAGAAGATTTCAAAGGGCAGCTTGGGAGGACAAAGCCGGTATTATAATAGATTGTGTAGAGGTGGAATTGGAGAATAAAACCGGAAGAACTTTAAAAAAATTTAAGCTTCGTATCACAATATTGAAAGATGCTATGGGCAATATATTAAATAACCCAAAAAAGCATCAAAAGAAGATAGAAAACACAGAATCACTGTACCCAAAAGAAGTGACTGACACTGAAAAATTTCAGGAATTATCATATGAACAGAAGCCAATGGTATTGAAGGAGGAAGTTGAAACTGCATTGAAGGTATTGGCAAAAAATAAGGCCCCAGGAATTGATGGGATACTGACTTGTTTCAGTTAACAGATGCAGCCCTGTATATGTTCACCAGTCTGTGCCAGGAAATTTGGATGATCTGTCTGTTGTCTGGCCAACAGATTGGAAGATGTCTATAATCTCTTCTCAAGAAAGTTGATTGAACAGAAAATGGAAACTATGGAACAAGACCATTAATATCATATGCAAGCAAAATACTGCTGAAGATAATTTAAAAATGGCCAGAACAGTACATAGATAAGGAATTCAAGCAAGATTTAAAAGATGGCACTAGGAATATCATTACTGATGTCAGATGGATACTTGCCTGAAAGTATAGTAGAATGTCCATTTGTGCTTTATTGACTATGCAAAAGCATTTGATTGTGTGGATCATAACAAGTTACTGCTAGCATTGAGAAGAATGGGAATCCTAGAGCCCTTAATTGTATTCATGCAAAACTTATACCTAGACCACCAAGAGGCTGTTCTGTGAAAAGAGCAAGGGAACACTTGTTATTGTGTACAGGAACTGACCCATAGCTGACACTCTGGTGGGTTTTCAGAAGCAGTTAATCGGATGGGAGGAGCTTGCCCATCCTTCACCTGTGGAGCAGCTTCTGGATTCAGACAACAGTGCAGCTTCTTACCACTAGGCCACCACTACATTGTTTAAAATTAAGAGGGAGCTGGGTTAGGGTTGTATTCTCTCTCCATCCCTCTTTAGTCTGTATGCCAAGCAAATTATTTGAGAAGATGGAGGTAGAAGAAAAATGTGACATCAAGATTGGAAAAAGACTTATCAATAACTTGCCTTGTGCAGATGACACAATCTTGCTTGCTGAAAGTGATTGAAGCACTTGTTGCAAAAGATCAAAGAACACAACTTTCAATGTCAAGAAAACAAAAATTCTTACCTGTGGACCTATAGGCAACATCACGAAAAAGGGAGGGGAAAATTGAAACTGTCAACAAGTTTATCTTACTTGGAACCACAGTCCACACCCAGTCAGAACCTCTCCAAATTATTGAAGAGTAATGATGTCGGTTTGAAGACTAAGCTAAGTCTGATACAGGCCATAGTCTTTCTGGTCACTTGTTAAGCAAGCTGAGCAGTGAATAAGGACAACATAAGAATTAATCCTTTTGAGCTGTGGTGTTGGAGAAGAGTACTGAGCATCCCATGGACTGCCAAAAGAACAAACAAATATGTCTTGGAGGAAGTATTCCCACATTGCTCCTTGGAGGCAAACATGATAAAGCTTTGCCTCACATACTTAGGATATGTTGCTATAAGAGGCTATTCTTTGGAGAGGAACATGATGCTTGGTAAGGTGAAATAGAGGAAGACCCTCTTAGGTAGGTTGACATGGTGATTGCCGCCATGCTTTCTAGTGTGCCAGGAAGTGTGAGGATGGCGCAAGATAGGACAGGGTTCAGATCTGTTGGTCATGGGGTTGCTATGGGTCATATCAGCTTGACAGCATCTAACAACATCATTATCAGTTATATTTGGTGCTCTAAGTCATAGTGTAGGACTTCTTGAAATGTGCCACATTTTTTCTTTGGTGATTCAAGGGAACAAATTTAAAGACATGAACAATTTACTATTTTTTTTAGTAAACTTTTTAGTATGCTTTTAAAGAAATAATTGATTTGTTATTATGAAATCAGATATCATATACTATTTTCTCATAGATAGTGGGTGCCAAAGGTTAAGAAGAATTAAGAGAAAATTAAAAGGTGAAATAGTTTTTCTTCCTATGTAGATGGCCGCTGTTAATTTGTGTTCATTTCCTCACTCAGTTCACTCAGCAGTGTGAGTAGACATAGTTTGAGAATTGCTTTGCACTGAGCTTGTGCTCAGAGAATGCAGACAGGATTGTAATCTCGTGACCTGTTACTATCTAAACTTTTGTTTTTGAGATCAACATTTCTACCTGTCTGTCTCTAGTCACTCAGAGCTCTTCTTTACCACAGTTTACAATTTTATTTGTAGATTTTGGTTTGTTTTAATACTTTGTACACATTTAGGATTGTCAGGAATCACCCAGCTTGACTTCCTCTCAGCCCTTTTATTCCTTTCCTTTGCTGACACATTGCATTATAAATCCCACACATGGCATAGCTGCCCTCGATTAGTGTGAATTTCTTTAAAAATGACAGTGCATTTGATAGCCTACAAGGTAAATGAATTTTCTTGATTCTCTCAGGAGTGCTGTATTACATTTGGTTTAACTAAGGATCCAGACATAGTCCACACATTGCATTTGGTGGTTTTACTACTTAATTTCCTTATCTAGAATGTTTCTCTATAGATTGTCTAGCATTCTAGAGTTGTCATCGCTGCTTTGGGTCTGAAGGGTGTTCTTGTATTTCTTTGAGAACTGTGCTACGAATGTGGCATCATTAGTTGTCTGTGCTTTGTTAAGGAAAAAAAAGAACTTTTCTCATTCTCAAGGATTTAGTAGCCTCATAAGACTCGTGGCTAGCATATTTTATAAAATGTAGTATTTATAAAACACTACAAAGTCCTGCTTGTCAAATACTTTGATTAGATTTAGCTTTATCGTTCCTTGGCAGAATTATTCCTTGGTGGTGCTTTGTGTTTTGAAGCACATGGATCTAGTTGTCCCACTTGGCGTATTGCTAGAATTGATGCTCAGTGAGTTCAGGGTAATGTGGTTTTTCCATTCTTGCACTAAACATTTTATTTAAGGGGGTGAGGTGGGTTTGTTTCTGCTCTGAGCAAAATATCGTAACAAAGATTTGAAACATAATTTTAAAAGTTCAATACTGGGTGAAAAAAATTCTCAAGAACCATATTCACACAAAACATGTGACATAAGAGCACCATTATTCAAATAGTAAAACAGTGTAAACAACCTAAATGTCTTAAGCAGGGTATGTATGCATACGATGGGAATGAAGTTTTGATACAGGCTACAACATGATCTTTGAACACATGCTGAAAGAAAGCAAACCTGCAGCAGCATGTATTGGAGGTTCCATTTATCTGAGATGCCCAGCACAGGCGAGTCCACACACACAGGAAGACCAGTGGTTCCTCAGGGAAATGATGGGTGCCTAATGACTCGTGCAGGGCTTCCTTTTGGAGTGATGACATTGTTCTGTCCTTGGATAAATAATGATGGTCATACAGCCTTGTGAAATAGCACTTGGAAGAAAATAGTGACTTTAATGTACCTCAGTTTTTAAAAATAGTTGAAAAAAATTTAGGGAATGAGTCCTATCCAGGTTCATTGCTTTGTTTCATAAGGAGTGACTGAGTGGGTGAGAGGTTAGATTTGTACTGATGAGGAAAATAATTCATAATAAAATTAGGGAACTTTCCTCTATGAGATATGTAACAAATATACCACAAGATGTTTGGAAAATAAAGAGCAAAGTCTTAAGGAAGGAGAAATGACTGATTTCTTAAGTAGTCAGAATGGGAAGTAAGACCTGGAGCAACCGCTGCCAGCGTGTTAGATTGACAGTTATAAAACTTTGTATACAAAATTAGACATTTACCATTTGAAACCTGAGTTTTAATCTTTACCTTTTTTTTTCCTCCTGTAGGATGACACATACACAGAAAGCTACATCAGCACAATTGGTGTGGATTTTAAAATAAGAACTATAGAGTTAGATGGGAAAACAATCAAGCTTCAAATAGTAAGTGATTTTGGGACTATACATTTAAAAAAAAATTCTTTTTGACAAATTTTTGATAAATTGATTATTTGCATTGTTAATAAAATGAATATAAACTATTTTACGAACCATGCATGCATGATAGTGGTAGGCTCAGAATTCCCTTTCTCAAATAGTTTCCATAAAGTAGAAAAATTAATGTAGTAATTAAAATAGGGAGCTCTGGAGGCCTAGTGGCAAGAAGCTGTGCTGCAATCCTGAAGGCATGCAGTTCAAGGCCCCCAGCTACTCTGTGAAGAATGGGCAGTCTCCTCCCCTGTGATTAACTGCCTATGAAAACCTACTTGACCGTCAGCTATGGGTCGCCTCCAACTCTATGGGAAACAGTAGTTAAAACCAGACTGGCCTCTTTTTATTGTGCTCTTACCACTGACAGTTTAAGATGAGGACATAGAAAACATCTTCATTTGTCTTAAATGAGCATAAATAAAAGACATTTCTATAAGTCTGCTCTTTGCAGTACTTTGGATACCATGTGAAACCTGGGAGATTTCATATGTGTGGCTGAATGGGAATGAAGATGTTCACCTAATTCTGTTGTTAGTATTTGATAGTGTTTGTCAGTGTTGTAGAAAAAGAATTTTATCACTGGAAAAGGCTTTCTCTAACATTCATTTTATTGTTTAGAAAATGGATGATGAGAACTCTAATGACTTACCTAAGTCAGTGGCAGAATAAAGAGACTCAGGCAGATGTCTCTCCAGTATTATCAGTTCCTGTATCTTCATCCATCTATATATCTCCACCCCGACATTGAAACTGAAATGTTATGTCTGTAGCTCTTTAGATCTGGTTTCTACACCTTTAGGAAAAACATTTTTTATCTTTTAGAATAGGCTGTTATTGACAAGAAGACTTCAGAAATTGTACTTTCGGATGCCCTGACATAGCTATAATTTCTTGTTACTTTTCAAAAACCACTTCTCTTACCCACTTCACATAGATCAGTTCATTTAAAGCCCTTTAGCAACTGTATAAAGTGGCTGATACCTAGGATTTACTGATGAAAAGATTTTCCCTAAGTGCTTAAAAACCAAGAGCCTAAATTTGATATTCTGAAGTTAGGATGACTTAACTCCAAAGCTCATGCTTCTGCAAACAGGCCCTAAAAGACCCCTTACTGACATCAGAACTCAAACTCTGCTGTCTTGTCTAAACCAACTCATAGCTGACCCGCCAGTGTGTTTCTGAGGCTGTAAATCATACAAAGAGGAGACTGCCCTTTTCCCTTTAAGGACCTAATAGATTTGAACCACTCACTTTTAAGGTAGCCATACAACATGCAATGTACTATACTGCTAGGGCTCCTTAACCAAATGTCTAGCACTGTGCTAAGGGCTGTGAGGAGCCTGAAACTAGGACATGATTTGTGATCTCAAGGAGCTGATAGCTTAGCCTGGTAATTAGAGCAATTTGGATATCATAATTGCAAGCTAAATTGTAGGCATTAATGTCTCTTCTGGACTTTCAAATCATTAGCAGTTACCATGCAGTTAAGAATTATGAGCATCAAAAGAGCTGATGTCTCTCGTAATCTGTATAACCACACAGAACTGTTCTGCCTCACCTCCCCTTTTCTCTGATGTTTTTAATGGTATTGTTTGGCTTTCTTGGTTGTTTTATAATAGTGGGACACAGCAGGCCAGGAAAGATTTCGAACAATCACCTCCAGTTACTACAGAGGAGCCCATGGCATCATAGTCGTATATGATGTTACAGATCAGGTACGTTCTCTGGGGAATTATGTTTCAGTAACAAAGCAGAAAGTTAGTATTTGATAAATACTGGGTTCAGGATCTTTATGTGAAAGAAAATTTTGTCCATACACAAATATAAATGAATCACATAAATAATTTGGTTTAAAGTAGTAATCTTTTAAAAATAGGTTTGTTATTTTCCCTTTCAGTCATTTGTACAAATAAATAGGATTGGCCAACTCTAATTTTTTTTTTTTCAATCAAAATTTCCTGTTTTCATTTAGTAAATAGAAAACTTATTTTACATTTGCTTTCAAAATATTTGCATTAACTTTCAGCTGATAGAGCTGATTCACATTGTGCCTCAGAAAGATTCATTTATTCTAATATCTTGAAGTTCTTAGTCCAAAAGTCTGTTTCTGATATATTCCTAGAATTCTGATAGCCTAATGGTAAGGCATTGTGCTGGCAACCCAAAGGTATGAGGTTCAGATCCACCAGCTGCTCTGTAGGAGAAAGGTGGGCAGTCTCCTCCCAGGTGGTTAACTAACTGCCTCTGAAAACCTGCTGGAGGAGTCAGCTGGGGGTCAGTTTATACTTGACAATACAAAGCTAGTTTAGTTTAGTTTAGGGATCTTCTCCTTTATCTGAGATCTATAGATGAATGCAAATGTCTGTTGAATGTCTTAACTGTATTTATTATAACTTTGGTTACTCAGAGTTTGTAGGAATTTGGGGTGGTTTGGTTTATATGATGATCTTGGTATTAAATGAGGGGTTTGTCTTATATCTGTCAGAATTGCCAAAAGTAATGTTAGGGTTCTCTGTCCGTGGGGGATGCACTTCAGGAATAAAGGATTTGACTAAAATGAGCTAAAGAATGATTTTAAGAGGAGATGGCAGATCTAAAGATTAGCCCTTTGCACATTTGGCGGAGGGAGCTCATAGAGATAGGACCTAAGGGAACAATTCTCCCCCCCTCCCCCAATAGTAAACATCATTTCTTTTACTTGAATCCAAAATCCACATCGGAACAATTCTTTTAGACAGAAAGTTAGCAAATTTTAGGATCTTCCCCAACATCCCCTTTCAATGGAAGGAATGAAAAGTAAGCTTTGGAAAGTAGAATTTATTATTTTGTGTGTCACATATTCACTTTCACTTAGGATATTATTAGACATGTGAAGTATTAAGTGGGTGGTATCCATAAGCGAAAATAATATTAATTTAAAAAATGTCAAGTAGTAGTAGACAGTTTTCATCCCCTAAGTATAATTGTTGTTAGATATCAGCGAATCAATTCCCAATCCATAGTGACTCTGAATAGCAAAACCGTGTTTGGTCCTGCCTTGTCTTTATAAACTGCTGAGCTTTACATTAAACCCATTGTTGAAGTAATTGTGCCATTCCCTCTCATTAAACTAACATCTTCCCTTTCAGTCTTCTTATTCAATAGCATCTTTACACAGCTCTAGTAGCAACTGAGAGCAAGCTATATATATATTTTTTAATTTTACTAATTTTAATGAGCATTTACAGAGATTTTGGATTTCCATTCATTCATTGTTGCACATTTCTCCCTGCCCACCCTTCCCCCAGTTTGCTCCTCTCTTTGAAAAGTAGAAGAAAAATTTTTACATTGCTATACAATCCCCCGCACTTCCCACCCCCACCCCACCACCCCACCTGGAGTACACTCCACTATGCAACTTTAATCTGGACTCTTGTGATAACCATAATACCCTATCATATATCACTTTTAAATTTTTCTCTCCCTCATCTCTTTCAATGTAGTATACATAATTTATCCAGTTTTTCTCGTCTTACCCCAATCCTGCTGTCAGTCCCATTCTACAACAGTGGCACTGTGCAGTGTTTGTCCTTTTGTGACTGAGATGTTTCACTCAGCATAATGTTCTCCAGGGTCACCTATTTTGAATACTGTTGCATGAGTTCCTTGTTTTTCAGTGCAGCTTCTCTATACATTCGTTTGTTGATGGGGAGCAAGCTATCTTTTACCACCAAAATTGTATCAAAGTCTCCTGCAACTCATAGTGACCCTATGTTCCCTGAAGCCTGTCCTTTCCTGAACCAGCCTGACTCCGACAAACCCACCTCCACACCCCAGTTATGATCTCATCCAAGGTCTTCCTTCCTCTCCTGCGCTGTCCCTCCACCCTTCTGAGCATGATGACTTTCTCCAAGGATCGGACCCTCCTGGTCACAAGCCCAAGTATGTGAGACTGTCAGAATCCTAGCCGCTAAGGAGAAACTTTACCTTCTGCATGACAGACTAACTTGTTTTCTTGGCGATCCATGGTATGTTCAATACTCTTCTCTAGCACCACAACTCAAAGGCATTGATTGTGTCAGTCATTGTCCAGCTCTCTGATTCATAACAAGTAATTGTGAAGTTCATGGTCTGGATCAGGTGCATCTTAATCTCCAGACTGACATTGTTGCTTCTCAGTGCTCTGGAGAGGTCCCTGATAGCACATTTTCCCAGTGCAATTTGTCTTTTGATTTCTTGACTGCTGGTGGCAAGAGTGTTTATTGTGGAGCTGAGCAGGCTGAAGTTAACTTCAATATCTTCATCTATCATGTTGCTGCTAGTTGGCCCAGTGGTGAGAATCTTTGTCTTCATGATATTGAGGTTCACTTCTTATTGAAGACTACAGTCTTTAATCTTCTGCAGCAAGGGCTTCAGGTCCTCCTCATTTCAGGTTAATGGGGAGTCTTCTACAGACCTGATGCCACATTCCTCCTCATAGAGCCCAGCCCCTTCCTTTATGCTATTCATTTGCATAGTCTCTCAGTTAAATAGATTGACCTGAGTTATAGTTCAATGTTTTTTTTTCCTTTCAGATTTTCACTCTTAAATCTTCAAGTTCTGATTTCTCATTAGCTATGTAAAATTACAGTGTGGCATTTTTTTCTCATTTCCCTGTGTTAACTGGATATCATTGTTGATGTCTGGTAGATGTTTCTTTGTGTTTCATTAACTATGCAGAGGCCTTTGACTATGTGAGTCATAATACATTCTGGATAACATTGAGAAGAATGGAAATTCCAGGACACTTATGCTCACTAAAAACCTCCCCCCTGAACCAGTAGGCAGCATTATGACAGACAGAAAATAGATGTTTTCAACGATTTCCTTTTACTTGGATTCAATCAACAACCATGGCAGGAGCCGTCAAGAAACTAAAATATATGTCGCACTGGGAAAATCCGTTTAAGGACCTCTCTAAAGTGCTGTGGATCAAGGGTATTAGTTTGAAGATTAAGATGTGCCTGTATTTTCAGTTGCTTCCTATCTATCTGAAAGTTGGAAATGAACAAGGAAGATTAAAAGATTATGAAGCTTTTGAATTGTGGTCTTGACAGAGTGTTGACTATACCATGGATTGCCTAAAGAACAGATCTTTGAGGAAGGACCTCTTTAGAGACAAGGATGATACATAAACACCACTTTGGGATGTTATCAGGAGATGGCAGTTGGAAATGCCTTATCCTTGGAAAGGTAGAGGGTCAGAGATTGAGGAAGCCCCTCCACAAGATGAACTCAGTGACTGCGACAGTGGACTCAAACACGGTCGGGCCAGCGTAGGCCGGGGCAGGGTCCTGGATGCTCACAGGGCCACTGTGAGCCAGAGTCGGCTGGAGAGCACCCCCAGCAGTGGCTCTTATTTTGTTGAATTGTCTCACTAGTCTTTTTCTTTGTCTCCAGAACTGTGTTAACCTTCTTAAAAAATGTTTGTCTTTTTAGGAATCCTTCAATAATGTTAAACAGTGGCTGCAGGAAATTGATCGTTATGCCAGTGAGAATGTCAACAAGCTGTTGGTAGGGAATAAATGTGATCTGACCACAAAGAAAGTAGTAGACTACACAACAGCAAAGGTACGCTTAACGTCTGCTCTTCAGGCTGCGTTTGAATCATTTTGGGGGTGGAGTCCGGCAGCATCTATACAAGCACCGTAAAAATGGACGCACTGGAGTGTGTGACCATCGAGGAGTTTGTGTAATGTCTGAATCCAGTAAACAGATTCCTTTGTCCATTTCAGGTAGCAAAATTTCATGAAAGGACCAAAGATTAATCGTGCCTCCTTCTTCTGTTAGGAATTTGCTGATTCCCTTGGAATTCCATTTTTGGAAACCAGTGCGAAGAATGCAACGAATGTAGAACAGTCTTTCATGACAATGGCAGCTGAGATTAAGAAGCGGATGGGCCCAGGAGCGACAGCTGGTGGTGCCGAGAAGTCCAATGTGAAGATTCAGAGCACCCCAGTCAAGCAGTCAGGTGGAGGCTGCTGCTAAGATCCGCCTCCGTCCTTCTCACAGCAAAGAGTTTGCAATCCGAACCCAAGTGAAAAAAACAAAATTGCCTGAATTGTACTGTATGTAGCTGCACTACAACAGGTTCTTACCGTCTCCACAAAGGTCAGAGATTGTAAATGGTCAATACTGACTTTTTTTTTATTCCCTTGACTCAAGACAGCTAACTTCATTTTCAGAACTGTTTTAAACCTTTGTGTGCTGGTTTATAAAATAATGTGTGTAATCCTTGTTGCTTTCCTGATACCAGACTGTTTCCCGTGGCTGGTTAGAATATATTTTGTTTTGATGTTTATATTGGCATGTTTAGATGTTGGGTTTATTTTAGTCTTCTGAAGATGAAGTTCAGCCATTTTGTATCAAACAGCACTACCAGTGTCTGTCACTTCCATGCATAAAGTTTAGTGAGATGTTTTATGTAAGATCTGATTTGCTAGTTCTTCCTTGTAGAGTTAAAATGGAAAGATTACACTATCTGATTAATAGTTTCTTCATACTCTGCATATAATTTGTGGCTGCAGAATATTGTAATTTGTTGCACACTATGTAACAAAACTGAAGATATGTTTAATAAATATTGTACTTATTGGAAGTAATATCAAACTGTATGGTGATAAGTATTGTTTTAATTCTTACGGTTAAAGGGAATTATAACCTTGCATTATACTCAAAACGGCCATCTCTGTGTGCAACCAGGGCATTGTAGACCTATCTTACCTACAGCAGCATCCAATGCGATTCCTAGGTAATCCCTGATAAATAAATGAGTAGGTGTCTACGCTGTTAGGGATTTAGCCAACCCTAGTGGTTCAGGAAGATTAAACTTTGGGGAAACAAGTATGTTTAGAATGTATGTTATGTAGCTTATACCTGCTGATCTTCTCTAAGCATTTGAAATGGCTTCATTTAATCTACATTTGTTACTGATCTGTGGTAGTGAGGAGGAGCACACCTTCCAGAGCTGGTGAGACTGATTAACAGGTGTGCCACAGTTCCTTCCAGGCTGTCAGCTGTTGACCGTTTTATCCTTCACACCTCTATTACTTATGTGGGAGGAAGGTTAAACATTGACGTGAGAAGCAGGAAATGAACTGTACACCCTAATTCTAAGAGATCCCTGAAAGTGAAGTGGAAGCATGCATTCAGGTGGGGAATATACATAAGGAATAGATTTATTTGGGTGGGATTTTGCACATAAGAGAATTGTATCCCTAAGCTACTTGGTGGGGTGGTTTTTGGTTGGCTTTTTTTTTTAAGTGAGAAACCAAACCTTTCTTCTAACACTGGCATTTTAACACAAGTGAGATAAAAGTTTTCTTTTTGGGGGTTGAAATGGCAGTCAAAATGTTCTTCACATAGGCATTTGGGATTGAGATATGGCTGTTGGCAACACATTTTGTGGTGGAGATCTTTAATTCACTGATAAATTTCAAAACAAGCCAAAAATTAAAGGTTTATTTTTCACTAAACGGGCAGTTGAAATACATGGTACAAAAATAAGTGGTAAGATTATTGTAAAATGATATGGACAGAATAAATATTCAATTTAATTTTCCATCTATGAGAATTTCACAATAAAATCATAGTTTACTTTGTATTATAGACGTGCTTTTTGGATCTCTTCATCCTTACATAAGGCAACTGACAATTTCCTGAAATTACCAATAGTTACTTGGGTGAAGATCTTTAATGCTTCAAAAGGTTTCTTCTTTTCCCAAACCTTACCAATACAATGTACTGGGGTAAAATCCATGAACTATTATCTAAAGAAGCTGAATGACAGAAAACAAATGCACTGCTTTTTATACAGCAAGTCATTTAATTCAACAGCTTATTCTTGGCAAGTTAGCAAAAAAACCATAAATTTAAGATACAAACATATTTACAAAGTTTAGAGCTCTGTTTCTTCCCCCTTGACCATCAAGCCTGGGACTAACCACCAGAAGTGTGTGCCTCACTCTGCTTTGTGTGTCTGCTCGTAAATACTCAGACCACTTCCACCTTCATTTTTGAGTATGCACCCTTCAAGCTACTGTGGGCTTCACTAATCCGTTTACTTTAAAGGGAGGCTATTGTTGGGTGCCACGTGGCTGCTAGGAATTGCTTACTTCATCATGAAGACTCAGTCTAAGGCCTCAGGATCTTTGTCCATCACTGTAGAACAAATGGGCAGTCATGTAACTTGCTTGCACTGGCATTTCCTTTAGCATACCTGTCGTTCCAGCCTGCAGCCAGCACAAGTTCCTGTGCAAGTTTCCAAACAGCCCTATCTTGACATCAGCCCCCGTTTTCTGATGAGCTTGGGCAGAGACACTAAACAAGACGAGAACTTGGGCCTCTAAAAATGACATCACTGTAGACTTAGAATTTCATAACTTGCCTGTCTCTTGGCCAGCCAGGCTGCTTCAATACCTGAACCTGTGGCCTGTTGGGGGAAATACCACCTCATACTGTGTTTGAAGGGAGAGCTTAACCCTAAAGCACTGCGTAAGACAGTGAACAGTCCTCTGATCCTCCTCACTGGCATTCATAGCCAGGTCTGGAGAGCGGATGCCTCTGTCACACCTTTCTTTCAAAGGGGAGCAACCTGTCTTACATCACAGTAGGTAAGAGCACATTCTCAGAAAATGGGGCATGTCAAAGTAATGCCTGTCACACGAAGGAGATTACAATCCAGGGTGTCTGGGACCAGACCTACATCCTGTGGGTCAGTGGCTGTGGTAGCCACAAGCTGCTTGTCGGGTTAGCACCTTTGGTTTACATGCAAACAGAGGCTCTTTCTTAACACAGTACTAGACACACGGGTCAGCCTGCTAAGGGCTCTACACAAACCGCCTCGGTGCAAAGGCAAGCAGCCCATTAAGACAGGTCTGCCTTTTTAACCGCTCCTAGGTTACTTTTTATGTACACATTTAAAACTGATAATCATTTGGTAAGGGAGTAAGTCACGTATGGAATTAAGGAGATGGCAGTATTGTGGTTTAATTTTGATTATGTCTTTAAGCATCATGGTACATCATACCACAGAAGCAACAGGTACTTGGACACGGCCTCTGATTAGGCCCTATTAGTGAATTTTAAAAATACTATCCCTTGACACCAAATCTTTATTTAAATGGCTCATCTTCCAGTGACTGAAACGGAGAACTTCAGAAATACAGAGTCACATCTGACAGTAAGGCTTGTACGTTCCCATGGCAGTGGATGGGGTGGAAATACAATTTTGCTGTTGAGCTCTCAAAACCCGGAGCCTTGGATTTCTTTTCAACACAGTGAGTTTATATACTGGAAGTCAGTTTATGTGAGAAGACTTGTTCCCTCACTGGCTTCAGGATCTTTTGCTTCTTTATGAGCCTGGAAGTGCTCTCTCAAATCTCAAGTGTTCACTTCACATACAGGGGTATTCCTTGCTTTGCCTAGAGTCTGCTTTTACGATGAGTACCTATTTTTGCTAAGTGGCGCTTTTGTGAGAAAACATGAAAAGCGGAACTAGCATTTTAGCCTTTTGTCTTCCAGGAAGCAATGGAGAGGCAGTGAACCCCGAGCAGGGTTACCACGCTCTTTCCCCAGAAACAGCACTTGGCATCCAGCCACCGCTGCCTGAAACACTATATACTAGTGCTCTCTTGGATTTTGTTACTCTGATGCTGGAGGCAGCTTTTGGCGTCTGGAAATGCACAAAAATGTTCTCATCTAAATTGTCAGCTGCCTCTTGCACCCATTTTGGCTTAAGAAAGGTTTGGTAAGACCACTCTGCTTTGAGATCCGCAGAGGAACCTGCATGTAATTAATTCAGTGTGAACAACTCCTAAAGTCCTAGCCCATTGTTATACAAAAAAAACAGAGAAAAATGGGCTTGTCCCTTCTGTGTTCATCCACATTCAAATGAAAGTGCTTCTGTTTGTGCAGTCTCCAGTTAATAATAATAGGTTATTTTGGCTTTAAATGGTTAATCCAAAGATTCTCCTCCCCACTTCCTGTCCCAAGTATTTACATGGCAATTCCCAAGCAAGCAAGAAGTCCCTTCTCGTCTTTCATAAAGACACCCTTAACTTCTGTGGCCGACCAGACCGTCCCTCTCCTCTTCCTCCTCCTCCCTTGATGAGCTGTCCCTCTGTAGGGAAGAAGCAGCAGATCCTCCGAGAAGTAACGTCACGCTCTGTAGTCCTGGTGATGCTCACCTTCCTAAGTCCTTGCGACATTTTCCTTTTAAAATATTAGGAACACGGAGCCTTGACGTGTGACAGAAGGTGTCTTAGAGTTCAAAACCATTTGCAGAGAATATTGATACCCACCTCTTTCTCACGTTTAGACTAAGCTTCTGCACACCTTCAGAAGAAATTAACAGTAACCTAAGCTTCATTTTATGAAGAGACTGAAGTCCTTGGGCAACATTCACTTGGCTTCCACCTTGTTGCCCCCCTTGCCCCTGGCTAAGACAGTCATGCATTGGGTAACTTGCTAGATGAGAATCAGCCTGTGGACAAGCACGGGTGCCCTGGGGAGAGTCATCGTATTAGCATTACTCTGCCAAAAACTGAAAAGTCACATGTTCTGTGTAGAGAAGCACCAAAAGGCAAACCTCCATTGGGGAAGATTTTAAATAAAACAGTAGCCAATAGCCCTTACTTCACAGAAGAGAAAGGCATTTAAAGCTGAAAGTCAGTTACACTCTCCCTTTGACTTCAGGTTTAACTGACTCTGGCAGGACTTCCTGAGTTTTCATCCTCCAGCCCAATTCTGGCTGGGGGAGCAGGCCTCTGCCTGAGGAGATACCTGGAAGAGAAAGAAAAGCATTTGTTACAGATATGCTGAGAAGACAACAGGCCCGAGACAAGCACCTTATTCCTTAAGAACTGGAGGACTCCTTGCTCTTAACAATCTAGACTTTGTCCTTGCTCTTGTCAAGAGTGAATTCCTAATGGGAACAATCTCAGGCACTGACTAAGTCGGGTGGCAGCTCAAAAGTAAGAATGACCAACCCAGTTGGCTCCTTTACTGGGACTAAGGGCCCACTTGTGGAATCACGAGAACCCTGGACAGTGCAGAGCCCCTCAGCGGGCTCCTGCCCATCAGCCTCCTCAGGGATCTATCAGTTTTCTTTTTTCTAAGAAAACTTGCAAGGTATGCCTGCTACTTTCCCTTTTTGGAAGGGAACATGGGAGAATCACCGAGATTTTTGGTGGGGAGCGCATCTACTCCGTTCCTGTGGGTACTTGGTGCCATCCGAGTTGCCCTAGGACACCAAATGCGTGGGGTGAGACAAGTCTGCACAGCAGAGGATGCCCAGGGTTGGCCCCATACCAAAGGGGTAGAGATGTGCAGAAATTTGAAAAAGGAGCCCCAGATAAGTTTCACTTCTGCTACCCTTGGGTGGTGGGTATGGTGGCGGTTAAAGACAGTGTCAGAAAAACGAGTGTGGAACACCCAGCAAGCGGCAGGGAGAGGGGGAAACAGTCCTGGAAAACACGGGAAGACCCACAGCCAGGTCCCCCCCCGTCCTGCCTCATTGGTCTCACAGCACTTGGCTCTATGAGCTTCTGACAGACGATCCCACAGGAGCTCTGCAGCTTGGTCACCCCTCGGTTAGAGAGCAGCTCATCCCACGGGGGGGCTGTGCTTACCGGGCTACAGCCCCTCACACGGACTCTCCTGTGCTCTCATGGGCTTACTGTCGGGGATAAGGGTGCAGCCGGCCAGCATGTCCAGAGAGGCCAAGATGGAGTCATACACGTGATCCGCGTGGCTCTCCAGGTCACTCGTCTGCTCTGAGATCCTCCCCAGCACATCCTTTAACACTAACAAAGGGTGGAGCATTACACGTATGCACGCACACCTCCCCCAAGTAGCCACTCCTCCCACCCCAAGGCCACAGAACAACCAGCAGCAACACATAACAGTGGCTCCAGGGTGGGCCTTCGAGGCACCAAACGACCTACGCTGGTCACCTCAGAGGGTGGAGAAGATCATTGGCCCTGCTTAGGAGACACACAGGTCTGTAAGGGGCCCGGACAACGTCTTGTCACTAACATCACTCGTCCTGCACACCAACCTGGAGCACGCAGACCCTCCTGGCAGGTTTAAAGGCACCACACACCAAGATAGGTGCTGGGCCTTGCCACCAGGTCCTGTCACCTCCCATGGGCTTGGGGACGAGAGCGGCAGCAGATGAAGGGGGGGGGGTCTAATGAGCTCTGGTGGTACACTGGTTAAAAGCAGCCAGGTACGTAAAGGCCAGGTGCTCAAACTCACCATCCACCCTGCAGTCTGCCTCACTGATCTACAGTTGTGCGGAAGTTGGGATATTCTCCAGGGCTGCGAGGAGTTAGGAGGACTCCCTGGTGCTGGCTCTGTTTTTGTAAGGAAGGCCTAGTCATCCATTTGGGGATTCACTCTTTGATTTGTTGTAGTTGTCAGGTGCCATCGAGTATGACCCATGAACAACAGATCTGAACCCTGTCCTGTCCTCACACGTCCTGACACACGCGAGTGTCAATCCACCTGGTTGAGGGTCATTTCTCCTTCACTGACTCCTTACCTTCCCAAGCGTCATGTCCTCTCCAAGGAAAGCTTGCCTTGTAGATCCCAGTTAAACAGGCTTAAAATGAACTAAGTGAAAGCCAGGGGGGCCCCAGAAGGCTGGTGAGGGGGATTCACATTGTGGGAGTTCTGTGGACCTGAGAAAGGGACCGCCCAGGTCGGACGCCAGGCACAGCAGGACCCAGCACCAGGCACAGTGGGCCCCCAGGACCCAGCGCCAGACACAGCGGGCCCCCAAGACCCAGCGCCAGGCACAATAGGCCCCGGTCTTCTCTTTTCAAAGTTTTGTTTCTTCTGTGAAGCACAAGGGCTGCCTGAGCCTTCTGGGCCTTTATCAGCTGTGCGTTTCCTGCCGCAGTGGTGACAGGAAGCAGAGCGGAAGCTGATCCGCAGACGTGAGCAGAAAGGAGCCGCCCGGGAAGCCCAGCCGTGCAGTGTCATCAGGACGGGGCTGTCCCCACGGCTGAGCAGCACTGGCGGAGCCGGGAGGCGTGCAGCCTGAAGCAGCTCTGCCTGCAAGCGTGACTGCACTGGGGTCTTCCCCTCGGGCTCTGAGACCTCTGCTCAGCCGCGTGGGTTTCAGGATTCAGCGGTTTTCTGAGCACCGGCAGTGGGCGGTTAAAGTTCTTGTCTGCTAACAAGAGCTTGGTGGTTAGATCCCACCAGCAGCCTGAGGTAGAAAGATGAAGCTTAGGGCACTGATGGGCAAGCTGCCTGCTGGTGTACCTGAAGGGGACGAGTAAAGGAAGGTAGGAATGGTGATGAGATTGTCCCATAAACCGACTCAATGCCAAACCGGTTCAAACCTCTGATGAACTGGCACGAATTCAGATGGGAGAACAAGGAGATGAGCTGAAACAACTGAGTTGGAAGGTCCAGCCTGCAGCTTTGTGTGGAGGCCCAGGGCAGGAGGCAGGGCCGTATGGAGGGGAAGGGTGATTCTGGCATCATTTCCGTCAGGTGAGGGACAATCCAGCAGCTGCTCCAAGCGAGAAAGATGTGTAATCGCCTCCATGCGACTGACAGCCTCAGGACCCAGCCCAGGGTCGGCGCTCAGTGCAACTCAGGGCAGGCAGCGAGCGTGAGCTGCTTCGTCCTCGGATGATGCTCACGTGGGAAACGCGGCTCTGAGGGCGCTGACTGTGCCAACCCCAAAGACACCACGTGGTTCTCACTGAGATGGGGAGTGTCGAGGGGGCTTCACAAAAACAGCCACGTTCCCCTTTATTTCAAGAAAAGAGGTTGTAGAGAAAACCCAAAAGGTGCTTGTTTTAGTCAGTAAGCTTGGAAGCCTTCTGAGAGAAGGTAAAAGTGAGAGGTTCTCATTAATGGATTAAGCACTTGGTAAGTGTTTGAGTTAGTTCTCCAGTGAAGATCAGCGCTCCTCCTGTATTTTTTAAATGCGTCTCACTTCCCCTCCTGCCACGGCCCCCTGCACTCCCCTTCCTAACTGAAGGCTCCAGGCAAGCTGAGACCGCTAAGGTGCAGTAGTCAGGATACCTCTCCCAGGCTGGGCTCAGAAGGGAAGTGTGCCGCCTCAGCCCACGCAGCCGCCGTGCCTGGCATGGGCAGAGTATTCCGTAAAATGCTGCCATTTTAAGTAGCCAAGCTTTGTCCCCACTGCCATCAAGGTGGTTCTGGCTCAGAGCTGACCCGCCACCATTTCCTCTGGGGCTGACAATCTTTACAGGAGACTGCCCACCCTTCTTCCATGGAGCAGCATGGGGATTCAAACAGCAGACCTTTGGCTGGCAGTGCAACACACACCAGAAAGCAAGGAGCAAGGCATGCTCAGGTTCTGACCCAACAAAACCAAAACCCCAAAGACCCTAAACTCAAACACAGGAAGCAGCAAAACAAAGCCCTTACAGAATTCACACCAGATGGTCACTTCTCTGCTCAAAACTCTTCTCCTTCAGTGGCTCCCTGTCCATTGAAACCCCCAGACGTTGTCAGGGGCCATGGAGTACGACTCACAGTGACCGTGTGAACAGCCGACCTGAACTTGGCCCTGCCCTGTGCCCACCTCACCATCTCTGACACAGGTAAGCTCACTGCTGCAGTCACGATGTCAATCCCTCGCTGGGGTCTTCCTCTCCTTCACTGACCCTTCATCTTCCCAAGCATGATGTCCCTCTCCTAGGAGAACCCTCTCCTGGCAACATATCCAGACTATGAAAGATGAAGCTGTATCATCTTTGCCTCCAGGGAGCTCTGGCTGCACTCTCTCTAAGACATATCTGTTCTGTTGGCCATCCATGGTGCTATCCTCCCATACCACAGCTCAAAGGCATCAATGCTTCGGTCATCCCTGTTCACTGTCCAGCTCTCTGGTGCGCAGCAGGTGACCCAGAAGAGCATGGCCTGAATGTCTTTCAATTCTGACCTGACCAGTTCACCCCTTGGACACTTGGCGAAGGCTGGAGACATTCTGTCCTGAGGGTGTGCTCCTGCAGGCCGGGAAGGTTGCTAAAGATGCTACCCAACAGCATCCCCAACAAAGACTAGCTCACCCACCGTGCCAAGTGGCACATTTCTGCCGACGAAGGTTCTACCTCACTGTCCCTTCAGCACCGGCAGGTCCAGCTCCGATTATGCTGACTGTTCCCGAAGCAAACCAGCCCTCATCCTGAACCCAGGGGGAGGCAGGAAATAGATGGGCTTTTTGTCAGCAGTCTTGTAGACCACCAGGTACATCTTATGAAGGGGCACCAGCTGCTCCTTCAGCCTTACCCTATCCTAGATCACCCTTCCTGCCACGTGCACCCTCCTCCAATCTCGCCGGGGACGTGGGCAGCACCACGCTTGTTTAGATGAGCTCCTAAAATCAACATGATTTTTATATTTTTTCCAAAACAAGGCAGTAAAAATTACAAAACAGGTGTGGGTGTGGCGTGCAGGCACACTGCTACTCTGCCCCCAGCTCCCTCTGCAGATGGCTGGCTACCCAGATCCCCCTGAAATAAAGAATGCTTTCCTGGTGGGACTGGAGAGCCTGGGGACACCCCCAAGCTGCCCCTTTGAGCACTTCACCCAAGACCAAGGAGCCACTGCTGACCGACAGACAGCCTTGGAGCGAGTGGCCGCAGGGCTGTGCCAGGGCATCTGAGCCGCCTCGGGGAGCACCAAAGTGTTGGAATAGTCCAGCTCAATGCTTAGTCTGTCGTGCCACCAGGACCCCCACCTAGTTCACCCCCAGGGACCTAAAGGCACAGCAGAACCAAGCCTAGCTCTGCCAGGCCCGACTTACACTCTGGACTGGCTCTTTAAGACACGTATGACAACGGTCTCACCGTATGTGCTTGCACAGGGTGGCGGAAGGGAGAGAAGCGAAGGAGGCTGTGGTGTGAGGGGCTGTCTGGGGTGCCAACAGTTGATGTGTGCATGCTGAGAGGGGCAGGGATGGCTTGAACAATGTCTCCCCAGTGGCGGTGGGGTCGCTGAGTCTGAGTCAACTCTGAGAGGTCAAGCTCTGGTCAAATGCAAAGCCTCATTCAAGCACCTCACCTGGGGTGTTCTCCAGCAGACTCTGAAGCAGCCGCTCCCCCTTCTCCAAGACGCTCTCTGTCAAGAACTGGTGCTCGTCTATATCTTTCTTAAATTGCTTCAGGCAAAGCAGAGGGAAAAAGAAAAGTCTCATTACTACTGCTTTGTAAGAAATTCTTAAGAAGGAACATCAGAGGACAGCACAGGAACCTGCACCTGGGTAACTGTTTTGACGGCTAACGCTGCGTTTTCTCCATCAACTCTTTCCACAGAGGTGGTCAATCTGATTCCTGTGCAGTCCATCAGGTGAGGGCCAAATGTATAATCACTGTTTATATTTTTTTAAAGGTATTTACAATTAATAAGTCATTGAGTATAGAAAAAGAGAATTGATGCCTTTTGGCTGTGGTGCTGGAAAATAGTATTGAATATACCATGGACTGCTAAGAGAACAAACAGGTTCGTCCTGGAGAGGGTTAAACCAGGCTGCTCCTTCCTTGGAGGCAAGGATTCTGAAGCTCCGTCTGACATACTTTGGACCAGTCCTTAGAGAGGGACATTGTGCTCAGGAGGGTAAAGGGACAGCCCAGGAGGGGAAGACCCTCTATGAGGTGGATTGATTCAGTGACTGGGGTAATCAGGGTGGGTGTGTTGGAGACAGTGAGATTGGCACAGGGTAGAGCAGGGTTTAGGGCTTTTGTACATAGGGTCACTAGGAGTCACAGGCGACTCGACGGCACATTAACAACAACATGCAAAATTCCATCATTTGCTCTCCAGCCTCATTTCTGTTATCAAGGTCATAGTTTTGCATTCCAGTTTCGCCAATTATTACTAATGCACCTTGAGTGCAGATTCAGTCAATTTCAACAGCCTAAGTTGGTAGATATACTCCATTTTCTAGACTGTATGAAGAAGAATGTGCCATCAGGATTGGAGAAGACTCATCAACAACCTGCAACTTTGGAGTCATCAATGCTTCTGAATTATGGTGCCACAGAAGAGCAGTGACTAAACCCCATGGACAAAAGAACAAGCAAGGCTGTCCTGGAGGAAATGCATCAGGGCTGCTCCTTGGAAGTAAGGATGGTGAACATCCACCTCACATACTTCGGGCATGTCGCCAGGAGAGATCAGTTCTTGGAAACAGGCGTACTGCTGGGAGGAGCAGAGGGTCCAGGAAACAGAAGCGGACCCTCGGAGAGACACACTGACCCAGTGACTGAAATAAGGGGTGCAAACAAGGCTGAGACTGCCAGGACGATGCCAAGCAGGGTGAGACTGTGACCTCTGTTCCTAAGAGTCAGGATGAGCTGTCGACTCAGTTCAGCCAAGGGAACTCCGGTGGCCCAGCCAGCAGGGAGCCGTGCTGCTAACCCAAAGGTGTTGCCTGTCTGGCAGTTCAAATCCCCCTGCAGCTCTTGGGGAGGAAAATGGGCTCTTGTGCCTCCAGAAAATCAGCTGGAGGGTCAGGTATGAGTCAGTTACGACTCGACAGCAATGAGAGTGAGTTCAGTTTAGCCAAAGTTCATGTAATATTTAGGCAGCTGTACAATTTACCATCCAAACGGCTTCTAAAAATTATTTTAGGGGGTTATAATGTTAGATCTAAACAACCATAGACCAGGATATATAGTAATGAAGGGTTCTATACACCTACACTGTTCAACCCAACAGCCAAGACACTCAGGGCATCTGAAATACGGCTAGTCCGAGCAAACGGCTGAATCTTCAATGGGATTTTAATTAGATTTCAGTTTCAACAGCCGTCTGGGTTAATCGGGATGGGTGTGTCAGAGGCAGTGCAATTGGCACAGGATAGAGCAGGGTTTAGGGCTGTTGTACACAGAGTCGCTATGAGTCGCAAAGGACTCGACGGCACAGAACAACAACATGGATAGTGGCTACTGAATGGACAGCAGCATCTCTCCAGACCTTTCTAACTTTGACACATTTAGAAAATTAAACTGCACCTTTACTTTCAGTTTTATACATAATTTTTGTGGTTTTTGTGATTCGTTGTTGAGAATTCCGTAAAATTTAATAGCAACTCAATGGCTTCTGCATGTACCATTAGTGACCCTGATGACATTTTCCAAGAGGTGGCCATTCCCACCCCCCTGGTCTGGCTGTTCCTCCTTCTCATATGCACTGCCCCCACCCCTCCCAAGGGTCCTATCTAGTCCACACAGATAACAAGGCTCAGGCCAGTGCTTTTCCACCTGGTTTTAAGATGACTTCAGGGGTTTTAAGGAACATGGCATCCATGAGAATTTAAATTCTATGCTGCACGTCCCTTTTTTTACAACATTTTTGATCAAAATGTCCAGTTATGGCAGCCAGGCACCACCAGTTCTCAGACTCTCAAAGCAAAGGAGGCAATTAGCTACACATTCCCATCTTCCCTTAATTCATCTTTTATCAAAGAAAAAGACATTGTACCTTCTCCCACCTCCATTTGTCAGGACAGTAATTCAGACACGTTAGGAAATTTTTCAGTATTAACATTTTTGAGGGAAAGGGACTTTTCACGAGATTCCAGGCACAGCAGTCACCTGAGCCATGAGAAGATGTTTTGAGGTGCGCGTGCATCCAGGCAGGCCCCCACACTCACCCGGTAAAGCTGCAGCGAGGACTTGAGGCCTGCGAGGCTGGACCTGCGTGGAAGGAGGTGGCCGCTCACGTCTGCTACGTTATACAGCCAGTGGATCAGCTCCTCCAGCTGAAGGCAAAACGCCTGTTCACACAAACAAAGGGAGGTTTCTGATGGAGCTGCCCTCGACAATGGTCAAGAGGCTAAAGCCCTCAGACGTTCAGCACAGGGACTGCACCCTTCCTGGGCTCTCTGTCCCGTCTCCTCTCTCCTCCACCCCCTGGACTCCAGGACTCCACCACCGTGTTCTACGTCTCCTTGGCCTCAAATGCAGCGCCTGGGCAGCACCCACACTGCCTCACGGTCTCCCTCCAGAATGGCGTGGAGTTGGCTCACAGGGCTGTCCAAGCCCTAAGCCTTTACAGAAGCTGACTGCTCCATCTCCTCGCACAGAGTTGCTGGTGGATTCAAACCACAGACCTCTCAGCAGCCCAACACTCCCTGGACCCCACCTCGCCTCCTCCTTCAGCTGGATGTTGTGGTTGTTAGGTACCGTCGAGTCAAGTATGACCCACAGTGACCCTGTCAACAACAGATCTGAACCCTGTCCTATCCTGTGCCAGCCTCACACTTTTGTATACACTCATGCTTATTGCAACAGTCGCTGTTTCGATATATCTGGTTGAGGATCTTCCTCTTTGCTGTTCCTCCACCTTTCCAAGCATGGCATTCCTCTCCAAGGATCAGTCTCACCCAGCAACATGCCCAAAGCATGTGAGGCAAAGCTTCCCCATCGCTGCACCTTCTCCAAGGTTTGTTCGTTTGGCCGTCAGTGGGATATTCACTACACTTCTCCTGTTCCACAGCTCAAAGGCATTAATTCTTCTTCTGTCATCCGTATTCATTGCCCAGCTCTCAGAGGCATGGTAAGTAAAAGACCACAGCCTGGATCAGGCACACCTCAGACAGTTTGATGTGACACCAGAAATGACAGGCTGAGAATACAGCCCTACATTCGAGTGACTACTACAGATTAGGGCAAGCGCAGGGGGACAGTCCAGAGATCAGGACCAATCCGTGCATGGAGGCCACGCTGCCCTCTCAGACTGAGTCTGTGAGAGACATGAATGAAAAGTTATTAAGTCTATCCAGTGGCACTGAGTAGGGCACAGGACAGGGTTCAGATCACAGGTTTGCTGTGAGTCATAGTTGGTTCAATGACACCTAACAACAGCAACTATGACTACTCTGTTCTCAGAACCGAAGTGAGGAGCATGTGTCTCTGCTCTGCCCCCACCTCTGCCCAGGGAGTGGGGCCCCTAGACTGCCGACCATCAGCTGCTTGACTGTGGGAGGCTGTACGCCAGGCCCTTTACCTCACAAGACAATCTCAACCTTTTATCACAAAAAAAGGTGCATGTACCCTTCGTCCACTCTGCTTTACAAAGCAAGGAACACCCACAGGAGGTGGCCGGGAAGGTTAACACCTCACCCACAGGCTACGAAATGGGATGGGATCCCCATACCCTCCCTCAGCGCACAGCACTCGGAGACACTGGGCCTGAAGCTTCCCAAAGCACTACTGACTTAGTGGTTGAGAGCTGCCCTGTTAACCCAAAGGTACAGGGGTCGAATCCACCAGCTATGCCTCAGGAGAAAGATGGGCAGCGTCCTACTTTGCCCTTTACTGCTGAAAACCCACTGGAAGGTCAGCTGGAGGCAATTCTGACTTGATGGGACACAACAGCAACATGCCTGACACTCCAGCAAGCGTCGAGGCCCGAGGCCTGCCATAGGGACTGTCTATCAGGGGCGTAGACACAGAAGCTCTGAAGGATTTCAATTCAGTTCTGCAGCTCAAGCCCCTCTCCCATAGAGCAGGTTTTGTGGCTCAGGGCCGGAAATGGTGAGTCGGTGGAATGACCTTAACTTTGATGAGTCACCCCTCGAGCTCCAGGAAGCCCTGCCCTCAAGACAGTCACTTCCCTCTGCCTGGCCCAGCGTGTCTGCGGGAAGCTTTCTGTGCAGCTTGTGTCACACGCTGGACAGCCGGGGGTGGTGACCAGGCACCCGGCCCTACGCCTGTCTGGAGGCGCCTCCTGGTTCCAGCCCTTGCCAACTCCCTCTCTGAGCCTTTTCCCAATGGTAAAATGAGGGAGGGTCAGAATGGTAAAACAGGGTTCCTGGCACCCACAAAGGTTCAGGCAGCTTCCACAGCCCTGCTGCACTGGCAGTGGACTAGAGGACGCAGGCTGCCTCCCCACAAAGCTCTGTCCACGCCCTGCACCCTTACCTTCACGCACTGCACAAGCGATTCTGTCCCCTGCTCTCCTCTCCGGTGAGGCTGCCCGTCGGCATCCAGGTCGGAGAACACCCGCTGATGCAGCACGGCCTGGCAGGAAGGGGGGGCGCTCAGCGGTCCAGAGGGCACCCCCAGGGCCTGGCTGCTCACCAGACTGCCTTCACCCGCAGAGCCCGGGGGCCGGGCCAGAGAGCGCAGGACACAGCGGCTCTGGTTGCTCGAGGGACGCTGGCTCTGACTCGAGTGCGACGGCAGAGAAGTCAGCCCGTCGCTGTCCGAGACGTCCAGGGAGCTCCGTCCTTCAGCAGCCCCGGCGGGCAGTGGGGGCAAGGTTGGGATGGAACCGACGTAAGACAGCAAACTCGAGGCCTGGCTCAGCCGCGGGGGCAGGGCTAGGTACTCATCTTCACTCTCCACCTCTTCTGCTTTCCAGCCCGAGGCCACGGTCGGGGTGCGCTGGGCGTTGTGACCCTCCCTCACTGGCTTGCACGAGGGGCCCCCTCCACCCTGCGTCCTCAGCGTGGGAGAGCCCCTCTCCTGGCGCGTGCCCACGGGCAGCCGGACCTTCGAGCCCCTCAGGCTTGGCTCTCTGCTCTGCCAAAGAGCAGCCCTGCTGCTGGGGACTCTGGGGGTGGATGCGAGCTGACAAGACGGCAACCTCGTGCTGCCCTGCTTCGGGGACCCTCCGGGAGGCCAGCACTTCAGGCTCGGCTCTCCAGGCTCAGGGCACAGCTGGACCGTGGCCTCTGCTGTTGGGCAACTGTGGGCAACGTTGGTGGGGGATTTCAGGGTGCTTGCTGGGGAGACAGTGAAGCTGTCCAGGTCGACACCAGAGTCCTGCAGCACTGGGTCAGTCAGCACACGGCTCTCGAGGTGCTTTGGGGGCAGGCGCCCCGGCCTGAGGGGATACGTGTAGTCAAGCAGGTCTTCATACTCCTTATTCGGGTTCCAGAAAGGGGAGTGGCGGTCAGGGGAGGGAGGCAGGGAGTCTGGGAGCACGCACGCCCAGTACTCGGCCTGGAAGGAGAGGTGTCTCCTGCTGGGCCCCGCAGCTCCACGTTCCGAGGACACAGGTGGTGGTGACCAGGGGAGCCGTGGCCCTGGCTCCACCGGAGACCTGGGCGACGGGGGGACAATCAGCTCCACAGAGGAGGGGCAGACCTCGGCCCGGGGGCAGCTCTGAGGGTCGGCCTTCTCCTGACAGCTCTGGACGCTGCTGGCTGGCGAGGAGGAGGAGATGGTGCGGCTGGAGAGCTGAGGCCCAGCAGCGCCCGGGCCGGCCCTGGACTTCCACCTTGATGGCAAAGAGAATCCCGAGCTGCGAGGCTGTGGGCTGAGGTCCAGCACCTGGGGCGAGTCCCCAGGGGCCAAGTCGTCCTCGGTATCCGCGTCGTGTCCTGAGCAAGAAGCTGCGGGTCTGGGAACGGTCAGCATCGGATGTGGCTCCACGGAGGCAGGAAGACTCGAGTCCTCCAACTGCAGCAAAGAAAAGGCCAATCATCCCACCACGCTTCTCTCGGAGCTGGGACTGCCCTTGGATGCCTCAACAACATTCGGGGAAACTGAACGTGCGAAGGGCCTGCTGCCCGAGGTAACAGCAGACAGCGCGCCGGCCGCTGCGGGCAGCTGGACACTCAGCCTGCTCCGGGCAACAGGATGGTTGCCCCACACTAACCTTCCACTCCCCCTACCCCCACCCACTAGCTGGAGAGTAAGAACCTGGAGGGCGCCGTCATGCCCTGCCCCACCTCTGAGGTGCCCACCACTCTGTCTGAGGATCACAGCTGAGCCCAGCAGGCAGGGGCCCCCCACACCACACCACCCAGTTCAAATACCAGCAATAACCAAACTCGGGCAAAATTATTCGCTCACCTCAGCTTTTCAAAGGAATTCCCTCTAATTTGTGTTTATTTTGTTGTTGTTGAGAATAGACCCCGAAAAGCAAAGCCCACCTCAACAGCGTCTCCATGTGCACTTCAGGGACACCGACCACATTCTGTGGGTTACGCCATCATTCCCGGGCCCCTTTTCTGAGTTGTTCCTCCCTCACTAACACCAACTCATACCCTCCAAAGGTTCTTTTCTAACTCCTCCAATCGCTGTAGAGAGATCTTAAAAGAGCACAGTGCTCAAGGTAGGCTTTTCTCCTCTCTCTCTAATTAACTCAAAGGCCACATCCCTCTGGTGGTTTGAATCCAGCAGGAACTCTGAAGGAGAAAGATAGGTAATCTCCTCTCCTGGGATTCACAGAGTCTGAAACTGTGCCGTGCTGGAAGCAGCCGTGAGTCAGTCCTGACCCCACAGCACTGGGAGAGTGAGTCGGTGACTGGTTTGGGATGACCTCAGGGAGGATGTGTGGCTTAAGGATTAAAGATGACCCCAGAGCAGTTATTCTGAGGGTTACTGCAGTCTCCCCGGCTCTGCAAAGACCGTGAGAACTTTAAGTTCTTCATTTCCCCCTTGGTGGTCAGGATTCCCTATAGAATTTTTGATCATAATGTTTAGTAACAGCATCTGAGCACCATACAGAGCCTCTGGTGTGATGGCAGAGGACTCATTAAGAATTTTAATCTGCCCAGTGGGGGACCCGGCAGGACAGCAGAGTGGTTAAAGGCATGGCCTTCAGAACCAGAGACGTCATGTTAAACCCTCAGTCTGCCACCTTTGAGCCTGACTTCCCTCCCCTATAAAATGGGACAATAACAGCACCATGTCATCAGGTCACAAGGATTAAATGCACTCTTGTGTTAAGAACTCAACAAACAACAAGCTTTATTAGAAATGCCTTCGTAGGAAGCGCAGCTCATTTGTGTCTGTTTCGCCGCGGGCCCTGGGAACCACCACCAGGTTCTGCTGGCCACAGGGCCCAACCTCTATCTCTCCCACTCGGTCCTGCTCAGAGCCTGTCACAGATGGGCTCGTGGGGGGAGCACCCTCAGACAAGGCCACGATGAAGATCAAAGCCATTCCCAGGAAAGACCAAACAATAGGACTTCAGGACGGGGAGGAACAGATCATTGAGGTCATCCTGCCAATCATACAGAGGGCCCTACATGTTCAGAGTTGACTGGGGCCAAAGAGCATGGTACAACTGCCCCCTCCCCACCCAAGCTGAACCCCACTGAAGAAGCTGCCTTCCAGTCAGGGAGCCCCAGTTCCCTTTGTTCAGGAGCAGCGTGAATGATCGGCTTCGGGGTCCCCTGAGCCCACAGGAGCGCCACAGGCCCTACACGAGCGATGTCAGTGCCCAGGTCTGACCCTCTCCAGTTCCCTCCTGAGGGACAGGTGATGCCCTGCACAGAGCCCTCTCCTGGCACCAGGCCTCACTCTCCAGGTGAACCTGTGCAACAGAGTTCAGGATCCCCGACACTGCACAGTGGTAGGGAAGCAGGGCAGACGGGGAGAAAGCCACCCACAGCCCGCCATCCTGGTCCCAGCGCCTACCTGGCTTCCCACAGAGCACCGGAAGTCTCCAGTCCTCGCGACGGCAGGGGGCTCACGGTCAGGAGTGGGCTGGGACCCCCCAGGCTCAGACTCAGCCCAGCACGTGGGGGCCGGCTGCTCAGCCCCCCACACTGGCGAGGCAGGTCCCCCCTCAGCTTCCAGACGTGGAGGCTGCTCCCCGCTTGCTGGCTCCCCGCAGCTCCATGTCCCGCAGGGCTGGGCCTTTCCATCCATGGAGGCCTCCACCTCTGCCTTTTCCTCCCCCAGGGCCATGGAGCCTCCCCAGGCCAGGGCCAGGGCTTTCAGTGACCTACAAAACCGAGGGGAGGGGACAGGAATACAAACGTTCTGCAGCTGCGTCCAGGAAACGTTATTTTTTTAACAATTAAATAAAATGTTTTCTGTTCAAGGAAGGATGTAAGGAAACAGAAAGCTGCTACTTCTGTTTGCAGGACTAAGTCCAGCTTCTCGGCCCCAGACCCTCCTGTGCTTTTACACCCCAGCACCAGGCACCCCATGGAGCGAATGCAGGTCGTCTCAGGCAAGAGGTGGGTCCTGCCTAAAGGCACCTTTCGCCATCCCCTGAGACCAGCCTCACCGGGTAAAGGCCTGGTCGGTCCTCTGTGCCTTGTGCTGCCACGGCCGTTGTCACAACATCCCCGTTGGCAGGCAGCTGGGGCCTGGTTCTGACTGCTCAGCTCCAGAAACTAGAGATCAGCGAGTCAGGACACGTCCCAGCCTCAGCTGGGATGCACCGGGGATGCCCAGCTGTGCTGGTCAGGGAGGCTCGTCCAGCACAGAACCCCCACAGGTCATCCTTTACCCATGATGGCCAGAGAGCAAAGACGGGCAGCAAGTATTGTCGCCCCACCAGCCTGGGGCCCGCTCACCGGGCAGAGGGCAGAAGGTACTGAGGTGGGCCTCAATTCACAGGCTGTGTGAGGGGAAGCAGGAGCCAGGCAGCCAGCAGGGAGGTCAGGGAGGCAAGGGAGATGAGAACTCACGGGGAGGAATGAAAAAAGACCCCCCAACACACAACTGTGCCACTATGAAGAGCTTCAGAGACCGCAGAGAAGGCCGAGCCCCTGCCGAGTGCCATGGCGAGGGCTGCTGGGGGGAGTGCTGGGAGGTGGGGGTGCTTGGGGGCTGGAGGGCCATTCTGGGACGATGCTGAGGAGGTGGCAGGGGCCTGCGCACAGCTGCTGGTGCTCACTGGCCAGCCTCCAGGTGAAAACCTGGGCAGAAATAGCCTTGTTGCCTCAGAGTTTTAAAGAGGAGGCCATGGGGGGGGCTGTGGGTACAGGCTTTCTCCGTGGTTCACAGGCTGGACCACAGCCTGTCCTCAGGGACTGTCCCAAACTGGTCCACGGAGGGCCTCACCCCACGTGGCCTGACTGAACATACGAAGTTCAGGCAGGTTTACAGGGACCCAAGAGAAGCTACACACTTTACACGGCCTCTCCCTCAATTCTCAGACCACCATTTATCGCAAGAACTAGTATGAGAAGAGGGATCACTGGTGGCTTAGTGGAAAGAAGTTGCGCTGCAATCCCAAAGACACACAGTTTGAATCCACCAGGTGCGCTGCAGGAGAAAGACGGGCAATCTCCTGTCAGCAATGTACTGCCTCTCAAAACCTGCTGGAGGGTCAGCTATGAGGCACTTCCAGTTCAATGGTACATAACAACAAGAGTAGGAGGGTAAAAAAGATTTGAAGAATGGGGTCATGCTTGGAAGGGTGGAGGGACAGTGCAGGAGAGGAAGACCCCGATGAGATGGATTGATACAGTAACTGGGGAAATGGGAGTGGGTGTGTTGGAATTAATGAGACTGGCTCAGGACAGGGCAGGCTTCAGAGCTGCCGTACCCAGGGTCAATATGGGTTGCAGGGGACTTGACGGCACATGACAACAATAACAAAAATACTGTCAATGTGTTCAAATGATGCACACAGACAGAACGCTTCTAATTCATCTCAGCCTCACTCCGTTCCTCCACTAAAATGGGTCAAGGCATGTAAACACTGGTGACAGTGTCCGTTCTGTGTGTGACAGTGTCTGTGTACAGTGTGTGTATCTGACACAATCGTATACCCATGGCCGTAGGTCTGGCAGATGACAAAGCTACATGTATACATGTATGTATTCACTAGTGCTGCAAATACACAGTACAGCCAGCAAGGTGCCAGAGTTCTATACATTCTTAACCACAACCCAGAAGCCCGAGTCAGCGGTCATGGGGGCCTCAGAACCACTGCCTTGGGAGTTATCAGGGGCCAATGGTATATATATAATGAGACAGTCCACAGAGACAACTGGGTGCACATTCTACTGAGGTGAGCTTATTGCCTGGGTCTTTAAAGATTTTGAGTTGCCATCTAAACTGCAACTGCTAGCATCCGGAGCAAAAAGTGAACGAAATCAAAGCTGTATGGAAATAATCCATTCACACACAGTACTAGTGGCCCTGTGGCCCTCAGCTCCCATGACTCTGAGACCAGAAGTACTAGGTGGTGCCCAGCCACTCCTGCTGCCCACTCTCAGAGACCACACTAGAGGCTCCTGGAACAGATGGGGAAGTAAATATAGCAGAAAAGTCAAAACTATAAGGATGCCAGGGGTCCTGATGAGCTCAAGACTAGTGGACCCTCCAGGATGATGGCCATTAGTCATCCCATGGGTTTGGAATTCAAGTCACCCCTGTGGTACAGCCTTTAGTCAAATAATGGGCAGGACTTTACAGTGAACAAGACCAAGGAAGTGCCCAGTCCTTCAAGCAAGATCTTTTGATCTGCCAGGGGATGAAGCTTAGAAGACAGGAAGGGAGAGGACAGGAGGATGAATGGAACAAGACTCATACGGAGAACATGGAGAAAGCACATCACAAGGCAGGGACTGTAATCAAGTGTCATAAAACCAAAGGTGCAAGAATGGCGGAACAGGAAAGGAATCTGCTTGGATGTTTTCACTCAAGTCACAATTAAAAGTTTAAAAAAATCATCCCTACAACTCCATAACTAGCAAAAAATCTCACTAACCTGCACATTTAAAATGAGTATCTCTGTGTTTAAATTCTGTATCCATAAAAAAAAAAAACAAAAACAAAACAAAACAAAAAAAATTCTGTATCCATAAATCTGAAAATGAACATGAAGACGTTTTTAAAAACTCAGCTGTGTATATCAGAATTAAAAGGTCCTCAGAGACATCCAGTGCGGCTCCTTCTGTCAAATGCCAGAGAGAGATTTTATGCAACTTACTGACTGAATTGAATAGGTTCTCTATTTTATACTGAGGAGGAAGAATTAGCGGAGCGTGTTTTGAGTCAATGTTTTACGAGATCTAGAAGGAGCAGATTAGCAAGCAGAGATGGAGGAAGAAGGGTGTCAAACCACATGGAGACCTCCCAGGAACCAGCACAGAAACAGAAGAAACCAGGCCTGCTCCCCAGAGACAACACAAATGGAAGCCCACTCCCCCTCTGGACCTGGTGCCTTGAACTCAAACTTCTAGCCTCCTAAACTCTGAGAAAATAAATCTGTGTCTGTTAGAGCTCGTGGCCTCCCTCATAAAAAAGAGAATCAGTGTAAGAGGCCATCTGACAACACAGGAGGAAAGGAGAAAAAGCAGCTCAATTTGCATATAAATTGAAGTAAAATATTTACTACTACATATTCTCACAAAAACAGAAATCATGTAATTAGCTTTCTGTTTGTCTTCCGGCTCCTGATACACAGGTAAATAAATGCAAGCATTTTCATCCCCCTCCCCCTCTTTTAAGTCAAGGAAACAGCAAAAGGCGTACTTGTTCCCAACCCTGCACTTTTTTCACCTTAACAAAATACCACAAAGACCATTTCTCAGGAACAGGGAGCATCCTCTCTTTATTAGCTGCACTGAGCAGCCGTAGCAGCGTAGGTGGAGGCTCTACCGGCTTAGTGGTAAGATTTCCGCTGCCATCCCACAGGTATGCAGTCTGAATGCACCAGCTGCTCTTCAAGAGAAGAGGGTCCTCCCCCGTGGTTTACTGTCTCCAACAACCCGCTGGAGGGTCGTCTGTGGACTGGGTCTGACTCGATGGTCCGTAACAACAGTGGTGTGGCTGCAGCACGGCCATCCAAAGGACGGGCAGTTAAAGCTACCAGTGGCTGCACGGAGTAAGCCTTGGGAACTGGCTGAGGCTTGCGATGCATCAACGTGAGGACAGCTGTAAGATGCTAACACAGAACAATAGAGGTGGCACTGAATTAAGGTGCTCGGGTGCGGAGTGTGTTAGAAGCTGAGCTGCTCCGGAGGGAAAGATGGGCTGTCTCCTCCCGTGGAGATACACAGCCTCGGAAACCTAACAGAGCATCCCCAGGAGCTGAAATCGACTGGGCAGCAGTCTGGGTTGGGTTTGGGGTACTGCATTCCACTACAAAGTTGCCCTTCAGCTATTTCGCCAGACCCTTAACAAGGGAGTTGGCTAATTCCAGTTTTTCCTTCTATAGACAATGACACAAACACTGTCATAAACACCACGTGCAGGTGTGAGTAGACCTGGAAATGAAGCCTCAGCATCAACACCGTCAAAGTGCTCAGGTGTGTGTCACTGTGACATGTGCTGTTGCCGAGAGAGCCCTTTGTCAGGGGGCATCAGATGAGGCACCCGGGGAGAGGGCTGGATTCCTACGGGAGGCAGCGACTCCTGTCTTCACTTTACAGATGGAGACATCCACCCTCACACACTCAAATTCAGGAGCGTGACTCCAGAAGCTAGGCTTTTTACGAACCAAACTACAGGAGTGGTCAGCACAGGTGGACGAGGCCTGGGCAGCAAGCCCTGGGGAGGTTTTCCTGCAGCCAGTCTCCCCCTTGTGGTCCTGTAGGAAACTGCACAGGAATATGTGAAAAGCAAACTGCAGTCAGCAGGGCCTGAGACAGAGTAATTGACGGTAAAGGATAAACCCGGAGCTACTGGAATACATGGAGCACTGGTGGCCTGTTGTGGTGGTGGCGGCGGTGGCTTGGAGGCAAGGAACCGTGCTGCCAATGCAAAGTTGGGTGATTCGAGTCCATCAGGTGGTTCTTGAAGAAAGATGGACAATCTTTTCCCTGGTGATTTACTGCCTCTGAAAACCTGCTTGAGGTTAGCCCTGGGTCTGTTCTGATTAGACAGTGCACAATGACAATTCTTTGTCCTGTTTCCCAAAGTTCCCAGTGACCAGACCACTGTGATGGGTGGCTAAGTCCCATTTCCTCCCACCGACTACAAATGAAACGGGGTGAAATAAACTGACGCTGGGCCAACAGAGGTGCAAACACTCATCTGTCTGTTACCTGGTTTTGTTTTTTTACATTTTTAAATTTGTTTTGTTTGGAATCCATTTCTCTTGGGGCAGGGGAAGTCAGCTGGAATTTTCAAGAGATCCCTTCTCAGAGACTTACAAGTTCACATACAAACCTGAACTAGGATAGCACTGTCACCAGAACCTGCAATCTGCTTTGAGGATCAGGGAAGAAGGTCGGAAATGCACCATTGATGATTTTCATGGAAACAGTATTTCTGGAAAGACAGAAAACAGGTTGTTATTTTTCTGGGCCTGGATAAGCAGACCTTCCATAATCTTATTTATCTCTCAGATAATCTGATTATGTGATGAACCCTGTTCTTCACAAATCTGTTACTTAGAATGAGAGTTAAGACAAACACATGTAAAAACAAGTCCATGGCAATACATCCCAAGTTTATATAAAATGATAGTACAGAGAAAGGAAGAGATCATCTGGGAAAAGGATAATCTGGGAAAAGCTGAAGCAGATGACTTAAAAACAAATTCTTATAGCACTATTAATGTCAGAAGAAATGTGGGCCTGCCCTGTGGGAGGTGACCACATGCATTTTTAACTCCCAGGGCTCGACCCTGCTCCCATTTTCCCAGGTGGATACCTGTACTACCCATGAAGGTCCAGATTATCTGCCTCGTTCCTTCTAACCTCATGGGAGTGGAAGGGGGCTGCTTGGAGAGCCTCCTCCTTCCCAAAGCAGAACCCCCTGGACTGCTGAGGACAGGGCTTGCTGAGTTAAACTACACTTGTCTCCAAGGTCACAGCTCTATGAACAATCTACTCCCTCTACGTGGGGCCTTCCTGGATGTCGGGAGCAGAGCAGGGCTGAGTGGCAGGAAGCATCTGAGCACAGACAGCGACCAACGAGTTCAACCCTTCCTGAGACACAGCATACACTGTCCTCATGCTGACCAAAACACAAGCCATGGAGGGGCCAGGATACCTAGGGGTCACCACGCTTCAGTTCTCCCTTAGTTCAAACACAGCAGCTTAAATAAACCAGGGGATACCAACAACAAAAAGCCACTGTAGCTTTCAATATGGTCTGCACGTCAACAGAAAGAAAAAATCCTCACAACTGGATGAATAAGCAAGATTGTGATAAACTGAGAAAAGATTAATAAGAGTTGTCAAGGCTTTCGTTTGACTTGGATAGACAATGCTCGTAGGAGCAGCAATGAAAAAATCAAGAATGCACTGCATTGAGCACCCAAGCTCTTTAAAGTGTTCAACCACAGCATTCTCTATCATCTTATATGCCTGTGAAAGCTGAACATCGCCTAAGAAGACCAAAGAAAAATCGATGCCTTTGAATGATGTTAGTGAAGACTGTGAGAAATGCAGCCAGCGTGATCCTGGGACGTGAGGACGGGGAGGCTTCACAGCACAGACTGTGGACACGGGATAACACTGGGGATGTGGCATCAGGAAGAACAGAAGAGGAACACCTTCAACAAGACAGACGGACACAGCAGCTAATCTACTTGTGAGGATGGCACTGGGCCGTCCGGCCAGCGTTCCATTCTGAGTCCACAGATCGCAGGGAGTCAGAACACGACGAGAAGGGCAGCATTAGCTCCTCGGACCTGCAGAAGCCGTGTCATCTGCCCGATATAATTAGAAGTGATGGCAGCTTGGCTTACTCTCGCCCTGCAGTAAAAATACGCTCGCACATGATGTGTGTGGTAACACTAACTGTCCCGCCTGACCGTTCCTGGGATCCGCAGGGCCACCGCCGGGCAGCCTTGTGGCAGCTGCCAGGCCGGCTCCCACTCACTGCCGTCAGGAGGGCACCGTGGGGGAGGCGGCTGAGGTCCTGCTCCACCCAAGCCGTTCAAGGATGTGGACCAGCAGCGGGCGGGCAGTTCTTCCCTGGGAAACCAGCACTAAAGGGCTTTGCCCATCGTGAATGAGGAACAGCATGAAACACAATATACAAGAACTCTGTAAGCAAACCAACACAAAGGAAATATTTTTTTAGGACTTTTCCCAAGTTTGTTTCTATCAGGAGCTCCCTTTGAAACAACTGCTTTTATACCAACTTTCCCAGGAAGCTCTGGTGTGAGGGGCCTTTTCTCCGCACCAGATGATTACCATCAGCTCAGGGAGGGTGCTGCTTGGCAGAGGAGCCCTACCGGTTCCGGGGCCAAAGCCTTGTTTTCGGAGAAATCCCCAGGTATAAACAACAAACATGAACAGAGACGGACAACTGGACAAAGAGGCTCTTCAGGCTGCTCCTGCTCTTAGGAACAAGGAACCCCAACACGGGGCACCCCGCTGAGGGACAATAAAACCCAGGCTGTGAACCCCCCTCACTCGGGTGGAAATGCAAATTCTCAGCAGCTAACCAAAATGGACCACACCTGGTGGAAGCCCTGGACAGCTGGTGCAGGACCAAGTTTAAGGGAGAAAGCAGATTACAGGCAAAGGGCGACTGAGGTACAGAGGGCAGCATGAGGTGGGGACACCCAACAACAGCTTCAGTAACAGAGGGCCACCTGGCCCAGGGCAGCCAGACACGCTGAGGCTCAGGCTGAACACCCGGGGGGCGGGGACAAGCAGTGCCCACCTGTTCCTCACCAGGGGGCAGGGTACCCCTCTCTGCAGGTGAAATCACTGTCAACTGAAAATGAAGGCCTGGCTCAAAGCCACCTCGAGGGGAGGGCAGAGGGCAGAGCAAGTCCCCAGAGGATACTGCAGCAGCCCCTTCTCTAAGTTTTGGCTGACTGAAGACACCACTGCGTGCAGCAAGGCGAGTCCTGGAGCTGTGAGAGGGCTTCACATGGCCTTTGAAGCGTACAACCCTGGCTGAGACGCGAACTCCGTCACCTCCCCACCAGCCCCACCCCGAGCTCCCTCTGGCTTCTCCAAAATCAGAAGACCCTCCGGGTCTGACAAAGGACAAAGTTTAAGGATGCACATCCATCAACGGTATCCATGATTCTCATCCAAGAGCGAGGCAGAAAAACAGCTTCTTCTAGCAAATAAAACGCCAGTCCTGTCAGGTGAAGCTGGAGTTTCACACCTTCCACTGCACTGACAGTCTCTGTGGGCCTCAAGCTATACCGGCAAGAATCTCACCAATTTTCAGGAGATGTTATAAAGATAGAATTTCATGTACCACATAGTCTCCTTTGTAGGGAAAGAAGTCTCTGGTTTCAGTAACAGACAATCACTGCTTCTACTGAGCATTTATCTCCTGTTTATCTCTATTCTATGCCCTCAGGTCAATTCTAAACCAGGCAATGGGATTTCCAAACCCGTAAATCACAATGAAAGGAGATAACCCATCTCTCTCTCCCAGGGAGCTGCAGATGGATTTGAATCTTACAGACGCCTGCAAAACCGATCACATTTTCTTCTTTGCTTTCCCTGGTAGAATGCTCATTCACAAATGTGTACTGTAAAAACAGAACTTGCAGACTGGAGAAGAATATATGGCAGTAATACAGCTGACAGAGGAGTCATCTCCAAGATTTACGGAGTGCTCCCCAGGCCCTCCACAAGAAAAAAAGGCAAACAATGGGATTACAGAAGGGCCAGAGGACATGAAGAGAAACTTAGCCAACGTTTAGATGGCTCATGAACACGTGAACAAATGCTCAACAAGATCATTTGCAATTGCGTTGCTCTGTGTGACCAACCCACAGCTGACCCTCCGGTGGGCTGTCAGAGGTAGTTAACAGCACGGGAGGAGACTGCCCATCCTTCTCCTGTGGAGCAGCTGATGGCCCTGAACAGTATGCCTTCGGGGTTGCAGCGCAGCTTAGGCCACCAGAACTCCCTCATTTGCCATTAGAGAGGTGCAAATCAAAATAGCAATTGGACACCCTCTCGTTCTAGTAAAAATAGCCGATGCTTAATGAGACATCAAACAGTAACTGCTAGCCAGGGTGTAGAGGGATTAGAACTCTCATACAAATGGTTGACTCTGGAGAACATTATGCTGAGTGAAATATCCCAGTCACAAAAGGACAAATATTACATGATGCCACTGTTGTAGAATGGGACTGTCCTTGGGGTTGGGGAGAGACTGAGTGAGATGGGTTCAATAATGTATACTGCACTGAAACAGAGGAGGGAGAGAACTGTTTAAAAGAGATATGTAACTGGGTATTTCTGTCATCACAGGAGACTGGAGCGAGGGCTACATGGTGGAGGGGACCTGGGGGAGGGTTTGTAAAACAATGAAAGAATCTTTTCTTTTACTTTTCCATAAAAAAAAAAAAAAAGAACTCTCATACAAAGCTGGTATAATACTTCCTTCCTTATAAAGGTGGGAAGAGAAATACCATTAGAATCAGCAATCCCAACAGCTAGCAGGTTTACCTCCCAAAGAAATAACTGCAGTGACATACTTATACCCATATTTACTGTGGCATTATTTATAATAGGAAAGTCTTGGAAAACACCCAAGTGTTTTCAACAGAGGGATAGTTAAACTGGTACATTCACACAACAGTATTACGCATCACTAAAAAATGACCAAGAATTAATGAAGTACTGCCCCAAATGGGTGAAATTACAGGAAATTATGCTGAGTGACACATAAGGACACAAAAGGACAATTATGGTGTAAGACTACTAAGATAAGGCCAAAGTCTTCACAGTTATATGCTATGCATTATAAATCTGGACAATGCCTAGGAATGATAGAAAGAGAAATGATGCCTTTGAGCTGTGGTGCTGGAGAAGAGTAGTGAATATACCATGGATTAGGAAAACAAACAGGTTTGTCCTGGAGAGGGTGAGACCAGGCTGCTCCTTGGAAGCAAGGATTCTGAAGCTTCGTCTGACATACTTTGGACATGTTGCCAGGAGGGACCAGTCCTTGGAGAGGGGCATCATGCTTGGGAGGGTGGAGGGACAGTGCAGGAGAGGAAGACTCTTGATGAGATGGACTAACTTGGGGTCATGGGAGTAGGTGTATCAGAGACAATAAGGTTGGCTCAGGATAGCGCAGGGTTCAGAGCTACTGTACACAGGGGTCGCTATAAGTCGTAGGCACCTTGACGGCACATAACAACAAGATATGCTTTATTATACTCAGAACCAATCTTGGAGGGTTAACAGGGATGAGGAGGGAGGAGAGAAAAAACTCATTTTAAAAAAGAAGATATTACTTCTTTTACCAGTATAACTAAAAGACAAATAAATAGCTTAGGTTAGTAGTACTTTGTTAAAGTGGAGACATAAGAATGAACCTGTTACACCTCACACTCTGTGGGACTGGTGATTTCTCAGGTCCCGTCCCGGAAACTCTGAATCAGCATCTTAAGCACAGTGGTGTTTGAGAAGCACAAGGTTACCGTGTGTCCCCGTGAAGAGTAACCATATGTTGACTCTGGACCATTCACTGTTGTTAGGTTCCATCAAGTCAACTACAGCTCAAAGTGACATACCCTGTACCATTCTCACCACCTCTGATACGCTGAGCCCACTGTTAAAGTCAATCCAGCTTGTCAATCCTGCTTGTTGAGAGGGTCGTCTCTCTTTGACCTTTCACCTCTCCCAGCATGAGATTTTTTTTTTCAAGACTGGCACCCCTTGACAACGTGCCCCGAGTATGTGAGACCAATGTTCCTTGCCTCTGAGGAGCACTCTGGCTTTCTCCACGAAGACTTGTTTGTACTTTTGGTGAAGTCCATGAGATATTCAGTATTCTCCAATCCCACAACTCAAAGGCTTCAGTTCTTTTGCCATCCTTATTCATCATCCAACTCTCAGATGCATACAATGCAATTGCAAATATTTAAATTGATATCACTACTGGACCAATTGGCAGCATCAGGATGGATGGTAAAGAGATTGAGATTGTTCACAGCTTTAGTTTGCTTGGCTCCACAGTCAACACTCTTGGCAACAGCAGCCAGGAAATTAAAAGACATATTGTCATGGGAAAGTCTGCTTAGGGACCTCTCCAAAGTACTGAAGAGCAATGGTGTCTCTCTGGAGACAAAGGTGCGTCTGATACAGGCCACAGTCTTTGCAATCACTTGTTATGCATCAGAGTTGAACAATGACTAGGGAGGATAGAAGGAGAATGTGCTTTTGAGCTATGGTGCTGGAGTACTGAATGTACCATGGACTGCTAAGAAAACAAACAGGTTTATCCTGGAGAAGGTTAAACCAGGTGGCTCCTTTGAGGCAAGGATCCTGAGGCTTGCCTGACATAGTCCATGGAGAGGGACATCATGCTTGGGAGGGTGGAGGGACAGCGCAGGAGGGCAAGACCCTCTATGAGGTGGATTGATTCAGTGACTGGGGTAATCAGGATGGGTGTATCGGAGACAGTGCGATTAGGACAGGACAGAGCAGAGTTTAGGGCTGTTGTACGTAGGGTCGCTATGAGTCGCAAGCAACTCGACAGCACATAACAACAACACAACAACATCACTGCCAATATGCCAGGCACACACAGCAAAGAAACGTATAGTCCTTGTTCTTACATTTGCAACACGATATGAGAAAAAGCACAAACCTCAGGGCATGAAGGTCTGTGGCAAGGAGCTTTTTTTGTGGCAAGTTTTTAATTGTTAACTGATAGATTTCTAGAAAGCTATGGCTGGAAGAGAGTTTCCAGAAAAAAATACTATTTTCTAGAAGAATCAAGGACTTATATAGCTTAAAGTCAGAGGCCAGACTTTCGCCAATTACAAATGTAATTGTCTTGCAGACACATCAAATCCAAAAGGATGTACAACCAAGCTGTTTCCTCTGGTGAGGAAGTGGTACTAGCTTATAGTGAAGCCCACCAGGAAGACCTGGAAGTGAGGCAATATCCCCCACAGACTGTGTTGCCACGCTAAGTCTGCCAATGCGGTCTAAACAGATGGCCAGACTTCTGATGATAGATAGTGAACAACTATAAAGATAAAAGGCAGTTTCCGGAGAACAGAATGAAATTCAGGACAAGCCACCCAAAGGCACCTTCAACAACATCTGCCTGTCTGGTTGGATCAAACCGCCTTAAGATTTCCATCAGCCACGTCAGGCCTCCTGTGTTCTCTGCGCTTACAGAACCATTTCAAGTAAGAAACCACGTTAAGAGTACAGTACAGATACTACTGTAATACTCTCCCAAGTTATTTGGCATTTAAGAACCAAAAGATGGTAAGACGCAATTATCTTCTTTGGGATGCCTTTATTCTGGGAGAGAATTAAGAAAGACTTAAAAAAATAGTTGTCTTTTCCTTAAATCAAAGAGCAAAAGGCAGAGCAGCCCTGATAGGTCTAGTATCAAACAGGTATTTAATACTGGTGAGTGGACCCGTTCAAGCATTTGCTTATTTTTATCTTAACTGTTAATAACTCCTGGACATTTTATTTAGGTCCAAAACTATGCTGAGCACCTTTTATCAATATTTAATCTTCTGAACAAACCCAAGAGCTAGGTCCTATTAGTGGTCCTGTTTTACAGATAAGGAATGGAGACACAAACTAGCTTTTCCAGCTACTAACCTGGCAAACTACAGCCTTCAATATGGATTACATCTCAACATCAAGAAAACAAAAATCCTTACCAAACTGGACCCACAGGCAATATCCATGATAGATGGAGAAAAAAGACTGGGTTTGCCAACAATTTCATCTTACTTGAATCCACAATCAACATCCCTGCTGGTATCAACAGTTTCCAGTGGTTTGAATCTTTTCTCCTCCAATGCCATTTATAGCCTCACAAAATGCGCTAAAGGGTCAGCTATGAGTCAGTTCTGACGCCAGGCCAGCAAGTCTGCACTGATGACTTTCTATGCTTCAAGACTTGTGTCAGGAACTGGGGAGACCATATTACAGCGTAATATTGAAAAACAGAGGGATGACAGAGAGTTCCCTGTTCGTCAGAATGGGAAAGGTACTGAGAGTCAAGGATAAGAAGGACTGACCCCTACTTCTTTAACCAAGTCCTGGGCAAGAATTGATCCACCTGGTTCTGCATTTACAAGGGTAAATACCTTTCATCACCTAGACCTGGGGAACTGTTAGGGCACCACCCCCATTCACGGTTCCCCTCCTCCATGAATACCAGTGAGGTCCACGAAGCCCTGGCAGGTTTCCGCTCATTCTTATTATGAACAATACTCTGAATCATAGAATCATGAAAACCTAGGAATGGGTTGTGGACACGCGCCTGTGGGCCGCTGAGAAGGGTTCTTTATGGGAAGGGAATAAAGTAAGAGAGCTTGCTTCCCCCCTTGCCCCCTCCACATCAAGGAGGCTGCTGTGTAATAAAACGCCATCACTCATCTAGATCTTTCCAGCGGGCACAGTCTTGAGCGGGAGAAAACGGGTTCAACCTAATCATGGAGCAGCCCGGGCCCTGGCGAGGGCAGACCCGGGAAGAGGCCGCAGGGGAAAGTGATCCCCGCTGGGTCCCCAGCCAACAGGCCACGCGGATGTGCCGTGCGCGCTCGGGGACCCTGAGCGCTCGGGGGTCTCCACGCCCGGGGGACCCTCCCGCGCTGGGGTATCTTCACGCCCAGAGGGACTTCCCGATGCCCAGTGGTCTTCACGACCGGGGGCCGTCCCGACGCCCGGGGATCTTCACGCCTGGCCGCCCGCCCTCGGGCACAGATTCTTCCCTGCGATCTGCAAACGCCGCTTCCCTATGTAATGGAGACGCAGGCACGAGGAGCCCCGGCCCCGGGAAGCCTCTGTGCCCTTACCGGCAGGGGACACTCGGTCCCGCGGCCCGCAAGACCAGGGCCCCGCAAGCACGGGACTCGGGGCTTAGTGGGGCGCACAGGGCCTCGGCCCCCAACGCCCCCGAGTCTCCGGCCACCTGCGTCCCCGCGTCGGCCACTACTTACCGCTCTTCGGACGTTTCGGACGCAGCTACCGGCTCCTGCGGCCGAGCCCGAGGCCACAGCCACCGCACACACAAGGCCCAACCGAGGGGTCCCCAGAGGCGCCCCGCGGCCCTGCGGCCCGAGTCTGGAACGCGCGGGGCGGAGCCGAGCGCTGGCCACGCCCCTCGAGCCCACGCTCCTCCTCCCGCCCCTCTCAGGGCCCGCTAGCCGCGCGAAGAGCGCCTTAGGAGCAGCGCAGCCAATCCCGACCCTCGCTTCAGAGCCCTGACCAATATGCATCCCGCTGCTGCCAAGAGAGCCCACCTTCCGGTCTTCCCGGCCTATAGGAGGCCGGATCTCCTTCGGGCTGCTGTTCTCCCTCGGCCTCCGCGCTCCCGGCTGACACTCGCCGCGTAGGGGACGAGCGGGGGCGCGCTCGAGGGGGCCGCAGCGAGGGTGGCGGCGGGGGAGGCCCGGGCGGTGGACGAGGAGGGGCTTCTCGCCAGGCGTGGAGGCCGCGATCTGAGCCGTGTATTCAACTTTTCTTTACACATAGGGATGAGGCGGAGGCGGTACTGCAGCCTTAGGGCGGGTCTGCTTACGAGCAATTGGGCGGCGTGTGACCCAGCCCCGAGCAGGTGCTGGAGGGCAGGAGGGCGAGGTCCCCCGACTGGGCGCTGAGGGCAGCTTCGTGGGGGAGATGGGGCTTATCGCAGGCTCGCAGAGGGCGGGCGGGACGTGCACAGAGGAATCGAGCTGCGAGACAGCTCCCCGAGCAGCCTGGCCTAAAGGGAAAAGGATGATGGAGTCGGATGGAGAGGAAGATGCACCCGATCTTCCTTTCCCCACCACGGCGAGCAAAAGGAAATGCAGAGATCTGAAGACCGGCATCTGATGCCAGCTACTTGCCAAGTCCCAGGTCAAATGCAAGTCCACGGAAGGCTCCCCAGTTCCTAAAACCTGTAAATGCCTGAAGCTCTGCAGTGGGCAGGGTCCATAAACTCCTGGAGCTGCTGGCCCCAGACAGGGTCATCCATGGGGATTTGTTGCGTTTTCCAAAACCTGCTGAGACAATTACAGAGGTGGTCTTCACTTGGAGCGGGGGGGGGGGGCTGCGCCACAAACTCAGGCAAACTCAGAAATGCCCCCGGCTGGCTTTGTTTGGGCGGCGCGTTGGTTTTATTATTGTTGCTGCTTTTAGTTTTGGTAAGCCTGTAATTGTTGGAAGCACTTCGGTGAAGGAACACCTGGCCACATCTTCCTTTGTCGCCCGCCTGCTATAGGATGGCATTTGGGCCTGTGACCCTTTGTCTTCCCTGAATTCACTGAAGGACACTGAATTCCGTGTCCTCTGGAGAATCACTTAATGTCACAGGCTGAGATTTGAGTCCACACTTGAAACAGGTGTCCCACACCTGCTGGACAGAGAAGGGAACCGAGTCTCAGGAGGCATCCAGGTCAGAACGAGAACCAGGCAGCCACACATTCAAGCTAAGAACTTGAAAGAAGTAAATGAGAAGTCACAGCTAAGGAAGCTAGCAAATTCTGAGCAAAGTGAAATCTGCAGAAGACCAGCACCTTCGGCTAGCTGCTTGCCAGTCCCAGGTCTAATCCAAACGCCTCCCTCAAGCCTTCCCCTACCTCCCCAGCTTGATGTGTTCTCTCCTTTCTGTCCTTTGAACCTTGCAGTACTCTATAATTCTCTCAAGGCCTTTTTACTCTGCCTTACATGTTTTCTTCCTCTATAAAAATAGGATGGGGTCGGTATGCCCCAAGGTTCTTTCCTGCTCTGATACTGTCTTTTCTGTTTTGTGTACCTCTCTCTTACTTTTACTTTTTTTGCCTGATTGATCATCGTTCCTTTGAGAATTTGCCTGTGATCTCCAGGGTTTGGTGGTTCATAGGCCACACCTGGTCCTCCCAGGCCTGACAGGAATGGGACATAACATAACCAGAGTTGATCTGAAACCCTGAAACTTTAGAAATGAGTTGAGACAGGCTCTTCCTTCCCTCTCATGTTTTAACCTCTGATGATGTGAACCTGAAGTGAAGAACCAGGCCTGGAAATGGTGCAAACTCAGGGAAATCAGGCAACAATGGTGCAAACTCAGGACTCAGGCAAAACCATGCACACTAGCGCCCTGCTAAGTGTGTGTCTGTACTTTTGATGTTTCCATGAGGCTTTTGTTTGGGGTTTCTTTAAGCTCTTCTTGTATGTTAGGTCTCATTCAAAGTTTTAGCCTGGGCTGTTTACTTGGTGTAGTCCTGGAGTGTCTTGAGCAGTTAAGCACTTGGCTACTAAACAAAGTTGAGAGTTCAAGTCTTCCTGTCACCTAGATTGACCTCAAAAGCCAGGCTGGCAGCCTAGATGTGGAAAACCCAGCTATTGAAAACAGTAGGCTCCAGTTCTGCTTTGACATTCATGCGATCCCCATGAATGAGACTTAATACCACATCTCCTTGTTAATTAATTGGCCAAGTCTGTGTCCCGTGCCTGTGTGTTGGATACTATGGCTTTTACTGGCCTTTTTGTCTTCTGCTGTGAAGAGAACCTAGTTTTCCACCAATATTCATATAGGGAGGGGCTTTCACCAAACAGGAAAGATGCTCTGATGCTGGGCAGGTAAAAGTAACCCTACTGTTTCCCTTCTCTGGTGGCTTAGTGATAAGAAGTTGCACTGCTGACCCAAAGGTACATGGTTCAAATCCACCAGCTACTCTGTCAGAGAAAGATGAATACTCTTTCTGTGTGATTTACTGTCTCTGAAAACCCACTGGATGGTCAGTTAGACTCCACAGTACACACTAGTAACATTACCCATTTTAGGTTCCCCTTAACTTCAGACAGCTTTCGGCTAGCCAGGACTCTGGTAGGGCAAACTAAACCATCATTCTTTTTTTTTATTTCTTTTTTAATTATTATTAAATTTTATTAGTTTTAATGAACATTTACAGGTATTTTGGGTTTTCATTCCTTCATTGCTGCACCATTTTCTCTACCCTCCTCCCCAGTTTGTTCTTCATCCCCCGCCATCCGAATGTCTGTTTTAATTGTCCAATTGCCACAGTGCTTGTCAAAGTCAGTTCTAATT